>NC_045601.1:18001030-18626030 GCF_009762305.2 Zalophus californianus | reverse complement strand
CCTGCCGCGTTCCTGACCTTAGGGGAAAAGCTATCAGCTTTTCCCCATTGGGAATGATATTGGCTGTAGGTTTTTCATAGATGGCTTTTATGATATTGAGGTATGTACCTTCTATCCCTATACTCTGAAGAGTTTTGGTCAAGAAAGGGTGCTCTACTTTGTCAAATGCTTTTTCTGCATCTATGGAGAGGATCATATGATTCTTGTTCTTTCTTTTGTTAATGTATTGTATCACGTTGATTGATTTGCGGATGTTGAACCAACCTTGCAGCCCAGGGATAAATCCCACTTGGTCATGGTGAATAATCTTTTTAATCTACTGTTGGATCCTATTGGCTAGTATTTTGGTGAGAATTTTTGCATCCATGTTCATCAAGGATATTGGTCTATAGTTCTTTTTGATGGGGTCTTTGTCTGGTTTTGGGATCAAGGTAATGGTGGCCTCATAAAATGAATTTGGAAGTTTTCCTTCCATTTCTATTTTTTGGAACAGTTTCAGGAGAATAGGTATTAATTCTTCTTTAAATGTCTGATAGAATTCCCCTGGGAAGCCATCTGGCCCTGGGCTTTTGTTTCTTGGGAGATTTTTGATGACTGCTTCAATTTCCTTAGTGGTTATCGGTCTGTTCAGGTTTTCTATTTCTTCCTGGTTCAATTTTGGTAGTTGATACATCTGTAGGAATGCACCCATTTCTTCCAGGTTATCTAATTTGCTGGTATAGAGTTGCTCATAATATGTTCTTATAATTGTTTGTATTTCTTTGGTGTTGGTTGTGATCTCTCCTCTTTCATTCATGACTTTGTGGATTTGGGTCATTGCTCTTTTCTTTTTGATCAGTCTGGCCAGGGGTTTATCAATCTTGTTCATTCTTTCAAAGAACCAGCTCCTAGTTTCGTTGATCTGTTCTACTGTTCTTTTGGTTTCTATTTCATTGATTTCTGCTCTGATCTTTATTATTTCTCCTCTTCTGCTCGGTTTAGGCTTTATTTGCTGTTCTTTATCCAGCTCCTTTAGGAGTAGGGTTAGGTTGTGTATTTGAGACCTTTCTTGTTTCTTGAGAAAGGCTTGTATTGCTATATACTTTCCTCTCAGGACTGCCTTTGCTGTATCCCAAAGATTTTGAACAGTTGTGTTTTCATTTTCATTAGTTTCCATGAAATTTTTTAATTCTTCTTTAATTTCCTGGTTGACCCATTCATTCCTTGGTAGGATGCTCTTTAGCCTCCATGTATATGAGTTCTTTCCGACTTTCCTCTTGTGATTGAGTTCCAGTTTCAAAGCATTGTGGTCTGAAAATATGCAGGGAATAATCTCAATCTTTTGGTACCGGTTGAGACCTGATTTGTGACCTAGAATGTGATCTATTCTGGAGAATGTTCCATGGGCACTAGAGTAGAATGTGTATTCCATTGCTTTGGGATGGAATGTTCTCAATATGTCTGTGAAGTCCATTTGGTCCAGTGTGTCATTTAAAGTCTTTATTTCCTTGTTGATCTTTTGCTTAGATGATCTGTTCATTTCAGTGAGGGGGGTGTTAAAGTCCCCCACTATTATTGTATTGCTGTCAATGTGTTTCTTTGCTTTTGTTATTAATTGCCTTATACAATTGGCTGCTCCCATGTTAGGGGCATAGATATTTACAATTGTTAGATCTTCTTGTTGGATAGACCCTTTAAGTAAGATATAGTGTCCTTCCTCATCTCTTATTACAGTCTTTGTTTTAAAATCTAATTTGTCTGATAGAAGGATTGCCACCCCAGCTTTCTTTTGGGGTCCATGAGCATGGTAAATGGTTTTCCACCCCCTCACTTTCAATGTGGGGGTGTGTTTGGGTCTAAAATGAGTCTCTTGCAGACAGCATATTGATGGGTCTTGTTTTTTAATCCAATCTGATAGCCTGTGTCTTTTGATTGGGACATTTAGCCCATTTACATTCTGGGTAACTATTGAAAGGTATGAATTTAGTGCCATTGTATTGCCTGTAAGGTGACTGTTACTGTATATTGTCTCTGTTCCTTTCTGATCTGTGCTGCTTTTAGGCTCTCTCTTTGCTTAGAGGACCCCTTTCAATATTTCTTGGAGGGCTGGTTTCGTGTTTGCAAATTCCTTTAGTTTTTGTTTGTCCTGGAAGCTTTTTATCTCTCCTTCAATTTTCAATGGGAGCCTAGCTGGATATAGTACTCTTGGCTGCAGATTTTTCTCGTTTAGTGCTCTGAAGATATCATGCCAGTCCTTTCTGGCCTGCCAGGTCTCTGTGGATAGGTCTGTTGCCAATCTAATATTTCTACCATTGTAGGTTACATATCTCTTCTCCCGAGCTGCTTTCAGGATTTTCTGTTTGTCTCTGAGACTCGTAAGTTTTACTATTAGATGTCGGGGTGTTGACCTATCTTTATTGATTTTGAGAGGGGTTCTCTGTGCCTCCTGGATTTTGATGCCTGTTTCTTTCCTCACATTAGGGAAGTTCTCTGCCATTATTTGATCCAGTATACCTTCTGCCCCCCTCTCTCTTTCTTCTTCTGGGACCCAATTATTCCAATGTTGTTTCGTCTTATCGTATCGCTTATCTCTCGAATTCTGCCCTCGTGATCCTGTAGTTGTTTATCTCTCTTTTTCTCAGCCTCTTTATTTTCCATCATTTGGTCTTCTATATCGCTGATTCTCTCTTCTGCCTCATTTATCCTAGCAGTTAGTGACCCCATTTTTTATTGCACCTCATTAATAGCCTTTTTGATTTCGACTTGGTTAGATTTTAGTTCTTTTATTTCTCCAGAAAGGGTTTCTCTAATAACTTCCACGCTTTTTTCAAGCCCACCTAGTATCTTTAAAGTCATGGTTCTGAACTCTAGGTCCGACATCATACTAATGCCCGTATTGAGTAGGTCCCTGGCTGACAGTACTATCTCTTGTTCTTTTTGCTGAGGTGATTTTTTTTGTCTTGTCATTTTGTCCAGAGGAGAACAGATGAATGAGAGAACAAAATGCTAACAGGTTAACAACATCCCCAGCAAATATACTCTATAGATATCAGAAAACACCTGAAACCAGGCAAAAAGAAATGGAAAGAAAGAAAAAAGAGAAAAGAAAGAAAGAAAAAAAAAACAAAAAGAAAAAGATAAAAACAAAAACAGAACAATACAAAAAAAACCCGAATATGATCAAATATGATCAGGCTAGTGCATAGATCAGTGCCACACACTAGATTTTGGGCATATTTGGGTCTGTTAGAAAAAAGTGCCTCCTAAAATTTTAAAGGAAGAAAGACTTATATATGTACAAAATAAGGGTTGATACAATGAAGGGATGGAAGATGACTGTAAAGATGAAAATTATAAAAGATTTTATAAAAGGAAATGATAAGATAAGAAGTTGTTTGAAAAAAGAAAGAAGAAGATTTAAAAAAAAAGTTAGAGAATGTGATCAGCCAGGAGACTAGAACAAAGCCATACACTAGTGATTTAGGGTATATTTTGATCTGTTAGAAGAAACTGTATCCCAAAATTTTAAAGAGAGAACAACTTACATATATATGCCAAAAATAAGGGTAACTACTATGAAGGGATAAAATATGACTCTAAAAATGAAAAATAAAAAATGTTTTTTTAAAAAAAGAGATTGATAAGATGTTGGTTGAAAAAGGGAAAAAGAAAAATTAAAAGAAAACAGTTAAAAAATTATCTTTGAAAAACTAATGAATCATGGTAAAAAAAAGCCATGAATTCTATGTGCAGGAGTCCCCTAGCGCGGGAATTCTCCCGTTCTCCTTGATCAGTAAACTTGGTCTTGGCTTGCTGGCTGTTCATGCTGATCTTCTGGGGGAGGGGCCTGTTGCTGTGGTTCCCGAATGTCTTTGCCGGAGGCGGAATTGCCCCGCCCTTGTCGTCTGAGCTAAGTAAGCTGCTCGGGTTTGCTCTCAGGAGCTTTTGTTCCCTGCAAGCTCTGGTACAGCTTTGGAGGACCAGGGTGAAAATGGTGGCCTCCTAATCTCCGCCCGGAGGAGCCGAGAACTTGGGGCCCTGCTCCTCAGTGCGCCCCCAGAGAAAAGCAGTCACTCCCGTGTCCCCGGTCTCCGGCCGCACTCCGTGCTCACCCGACCTGTGACCGAGCGTTTCTATCTCTGGCACCTGACCCCGTGTGGAGTCTCCAAACCCAGCAGATCCCTGCGGTGCGCTCCCGCGCTGCTCCTCCTGGGGGAGGAAGGGGGGGTGTCCCCGGATCTGCCGCTTGCTTGGTCCCTGCTGGAGGAGCAGTGGCCCGACTGGTCCGCGGATCACAGTTTATGGCCACCCCGAGCTGAGAGCCCACACCTCGGCTCCGTCTCTGCAGCTGGCTTCCCCGCTCCGATACCTGGGAGCTCTGCCGCTCTCAGGCACCCCCGGTCTTTCTGTGACCCCAAGGGTCCTGAGACCGCACTGTCCCGCGAGGGTTCCACCCCCTGCTTAGCCACTGCAGCGACGTCCCTCAGCGGAGCCGACTTCTAAAAGGTCCGATTTTGTGCTCCGCGGCTCTAGCACTTGCCAGAAGCGGCCCACGGAGGCCCCCTCCCCCGCCGTCTCTCCTCCGGAGTATCGCCTCAGATTCACTTCTCCGCACGTCCTACCTTCCAGTAAGTGGTTGCTTCTCTGTTCAGAGAGTTGTTGCTACTCTCCTCTTCGGTCTCCTGTTGAGTTCGTAGGTGTTCAGAATGGTTTGATCCCTATCCAGCTGAATTCCTGAGACCAGACGAAATCTGGGTCTCCTGCTCCTCCGCCATCTTGCTCCGCCGAAGAACTTTTTCTTGAGTAGGAGAGAGGAAAATGCCTCTATTATAATCTGAAATTCATTAAGATGATTTTTAAAACATTGATGGCATATGAATAATAAATAATTATATTATCACAGGATTTTTAAAATGTTCTTAGAGATTCTGTTAAATTTTAAGCTCCTTGAAGGCGGAACAATGCCTTGAGTTCTTCATTCTCCTCCATGTCTGAAGTCAGGCTTTTTCATTAAATAATTGCTGAATGGAGGTTTCAGATATTTTCTGCCAAGGAACATTATATCTTTTCTTGATTCCTTCTGGAGAGATAGCACTATATGGTTGACAAGATACTTGTGGGTCCAGGGTCTGGCAACTGCCTGCTTGATGGGGAATGATTTCCTTGGGGAGACACTGTGAAGTACTTCCCTGTTAGCAGCAAGAGGGATGTAGGGACCTCTGCTCTGTCTCCTTGGAGGATTCCTGTAGTAATATGTAAGTAAATTATAATACAGTTATTAGTTGTTATTATTAGTCTTTATTCTTGCAGTGTTTTATTTTCATAGAATAAAAGAATAATAGAAAAGGTAAACGCATAGGGCACTTGCGTGGTGCAGTCTCTTGAGCCCCTAACTCTTGGTCTCAGCTGAGGTTGTGATCTTAGGGATGGGAGATTGAGCCCCACATCAGGCTCCATGATCAGTGCAGAGTCTGCTTAGAATTCTCTCTCCCTCTTCCTCTCGCCTGCTTGTGTGCGCACGTAAATAAATCTTAAAAAAAAAAAAAAAGTAAACACATACTTCAAGCCTTAATCAGGTCAAACTAATCTTTTGAGCTTCTGCTAGCCCAGCCAACTGAACTAAATGTGGAGCCAGGCATTTTTGCATGTTTTGTCTCATTCAATTTTACTTTTCTTAAATCACACATATCTTCATCTATACATTCTCTCAGAATTTCCATCAACTTATAATTTTTAATTCTTGAATTATGTTTTTAAAGTTTAAAAACCCTTAAATATTCTCTAAGTCAAATGATCAATTTCTCAAAAAGAAAACATTGCAAATAATTTTTGAGGAATTATTGAGTTCTATAAATTAAAGAAATGGAAAATATTTTATCCAGGTGGATTTTAATTTCTTCTTCCCTAGAATGAAATGTTTTCTGCTAAAATTTAAAAATAATTAACTTTTTCATATAATTTCCTTTAAAAGAATAGAAAGCTATTCAGGGAAAAATGTGAATTTGTTTTTTGAACTTTTCAAAACTTGATGACTTGTTTTATTAAAACTTGAGACCTTGCTCAGTCTGATATGCCAGCCATTTGACCTACTCAAATAGCCTTTGAATACTTCATTATTTCTCATGAAATATTTTTAACTTTTATTAAATATAACACAAGTCATATTATTCAAATTCAGTAAAAAATCTACACAACTTAAATGTTTCTGGGCAGTCAACAGGAAAGGAGGTATGCACAATGTATAAATTAATATTTTTAAAAATTTTTAATTGTCCTAATTTAGGCAATGAAAATTAATTTTTTCATGTGCCTTAAATTTGTTGTTGCCTCTGACCTCTTAAGAGCAAACTTCCTTTTATTTAAATCTGTGCACATCATAATTGAAATCCACTTGAAAGCTTCTAATGACATATTTAGAATAATCTAAATAACCTTAAATAAGGTCAATAATAGGACTGTCACAGAATTGTTGTTAGAATTAAATGATTTATATGTTTATATTTATTATATTTATATAAAAATTGACTTAATTTATTATAGTATACTATATACTTTACATAAAACATATCACTTGTATATATACATTATATATAACTTGTGTATACACACACACCCTCTCACACACAAATACACAACTCAGGACCAGAGCCTGCCAGTTAATATGTGCTCTATAAGTATTAGCTATGATATTGCTTGTGGTCGTGGTGGTGATGATAATTAGCCTACCATCATATCAAAAAGGACTCAAAGAAATCTTTTGTCATTATTTTTTTATCTTTCCTAATGGGTAAAGGGATCATATGAAACGGAAGACAATATGCAGTAGTACGGGGTTTTAATGTTATTGCTCAAGTGTATGTATCTATATATTTTTAAATGGCTCCAAGAGCTGTTGATGCAGTGCATTCAAGTCTAATAATTCTATTTTATAAAATCCTAGGGAGCTCTTTCAGAATGGGGGGGAAAATCAACTAAAAGGGATAAATGGCCAGAAGTCGCACATTGAGAGCGGTCAAAGAAAATAAATATGTTCAGCACTGGGCCTAAAGGTTGAAAGAGATTAATTTAAGTGGCTCCACTTAGAGAATATGACAAAGTTCCAACCGTTTATGGCAGGCACAGTGTTTCATGCTTAAAAGTTGTACTCAGATACACTCTCTCTTCATTCTCCTACAGTCCATATAAATGGGCGCCGGGTATCTGCACACAAGTACAGCCTGAGAAGGAGGAGATGAGTATGTGAACAAGCCATCCAAGTTAATGATGCCATGGATTATAATGCAATAAAATAATAATCCATCTCTGCTCCGAGTGCAGTGCTTTTTAATTCAGCCATGCCATCCGATATGGAGATGTTTATCCTGCACTTTTCCCTGGTTGTGAAAATTATTTCCCTGCAATCTGCAGGGGACGATCTGATGTTTCACCAATAGGGTCCATCAGCCCTGGCGATTAAAAGGATTACTTATTTGCTTACTCAGAAAGGATTAATGACAGAGAGCAAAGGCTTTGTTTAAAAATCATGTGCCATGACTTCCTGGAGCTTAGGAAGGAGAGTCTAAAAGGTATCAGACCATTTTATGAAGAAGCTTTTTATTAAAAAATGAAAATCTTGAATCCAGCAAATGGTCCCTTTGTGATGACTTCTGAGCTTGCATTAAGTAAACAATCATTTTCAAGTGATATGCTGTCATTGTATTTGGCATGCCTTTAACCCAGAATGTGCTAGAACTCTTACTCTAGCTATTAGGGAAGGTGGTTTTTTTCTATATAAATGAAGACTAAAATAGGGAGTGTTTTATTCCTAATTGTGTACTAAAACAACATTAAAAATATAATTTAAAAAATAAAATAATATTAAAAAGCACTTAGTTCTTGCAATGCTGTAGACTGTTCCTTTTACAGTGTATCTATGATATTCCAGTTTATACATAATACAGATTTTCATATTATTTTTGGTTTTCTTTGTTTAGGCCAATAAATGTAATGGCAATTACAGTGTTCTGTTTGACCCAAACATTACTTGACAGCAGTTATTAAATCTTATACTCTATATGTGAAATTCTAAAATTGGAAAATTCTTGGGATCTGGCTGTGATATCTGCTGCTGATTTTAAAAGTATCATCAATAATATAAAAGAACATCAACAAAAGCAGCAATGAACATCAAAATACATTAGATGTTATTTATAAAATCTACTCCCTTGTGAAATTTTCAATTTTAAAAATAATTACAGTTGCTCCTAGGGCACCTGGGTGGCTCAGTTGTTAAGCGTCTGCCTTCGGCTCACTTCATGATCCCAGGGTCCTGGGATCGAGCCCCACATCGGGCTCCCTGCTCCGCGGGAAGCCTGCTTCTCCCTCTCCCACTCCCCCTGCTTGTGTTCCCTTGCTCTCTGTGTATCTCTCTGTCAAATAAATAAAATCTTAAAAAAAATAAAAATAAAAATAATTACAGTTGCTCTTCATTTCACTTTCTGGTTGGCTTATAATGAGATTTAATTATGGGGCATTTGTTTTTACTGAGATATATTTTTTCCTCAGGTTCTCCCTAGGAAAGAAAACTAGGAAGTGCCAAATTTTTCTCTACTGAGATACTGAATAAATGTGAAGAGATCGAATCTGAAATAAAATTTGGATTTGTATCTGCCTCCACTGGGCCTGTCTTTGGAGTGACCAGAGTAGAGAAGGGTCCATCATGGAAGTTCCCAGTTTCAGGAAAAGGACATTGTACGAGCCCAATGGCAAGGATGAGAATGGCACTCATTTCTAACCTAATGCTCTCAATATTTCTCTCCTTGACTTTCCCTGAGTACTTTAAGAGCCATCACCCACCCCTGCCTATGTGGTACTGGACGAGCAAAACTATTTTGAAGGTAGTTCCATGTGAAGCACAATTAACTTTCTTAAATTGGGAGGAAATTTTTTGAAACTAAAAAAAAAAAGTTTAATTTCTTTTCTTGCCCATAGGAGGCACAGATGGCTGGTATCTTCTTATGTAATAATAAAGTGTGGTTAGTTATATGATATAGGAACAGTTGGACATTCTGTTAATATACTCTCTCTGCTTTTATGATCATTTTCTAAAACACATGTGAAGGGTGGTTCTGATCCACTTGTGGCTTTGCTGGGTTATTGACCCAAACAACACAATCTTATGATTTATTTATTTTGTTTCCCGTATAAACTGAACATTTTCTTGTAAACCCCAGTGACATCTGAATAGATGTTTGTTTACTGCCAGACTCTACTAACTTTATTGATATATTTTACATTAAGCTGCCTGGTAAATTTGCAAATGTAGCAATTATTGCCGTGAATTGAATTTCAGAGGTAATGCCCTAGATTTTTCCTTCAAGACAATACAAATGATGCTGTCTAATGCCAGTGATAACTAGCCACAAGCCAAGTTCTTTCCAATAAATACAATGTTTGTAATGAGACGGTGGCTTTCTTTTTACAAAGCAAAGGAAATTGGTAATGAAAATGAAGATTTTTTTTCCTGAACTTTATTAAATCAAATGAATCACAGCCTGATATTTAAAGCCAATAGCTGTAGCTAAAACAAACTGTATTATATGTGTGATTACGTACCTCTTCTAAAATTAAAGTAATAAAGATAGTGAAAGTTTCCTTTTGAACTAGTTGATTTCACTGAAAAGATTTGAAGTTTTAAGTCAGCATTATTTTTGCTATTTTCAATGAATTGCTAAAGTGGGTTTTAATTATTGCCCCAAATTACTTGAAAATTAAGGACCCTGTATTGCAACCATAGGCTGTAATTTCCACCTATTTCTTAAAAAGGAATGTGAACACAATGACTGTCGTTCCTCCCACCAAAATATCCCCAAATATGAAAACTCTCCACCATGCTCCCACTCTCCAGTTCTGGAATCGTGCTGGCTTCCGGTTAGAGAATCAAAGGCACCTGTTGGGCTCCCCTGTGCCAGAGTACCTGCCCTTACCTGCTTCACTTCCTCCCACAACTGGAATCCTGCCCTAGAACACCTTCTCACGGTGACAAGTTCATTTTCCCAGACACTATGCTTCCCCCACCTCTGAGATGGGCTCCCCTCCTCCCAGCCCCCACCCAGGTGTCCCTGGCCTAGATCGCCTTTGGTAGGGGCTCCCTCTTACTAGGTTGTTGACATTAACCTGATTTCCTTGCTAGATCCTCACAAGCCTATCTAATCTCCAGGTCCTGGCCAACCCAGCCAAATCTCTCAGCCTTGATTTTGACATTGCCCAGGTGTGAACCCTCTTGGTCAACACCGAGACCCATGCTTCCTTTTGATACTGAGAATTTAATGGGAAATATGATGTTAGAAGTGTGCACAGTTTTACAGCTATGTCCATACCTTATATAAAGTTGAATGTATAAATAGTGTGGTGACATTGGAGTGAATGCTTAACGAGTAGATGAATAAAAAGTATAAATGCTAGGGTTTAAAATACTTCTTAGGATACTAAGGCAAAATGAAGGGGGAAAAAAAGGCACTCGATATTAAGTGTTATTTTAGGAAGTTCTCAAGAGATTGTTATTTCTATTCCTGCCAGATAATGACTTCTGATAAATTCCTAATCTCTAAGTTAAGAGTTAAATCTAAAAATTGCTTCTTGAATTAGCTGCACAGTTGTGGTCTCTACACTATGCTGAATTCTCCTGGCAGTTCTGGATGTGAACATGTGTATTCTGGCTGCTTTTCACCTCTGGTTCATTCTTCCTCCAGCTGACTAAATTGCTTCTATAATTTTAGCAGGAAAGTATGCTCACCTTTTCACATTTTCTGTTTACTTTAAAGTTTCAACTCTAGCAGACTGAAACATTTGGGTACTGGGAAATGTCTCCTAAACTTGTTCATCTCTAGCTTCCATGTTTGTAACATATCACCTAAGTGTCTGCCTATTGTTTTAGCAGATTTAGATAGCTTTATAACATTTATATCAACTAAAGTTTGAAATACCTGGTTTTCGTTTACTATTATTGCCTATGCTTTTATTTAATTGTAAGCATTCCATAATTACATATTATCCTTGAAAACCACTGAACATTTTTTTAATTGGAAACTTGTATTATAGTTATTTCCATACGGATGAATAGTGATCTGCAATCTAATTTATTCATCTGGAAGCCAAAACTTCATTTCGAGGTGAATGTAAGCTCATAGACTCCCTTGTGGTAAATTTAGATGAATATTCTCATTGCTTCAGAATATATCATGCATACCTAGTTAAGAGACCTTACAGCAAAACTGTCATTTCTGAAATTCATCAGGCAAAGTATATGTATTTTCCTTGGCTTTAAACTTGCTGAAGGAGAGACACTGATGTGGAAAATTTTCTCAGGTGCAGAGACTGGCAGAATATTCACATATGGTTGACATGGTTTCATTTGCTTCTCCTAATTTACACGAATTGGACTCATTTTGATGCTATCCATATTGCTGCCAATGTTTTTCTAATTTATTTTGAAGCCATTCACTCTTTTTTTAAGCTATTCTAAAGCAGGAGGTAGAAGTGAGGGAGTCTTGCCTTTGGCATCATCTGGACTGGAATATTCTGGTATGTTTGATTTGACTCTTGAAGTAGGACAAATGACAAACCACACTTCAGAGTCATACTGGCTTTTTCTTAACTTTTGAGTTCCCCAAATTTAAAACATTTGCAAGGATATTTGCCTTTAGTCTTGGTTAAATAGCCTGTATATAGAATTAAGTGATTTCATTAAAGTGCATTAGAGGAGAAAAATAATTTATGACAGGAAGTCTACAAGTATAAAGAATTTAGCCAGAAACTGTGATGTAATGTTAAGCAAATAACCTTCAAAAATTATGCTGATAGATTTATTGGTACTTCCACAGAAAGTACCTACCATTTGTGGTGTGGGCTCCAATCATAGAGTTTTGTTACAAAGCTCTCAATGAAGTGGTTAATTTATTCTTACCAATTGCCCTTGGAAACTGAATTAAGCCTCGTTAACTTCAAATAGAATAGATGTTCTCCATGATGGAGGAGGGCGGTGCCTCTGAAATAGACAGATGCAGAGACTTCTAAGTATATTTCTCTTACCTGGAGTGGTCAAAGGGATTTCTAAGAATTATTTTATAAATCTTACTTTTTGATGATTTCTGAAATTGAACTCAGTTAAGCTAAAGCCTTTACTGCTTTGAATTTTCATGCATGTCAAGGACCAGTGGACATGAGTAAGAATTAAACAGATCCACAAATAGAGCCCTAAAAAAATCTACTTATACCTCACTTGGATACCACAGTTGGACTGAGTTCTGTATTGTCATTGACAGGTTTCTCAATCTTGTCAGTAATGATGGCATCCCATAGTGCCAGCAAACAAAGAGTAATTTTCTGCCATAGCTGTTGTGACCAGTTTGTATTAAGATGAAATGTCATGAGATAAATATATGAAAGCCTCGTATTTGTTTCTGTCTAATGCAATACATTTTTTTTTTCTCTGCTCAAACACGGAGTACCTCCACCAAAAAGAGATTTGGAAAGATACATTGACAGTTTGGATGCAGTGTTCATTGTGTCCTTATTGAACACAAGATTTTTATTGTAAAAGCAAAATGAGTTAAGTGCACAATCACTAGTAACATAGTATTAAGGTTCATTTGACCATTTACAGGTATATTTTGTGCTTTATCAGCAAAGAGCAAATTTGGTTTACGTCAAGGGTTACAGAAAGATTGGATGTATGGTTAATAAGGTTTTCTTATAATATGGGGTAGTAATTTGCAGAAGTTTGCTTGGATATCAACCCAAACAGCTGAATTTGTCGTGTGGGTGGGTTTATTGGAAATGACAGACACTAAACTCGCATATGTCTGCCCCAAAGGTTTATAATTCTTAATCTTTTGTTTCCAAAATATTTAGGTAAAATGTTTACATTGAAACAGAATCCTGTGGATTGTTAAGTATATTGCCCTTATAATTTTGGAAAGCTGGTGACAACTGGAGATACTTACCAGCATCAATAAAATGCTAAAAGAGAACTTAATGAAGAGTTTGGCATATTTCTTTCTTGAGTAAAACATCATATGCATGTACCTTGAATGGTATATTAGGAGACAAATGGAAGTTGGCTGTACAATTAATAAAGTGTTTGGAATTTTTATTCCTTGAAGACTCTAGATGTTTTAAAATGTGGCTTTCAATACAAAGACTTTTTCTGAAATATGGAAACACACCAGTGCTTAGACCTAGAGGAGTCTAGCCTTTTTGGGATAAGAGTCTACGTGTATACTTTCAAAATGAGATTTTCCCATTCAGTGTAGTCACTTTAAAGAGATGGTTTATGTAGTGGCACCTGGATGGCTCAGCCAGGTAAGCATCCAGTTCTTGATTTCAGCTCAGGTCATGATCTTAGGGTCATGATCTCAGGGTTGTGAGATCCAGCCCCATGCTAGAATTCGTGCTGGCTATGGAGCCTGCTGAAGATTCTCTCTCTCCCTCTCCTTCTGCCCCTCTGCACTTCTCTCTCCCCCTCTTTTAAAAAAAGGGGGAGGGTGGTGAGAGAGGGATGGTGTATATATAGCATAGGGATTAAGAATGTGTGTGAAGTTTTTGGAGCCGTTCTAAGCAGATGTTAAATACTACATGAATACTAGTCCTTGACTAATGGAGGTGTAATAATGCTCCATCGAGCTGCAATTTCTTTGATAAGTTTTGACTCAGGAACAATTAAAAACCACCACCACGGACACAGATGAGCACGCTTCTTATTTATGTTTTTCTTCCAGATATTGTATTTTTTATTTTTGAGAGTTGATTTTTAGGGAGATAATTTTTAAATGTTTTATTTTAGAATACCGTTAGATTTACTAAAAACAGAAATGTTCCATATGTCCCCCTCTCCTTTCTTATTAACATCTTATTATTACAATTAATGAACAAATGTTGATACTTATCATTAACATTAAAGACCCACACTTTAGTTTGTTTTGTTTTGGTTTTTTGGTTTTTTGGTGTTTTTTTTGTTTGTTTGTTTGTTTGTTTTGATGTAATGTCCTATTTCCATTCCAGGATTCCATCCAGGATACCACATCATATTTAGCCACCATATCTCCTTAGGCTCCTCTTGGCTATGATATTCTCAGACTCGCCTTGTTTTTGATGACCTTAAGTTTTGAGGAGTACTGGTCAGGTATTTTGTAAAATATCTTTCCATTGGGATTTGTTTAATATCTTTCCCATGAGCCCACTGGGGTTATGGGTTTTTGGAACTAAAACCACAGAGGTGTTCATTTTCAACAAATTCTGTCAAAGGTACATTTTATCAACAGGACTCATCATTGTTGATGTTGACCTTGATCACGTGGCTGAGGCAGTCTGATCAGGTTTCTCCATTGTAAAGTTCCTCTTTACCCCCTTCCCATACTGTAGTCTTTGGGTGGAAGTCACTATGAACAGCCCACACTTTGGCAGAGGGAGATATGCTCTTCCTCTTTGAGGGTAGATTTTCTACATAAATTATTTGAAATTCTTTGCATGGGAGATTTGTCTATCCTCCCCTCATTTATTTATTTAATCATTTGTTTATATCAGTATGGACTCATAGATATTATTTTAAGCTTTAAGTTACAATCCTACTTTCTTTTCTTACTCAAATTATTCTAGCTTTGGCCATCAGGAATGCTTTTATTTGACTCTTATGTCCCTTTGATGTGCCCCTATGATTGTTGTTGTTTTCCAGTACTTTCTTGCTTCCTGACAAAATAAGAGGGTCTAGGCTTATCTTGTGTATTTTCTGCCCTAGTCCTAGAATCATCCATTTCTCTAGGGAACTCTATTCCTTCGATTAGAGAATGGCATTAGAAAACAAGATCTGGGCGCTAGGTATGTTTGTTGCTATTGTGGGTGTTGTTTCTAGGCCTTCTGCTAACACAAAGCAAAAAATAGTATACACGTGTATAGGAATCTGTATTTATACATAAGTATAAAAATTTCTACATAGGTATCCATATGTATATGAAGCTCACACAGGTTCGTAAGTGACCTCTGCTATTCTAACCTATTGCCATATGGATCATTCTAGCCTTCTCTTCTTGCTTATTTGTACACTTCCAACCCATTACATTTACATTGGAATCCTGGAATAGAAAATGGACATTAGGTCAAAATCAAGGAAATCTGAATAAAGTATGGACGTTAGTTAAAATAAATGTATATACACACAGAGAGATATACATATATAGCCAATCTCCACACGAGTGTTTATAGATCTCTTTTTTAATATCTGGATTTTAAGGATGAAAAATAGTGGAACATGTAAAGAAACAAATATTTAGGTATTACTATTTGGGTTGTTTCCATTTTATTTTTTACCCTTTTTGACAATGTTGAATGCTTATATTTTATACCCCCCCCAAAAAACCCCAAAACATCACTCCATTTATGTAGGTTTTGGAGCTCTCCATTCTGTATCATTGTCTCTTCTTTCTCCAGTACCACATTGTCTTTGTTGCTGCAGCTTTGTAGGAAATCTTGGAGAGTGGGAGTTCTCCAATTTTGTTCTTCTTCAGTATTGTGTTGGTTATTCTAGTTCCTTTGCCTCTCCATGTAAATTTTAGTCAGTTTGTTGATATCTACAGAATAGCTTACTGGTCATGAGCCGTTCCTGAATTATTATACTCGGCTCTCAGTAGTTGTTTACCATTTCAAAAATTCAAATTCATTCTTAAAAATTTGCCTCTTCTGTGAAGATATTTGCCCTCAGAATATCTGAACAATTACAACACTATTGGAAAAAATGTATTTGTGCTCCCCAGGTGTTTTGTTTAATGGATAACGCTTATTTGAATGCATAAATTTGAATATTTAAATATTTTAATCCTCTTATTTTTCTTTGATAAACATCTCACTCTACAATGTTATATTATCTACACCCAGGATTGTTGGGAGAGTTAAATTAGAGGACTAGAAAGAATTAAATATGCTTAGAGCTTAAAAAATATTCAATAAATGCTACTCATTCTTATAGTTAACTGATTTTCTCATTTGGGGAAAAAGAAAAAACGTTGTGCACACTTTAACCTCACATAATAGTCTGGTGCAAGATTTATTGTTTAAGTATTGTTTAGCATTATACACTTCTAATGCATAATACTGCATTATATAAAAACCCTACTGCCATATAAGTGCATTTAATTTCACCCTAGGATACATTAAACATCTGTGATGTTAAAGTTAATGGATTTTGAGAAAGTATTAAATTTTCATTAAAAGCACAACTTTGTGACTATATAAATGCATACTTTTAAATATAAAGTTTGAAAACAATATTGAGAACTTTTATAGATTTTTCTATTGAATGTTTGACAATCAAGTTTGTGTGATATGTTTAAGCAGGATAAGACATAGCATAAAAATCGAATGTCCACAAGCCACAGAATAACCTAGAAAGAATACATATGCAAGATTTCTTCCAGTATCCTTCGGTATTATAGCCTGCAAAGAGCCACCTTTTCCATAAGTCATTCTTGGGCTTACTTGGGACTTGGCTTTCATGCTGACACTAACACTAAGAACAGCTAAGTCAGTGAAGTCAGGAGGATGTTCTGTTACAGTTCCTTTCTGGAAGGTTAAGACCCTACACTGAGTGGTACCATTGGATAATTAATATAGTCTATATAATAAATAAGTGTTTTCACCAGAAAACTATTGTAACATGACTCATTATAAAATGAATACATACTACATATCACATTCTTTTATTTTTAAGAGATCTAAAAAGATTTTTGTCAGATTAACTATGTGAAATAACACTGTTTAGTTTAGTTTTAAAAGCCTAATGAGATGTTAGTGTTTTAAAAATAGCAATAATAATGATAGTCCTCACAATTTATCAAATGCATAAATAATGTTTACAACCTATTAATGGGGGATTATAAGTAAAATATATACATTTTTGTAATAGCTACCTTTCTTTACCTTTTTTAAAGATTTTATTTATTTATTTGAGAGAGAGAGAGAGCATGAGAGGGGGGAGGGTCGGAGGGAGAAGCAGCCTCCCCGCTGAGCTGGGAGCCCGATGCGGGACTCGATCCTGGGACTCCAGGAATCATGACCTGAGCTGAAGGCAGTTGTTTAACCAACTGAGCCACCCAGGCACCCAGCTACCTTTATTTTCATAAAATAAAAGAAACTATTCTTTTATCCAAGTTTTTATCTGATTGAATTAAAAATTATCAATAGGGAAATGTAAAAATGCTTATAAGTAAACTTATTTAATTATTTGATTTTAATATTGTATTTCTTTGGCATACAGCATGTGTTTCACTATACATAGATACATATGTATATATAACTGAGATTAAAGAATGACACTGTTCTTAACATAATTTTTAGAAAAAAAAAACTTATTCCCCCACATATGGCACTCCTTTAAATTACATTAAGGTTGAATCTGGATGCAGTACAAGTGTTAATATTGTTCATGTATCCTACCATGATTAAAAATTCTGACAAAACAGACAGTACACGGCAAAGAAATGTCTTTATTTTTATGGAACCCTAATTGTATCACTATTAAATCATTTCAGTGACTTTACTCATTTAACAGCTACATTTTGAGTGCCTTCTAGAACCTGGGCCCTGTAGTCCAACAGGGACAAACACTTCAAGGAGTTCATATTCAGGGGTAGGAAAAAAAATTAAAAAAGATTGAATGTATTAGTAGCAGTGACAGAGGTAAGAACTGGAACCAGCTCGGGAACCCCTGAAAAGGAGCCACAGCCCCCAGTGGGATAGGTGTTAGTCAGTGCTGATGTGGATGGAGGGAAAAAAAGAAGCTTCCCTAAAGTGGTGAGGCTGATCTTTGGGAGGAGTAGCCTTGGCCCAGCATGGCCAGTGCCGGAAATCCCATATAAAGCAACTGTTTTTAGACGTTGGACAGTGGATAGCACAGGGCTATGATGCTTGAGGGAAGGAAAACTCCACATTCACCCTGATTTCCTACCTAAACTTTTCATACTGCCTCACAGTGAAAAGGGACCCAAACAGAAGAGCCTGTGGTAATGGCTTTGGAATGGATCAACAAATCAATAGAACAGAATGGAGAATCCAGAATTAGACCCATACAATATGGTCGGTTTTTAGCAAACAAATTTAGTGAAGAAATGGAAGTTTTCTTAATCATTGGTGTGGGCATAACTAAATATCCATATGGAAAAAAGTGAACCTTGACCCCCAACTCATATGTAAAAATTAATTTGAGATAAATTATAAGCCTAAATATAAGAGCTGTAACTATAAAGCTTCCAGAAGAAAACAAAGGAAAATATGTTCATGACCTTGGGAAATGTAGATTTCCTAGCACATAGAATTATTAATCATCACAGAAAAAAATTTATAAATTGGATTTCATCAAAATTGAACACTTCTATTTATTAGAAGACACAAACAAGAAATGAATAGGCAAGCCACACAGAGAAAATGTTTTACACAGAGGAGAATATGTTTATGATACATATAATTGCCAAAACGTTTGCACTTGTACAAAGGAAAAATGCCTGATTTTTTTAATTTTATTTTATTATGTTAGTCACCATACATTACGTCATTAGTTTTTGATGTAGTGTTCCATGATTCATTGTTTGGGGTATAACATCTAGTGCTCCATTCAATATGTGCCCTCCTTAATACCCATCACCAGGCTAACCTATCCCCCCACCCCCCTCTAGAACCCTCAGTTTATTTCTCAAGAGTCCATAGTTTCTCATGGTTTGTCTCTCCATCCGATTTCCCACCCTTCATTTTTCCCTTCCTACTATCTTCTTTTTTTCTTTTTTTTTTAACATATAATGTATTATTTGTTTCAGAGGTACAGGTCTGTGATTCAACAGTCTTGCACAATTCACAGCGCTCACCATAGCACATACCCTCCCCAATGTCTATCACCCAGCCACCCCATCCCTCCCGCCCCCACCACTCCAGCAACCCTCAGTTTGTTTCCTGAGATTAAGAATTCCTCATAAAGAAGATGTGAGATACACACACACACACACACACACACACACACACACACACACACACAATGGAATATTATGCAGCCATTAAAAAAACCCCAAAATCTTGCCATTTGCAACGTGGATGGAACTAGAGGGTATTATGCTAAATGCCTGATTTTTTAAAAAATTAAAATGAACAAAATACTGAAACAGAAACTTACTAAAAAGAAAATGTTCAAATGGCCAGTAGTCTCACACTGAAAAGTGCTCAATAGTATTCATCATCAAAGAAATGCAAAATAAGGGCGCCTGGGTGGCTCAGTCAGTTAAGCATCTACCTTCTGCTCAGGTCATGATCCCAGGACCCCACGTCAGGCTCTCTGCTCAGCGGGGAGCCTGCTTCTCCCTCTCCCCCTGCCCCCCCACCCAGCTCGTGCTCTTTCTCACTATCTCTCAAATAAATAAAATCTTAAAAGAAGAAATGCAAAATAAAACTAAAATCCATAGCATGGTATAAATACTAGAATGACTAAAATTAAAACGACTAATAGCACCAAATGTTAGTAAGGACATGGAGCAACTGAAATTCTCATAAATTACCCACAGCAACATAAACTGATTCAGCCAATTTGGAAAGCAGTTTGGCAGTTTCTTATAAAATTAAAGATGCATTAATCTAATCTATGACTCACCAAGTCCACATCTAGGTATTCACCAAAAAGAAAAAGGAGAACGTACGTCCACAACAGACTTGTATAAACACATTGGAATTGAAAGATAAGGCTTTAGTATAGAGAAGGATACCAGAGTCAGGGACACTGGGTAGGAGACCAATGTCATGTCCAGGTGAGAGGTCATGATGGTTGAACATAGTAAATACAGACGTGAAGGGATGAACTGGGGACATGTTTTGAAAGGGGAATGATCAGGACCTTTTAAATGATTGATTTTGGTAGAAGAAAGTCAAAGATGTGTGAGCACCACAATCTGCATGACAATTCGTGCTGTAGCTTACATAGGTGTGTATATATATCACACACAGAAAGGAGAATCAAATATTAGATTGTATAGAGAAAAGAAGTATTCAGAATATATTCATGTGTTAACATTTACTGACTTATTTATTGAAGTATAATTTACATATGGTGAAATGCACAAATCTTGCATTTTATATAATTTAATGAGTTTTAGCAAGTGCTTACATTTATGTGACATGCAGAGAGAGAGAGAGAGAGCATAAGCAGGGGAGTGGCAGGCAGAGGCAGAGGGAGAAGCAGGCTCCCCGCAGAGCAGGAAGAGCCCGATATGGGACTCGATCTCAGGACCCTGGGATCATGACCTGAGCTGAAGGCAGTCGCTTAACCAACTGAGCCACCCAGGCGCCCTCAGTGCTTACACTTATGATTAAAAATCTTCATCAGCCCCCACTGTCCACATGCCTGTGCCTCAAGGCATATAACATTTAAAAGAAGATAATCCTAAAGTGTGCTAGACTGCATGTTTTATGTTTATAATCCCGTGCAATCTTTGTCACAACCCCGTGGAGTGAGTGCCTTACTCACCTCCACTCTGTGGATGAGATAGCTGATAGATTTGTGAAGCAGTGTGCCCAAAGACACGGAGCCAGCAAGTAACAAAGTCGGGTAATGAATCTATGTTGTCTGACTCTGGAGCCCAAATACAAGTCCCCTATACACACTGCTTCTCTTTACGACCTGCCTCTAGCCTTTGTTACCCGTGCTAGCCTTCTGCCTCAGCCCCAGGCACCCGCCCTCCTTCCACACCCAGCTTCCTGCGTCCTTTTACACCTCCATCCTTTCGTTCCTGTGGCTCTGAAGTTCTCACTCCTTCTGCCTTGCGGACTTTTTCCTTCAGGTTCCCACTCAAGTGTCACTTCCCTAGGCAAGCACTTCCTGAGTCCTACATGGAGCGGCACCCATGGCTCTGTTCAGCCTCAGCCCATCCGTCATGGGTCCGCTCTCATAGTCGCCATTTTTCAAAGACGTGTCTACTCATGGGAGCTCCTCCAGAATGGACTGGCTTCCTCATCTTTGTTTTTTCCCAGACCTTAACTATACAAAGAAGAAGGTTCATAACAATCGTTTGTTGAGTAAACCAATGTTTTACTGTCAGACAATCTAATATCAAAGTTGCATTTGCGTAATCCTGATCTCCCACAGCCAGTGATCTGTCAGACAGTAATAAAATGGTTTGAAGCTCCACCGAAAAACTCAAAAATCAAAAAAGAGAAAAAAAAGTGGTGGGAGGAGAGTGTCTTGTTTCCTGGGCTGAGGAGCATTATGATATTACTCTTGAACGGCATGGTAGAAGGTGGAATTTTCTGAGAGCTTAAAATGATTGGCTAAGATATTAAGCTGCTTTGCCGGCTGTTCAAAAACTGGATTGCTCCCAGCATATAAATAAATACTCTTATGTCTCTATAAAATCCTAGACCTTGAATGGCATATTTGATTAGAGCCAAATGAAAAAGAAAGAATTGTTATAAACAAGATGCTGAGATTAAAAACGTGCATTCAGTAACTACCTATGGTGAGTTCAAATAATCTTTCCAAGAATACACATAGAAAATTAAGTAAAATGCTTGCAATCTTAAAGGAACTAAAACCTAGACCTCAGTGGAGTTTAATCCTACTCTTCAGTCTTTCCCTTTTATCCCTTTAGGTGAAACTTATTGCAAAGAAGAGTCAATCGCTTGTCATTTTAGCAATTTCTATGCCAGTTATATCAATGTAACATCTTTACTATCTACTTGTGTGATATTTGTTAAAAGAAGTGTTCATTAATGTGTGTGCTTCCGGTTATTTTTTTGGGAAGCAAATGAAAATTAGATTTATTAGCAACCTATTGTAGTAGTGAGTTGGAAATATCTAGATTTAAATTTAGTACTGCTGCTTTTCAGCCACATTACATTGGGTCACTTATTCAGACTTTCTTAGTACAATTTCAATATCTGTAAGAGAAAAATTGTTCCACTCCTTTCAGACTCTTCATGTGAAGATTAAATAAGATCAGGAATATGAAGTACATATCATGATACTGGATATTTAACACCAGTCCTCAAGTACATTAGTTACTTTTTATTAATGGCAAAAAGTTGTGGGTTTTGTGTACCTTTAATTTCCTAAATGCACCTGATTTCTCCTCATTCAAGATATCATTCAACAAAAATTTTTTAAGCATTTATTTTTTGTATCTAGCCATACAAGAGAGAAAATTGAAGTAAAGGTGTTCTCACTTCAATCTACTTTATAAGGTAGCTTTGGTTTCTGTTGAAATTTAATGCTTCATATTTATTTTTTTATTTTATGATTTTTTAAATTTATAATTAACACACAATGTTATATTAGTTTCAGGTGTACAATACAGTGATTCTACAATTCTATACATTACTCAGTGCTCATGAGGATAAGTGTATGCTTGATTCTCTTTATCTACTTCATCCATCTCCCCTCCATCTTTCCCTCTGGCAGCCACAATTCTGTGAATTTAAGAGTCTGTTTTTTTGTCTTTTTTTCTTTATTTATTCATCTGTTTTCTTAAATTCCACATGAGTGCAATCATATGGTATATGTTTTTGTCTGACTTACTTCACTTAGCATCATACTCTCTAGGTCCATCCACGTTGTTGCAAATGGCAAGATTGCATCCCTTTTTATGGCTGCATAATACTCCTCTGCATATGTGTGTGTGTGCAAGCGCACAGGTGTGTGTACCACTTCTTCTTTATCCATTCACCTATAGATGGACACTTGGTTTGCTTCCATATCTTGGCTATTGTAAATAATGCTGCAATAAACATAGGGGTGATATATCTTTTCCCAAATTAGGGTTTTCATTGGGCAAATACCCAGTAGTAGAATTACTGGATCATATGGTAACTCTATTTTTTAATTTTTTGAGGAACCTCCATACTGTTTTCCACAGAGGCTGCACCAATTTGCATTCCCACCAACAGTGCACAAGGTTTCCTTTTTCTCCACACCCTCGCCAATACTTGCTATTTCTTGCCTTTTTGATTTTAGCCATTCTGACAAGTGTGAAGTGATATCTCATTGTGATCTTGATTTGCATTTTCCTGATGATTAGCAATATTGAGCCTCTTTTCATGTGTCTGTCGGCCTCCTATATATCTTCTTTGGAAAAATGTCTATTCAGGTTCTCTGCTCATTTTTTAGTTGGATTAACTGGGGGTTTTTTGGTGTTGAGTTCTACAAGTTCTTCATGTATTTTGGATAGTAACCCCCTATCAGATATATCATTTGCAAATATATTCTCCCATTCAGTCAGTTGCCTTGTTATTTTGTTGATAGTTTCCTTCACTGTGCCAAAGCTTTTTATTTTGGCATAGTCCCCATAGTTTAATTTTGCTTTTGTTTCCATTGCCTGAGGAGGAATTTTCATTTATATTTGTACTTCTGGTAATATTCATTACTGGCCAGATTCATGAAGTATGCAGTAGCCACTTGTAAATACCCATGTGCAGGCATAAGATCTTCCATTTCCATTATGAGTATCAACAGTGGATGTCTTTGTCAATGTCAACTATTGCCCTACCTGATTTTAGCTATTCTTACATAAAACTCATGTTGCTAAGTTTTATTTATTATATTAACTTATGGGAATGAAAGTCAAACTTCCTTTATTTGAAATGATAATAATTAATTAATGAACTTGAACAGACCCAGTATAGGGAAAGTTGGATGATAATAATGCATATGGTGAGGAGAAAAAAAGAAGAGAAAAAAAATCTCAAAATTGATGTATTATTTCAAGCCGGTAAGCATTTATTGAACATTGAACTTGTGTGCCCAGCTCTGTATTAGATCCTAAAGACACACACAGATGCACAGATGAAATGTGGGAGCCTCCTTTCACTGTACAAGCAGTGAGGCAGCAGAAACTAAGGAAGGGTATTGACTGGGACCTAAAAATTTCTAGAATTTCTTGCCAGGAATCTTGCAAAGAGGTCAAAATTAAAAATACCAGAGGAGTTCTTCCCGTTCTCTGGCCTCAGGTGGAGGAGCACCATCAATGGGAGGAGATAAAAGATAAAAGGTAACAAATCTGTGTAAAGTTATGGAATTCACCAGGGAAGAATGGACCTGCAGTACTATTGGGTAGCATACTGCACAGCCTCAGGTTCTTCCTTATGATCAGCTGGATCAGGGCAACTTCAGCATTCATCTGTGGACCACAGCAAGCAAGACAGTATCTGCATCATAGGGACATGATAGCAGCCAAGGGGACAAACCAGGAAGAGTCATGATTGTGCCTGGAATGCAGCCCCATCCACAAGGAAGACAGTGACAGAAGTGGTACCGACACACTGGTCCTTCCAGACTGTTCAATCTGCTGGTGGGTGTATTAGTGGGGTATGCTTATACTAGTAAGACCTCCATGGGCAAGATGATAAATGAAACTCTAGTGACAGGAACACCAAGAAGAAGCCACTCCAATGTAAGGGTAGACACTGGGGCTTGGGTTGACTATTTCTTATTCATTAATGAGAAAACATATAAAATGAACCTCCCTCCCTCCCCCCACCACCACATTCATGGTAATTTGCTACCACTTCTAGTCACAAAGAACCTGCATCACTGGTGCCTGTCAGAGTGAAAGTACAATTGGAGATATGAGTTGCCTGGGTTGCGACCTGTTGGTGTGGTCCCATGTGGCTGTTTGACTCATTGCCCCAACTCTGGGAACTACTCCCTCCCCGCCGCCATCTGCTGGACTCTGCTGCCCTCTTGTTCTCTGACCTCTAGAGGAGCATGCTTCATCATTTCTAAACTTCTGCCTGACTTGTACCTTTTAATTAGATCCTTCTAGATGATTGTTGGCTTCTGGCCCACATTTCCTTTTCCCTGTTGCTTTACTTGTTGGGTTTTTTTGCAACCCACCCCCAACTTGCCCAGCTTTTGAGATCCTTCCCAGCCAAGCCCTGTGTCATCCTCTCAGCAACTTTGAAAATGCTATGTGCTGAACTCTGTCCCCTCCCTACAAATTCTTATGTGGAAGCCCTAACCCCTGCCTGGTGCTATGGGATTTGGAGCTGGAGCCTTTGGGAGGTACTCAGGTTTCAGTGAGGTCTTGAGCATGGGGCCCTCCACCTTCAGAGAGGACACAGAGAGAAGGTGCCTTCTGTAAGCAGGAAGAGAGCCTTCACCAGGAATGTAATCCATGACACCTCAGTTTAGGATTTCCCAGTCTCCAGAACTATGAGAAATACATTTCCATTGTTAAAGCCACCCAGTATATAGTATCTTATTATAAGAACCCTAGCTGCTTAATATAGAGAAGAACTTAAAGATGAAGACAACAAGACTCTGAGAACATAAGCACTTTGTTTCAGAATTTAGTTTGTTAGTATTCTCTCTGACTAAAAAGAAAAAAGAAAAAAAAATCCTTACTCTTTTCACCACACAGTACTGCACGAAAAATTGGACAATTTGCCCCATCCTCACATTGCCATTACTGGAATGACGATAAGGGTTAAATTATTCATCTTCCTTGTGGTTAAGACATTGAGGACTACAATCTTAGACATCCTGTATTTAAGTGTGTTTTTGTATTTTACTTGCATCTCTTTCTAGGATTTATCCTTCCTTTCCCTTTTACATGCATAAAGGTATGTATATCCAAGCTACTTCTAAACCACTGGACTGTAGGACTTAGCCTACTGACTTTCCATTCCCTAGCACTTAGCTACCACACCAGACACGAGTGGTATCACTTAGATAACATTTTATTGTGAGAATTTTATGTCCTGTTTTGGTGAAATAGAAAATGCAAGCAGGAAAATAGAAATAAAGATTTGATTCTCAATTTTCCCTCAGCAACCTTGAATATTTTCTGAAATAAGAGGCTTTTTTCTTGAGAGACCAAAATGAGAAGCCAGCCAAGCAGTTAGCATCATCCCTTGGGGAACCAGGGGGGAGACTGGGCCAGGTTCCATGAAAGGCAGAAGGCCTCCATCTATTGGGGGCCAGCCATGCATCAACTGTGGTCATTAATACAGTCCTATATTTTGTACGGCCTCTAGGTGACTGAGTCTTAGCTTGTCATGTCACTAAGAGGGTATTCTAGTTCTAAGGAATTATCAGAATTAACTTCTGATCTCTGGGGTTGTGCCCGTTAGGAAAATGGCTTGTTTAAAATTTGGTTTTAAGCCAAACTTCCAAGTATTTTATTTTCCCAGTTTAAAAAAAACCAGTGCGTGGGTAATAAAATAGTTAATGTTATTTGATCAGCTATATATAAAATCCAAGTCCTCTCTTGGTTTGACGTGGTTTTGCTTAAGTCAGCAGTTTGAAAATAGAGCTACAGATTTCTAAGCCTACCCCTGGCAGTGGTGACAAAATGATTCTCTTCCTTTTAGAAGGCATGTGGCCGAGACCAAAACCCTGCTGACTCATGCTGAGTAGTCCTTTTAAAAGATGAGAATTCTGGGTGCCTGGGTGGCTCAGTTGTTAAGCGTCTGCCTTTGGCTCGGGTCATGATCCAGGGTCCTGGGATCGAGCCCTGCATCGGGCTCCCTGCTCCACAGGAAGCCTGCTTCTCCCTCTCCCACTCCCCCTGCTTGTGTTCCCTCTCTAGCTGTGTCTCTCTCTGTCAAATAAATAAAATCTTTAAAAAAAAAAAAAAGATGAGAATTCTATTGAATAATTTTGTTATTTATTTATAAATGGCAGAAGCAAAGTTTATGATGGTAGGACTTAATTGTGTCTTGGATTGCATGTAGAGCGAGTTATGGCAAAAAATAGAATCTTGTAGTAAAACAGGCATTTATCACCAGTATCACTGATCAGTCCTAAGGACCTGTGCTTACCTTTTCTTTTTCCTTGCCTTTTGTCAAAATGGGGATTCTCTTTTTATTTCTTCTGTCTTCAGTATTTTCTTCATGGTTATTGCTCTGTAGGTAGATGGTGTTTGCAGAATCTAAAAATTCTCAGCTCCTTTCTTTCATGTGGAAATGTCGATCTCATCCAGAAAGTTGGATCTGGGACACGTTATGGAGCTTCGGCTGCTGTAGGCTGAATGTGGTGACCCCATCCCCATCCCTGCTGAGTGGAGGAGAGCACCTCGCCGGAGGAACCACTCTTGTGGAGAATGTGCCACATTCTCTGCCCTAGAGTCATGGGTGATCAGTAAGACGGGGTTCTGAAGCTGATGTCACCTGGCGGTAAGGGAAACTCAGAGAATATTGAGTTTCATATGATTTTCTTTTTAAGGAATAAATACAGTTAATGCAAATATGGAAGTAATAGATTCAGAGAATTTATCACTTATTGGGTGAAAAAAATTAAATAGGGAAAAATGTCCTTCATTTCGTGTATTGCATATGGCTGTGCAGGTGTTGATTTCACTTCCTTCTTGGATTTAGGTTATCGGGAGTATGTTTTTAACTCTAAGTCTCTATCAGGATTTCTCAACCTTGCACCAGTGACATCTGAGACTAGCTCATTCTTTGGTGTGGGGGGCTGTCCTGTGCATTGCAGGCTGTTTCGCAGCATCTCTGGCCTTCACTAAACTAGATGCCAATAGGACCCACCCCCTTCCCCCATCCAGCCGTGACAGCTAGAAATGTCTCCAGACATTGGCCAAATGTCCTCTAAGGGTGAAATCACCCCCTACTGAGAAACACTGGTTCTATTTTTTGAGTATACAGACTTTTAATTATTCATCTGTGTATTCCAGGTCCCTAGCAGTGGCTACCTCTAGCATTTACTTGGCAAATGTCCATTGAATGATTAAATGGAAAGTTGAAACTAATATATTTATGTATGTAACCATTTTTTGTGTCTGAATATATTAATTTTTTTTTTGAAGAGAAGTCTTATGATACCTATTTTTTCTAGAAAAAATCTAGGCTATTATCTAGGATAATGATTTTAATGTAATTAATTTCTATTACTTACAATTACATAATTATATAATAAATTTGTATTGTATCGATAGATTCCTATGAATTTCACAGACCAACTAATTTATCATTCCTTCTGAGGATAACATGCATCTGGGTCCTATTAAAGGGATACTCAGTGTCTTCCAGAAAAGGTAGGGGAAAGCCTCCTAGCCCTACCTGGCCCTCAGGGATCTGTGACCTGGAAGCATCTGAGGTGTGGTGCTGGCTTGCCCCCCTCCGTGGGGGCAGCATGACCATGAGATGGAGGTGGCTCTGACTACTTCCTGGGGAAAATGATGATTCTGAGTGACCTGCAGAAGAAATTGAGGCAGTAAATAAAGATGGGAGAAAAGCTTTTAGGGTTAGCGCCTTCGTCACAGCCATTTAGCAGACACAAACAGGCAACCATCAGCATGCCAGCTATAACATAACCAATGTGTGGGGAGGGCATACTATGCACCAGGCACCATTCTAGGAACTCTACTTGATTTACTCATTTAGTCCTCACAACAAAGGCACAGGGAAGGTACTTGTATTATCCCCATTTTACAGAAAAGGAAACTGTAGCATAGAAAAGTTAGTTAATATCATTAATTCAGTAGATATTATTGGCCATACATACCACCTGCCAGGCATTGTGGATATAATACAATGCATTCATATTGGATACTTTTTTAAATTAACATATATTATTTGTTTCAGGGATACACTTGTTTCTCAAATTCCTGATATCAGTGAGATCATATGATGCTTGTCTTTCTCTGATTGACTTATTTCGCTTAGCATAATACCCTCTAGATCCATCCATGTCATTGCAAATGGCAAGATTTCAATTTTTTGATGGCTGCATAATATTCCATTGTATATATATACCACATCTTCTTTATCCATTCATCTGTTGATGGACATCGGCTCTTTCCATAGTTTGGCTATTGTGGACATTGCTGCTATAAACATTGGGGTGCATGTGCCCATTCAGATCCCTACATTTGTATCTTTGGGGTAAATACCCAGTAGTGCAGTTGCTGGGTCATAGGGTAGCTCTATTTTCAACTTTTTGAGGAACCTCCATACTGTTTTCCAGAGTGGCTGCACCAGCTTGCATTCCCACCAACAGTGTAGAAGGGTTCCCCTTTCTCCACACCAGATACTTTTCTTGACCTCAGAACTTGTATCTTTCAGGTAGAGGAGATTTTTACCTTTATTTTTGTTTTTATTATTCTTTTATTTATTTAGAGAGCATGTGAGTTGGGGGAGAAGGCAGGAGGTATGGGGCTGAGGGAGAGGGAAAGAGAGAGAATCTTAAGCAGGCACCATGCTGCATGGGGTTCAATCTCACAACCCTGAGATCATGACCTGAGCCAAAATCAAGAGTCAGCACTTAACCGACTGAGCCCCCCAGGAGCCTCCTGGTAGAGGAGATAATTGAATACACAAAGTACCAAGTCAAACATGTTAAATGCTATAAAAGAGGAAATAATAAGGTGTTATGTTGCTTGCTGTACAAACTTGGGCAAGTTATATAACTTCTCTAAACCTGTTTTGTCATCTCTAATACTGGGATAATAATATTACCTTATGGAGTTGTTAGAAGTACAATGTCTGGCATATATAGTAAGAACTTAATAAATGTTATATAGTAGTAGAGTAATAATAGGGGAGATTATTTGTATTTGGGTGTACCAGAGCTTTCTGGAAGATACTATCTTAACTGAAACTTGGAGGATTGGCCACAGGTAACCATCTGCTGACAGAGAAAAATCCATTCTTAATAAAGGACATAATACAAATTAAAGAAGAGTGCAGGAAAACTCAGAGAACAAGAAAAGCCTAAGGTTTGGGTTCCTTGTGGCGTGAAAGAATATAGGAAAAGAGGAGGCAAAAGGTAGGTTGAGGCCATAGCATTATGTTAACCTCAGGCTAAGGAATTTGGAACTTTTCATTGGGCAGTGTGGAGCAGAACAGAAGAGGAAGAATGCATTAGGAAGATTTGTCTGCTTTTGACATGCAGGATAGAACTGAGTGGAGGGAAGCGGCATCTGGGACACAGTCAGAAAGAAGCCACTGCACTGGAGTATCCAGAAGGGGCTGTGAAGCCTTGTCTCTGCTAATGGCCCAGAGAGTGACAGGGGAGGGAGACAGGGTCATTCGGATGCTAGAATTGACTGGATCTGCTGGAGCTGGAGGAAGGAGTTGTCACAAGACAAAAAGATCAACAGAGACCTTTAGATACTGAGAAATGAGTAACTGGAAGTATTGTATAGTGATAATGAAGATCCAGAAAATGCCAGTATAAGGTGTAGGGGTTGGGTTGCTAATTGAGATTACCTTTTGACGTCTTGAGTTCCAGGTACCATCTGTTTGGGGACATGCAACAAACAGATACCCTTTCCAAAATGAAAATCGTAACTGGAGATAGAGATCCAGAAGTTGTTTAGGCTGATGTAGTCAGCGGTTGGAACTGGAGAAAGGATACAGGATGTCATTCTGTGGAGGGTGTGGAGTCGAGCAACCAGCAGCGGTGCCTGAAGAGAACACAGAGGTCAGAAGGGTGATGAGTAGAGACCCAAGGGAGAGGAGGCCGTGAAGCCCAGGGTGGAGAGTGAGTCTGGAAAGTGGGGTTGGAAATTGATACAGATATTTCAGAGAGGCTGAGGTGGAGCAGAAGGACCAATTGGGCTGGACATGGGATTGGACAGCTAGGATTAAATTTACACTGAGAGCAAATTCTTCTGTTCTGTGACTGAGGCAGAAATGCTGTGGCAAGTAAGGAAGGGGTGTTGGGGGAGAAGGCTAGAGTGGTTCTGTGGGAGAGGGTGGAGATCCTGGGAAACTTCCAGTCTTGGAGTGTCAGTCTTTGAAAAGAGGGTGCACAGGAATATATGAGTGTGTGTGTAGAGAAGAGTACGGTGCGTGGAAGCACCCATGACCTGTTTCAGCGGTCTTCACTCATTGCCATATGGCAATGTGAGTCCAGTGTTGCCAGCAGTGTGGATTTTTCAAAGGAAACAGACAATCTAGCTTTTTTTCTTCTTTTTTGATGGGAAATTTGCACATTTTAAAATGTTGGCTCCAATTTTTAAAAACCCTGTCTACCCCAAACTAAACATGTCCATGGGTGGGATACAGCTCATAAAGCTGTCTTCTCTGGTAGAGATCATGGGCTCATGAAAGTTCTCTGTGAAGAAGAAAAGAGAGAATGGCTTATCACAACCACAGGATAGATACTCGCTGGATTAGAAACAAGGTTGTGAGTTGATGATTTTTAAATAGGAGGAAATGTAGGGCTCTGGTTTAATGTAGCTGTGATAGTCTGTCTTAGATATGTATGATAGCTAAAAGAATGCTGGAAAATTAAACTATAAGACATTTCTAGTCAAAAACTTATTATTTCGCTGTCAATATTGACTTTTCATTACCTATGAATACGATTGTCTTCGCCCCACTGGTAATTGGTGGTGACGGTAGAACATAGATAAGTCTGCATTATCACTGTATTAGCACCATTGAAGATTAGTCATTATTAGAACTTTGAGAATCACACCGTTCAATCAGTAGGTAGGCACACCTTATCTGTTCTTTGTAATATATTTGGAAATAGTCAAATTTTTCTGAGTTAGAGTGTTAAAGCATGGACTTTATATGAGGCACAGGTAGATGGGAAGGTCAAGGTCATAAACATGAACAGATGCGTATAAAGTGTTTCCATTCAGGGTAATTTCTTTAACTTTAGGCAAACCGTTCCCTTCTCAGTCTTTGTCTTCCCCTAAGTACATTATTCTGCTCAAACTCAAGTGGAACTGAAATTATAAATAGTGTACAGTCCAGACATAGAGGCTGGTCAATTACTGAAAGTATTCTGTGACTACAATTTGGGAAATTGTAGTAATCCTTGTCTATGGACTTGCCTGTGTGTTTTTTCCCCGAAAGATGCAAGATCTAGATCAGAATATATGTCTTCTGGGTAAGTATTGTCACCCTTTGACAGGGGAGAAAACTGAGGCTCAGCAAGGTCAGGTCACCTGCCTAAGGGTCGCACCAGAAGTTATGGAACTGGGATGTAACAGGCTGATTTCAAGGCCTGTATTGTGAGACGCTTTAACCAAATTAACCTCTGAGCAACTTGCTCCATTGAGTTTTGCAAATAAAACTCACTTTCTTCTTAAAAAAACCAATAGTTCTTCTGCTCTAGCCTTTAGGAATGGGTCCACTTTTCCATTTTCCTAAAAGAAACTGCAGAAGTTACTCTTTGAACTCAGTACCAGTGATTTCCAAGGGGAAGTTTTTGCTTGTACAGCCAGGCCTAAGTTTTAATTGTAAAGGCTATGGGACTTTTAATTTATTATCTCTTTTTTTTTTCCCTAAAGCATTTTGTTCAATTACCATTTTGTTGCTGGGGTTGTCCATGTGTGAAATCCTAGAAGGAGAAGTGTCTTCACCCCACCATTTTTCTGTGTCTGTATTCTTTGCCCTGTTATTTCTCTCCTTACAGTCAAAGTTCTTATACAGGTCCTATTTTTCAGGATATATGCAACTTGGAAGGGGATTTTTAAGACCATAAATAATTAACCGATTCTTTTATGAAGTCTTCAAAAAAATGCCTACAGTTGTATCAGGCAGGGGGCCCAATGGAAAGCATGAGTATGCTTTATTTTTTTTCTCCAGAACCTCAAATGTATCTCTGCTCTTTGTCATGGATGGAAAGAAGTATCTAGGGTTTTGTCTTTTAGCTAAATGTGTGTGTGTATTTGAATGCAAAGACATAAATATTTAAATATGTAATATGTAAGTATATGCACATATATCCAATTGTAGCCTATGTATCCCTTTAGACAGATGTTAATGAGATGATAAATATTAATACTTTCCAGGTATATAACTTCATAGGACTCGACTATTTTTAGGCAAAAATATGTTTCTCTGAAACCACACCACACAGACTAAACATCTGTTTTAAAGTGTGTTAAAATCCAGCAACTCAATGTCAATTGGATCTGGCTTTACGGTATTGCTTGCTTGATTATGGCTCTCACTGGGGGAGGAGAGCTTTCTGATATCATCCAAACCTCCAGAGTACCATTCAAAGCAGCTGGTATTCTATATATTACATAATTATGAAGCACACAGTGTAGTTTAGAATACTTAAGAGACACTAGGGGCCCACTTCTCAAAATATTTACAGCCTTTTATTCTTCTAAAAACAATAATTTGCATGCCTAAAATGATATGTGTACCTTTGCCATGCAAATTTTCTTTGGCTTCTTTCTTCTGGTGAAACTTGCTCTGAAAATATCCATGTTTAGCAATGAAAGGCCAGAGGGAGATGTCATTGGCGAGAAAGGAGGTCTTTTAACATTTTCCCCAAATTGTGAGAATTCAAAGGGAAATGAGGGAGGTCTGAGTGAAGGACCCCCTGTGAGAAGATGTGTGAACTCTGAGGAGAGGTTCTGAAAACAGGTGTCAGCCTTTGCATGAAAGGGGTGATTGGGGCTAAGTGCCTATCCAGTAGGCCAGCTCTGGCCATTCCACAGATTTAGAAGAACATTAAGAAAATTGTTGCTTTTGTGTAGATCCCACAGTGAGGTATTAAGGCAAGTCCTCACGCCTAGGGCTGTTTAAGTGACCATTGTTTGGGCTCAGCAAAACTGCACATGCAGTGGGCTCCTCGTGTCCACTTCTGCCTCTCCAACTCTCTTCTACCTTTTAGGACCTCATGTGGTCAGCTACTCACTCAACAGACTTGAATCACACCTACTATGTGCCAGGTGCTGTGCTGGACAATAGGAATATAGAAATAAACGTGATAATGATAATGTCGTCCTTCCAAGACATGAGTGTTGAAGAGTCGGAGGAAGACATAAATCAGTGTGTCCAGGTGTCCATGCCATGGCAGTAAAAAGTACATATATATATAGGAATAGTAAGGGCACTGAGGGGGGGGTTGTTCACCTCTAAATTAGGTAGCAATCATGATGCGGTAGGGCTTTGCGAGAGAGGTGATGCCTGAGGGAGGCACAGCAAGGAAATTGTTCTAGAAAGAGGTGGAGGCATGGAAACCATGGGAGGGTTTGGGGACAGAAGGGAATGACATGCTCTAATATATATTTTTTTAATAACACTGTCTTTTAACAAAGCACTTTGGAGCTCTCCTAAGCTGCCTTATTTCTCCTGAGTGGTCTCTGTGTGTTAGGGATCAGGGGCTTGGTCTTTCTTGAAAACGTCCCAGAGGGTAGTACTACCATCTTGGTGGAATAGAGCCTCTCCCAAAGGTCAGGTGGGGGCTGAATATCTTGGGTCAGTAATGCACCATTTATCCCCAAAATAAAACTGGTAGTAGTGTATTTAATCTGGCCTTGATTCTATTCTGAAAGAGATGATTAAAAATAGGCAAACTTCCACAGTGGATTAAAAGTACCCAGGCTCCTTTTGGAACTCAAGCTTAGTCTGGGCCTCTTGTTTATGGAACTGTGCTAATAAAAATACATTATAAAGAGACATAAGTAACTGGGTCAAAGTATTGATTAATTATAAATATATACATATATGTGGTCTTAAAATATTAAATGTGTACATAATATATACCAAATATAAAATATTAAATACATACAAAGTACTTAGGGAATATTATCACATATAAAAGGCAAGAAGTGGGCCAGAATCTTAATGATGGTTATCTTTGAGCACAGTATTACTAACGACGTTTATTTTCTGTGATTTTCTTTGTCTTGGTAAAATTCTACACAATGAAACTACATTGATTTCATAAACAGAAAAAAAATTTTTTTTCCTATAGGGAGTAAATTGGGAGAGTAGTAAATTAAAGTTTCCCTTCAGGAAAGGAGAGTTCCTAGAAGGCAATCTTCTGTTACCACCCTGGCCTGAAAGTCATGCCCCAAAGATGATACCGTTTCTACTCTATCCTGTTGACTCATTCAGCAAAAGCGCCTACTGCATTCTGATACCAAGATCTAAAAGATAATTTGAGCCCCTCTCGTCTAGTTCAGGAAAGAGACATGGAGACAAAAACATGCAAAGATACCTAACAGGCCTAATAAAGAATGTCTGATCAAGTGACAAAGAGAAAGTGTTTAATTAAAATGGAAACCTTGCCAAGTTCATCCCTAATTTCCTTGGATCTGAAAGGCTTTGCTCCAGACTTCCTGCCAGACTTCACTTCTTTCATCATCATCATCATAGTTAAATGTTCTCTTGAGTGCCATATACCTTCCTGCCATGATGGAAACCCCCCAAGAACCGCATTATGTCCTATTCATATTTATATGCCCCACAATGCCTTGAACACAGTAGAAATTCAATACGTATTTATGGAACAAGTGAATGGTCCAGTATTGTGTGAGGCTAACACATATAGCAGTAATAGAAAATATTTCACTTCAGGCTCAAGCAAATTGTTTATGTAGTATTGAAAGAAGGTGGCTATTTCTGATCTCAGCAAGGATTGATGGATGGCTTGATTGACGCCTCTTTTCGTGTGGCAAGGGAAGAGGTTTTTTCATAAACTTAGTGGCCTCTGACATGCACCACCATGGCTTCTTTCTCATTAAATAGTCTGTTTTACCAGCTAAGATCATGTGACCTGTTGTGCAGGGAAAACAAAGTCACTCTTAGAAATATGGCAAGACAGAAATTTCTCTTTACTAAACCATAGTTATAGGGTTTATAGAAAGATGCTACCCGGAAAACAACTGTTTGTGAAGGGCTTGAGGGAATCATTATAACCTCTGTGGGAGGCTGGTTTTTTGTGTGGTGCCCAGAACTGCATGGATGATGAATCTGTGCTACCAGCTCACAGAGCCCGACACCCCTGTCGTGAGTGTTATTCAATTTTCACACAGCAAGAGTGACAGGAGCTAATTGTTTGGCCCCTGTTTGTGTCCTGCCAATCCCAGGAAGTTGACTATTTTGCATAATAACCTGACTGGCTCCATGAAGCTCCAATAATCCAGTTCCTAAGCCTGTAACTAGGATGTGCCAGAAAGGTTGGTTCCATATGGTGAAAAGAAAAGACATTTCAGGAAGAAGAAATCTTTCCAAAATTTTCTGTAAAAAAATGTAGCTCATTTTTTGGAAGAAACTCTACTTCTAGTGCATATCACATGAAGGTAATAATATGGTGAAGGTGTGTGCATACGTATGTGGATAAACACATGTGCACACGCACACTCATGCATGCACACCTCTTCAGTGAAATAAGCCAAATCATTTTGAGCATTGAATAGATAAGAACTTGAGTTCCAGGGATCTTCTAATGAAAGGTGATGTTATATGGAATTGAACCGATGCTGTGGTCCATTTTGGAGGATGAAATTGATAGGGTTTGTTTGTTTGTTTGTTTTTTCATTAAAATAATGCTTGAAATTTTAGTCTGCTGGACAAAGGAGCATGAAGAAAATATTTTGGGGTTGATGCATATGTTCACTGTCTTGATTGGGGTGATGGTTTAACAGTCTCATACATACAGTCAAAACTTAGCAAATTGTATACTTTAAATATGTGCAGTTATTGTATGTTAATTATACTTCAATAACAAAAACACAGTTTTAGTGTGCTGGGCTGGAAGGCTCCTGTACACATCTCTCAGGAAGTGTTGTATAAGACAACCAATGTAAATGCCAATGGGCTTAATCTGGCAATTGCCTACATATATCATTCCTCCAACCATCCATAATTCCTTCTAGAATCTGGGAAAATGAAAAATAGTGGGTGAGTTTTGTGATAAATACACGTGTGACCATTCAGTATTCAGGACAGATCACCAGTTGCCTGGACAGAGGGAGCAGCGTGTCCCATCACTGACAGAGTTAGGAACGTGGCTATAATCCAGAATCTGGATTGAGGACTGTGACACCAGCAAGTTACAGTTATCCCTTGTGACCCTTCCATCCTACATCATCCATTTGATGTCTTAATACACTTGAATGTCAGATTTCCTCTACTTTCATCTGGCTTCTCAATACATTCTTTTCTTGCTACTCACAACAAGCGATTCAGGCAAAACTGTAGGAATAGGGCCAAAGAGAGTTCACAAATTTCAAGTGAATTTTAACAAAAGATAACCACTTTGTATGTAAAGAAGCCTCCTAATACGGGCACCTGGGTGGCTCCTTTGGTTAAGCATCTGCCTTTGGCTCATGTCATGACCTCTGGGTCCTGAGATTCAGCCCATGTCAGGCTTCCTGCTCAGCAGGGAGTCTGCTTCTCCCTTTCCCTCTGCTCCTCCCCCACACTCGTGCTCTCTCTCTCTCTCTCTCTCAAATAAATAAATAAAACCTTAAAGAAAAGAAGAAGCCTCCTAATAGTAAAGAAAAATGATTTATATTTGTGAATCCCAGGCCCACACTTCCCAGCCTGGGGAGCTGGAACACAGGACCAGCTGGTGCCTGGACCTTGAAGAGGGGCTTCCTGGATCTGTACTTGTTGGGCCCAAGGCTGTGGGCTGAGGCAGGGATTGGAGTTTAAGGAGATTGGACTATAAATTCCTGGACTTGAGGGCAGTATGGGGGAGGGGAGGGCCTGAGCCACAGAGGGAGCTAAAAAGAGGTAGGATGTCAAGTGGTATGTCCCTAATCATGATTCCCATGGTCATGGCAGAGACTGCCTCTTCCCTGCTTACTGCCATATATTCCGGAGCAGATGCACACTAACACAGGGGTGAGGAGGAGTAATAGGAAAGCGGAGGGGGCCAGGACCATGGGGCTTGTATGGGGAGGACAGAAGAGGCCTGGGGAATCAGCAGCATCTCTGTATCTGTGGGAAGTGGGGTGTGGAACATTAAGGGTGGCCTCTGGACCCACTGAGGGTGGGTAAAAATTTCTTCAGTGCTTTCCGTTGGAGAAATTAAGTACACATACAGAGTTTCTAGATCCCTTCCTTCATCTCTATTATTTCTTATTCTCTTGCCTAAAAAGTTGTCTCATTTCAAATTAGAATTAAGTTCAGGCTTATTTTTTTAGAAATGGATGTTTGACAAACTAGAATCACAGCGCTTACGTGTTAGAAAGAACTTTAAAATTAAACAAGGATCATATCTCCTTTTTTTTAATATCTAAAAATCAAAGCACAGTTATTCCTTATAGGTTGGAATATCCTACTACAATTAACATTAATCCATACTAAATGGGCTTTAAGAAAACAGGTTTTCCTCACCTCTGTTCAGTTTCATTTTTCAGCTTTAATGATTGGAAGTAGCCCCTGCTCATCTTTGTTAGCCATGCACAAATGTAAATGGTAATGAGGCTTTTGTGTATGCCTGTGAAATTCAAAATCCATCCCTAGTCTATTAACTCTGTAAAGAAACTTACACTGTAGGAGGCCATAGTAGTCTGAACAAAAAGGCTTCTATTGTACAAAACCAATTTCCATGTAATCAAGTTGGGCAGTAGAGTGTTTTCTCTTGAATGATATTTATGCGGCGGTCGGAGAGGTCTGACCTGAGCACTGTGCAGAGGAGTTCTATCACTTAGCAGGTGCAAAGGTCAGAGGAGAGAAATGTTTCTTGAATGACTCAGCGGAAATTGCAATGCTTCATAATAGCACTGTTTCGTGGCCACCTCCCTCGATTACTATTTTTGTCAGACTAAAATCTGTTGAGGCTGTGCATCACTGAGCCTATTTATTTAGGAAAGAGCTAGAGATTATTGTTAAATAAAAAAGTACCTCATTTTGGTGTTAAGATATTCCTTTTCCTTAATGTACTAAGTTTTTTAAGTTTAAATTATCAGCTAAATGCCATGTCGTGTGGCTAACTACAGCGCCTGGCACGTAGCAGGAACTCAGTCAATATGTATTTAAGGAATGAATGAACCAAATTTCTCTTAAGCAGCAGATGCAAAACAGTATGACTTAAGCAAACCATACCACTCTGGAAAGCTTTTTTCATTGTGATCTAAAATGTTAATTTCCTATAATTTTCTTATAACACAAAAATTAACACACCATCTTATGAAATCTTTTCAGTAGATGTCTGCAAGGTTAGGAATAGCATTTTGTAATCTAAGCAGTCATTAGCTGATTTTTATACCCCTGACTGCTTTTCAGCTTAGTCAAGAATCCCAGCTCCTACAAGTGCCGCTCCCAACCCACCCAGATGCTTCGGCAGAAACCTCCTTAGGGTTCAAACAGTGACCTGTGACTGTCATCAAGGCGACACACAAAAGCTCGCACAGGATTGTCGCAGGGATCAAATAAAAGAGGCCTAGTGCCATGCTTAGGAGATGACGTCACACCGACATGCTGCAGGGCTCTGCCTTATAAATCGATGCTGATACAATTCGACAAGTCTGTAATCAGTTTGAGATCATGCTCCAGTATGTTCTACAGCAGACAGATTGCAATTCTCACTTTAGTTTTCTAGTAAAACAGATGATAATTGGGGAAGTTACCCCGCAGTATACTTCTTCATAAGCTAAAAAAAAGGTAATGCATTTTGTTCATTTAGTTGACCCCAAATTGATAAGAGTTTAGTCTCTTGCTCTTCCAGACTCCTACTTTTTCACACGCATCGTATTTTATGTGGATGTGTTTAAAGATGTAACAGACTTCCCTCCTTCACCTCCGGACAATACATTCCTCTAGAGGAAGTCCTCTCCAGATGTTTCGCATCTCTGTATCCTTGGAGCCTGGAGCAACATCTAGAAATTTTTAGAATGAAGTAATAGAAATGCACTTTTTAGAGTTAAAAAAAATTGAGTCTTCGGTATTGACTCAAAACCACATTTTCTGATACTTATACTGAAACTGAAACCTGAAACTAAGTAAACTCCTATATATGAAGCTCTTACACAGAAAACCCAATGTACACAGCAGAGGCCAACTATTTATGTAATCAGTCCAACTGGTACCAACAACATTAAGTGAACATGACAGGTGATACTGTTTTCTTAGTTTATTTAATATTTAGGGGCATTAAATAAAATAATAATAGTAACACCATGTATTTAGAGGTAAAAAAAAACAAAAACAAACCAGAATCCCCTGATGTGCTTTAACACACGTCAGCTCATTTGACACTCACAAACCCCTTCTACATTGAGAGTTGCTTTGTTTCCATTTTAAATTATAACCGTTTAGGCTTAAGGAGGGCTGTGACTTACCCAAGGCCTCTCAGCTGAGCAGGGCCTCTTGGACAAGGCTGTATGTAGCCCCTGGTCACAGCTGATGGATTCCCACATTGCTCTGAGCCTGGCCATCTTTGACACATAGGCCACTTGAAGTTCTGGGATGTCTCAGAGAGGTCTTCTAGTTTTTAAATTCTGTGTTTTTATGCTGCATTGACCTATGCTTTGAAAAGTTATGATACACTGATCTCTCTCTTTTTTTTTTTAAGATTTTATTTATTTATTTGACAGAGAGACACAGCGAGAGAGGGACACAAGCAGGGGGAGTAGGAGAGGGAGAAGCAGACTTCCCGCTGAGCACGGAGCCCGATGCGGGGCTCGATCTCAGGACCACTGAGCCACCCAGGCACCCCACACTGATCTCTCTTAAGAACATATTTCCAATACATGAAATTTTGGAAATAAATTTGCTAACTGTGGCTGCATTCTAAGACTTTAAATTCTCAGCATCTTTAGGGAACAATGGGAAATTGTATGAAATTTGGTTTAAAAAAATTTGTTTAGAAGACCTGAGTTTACTATACAAGTGCTAACAGATGTGTCACTCTAAACAACAGGACCTAATATAGGAAAAAAGAACTTACAAAACAGGTAAACTAGGAATTGGTTCATTGCATTTTAAAGAATGAATGCCTTGTTTTTTAAAAAGGTCCCCACGGTTCCTTTATGTGCTTAGGTCTCCTGGTGCATTTATGTGTTTGATTATAGATCACCAACCACTTGATAAAATGGTTAGGGGGAAAAAAGAGGCGGAAACATTGGTAAAGGTTTGGGAGCCAATACTAATTACAAAGCACTCAAAAAGGATGATAATGCATTTTGAAATTTAAAATGTGAACTAATGGAAGCATTTCATTTGAATCACCTGATTTTTATTAATAGGATTTTTGTGAAAGATTCCATTGACAACTTACGATGCTTTGTTAACTGAATTCAGAATGTGTTTCATTCATTCATTCAACACGTAGCTATTGGATGTTTAATATGTTCTGGGCCTGTGCAGAGCGATGATGAGCAAAACCAAACACAGTTTCTAACCTCCTAGAGTGTGCACTGTGGTGTTTATCAACTTGATTTTGAAGTTTTACGGGGCTAGACAATGTGAAATGATAATGAAGAATATGTTCTTCTTTTAAGAACTTACTCAAGGGCGCCTGGGTGGCTCAGTTGGTTAAGCGATTGCCTTCGGCTCAGGTCATGATCCCGGAGTCCTGGGATCGAGTCCCGCATCGGGCTCCCGGCTCAGTGGGGAGCCTGCTTCTCCCTCTGACCCTTTCCCCTCTCATGCTGTTTCTCTCTCTCTCTCTCTCTCAAATAAATAAATAAAATCTTTAAAAAAAAAAAGAACTTACTCAAGCATCTCCATGAGATCATTTCTTTGTTTTTCATAGTGTATCTTCTTTATATGTTTTCTGAAATATGTTATAAGGAATGATTATTACTTTCTGGATTATTTGTAAAAGATGAAGGAAAAAGCTTTTCTTAATTTGGTTCTTGGCATATTTATATGAATGTTTTGAGGCTCCAAAAATGGCAATTATCATAAATATTCCAACTGGCACATTTTATTAGCATGAGCTCACATAATACAGATGAATCAACCTGACGTTTCTTTCCTTTAGCTGTTTGGCCACCATAATAATTGGTTCTATTACAGGTAGATAGTATGATCTTAATTTCCTTTGGTAAGCTTGAGCGATTTAATCTCATCAGTGAATTGTGAGTTGAAGATAATATTTCAAATTTTTAAATCCCATCACTTGAGCAAAGATTTCCCTGCCTTATGGATTTAATGAAAGAAAGTTACCTATTAATACTTCACACACATTTACTTCTTCATGTGGAAGTAGTGTTACAACTCCGAACTGTTTACGTAAGTCATCCATAGGAGCTGGTTCTAATTCATTTATTTTTACCATGATTACAACTTTTAGTTGAGCAAATATTGAACTTTATTAATTCCACCTGTGTATCCTGCTGGGTAATAAAATGTATTGGCACATGTATTTAAGATTCTTCAGGCTTTGAACAAAAATGTTGCCATGGGAACCTGATTTCATAGCCCATAGTCCTTTGCACAACTACACCTGCCTTATGGTAGAGGTTTCCATGGCAACATTTTTGTTCAGGGAACATAGAACTTGAACAGAATATGCCACGAGTCTCTTCAATGTGAGCATTGATAGTTGTGGTATTACTATGGTTAATGTGCATATTAGAAATACCAGTGACTCCGTGGTGGGCAACAGTGTTGTTCTTGCTTCTGCTGAATAGATTCCTATCGCGTTTCATAGTCACAAGGCATCGGATTAGGAAATTAGAGCAATTTCTGGTCTCTTTTCACTGTCTCTCCACCCTCCACTCATTCAGCCCTCCCACTAGAGTATGGCGAAGTAATCCTCCATGGCTAGCATGACCAGAATGATCATTTGTGATAACGCGGAGCCGTAAGGAAAAGATGTGTAACTAATGTCTGGCCAAGCTCAGCAGGCTTTTTTAAAGGGCAGCATCAATCTTGGGAGCCTCTACTGCTACAGAATATTCTACTAATGGTTCTTCAACTTCCTCACACATACTTTTACTCCAAAGAAGGTCATGAGCTTCAATAACAAAGTATCACGAGGATGGGGTAAGGATTAGTTTTCCTATTTTTGATCTAATGTCTTCTCTCTTTATCTCTTATATTTACTTTCAGCATAAAAAAGTTGACAACTCCTAAATTAAAGCGACCCAAGTTCGTTCTTTGCTAGCCATCCATTTGTGTTGTATCACGACAATAACTAAGGCCATGTGGGAAGAGGGCGCTATCGCCTCATGACAGATAATCTGGGGTTATCCCTGTTGTGTTATTATGGTTCTCTCAGTGTTCGGTGCACACTCATCCATCAGGACCAGGCTCTCATTGCTGCCAGGTCTGCTGGCATGTTGCTGTTTCTTGGCAGGTCTCAAAACATGCAGCAGTGGATTTTGAAGCAGCCTTAGCTGCTGCTGGTGGTATACAAAGGAGCTGAATGGGGGATATTATTAATGCCAATCATCCTCTACCCACAAGGGTATCAAAGGGACTTTTAGAGACCACAGGGCTGCTTTCAGCAGAAACCCTAATCAGATCATCTTCCTTGATCAGGGGAAGGAATGTAGGAAAATGAAGTGGGTTAAAGGAATTAGAACAAGTAAATGCATTCTGAATACATTCCGGACAAATTAGCCTGGAGTGCAAATAGACATTGATTTTTCTGATTGAGTGGAAGCATAACTTAGAAGCCCGAGGTCAGCCTTCTGCCAACTTAAGGCCTTGGGAAGTTAAACAAATACAGGGGAGTGTGAAAAACACATTTATTTATAAAGCTGTTGGGGGAGGGGAGAGGGGCAGGGACAGGGAATGCAGGCAGAGTGAAATGACAGACTGGGGGAGTTGGTCTAGAGGAATGCTATTACTCGGCAGGGGCAGAAAAATTGTAGGTGAGTTTCATCTAGAGGAAAATACAAGAAATGTAGGGGAAGGAGTATTAAATCAGGAGTCAAACAATCTTGCTCTTCCAACTTACCTATAATCGTGGATTTGTCACCTCAGTTGTCTTTCTGGATAATAAACAATGAGGCCTAAAGGATGAGGCCTGAGCTAAGGATTTAAAGCTCTGTGTTCTGTGACTGTGTGTGTGTAAATACAGTGGAGAAGGCTCACGGGAAACATTTTTGTCTCCTGAACAACTACTTCAACTAGACCAACTTTCATTTGCTGAGCACTATAATGAAATTTCACTTGAAGAAAATGCTGCCTGGACTCTAAAAAGTTTTAAAACTATTGGGACTGCTGACTTCCTAAATCCTGCCCAGCACTAATATTCCACTCTATGCCCCAATCTCTACTAAGCTAATAAAATGATGGATTTTAACCACTGTTTAATATAGTTATGAGAGCTTTGAGCTCATGGCCATTGCACAATCAATATTTCTTGACTTGAGCTGAATTAAATTTCATCCATTCTGGAAATGGACCATGCAGATCCTTTTCCTAAAATGCCAAAGAAATTATTTTAATCAACAAAAGGCCCATAACACAAAACAAACCACAGCCCTGTCCTTGCAAAAAACAAACAAACAAAAAAAAACAACCACCACCAACAAAAAAACAGGGTTTGGACACACCTGGGAGATTCTGTGCATTGGTCACTGGACTTTAAAGTCAACGGAAGCTGAAGAAAGAAAGCTATCCTAACCATAGCAAGAATGCACGAAAGAATAGGGGCTTGCCAGCTATACCAGAGGAGCAGAGATGGTTTCATCTCTGGAGTCTTTAGCCTTTTTTATTTATTTATTTTTTAAAGATTTTATTTATTTATTAGAGAGAGACAGCGAGAGAGGGAACACAAGCAGGGGGAGTGGGAGAGGGAGAAGTAGGCTTCCCGCAGAGCAGGGAACCGATTACAGGGCTCGATCCCAGGACCCTGGGATCATGACCTGAGCCGAAGGCAGACACTTAACGAATGAACCACCCAGGCACCCCTCTTCAGCCCTTTTTAAACATGAAGATGGAAGGAGCTGTGGTCAAGGTCTGAAACCTGTGAAGAATATGAATATCACAAACACAAATTTGTTGATCCAATCCCGGACGATTATTACAAGGGAACCAACTTTCTTTACAACTTTAGAGAGGTGAGTTTAGGCCAAAAGGAAGTACTGCTTCAAATAGAAAGTGGTTTACTAATGGGATTCATTACCTTCAGAGTTCAAATAAACTGGGCGTGTAAAACTTAACCCCAATGGGATGAAGATAGTAGATTGATTCTCTGGGTGCTTGCCTGCAGGAGTTTCCTGTGTGTGGTCTGGAGAGTGTGCCTGGGAAGGGGAGCAGAAATGTGTGGCTCTCAGGTTCTACACTCTGGACAGATTGTTATGCTACTAAGATAGACCAGCGGTGGTCATCTCCTTCTCAAGGAATGGACTTAATGCATGGCATAGTGTTAGTTTCTGTACCTGACCTCAAAATTATACATAAGAAGGAAAGAAGCAAATTCTCCCATAACATTTTTTTCTGAAATTTTTGCTTATTTTTGGTAAAATTCAGTAGATGATAATTTGCCTCCCAAGTATATGGGTGCACACCTACACATATTTACATGAATGTGTATGTTCATGTAACATGTGTGTACATAAAGACCATTAGGGCAACATTTTCTAGTGGTCCACCAAGACTCCTGTGATTTTCAAATGTTTCCAGGTGGATGGGGACAGAGATGGGAACAGGTAAAGGCAACCTTATGTATTAATGTTCAGAGGCGTGAAACTACCTTGGAGTCTCTCATTCTAAGGACCATATGGTTCTCTCTGGAACAGGCTAGAACTCTAAGTGAGATGAGCTGTGCCAGAAAAGAGAGATGAAGCCAAATAAGGTTCGTGATTTACATAGATGCCGGAGGAGGGGGAGCCTTGTTTGCTCTGATATAATTGCTCTGATATAATTTCACAGGTACTAGGACACCACTGAAGAGGTTTGAACATGACGTAAATGAAATTTGCATCTGAGAAGGTTGATTCTGGAAGGTGGATGGAGAGTGGGTGGCTTGCAAGAGTGAAATCAAAGAGATCTGTTGGTTTAGAGGTGATTTGTTCAGACAGGAGAGAAAAAAAAAAAAAAGCCACAGCCTTTCCCCGCCACCACCACCCCAGGGCCTGAATTTACAACACTAGCAAGGGAGATGGAGATAAAGGATGCAAGAAAGTGTGTAGAGTCTCTTTGTATTCTCAGCCCCAGTCAGCTCTTTCCATTTACACTTCAGTTTCATTAGGTGGAGGAGGATGTTATGAAAGATGGGGCAGGTAGGTGTGTTTTGTTGACTTATTCACCCCTGCTTTCATTTGTTGCCCTTTTACTACTGGTTACGTTTCATTCCAGTCTTCTAGATAAGTGAAAAGAAAGAAAGGAACAACATTCTAGTTCCTTGGGGCGCCTGGGTGGCTCAGTCGTTAAGCATCTGCCTTCGGCTCTGGGATCGAGCCCCGCATCGGGCTCCCTGCTCCACAGGAAGTCTGCTTCTCCCTCTGCCACTCCCCCTGCTTGTGTTCCCGCTCTCGCTGTGTCTCTCTCTGTCAAATAAGTAAATAAAATCTTAAAAAAATAAAAATAAAAAAAAACACATTCTAGTTCCTTAAAAGCAAAGTAACTAATAGGTTATGAATGAGCTGAGTTTATTATTTTTTCAGGAAGCCAGGCTTTTCTGTAATGAATTTTGTCAGGGAGATCTAATTAAACCATTGGAGCAGTCTCTGAGAATAGTAACGGGAAGAATGTTCAGTAGGTTCTTGCTAGGCAGGATATTTTTCTCCTATTCTTACCTCTCCTAACCTTCATAATGCACTTTCCTCAGAGGAGTCTATAATCTACCTACCGGAGACTTACTCTGTTGCAAAGTTAGACACATCTTACCAGTACAAAAGCTTGACCCTGCGGCACATGTAAGGAGAATAGGGGTTCCTGTAGAAATGTAGGAAATTCCCTTTTTGTTCTGGTGGGAGGATAAAGTTAAAATATCTAGGTCCGACTAAACATCATCTTTCAAAAAACAACCGTAAGTTGCAAAAGAAGTTGAGGTTGAACACAAACTCTTTGGATCTTAGTAAAATATTTAATATGGAATAAATACATCCAGAGCTCCCAATCTGAGGAAAAGGTAGGTCAAATCATCAAGCTTTAAATCCTCTCCCCATGGATGCAACTACCACACGCATTAATTTTAGAGTTTTAGTGGTAAATTTGGGCACACGTGAACGGTGAGGAGCAAGAAAAGCGACTTTTCACCCCAAACCTGCTCAGGCTATTAGCATTCGCTTTGCTCTTGTTCTCTTTTCCTTCCGACATAACATCTTACAGCTTAAGATGAAAAGACTTATTGGATTCTCTGTTGTCAATTGGACAAGCCCTCTCTGGGGTCCTTTCTGTCAAGATGCTCAGATTCCATTTGAATTTAAAACAGACCTGTAGGCTTAGGAAACGTGGCAGCTGTGTGTTCAGGGAAACCGAGAAGAGAGTTATTTTTAAAATATTTTCTAAGGTCTTCATTCCCAAAGCTGGTTGAGGGGAAACTTGGCAGAGGATTCAGAGTGTTTGTAAGCAGCTGACTGCATATGAGTGATATGGACAGGAATGATAATCACTTCTGACAGCAATTATTGAATGCACACACTGAAAATTTTCAGCCAAATTTTTTTTTTCTAATTTAATGGACCAAGACATTTAAGGAATCAGTGATGTTTGGGCTATTGGAGCAAGACTCCTTTCTTTTGGTAGAACATTTGGTAGAACATACTTCTTCCTTTATATCAAAGAACCGTGATTTTAATTTATTTTACTAAAATCTAAATTATCTCATGCCACCTTTGTTTTCAAGAAGTTATATTTGCTCCATCTTTTTTTTCTCTTTTTTAGTGGAATCTTAATTGTCTAATGAGTGTCCTAATACCAGAATATTTTAAGTTGAATTGTGTGATATGATAGAAAACTCAAGGAGAAAGAAAAGAGTCATGTCAAGAAGAGAAGAATGTAATAACATAGAATAGAAGCTATAATTGCTGATAAATGCCTGTGGAACTTGGCATTTAATTTTATCATAACATTTTTCTCCCTTTCTTAAGAACATTAATTTTTTTTTAAATGTAATGCTTACCAAATTGTCTTTTAAGATATTATGGATAGGAGTGAGTGTTCATATTTAATTTTACTTGTATTGTTATCTAAGCTGATATTTGTCTCCATTGACAGAACCATAAAAATGACGGGAATTTCCTTGTCTTTTTATGTGTACTTAACTCCGATTGATTTTTACTGACAAGAGTGCATTTAGGAGAATTCCTCCAATATTCCACAACATAAAACAGTCCCCACAATCTGTCTCGCCTCATGATCGCCAATCCCATTCATCTCTCACCGTTCCATTCTTCCGTTGGCTGAGAGACTCCGTTAGGCTTCAGTGTCCCTTCCCTCTTGGTCTGGAGCTAAGTCACAGCCCATCCCAGACCAAAATCACTCTACTCCCTGGTCCCTTGAATTACCGTTCTTTTGTGTTTAGTCAGCTGCATAATGAATACTTTTCACTACCTAATGAGTTTATCACATCAATGACGGTTGCTTCTTTACCTGGGCTATAAGCTCCTGTGGCCAGGAATACTGTCTTGTATCCCTTTTATGTTGCAGTGTACCCTTAGCGCTTAGAATTAACCAAATCTTCCAAATCCTAGTCTGTGAAAGACTTTTCCCCAAAAGGAAAAATGGTAGTAATGTAGTGAGTCTCTAATGTCAATTTATTTGATACTTTTTATTCTCAGATAACATTCTCTAGAATTTTTGTGTGAAAATGTCCTTTTTAGAAATAAAGTATTCATGGGGTGGCTCAGTCATTTATGTGTCTGCCTTCAGCTCAGGTCTAGATCCCAGGGTCCTGGGATCCAGCCCCGCCTTGGGCTCCCTGCTCAGCGAGGAACCTGCTTCTCCCTCTCCCTCTGCCCCTCCCCCGGCTTGTGTTCTCTCTCTCTCTCAGATGAATAAATAAAATCTTTTAAAAATTTTTTTAAAAAGAAAGAAAGTATTAATGATTTTAAATAGCTGGGTTGTCATTTTTAATATTAAAAAAACTACTAACTCAGGGGGCATCTGGGTGGCTCAGTTGGTTAAGCTTCGGACTCTTGATTTCGGCTCAGGTCACGGTTTCAGGGTGGTGAGATCAAGCCCCACCCTAGGCTCCACACTCAGCAGGGAGTCGGCTTCTCTCCCTCTCCTTCTGCCCCACCCCGCCCCCTTGTGTGCATGTGCACAGGCAGGAACAGTCTCCCTCTCAAATAAATCCTTAAAAAGTTTCACTACCTTTAAAAAAAAACACCAACTCAGTGCCAGGCCTCCTTATCCTTTTTTTTTTTTTTTTTTTTTTAAAGATTTTATTTATTTATTTGAGAGAAAGAATGAGAGAGAGAGCACATGAGAGGGGGGAGGGTCAGAGGGAGAAGCAGAACTCCCTGCCGAGCAGGGAGTCTGATGCGGGACTCGATCCCGGGACTCCAGGATCATGACCTGAGCCGAAGGCAGTCGCTTAACCAACTGAGCCACCCAGGTGCCCCCTCCTTATCCTTTAAAAGTGAAATCCTAAAATGGGTGATGGGCATTAAGGAGGGCACGTGATGTGATGAGCACTGGATGTTGTATGTAAGTGATGAATCACTAAATTCTACTCCTGAAACTAATATTATACTGTATGTTAACTAACTAGAATTTAAATAAATTATATTTAAGTATATATATATATTTAAGTACACGTGGCGGACCACAGCAGGGTATGAGCTGGGTGCTGGCTAGGTTGGGCCCCTGGGAGAGGGAGTACTGGAGTGAGACTGGGAAGGGAGAGGAAGAAGCCGGGGTATTTGCCTCAGGATCTCTAGCAGGAGGTACATCACCTTTTTGGATCTAGTTAAATAATGCTGGTTAAATAAAACTTGAAACGTAAAAAAAGAAAAGAGAAAAAAGTGAAATCCTAATGCCTAGGAACCACTGGTCGGCAATCCTTCTCCAGCAGACTTGGCCCTTGTCCGCTCTTGGGAGCTCCTTTAACTTTAATTGTATGGCCATCAGCCCCTCAGCCAAGGCTGTCCTGCTCTTTATCCTTTTATGTATTTTCCTGTATCTGCAGCTGATTTAAAAGAAAACCCCATTAATGCTTGTCTCTTCATCTTCATGGCACCTAGTTATGATTATAATATTTTCAGCAAATCTCAAGAACTTACTTGTTAAATCATTAAGTATTCAGAATTATTAAAAATTTGGAGAGCTAAAAAAAGTCATGGACTTTGGCGGATTAATTTTTATTAAGCGGATTAAGATTACACATTTCAGATGGTAAAAATAGCAAAGATCATGATAAACTCACTAATGTGTACATTAGACTGTGATTCATGGAAAATTACTGAAAACCACACTGACTTTACAAGTCCTGCACAGTATTCTACTAAATGCTTAAGGAAAGAAAGAGGAGTGGTTTAGTAAGACTGCATTGCTTGCTAGAGAATTCGGCAATTATAAACTTTATTGTGGTTCCAATGCAGAGTACCTTTTTCCTTCCACATCGGGTGTATAAAATAGTGTCTTTTTGTATGTGTATGTATACACCATACACACATATATATGCATACACAAGTAGTTTTAGTAGTCTTTTATTTTTTATTTTTTTAATAGCCTTTTAAAATCAAGAAATACTTTTCTGTTTTCTTCAAGTTCTATCTAGCTATCAGTTTTGTTCTTACAAATACTTTTAGTCTGTGGAACATATTTTCTGCTGAGTGCTGTGAAATTTAATTCAGAAGTAGTGCTTTATTGATGCTTCGTTTTTGTGACCTTTCCAGTCCTGTGTTGGTGACATATTGGTCCTCTGTCTCAAGTGCTTTGAGAATCTAATAGATAGGATGGAATGGGTCAGATAATGAAAGTCCCTGGTACATTAACTTTCAATTTCATGAATGTCTGAATATAGCAGAGAAGATGAATAGCAGGACTTCCTTTGCTTTTACATTTTAACATTTATAAGCTAGTTAAATTTCCCCTGTATTATCAGCAGCAGAGTCCTTGTCTACCATATTAACACATACATTTATATTTTGGAACAGAAGTGTAAGAGTTTAAAATAATTTATAAACCACAGAGCAGACAACTTACAAATGCATGCTATTAAAAGAGATGAATAAATAGGGGTTTCATTTCGGATGAGTTATAGCATGTGAAGTACACGTTGAATAGGGCTCCTTCTTTATTTCTCTTTGTTTTACTGACATGAGCAGGGAGTTGGGGTGTGCAGTCAGTCATATGACTGATCTATTATTAGGTAGTTACAATCATCCCCAAAAGCGGTGTTATTGTTTTGAAGCAGCATTAATATTCTCTGAAGATGTTATAGTAAGAGTAGTCATTTGAAAGAATCTGTTGAAACAGACTGGTCTTTGGGATGAGGCTCAAGTCACCAGAGTGATAAGAAATAAAGACGGGTCCTGAGTGATTATGCAAGGACCAATTATGCAGCTGGTAGGTTGTTGGGGCTCAAACACTGATATGTGAACTCATTTGTATTTCCTTGGGTTATCTTATAGACATTGCGTCATCTGCTGTTGCCTTGCTCCGTTCCCACCCTGGTATTTATGGTATCCATTTTTATGAAATACGGCGAGAATTAGACAATACCATTTGGCCTTTTGGACTGTGCTTGATATTCCAACTGTGTGGAAAAACTTGTGCTCTCTTGCCATGCTAGAAAAGCAGTGTCGGAGATCTGACGTTATGCTGTAAGTGGGAAATGTAGCCATTGGTTTGATCCAACGGGAAACTCTGACGTGGAAAATTTACCTCACTTGACTCCTTAAATATGTGATTCAATATATGTAGCAGATGCTTTTATATTTTTATACAGAAATGAAGTCAGTCTACATGAAGGTAGGGAGAATAGGGAAGTGTGTGATGACTGTGATGTTTGGACCACTGTTTCATGATCTGGTTCCTTTGAGAAGACATCAGCCTTCTGGCTCTGCTTCCATGCTCTCCCATGGTGACACCCATTCTCTCAGAGGGGTCATTTGCTCTCTCAGTTGCTGTTTCATTTAAATGATTACTGAAAACCCCCCTTTTTCAGTTCATCTCCCCTTTAGCCCAATTCACACAGGCAGCATCCAAGCCTGATGATCCATCTTGGCCCTCACCCTTCACACTTTTAGACCCACCAGGGGGCCTCATCTCTTTTGGCAGAGACTCAGGGGTGCTCCTTGCATTTTCCTACTGTGCCATTCCTGGGCCTGTTTACTTTGAGTTCCATTCCTTGATTTCCCAATGTTCCCCCCGCTCTGCTCCATAGTACAAGTGGCGGACCACAGCAGGGTATGAGCTGGGTGCTGGCTAGGTTGGGCCACTGGGAGACGGGGTACTGGAGTGAGATTGGGAAGGGAGAGGAAGAAGCTGGGGTATTTGCCTCAGGTAGGATCTCCAACAGGAGGTTCATCACCTCTTTGGATCTAGTTCCTTCTGAATAGGTCCTCTGAGATTCCAGATTTTGCTGGGTGACCCAGGCCCCTCTTCTCTGTTACCCCACATGTTTCCTCCATCCCTCTCTCCTAACAGGAGCAGCAGTCTCCCTTGCATTTCAGTCTGTGTTTGGCTTCTTAGCTCTTCCATTACCTGTGTAAACAAGTCTTGGCACCAAATTTACTCCCTTTAAAAACAAAGAATGGTTTCTGTTTTCCTAGTTGGAGCCAGACTAATATACCCACTCACTGTAACTACTTCATATGCATTCCCCACTACAAGTTACCCTCAAGGCTAAATACAAAATTTCTCATCCAGCTCATCTCTCCTCAGCCATATCAAAGTAAATATTTCACTTCTTGGTGGGTGTTTTAATTGGTTAGTGTGCAGATTCAAAAAGACTGCTGTCCCAAATTCTTCTTGCCTAGTGTACATGGCTAGAAATTATCTGTCCACCTCTGGACTTTGAGGGTTCTGGGTACTTACATTAAGCATGTACCAGAACCACTGTAAATTCATTATTTAAAAGCAAGTCTTCTCGAACATACTAGATTATGAAATCTTTAAGCTCGGTCACTGTAACTTTTCTATGTATACCTCACGGCCCAAGCACAATATCATGTACACATAATGTGCTCAAAATATTTGTCACATGAGTGAATGACAATTGCTTTCAAACCAAAAAGGAAGTTTGTTCCAAAAGACTCCTTTGCTAATAATTTTATTGATTACCAGTTGCTAAGAAGAATCCAAAAGAGAATTGGAATTTATTCTTCTGGAATATCAGAGAAATTATACTATGTATATAAAAGGCATACACCACAGCAGTATACTGATAGACATCTTTAGAGTGTTAATGTGCTTTTTCCAGAAAGAGACTCACCTTCGGTTTCACCAAGAGCATTGGTCTAGTATTTTCTTACCTTCTGGTAGTTACTTTGTTTCCTTTTATGTAAGTGAACACTATTGGCTGGTGATCTACACAGTGTTCACTCTCCTCTTACTCCTTCTTGTGTGCATCCACATCAAAGCTCATGGCTTCTGGGAAAAGCTGGCACTTTCCTCAGCTAAGGGGTGGACACATGTTAGTCTAAACCAGCAAGGACAATCTGATTCTCCTCACCACGGTGATTGGTTCAGATAACCCGACTTAAGCCAATAAGCTCATGGAATTCCTCAGGCCAGTCTGGACAGTGATTGGTTTAAGAAAGGAAATAAGATCTAATTTAGATCAGGGAGACATAGGGGAGAAATCTAAGGACTTCTGAGGAAGTTGCTGGAAGAAATGTTCTGGACTATAGAGCTGATGTTTAGAAATGCTACAACCATATTTGCTTCTATGATGGAAGCCAGCATGAAGACAAAGCTGGCCCTACGGAAAACAGAATGGTGAGATGGAAGTAAACTGGGTCCTTGGTGACATCATTGAGTGGTTGACTCAGAACTACGTCTACCTCTGTACTTTCCTGTTTTATGAGCCTGACCCTTTGAGTAGGTTTGCTTTTGAATGTATTTTAAAATATCTCCACTGATAGGCCATGCTGAGAACTAAAATGCTCCAATACTGAGTCAGTGAATTCTCTAAACACAGGGGTAAAATTAGACTATCAGAGGATGAGCCAAAGGGACAGAAGTATGCCTCCTTGGTGATCTCAGCTTTCCTTCCTTGTCACTTTCCTTTCTCTTAGTCATTGTCTTTAAGATGCTCACAGTGGAGTGGTCCACTTTCAATATGGGGTCATTAATTATCAAAATATATGTTGTATAAAGTGAGCATGTAAAAAGCAATTTAGGATTCTCAAGAACAGAGGATCTTGGAGGAGTAATTTGAGTGCCTAGAAGCCTTAAACCAATAAATTTCTGACAGGAAAGCCTCAAAACTACAGAGAACTGTTGAGGAAAACATAAATTGGCCATTGAAAGATTATGACAAATAAAATAAAAATATGAAATGAAGGGTTGGAGGTTGGGTAAGAACCTGGGGTCAGAATATAACATGGTGAAGACCTAAGCACATGGATCTTGGAATCAGACTGACTTTTATGTTTACTTCCTGGCCCTGCCTCTGGACCAAGCTTTCTCATCTGTAAAATGGGGGTAATAGCCTTGTCTCATGGCATTATAAGAATTTAAGGGGAAGTATTGGGGCGCCTGGGTGGCTCAGTCGTTAAGCATCTGCCTTCGGCTCAGATCATGATCCCAGGGTCCTGGGATCGAGCCCCGCATCGGGCTCCCTGCTCGGCGGGAAGCCTGCTTCTCCTTCTCCCACTCCGCCTGCTTGTGTTCCCTCTCTCACTGTGTCTCTCTCTGTCAAATAAATAAATCTTTAAAAAAAAAAGAATTTAAGGGGAAGTATGTATTTAAATGTCCATAGGATATTGCCTAAGACAACGCTAGGAAGAACTCCTTCTCCTGTTTTTATTCTTTCTAGTAATATCATTAAGCAGTAGTGGTCAGCTTTCAACTTCTTATCCCTTGTTGCTGTTCTCCTAAGTCACTTTACTCAGCCTGACTCTGCAGGAGTAAGACCTCCCCAACCTTGGATTTGTGCTAGCATCTCTGAGTTGACATATCTCAGAGATCGATAGTAGGTAGATGGGATTTATCTAGGATCAGGGTTGAGGAGTAAACCTTATTAAACCAGGACTTGTAAGCCATATTCACTTGGTATGGATACAAAAAGCAAGCAGCAGACCCTAACTGATAAGTGTCAGAGTAGACTCACAGTACAGGCAAATGGAGCTACAGAAAGAGGCTGATATCACACGCAAGAAATCAGGGCAGCCCCCGAGCTTTTTAACGTCAAAGGCAAAGCTGTCCTGGGGCCTGGAATAAATTGCATTGTTTGATATTCACCTCTAATATTTTTTTGCAGGTAGAAAAAAGTCTGATTTCCAGAGTGGCTCAAATGTTACAGCCTCTGAGATTCCTTTTGCAATTCTCCCAGTTCTCGTGGCTTCCACCTATGAACCCTTGCCCACACTGCCCATACATCTCTATGACCACTCATGGGCTCAGTTGTATCTCAGTGCTCACATGTGTGCCCTCCACCCCTCCAAACTGCACCTCTGATCAAAGGGACCACACCTTGCTCTTTTTCCATCATCTCGAAAGCCTCACTTAGGAATCTAGATGAAAGAATATATGTCAAAATATTCCAACTGGACAGGGTCTCATTCCTGCCCCGATCAGAGTTTAAAAGGCATCCATGTCCCAAAACAAATCTTTAACATTTTAAGGTTCCAAGTCTGTAATATACTTATGGAGCATTTAATACCTGTAACAATTCAGTGATTTGTCAATTCTTAAAATTGACCCTTATGACTTGGGAGAAAAAGGATAGAAGTGAGTTATATAAAGTGCATCCTATGTGTCATAGGCACCATGCAAACATTATCTGATTTGATCCCAACCATAACCATATGGGGGAGATGTAACGAAGCCTCTTTTCCAAATGAGGAAAGTAGAGCTGGGAAGTATTTAATAACTTGAGGTAAACCTGAGCCTGGAAGCCAGGGTTTTGATCCAAAGCCCATGCTTTTTCTCTGTATATGTTCTGATATTTCATTTTTCTAAATAGGTGTTCCTTTACTTTATGAGATTTAACATTCATCAGAGGAAATGTCTGTATATGTAAATTCCCCGCACTGATAGACTAGGTGATTATTTATAGCCTGTTGACATTTGCAGAGTTTTCCACTCACATTTACATTAGCCTGACACCCCCTAGAGAAGGCTTGAAAATGTTTTTTTTTTAAGATTTTATTTATTTATTTGAGAGAGAGAGAATGAGATAGCACGAGAGGGAAGAGGGTCAGAGGGAGAAGCAGACTCCCTGCCGAGCAGGGAGCCCGACGCGGGACTCGATCCCGGGACTCCAGGACCACGACCTGAGCTGAAGGCAGTCGCTTAACCAACTGAGCCACCCAGGTGCCCAGGCTTGAAAATGTTTTGATGGCATGTCAGAGATTTCTAATATGTACTCACTCATTCTATCAACGCTTATTGAGTGCTTACTGTGTGCAAGGGTAAAACATATAAAATCTTGAGGCACGGTTGCACAGAACATCTATTACAAGGGCAATCATTCCTCAAAATTTACTCTGGGCAGGGGTTCCAAAATGCATGTTCATGGGTTGTAGGGGGATTTATCTATGAGAACCAGGTATATTCCCAGCAACCCAAACAGAGACAATTAGGCTTGGGAAAGACAACACAGGACAGAGGCGGGAAAAAGAGAAAAACTCAGCAGAAAGGATAAAAGAGTTGAAGAAACCTGAAAAACATTAAAAGCAAAGAGCCCTTAACCTGTAGTAGTGGAACGCAGGAGAATGCGGAGCAGAAAACAAGAATTCAAGTAGTATCTCTGCTGTTTAAGAAGCACGTGATCTTATGTGGGCATGTGCTGTCATTCCTTGAAACTCAGGCTCCTTGTTGATAAAATACAGACAATACCCCTCTCAAATGAGGCAGTAATTGTTTAGTAAAATACAGAGTGGTGTTTAAATGGCAAAATGAGATCATCATTCATATTTATTTTAAGTTTTCTTTGATGCTCTGGAAATCTTCGAGGTGAACAGAAACAAAGGCCCAAGTGCAATGGCGAGACTGCCTGGTTTGCAATTGAGCAGGGACCGGGGCATCGAGCGATGAAGAAAGAGACCTTTGCTTGTCCGTATGTATCAACAGAGGCAAAACAGCAGGTGAATAATTGGAAAGGAGGCTGGATTTTGAACTAGAAAAGCCAAAAGTGCTTATTCAAAATACATACCACAATTAAAGAGGAATAGCAAGAGTTATTTATCTAGGATATGCTTATAGCCAGTCTTCATCAAAATTTAAGAGACAATTAAATGAGATGGAAATTTGTAGGATCTTTGGTTTATACATTCTGCTTCATTTTCTGCCTTTTGTTGTTATCCAAAGGAGCACTTCTTGGCATGAGCCAGAAACTAATCTGAGATTATTTAAGGTTAGATTATCTTGATTCAGCGCCCTGCCATTCAAAGTTACCTGACTCACCTTTAATAACTCAGAACATCAAAGATTTTCTATCTGAGCCAGCCAGCCCCAAAATAAATAAATAAAACCATGGAAGTTGTTTTGTTTTGGTTTAAAGATCAAGCTCAGAGATTTCGAGTTTGCATTTAATAGAATGAGAACTCATGTCTCTTTCTCCTAGTCACATTAGTTTGGACCCAGAGGATATTTATTAAACAAAGAACAGCCGAACAAACTAATGTTAAGGGAGGAAATTGGTTTTCCTGCAGTCCAGCCTATTTTTAAATTAGCAGAAGCAAGTGCTAATATGAAACCCTGTGACCAGTAATCACATTTTCCTTTCGCTTTGTTGGAAAATCACAGCAATCCGTATTAGCATTTCACACTAGTTAAGAGAGTGTGGTAAAACAGTCCAAGGAGACTGTTCAGGGTGAGAGCCCGTGAGGGAGAGGTGATTTGGGCAGTGAGGTTTCCGGGGAAAAGCAGCTCAGTAGGCAATTTCATGTGGACGCTAAAGCCTTTTTTGGATAGCAGTTCAAAAAGAAAGCACAAAAGACAATGAACATGGCTCCAGACTGAGGCTGGGTTATAGTTTACTCAGGTGCTGACACAAAATCAATATTGCTACCACCTATTGATGATTTATTTCAGTAATTACTCTTGAACCCATAACTAAAATGCTGTCAAAATGGAACAACCTTGTCCTACCAAATCCTTGTGCTTTTTTTCTTTCAGTAGATTAATTTACATATAATAATCAAAACGGCACCATTTCCTGATACTGGCCAGTCAGCAATCTATGGAATGCTTTAGAAAACAGGAAAAATTAACGACCACTTGCAAACACCTTTGGCCGGGTGACTCAGCATTAGACCCCTCAGGCAGTTATTTCCCCTTAGTCTGGTTGAGATTATGGGTCTTTAGAACCAAATCTGGAACTTTAGGGAGGTAACACTCTTTCTAGGCTCATGGAAAGTTCTTAGCCATTGTCTATTACAACCCTCTCCACTGTGTTCCTATTTCAAACTGTTGGAAAATTTTCCTGAAAGGAAATGTATTTCTTCACTGGGCAATAGAGGAGACTTTACAGTCCACTGATTGTTTGCGTGCTCCTTTATGATTTAAGCTGAAAAATATCTTCCTGTAGTGTCCGCTGGTTGATTAATTCAAAGTAGATGGCAGACTTAAGGGTAAAACCTAAAACTGTAAAACACTTAGGAAACCAAAAAAAAAAAAAAAAAAAGGAAAATCTTTAGGACCTAGGGCTAGGCAGGTAAAGGGTTTAGGCTTACCACCAAAGGCATCATCTCTAAAAGGAAAAATTGGTAAATTGGATCTTATCAAAATTAAAAAAAATTACTCTGTGGAAATCCTGTAAAGATGATGAAAGACAACCGAATACTACAGATAATATGTGTAAATTTCATGTCTGACAAAGGACTTGTGTCTTAGAGTATATAAAGAATCCTCAAAACAAATGATTTAATTAAAATGGGCAAAATATATGACAAGAAATTTCATCAAAGACTATATGCAGATGGCAAATAAACACCAGAAAATATGCCCAATATTATTAACCATCAGGGAAATGCAAATTAAAACCACAATGAGATATCACTACACACCTATCAGAATGATTAACAAAATAGTGGTAACCATATGCTGGCAGAGCTGTGGAGAAACTGGGTTAGTCATATGCTGCTGGTGGGAATGCAAATTGTTCAGGCACTCTGGAAAGTAGTTTAGCAGTCTCATAAAACTAACCATGCACTAACCGTACTTAGCAATTTTACTTTGAGGCATTTATCTTAGATGAAAACCTGTGTTTATACAAAGACCTATGTTCATACAAAAACTCGAGCACAGATGTTCATAGCAGCTTTCTTTGCAATACTCAAACCTGAAAACAACGCAGATGTTTTTTGAGAGGAGTATGGTTAAACCAACTGTGGCACATCCATACCATGGAATACTCCTTGACAATAAAAGGAAGCAAACTATTGGTACACGCAACAACATAGATGGACCTCAAGGGATTTATGCTGAATGGAAAAAGCCATTTCTAAAAGGTCACATAATGTGTGATATTTATACAACATTTTTGAAATAAAAACTATAGAAATGAAGAATAGATTAGTGGTTTCCAAGTAGTAGGAGTGATTGGGGTATGTGTAGCTAAAGAGGAGTAGCACGAGGGAGCCTGGAGGGCATTAAAGAGTTATGTCTCTTGATTGTGAGAGTGGTTACACAAGGCCACATATTTGATAAAATTGCATTGAATTGTGTACACACACAAACACACACACCATAAATGACTGCATGTGTAATTGGTGAAATCTGAATAAGCTCTGTGGATAGTACCAATGTCAATATCCTGATTTTCATACTGTAGATGTTAGCATTAGAGGAAGCCAGATAAAGCATGCACAGACTTCTTTGTGCATATCTGCAACATCCTGTCTTCCTGTGAATGTAGAATTATTTCAAAATAAGCAGGGTTTTTGTTTTGTTTTGTTTTGTTACAAAAGTCAAAAACAAAAGCGTTACTCTTAGAATGGGCATTGCCATGGTATCAAAATGGTCCATGGCACAAAAAATAAAGGTCAAGAACTTTTGTTATAAATCCCCATTATAAATGAACTCCTATTATAAGTCATGGTGGGAATCAAGGAGTTAAATAACTTCTTTTGCTCAAAGTGAAGTGTCCTCTTGCTAGCCACATACAGACAAGCATACACAAGCTCATTCTTGAGTACTGGATTGCCCACTGGGGCTTGAACCTGAAATTGAAGCCCAAGACCAGCCTGCCTTCTCCCTGTCTTCCTTTCTTCTTCCTTCCTTCCCTTCTTCTCTTCCTTTAAGGAAAGATACCCCTGTTTATTAAACAGGTCTATGCATAATTTCAAGGTAAGACTAGCTCCACAAACTTTTAATTCAAGTGCTCTTCTTTCAGAAGAACAAGTTAACTCTAAGTGGAAAATGCTCCTGTGTGAAATGCAGCGCTCACATTATTGCTCAGCAAAAAAACAGGTTTTTTCCTATTACAGATTTTAGCAGGACTAAGAAGCATTTCCTACAAAAAAAAAAAAAAATACTTTTAAAAACAACCTCAGAAAAAATATATAAAAAATAAAAAAAAACAACCTCAGTATAACTGTCTTAGTAAAGTTATTGATGTCAAGGTTCACAATTTGGTGGCTAAAACACACTCTTAAATACAAGGGATCAATCTTAAGACACTCCTTTTTGCAAGAAAAATAAGAGCTCAAAAAGACTATTACTAGACAATGATATTAGAGCCTTCAGTCTCTTGACCACAGGAGGGATACAGCACTGTCAGTTTTTACAGAACCTCGATGATGCCGAGGAAAGTAGGCAGATTTTTGCTTGATTCCTTTAGTATCCCCTATGCCCTTTTTCTCCATAAAATTATCGTATTTTACAGATGATAAGTTTTGATGTCTAAAAATTCATTTCTAGGGCATTCTAGGGCTCCTGGTGGCTCAGTCAGTTAAACATCTGCCTTTAGCTCAGGTCATGATCCCAGGGTCCTAGGATCGAGTTCCACATTGGGCTCCCTGCTCAGCGGGGAGTCTGCTTCTCCCTCTACCCCTCTCCCCCCTGCTCGTGATCTCTCTCTCGCTCACACACACTCTCTCTCAAATAAACAAATATATTTTTAAAATAAAAATAAAAAATAAAATAAAAATTCATTTCCAGAATAGAAAATAAGCTTGATGAAATCCAACCACGGATGGACCTAGAGGGAAATAAGAAAATCCAGCAAGGAGTATCTTCGAGTATCGGAAGAACATTTACACTATAAAACCTACAGCCTTTGTTTCCGCATCTAGAAAATGAAGGGGATAGACAAGTTCCAAAGTTATTTCCGTTATATAATTTTTCAGAATTCTGATGTCTGTGAGAGTTCAGAGCCCTCCATCTTGAAGTCCTGTATCTTGGCTCTCTTGAAGCTTAGGGCTAAGGCAGTGATAGATAACATTTACTGTGTGCGTTTCACATGCCAGATGTTGTTTTAAGCACTTTACCTGCCTTAATTTATTTTAATCCTTGAAGCAACCCAGTGAGAGGTCCTATGATTCTCAACAGCCTCATTTTACATATGAGGAAACTGAGAGGGTCAGCAAACCTACCCCATATATATGGCTAATAAGTGGTGGAGAGAGAACTTGAGCTGACTAACCCTAGACCTCCAAGTTCTTAACCATGAAACCCTTCTTGCCCATCAAGTTAATACAGATTTTGCTGAGTAGCACCAGGCATGATGAGACAGTTCAGTTGCTATAGGCACAGTGCTCCAAACACAAATTCCCACACATCATGAGGACACAGTGCAGACATTTACTGAACAATCTGGTCCACAATTAGATCAGCTACCGCACTTCAACATGGGCAAACCATATTTTCTGTGTTTCAGTCGTTGCATTTCTGTACAGCACACATCAATGCCCTAGGTATTTAGGTTTGAATTGTCTTCTCATACAAAGTCAGAAATCTTGCCCAGCTCTGAATCCTTTATTTTTTTTTAAAGATTTTATTATTTATTTGAGAGAGAGAATGAGAGAGAGAGCATGAGAGGGGAGAGGGTCAGAGGGAGAAGCAGACTCCCCGCCAAGCAGGGATCCCAATGCGGGACTCGATCCCGGGACTCCAGGATCATGACCCGAGCCGAAGGCAGTCGCCCAACCAACTGAGCCACCCAGGCGCCCTCTGAATCCTTTAGATTGGGGATTGGAAAATTTTTTTTCTGCGGCAGTCCTGACGATAAATATTTAGGCTTGGCAGGACAGAGAGTCTCTGTCACAATCATTCCACTCTGCTGTTGTAGCTCAAAGAGAGGCCATAGGTTTCTGACCCCTCCTTTAGATAACTTAAAATTCTATGACGATTGCTTTGGATAAATCAAAGTTATCATAGCCCAAAATAAATGTCCTGGTTCTATCTGATGATTTTTTTTTTTTTTTACAATTCTGGATTTTAGTGATCTACCACAAGCTGATGACCCTTAATTAGACCAAAAAACAAAACAAAATAAAACCAAAAAAACAAACAAAAAAAAAACCAGGGGCGCCTGGGTGGTGCAGTTGGTTGGGAAACTAACTCTCGGTTTGGACTCAGGTTGATTTCAGGCTCGTAAGATCGAGCCCAGAGTCCAGCTCTACGCTTAACGTGGAGTCTACTTGAGTTTCTCTCTCCCTCTTCCTCTGCCCCTTCCCCCTGCTTGCATGTGCATGCATGCACTCTTTCTCTCTCAAATCTTTAAGAAAGAACACAAAACTTTTCCATTTATATCAAAAAATTTGTAAAATTTTGAGAAAACAATTCACAGGTGCAGCTTATGTGGCAGATGTAATCAGAAAGGCAAAGTGCAATCTAATTTTGAGGGCATTGTTTTAAGAATGGTGTCTTTTCCTAGAACTATGAGAACAAGCCAACAGTTGCCAGCTGTGGTGGGCGATGGGGTGGGCAAAGTGGGTGAAGGGGAGTTGGGGGTAGAGGCTTCCAGTTATGGGATGAATAAGTTATGGGAATGAAAGCACAGCATAGGGAATACAGTCGATGGTATTGTAATAGTGATATATGGGGACAGATGGTAGCTACCCTTGTGAGCACAGCATAATGTACAGAGGTGTCCAACCACTATGTTGTACACCTGAAACTCTTGTGACGTTGTGCATCAACTGTACTCAAATTAAAAAGAAATTAAAAAATACGAGGTCTTTTATTTCCTCTGAATATTTCAGAATATTCATGAATACTCAAAATTTGTCAAGGAGGCTTATTTCATTCACTGTGCTGTGCCTTTTTTTCTTCTGCTTCTAAAAGAAATATATACTTTTTTTCTACGAAGGATGGCTCAGACACAAGGGTTTTGATTTACATGGAAGTAATGCTCAAGGCCATATGTTAGTACTATTCGTATTGTGTTATGTTGGTACGAAAGCACTTAATGGATGTTCAGTGTTACGTTTTGTATCCTGATTTAGTGTTGATGTTGGATTATTGCTGATCTATGCAGTTTAGTCTAAATTAATTCAAGGCAAGCCTCAGTGTGTGAAAGAAACATTCAAAATTCTGTCTGTTACTATAGTCTTAAAAGCATGTGCCCAATCATCATCTCGTAGAGTCCTATAAAAGGACTGTCACTGAGGCTTTTGTCCAGCCTGGGGCAGGACTTAGGCTGGAAGTGGGGGGTCAACCTAGACAAAGAGTTAAATATTTGGTATGCGGTAGAGCATTAAAAGACAATGTCTGCATGCAGCTGTATTCTGTTTTCACTTGGGTTCTGGAACACAGTGACAAAGGCATTTGTTTCAAGATAAGAGTGACATGCTTTTGGGAAGCTAAGATGTGTTGTGATGAAAATGAGAGAAAGCAAATAGTGTTACTCAGGAAGGGTCTGATATGTTTGGCTTCTTTACCATGTATGTTTTAATAAGTTTGTTTAAACTTGACTTTGCATTCCTTTATTTTGATATTAAAACTCAAAATGGCTAACAGTGTCATGAATGCTATTTAAATGATTTGGGAATCTTGAGAAAGCGAATGTATACAAAGCCAGCAGGCTTTATGGTTTTCTGGCTTTGAAAGGACAATGTGATGCAGAATGTACTTATTATGAGTTAATTAAATGATAACATACCAAGGCAATTTATTATGGACATCAAATAAAGCCTAGTTTTACAAAAATTGTGTGATAAATTTAGAAAATCTAGGACTTGCTAGAGATGAAAATTAACTGGTTTTTAAATTAACCAGCAGAGGCCTATATCTAAAATTAAATTTCTATTATTTTTACTAGAGGAAATAAAAATTCCATGTGAGAGCTTTTTTTAAAAGGACCGTTTAATTATAGGAGGTTAATATTTCAATGATGGTGTCAAAAATACTGCAGTAACATAGTCTCAGTAAGTGGGCACTTACGCCATAAGAAAAATAAAAAGCACACGTCAGATAGCCAATACTTAGTTGTGTGTTGTATTGGTTTTAATTTTTATAAGGTTGTGCTGTATTCAGAATCTTATACTATTTGAATCATCTCTCTGAAAGATAAGAATTATTTAGAAAGTAAAATTTCAAGGTGAAACCTTGCAGATGAATCAAACGGTCAGTCTCAGAGATTTAGACATAATGTTTGCATCCCTAATGCAATTCTTGCCACTTCTTAATTTTTTCATAACCAAGCTCCGGGTAATTACTTCCCATCTGCTCTTGGTTCAACACTGCTAGGTATTGTTCGAAGTATTTCCAGTCACAACCAAGGAATTTATATCAGAAGATAATTTCTAAAATTTTGAGAAAGAAATTCACAGGTGCAATTTATGTGTCAGATGTAATCAGAAAGAGGCAAAGTGCATCTAATTTTGAGGATGTTGTTTTTAAAAATGATGTAGTTTAGGGGCACCTGGGTGGCTCAGTCGTTAAGCATCTGCCTTCAGCTCAGGTCATGATCTCAGGGTCCTGGGATTGAGCCCCGCATCGGGCTCCCTGCGTGTCAGGAAGTCTGTTTCTCCCTCTCCCACTCCCCCTGCTTGTGTTCCCTCTCTCGCTGTGTCTCTCTCTGTCAAATAAATAAATGAAATCTTTAAAAAAAATGTATTTTATTTCCTCTGGATATTTCAGAATATTAGTAAATATTCCAAATTTATCAAGGAGGATCGTTCATTGGTAAATAATATTAGTAAATATTCCAAATTTATCAAGGAGGATTCATTCATTGCTGTGTCTTGACTTTTCCTCTGCTTCTAAAAGAAACATATACTTTTTTTTTCTTCTAAGGATGACGCAGACCAAAGGTTTTGATTTACTTAGCAGTAACGCTCAAGGCCATGTTCTAGTTCTATTCACATTGTGCTGGTACTAAAGCACTTAATGGACATTCATACTTACATTTTTTTTATTTTTGAGAATATATTCACATTCAAGAGAGTACTGATAGATAATTAAATAAAATTAACTATCCTCTAGCCTGCCTTAAATCTAGGAGTAGATGGTCATCCAATAGACTACATTGGTTTGAGTTTCAGAATAAAATGTTAATGAAAAAGCAAATTTAGATTATTGTGTCCCCAAAATTTCATTTTAACTATATTAGGAAATAAAATGTTGCATGCTCATATTAGGTATTTTTCTGAATCACGGTGTGGCTTTACTCAAATACAATTCACTCCTCATGACAAAAACCAACAATTGCTTACAGTTCAAAATACAATTACTAGTCAAAATATAGTTTTCTAGTATTGCAAATCTCCTAAAATAGATCTACAAGTACTTTTTCTATTTACTAGCATTTGTTTTACAAGACTTGAAATTTATAGAAAAATTTAATAGCTCTTAAATATTCTCAACATTACTTGATCTCCAAATATTTGTTCAAATGGTATATAGAATGTTCCATCATAAATATATGATGTATAGAGCCCATCCATATACCCCGTGTGTATACTGTAACAGTTACAGTTAAGGTAACACATAGGGTATATAGATCTTTATATTTAAAGACATCACAATAAAAAATAGTACCAATAAATATCAATAATCTTTTAAAGTGTGGCCAATTAATAGTATTGGCATCTTTCTATTCAGACAGGTTGAAAAATATTTGAGGACCTGAGATCATTATGTGATATGTCTTGAGCATCAACATATTATATTATGAACATAAGCTTGATTTTTTCAATAAATTCTTGGTACTCATATTTCCAATAATATGATTTTATATATAAAGAAAAGATGATTAAATCTGGGAGTGTTAGCACTGACTGAATTGGTTATATGCAAATTGATGCATAATGCAAGTATCAGTTTTTAAAATAATAGTTGAGGCCTGCATTTTAATTGAAACGATACGAGCAAAGAGCTGCTTCATAGTCTATGTTCATTCTCCTCGTGATTTTATCAATATGATAAATAACCGAAGAGCAGTACTCACCATGAGCAATGAAGATAACCAATTTCTTAAATTAAAAATGCTGATAAGGAGATAGTCAAAGAACCATCACCGTACCCTCCTGAACCAACACACTGCTCTTTTCTGTTGACTCTTGCACCCTCCCTATCCCATCATCCATTCATTTGCACTAAATTACATCCAAACTCTTAAGTAACTTGCTAGAAACACTTAAAACCACAAGACACAACATTCACATTTATTTCTCACGGGCCCTTAAAACATCCCACCATCTTTCTCATCTCCTACTTTTTTAAAAGAAGTTACTCATTTCTGGTTCACGGGTCTAGAATCAGTAAGAAAGATAACAACCTACGGTTAAACCTAAAGTTTAATTCAAGCTCTTAGATTGTGCCAAGTCTGATGTCTCCTTCAGTTTCCTTCTTTTTTTTTTTTTTTTTAATTTAAATTTTAAGTAGTTAGCATACAGTGCCATATTGGTTCCTGGAGTAGAATTCAATGATTCATCACTTACATTAAACACCCAGTGCGCATCATAACAAGTGCCCTGCTTAATACCCATCACCCATCTAGCCCATCCCCCCCATCCACCTCCCTCCATCAACCCTCAGTTTTTTCTCTATTGCTAAGAGTTTCTTATGGCTTGTTTCCCTGTCTCCTTTTTTTCTTTTCCCCATTCCAATATGTTCATCTGTTTTCTTTCTTAAATTCCACATATGAGTAAGATCATATGATATTTGTCTTTCTCTGACTGACTTCACTTAGCTTAATACTCTCTGGCTCCATTCATGTCATTTGCAGTTGGCAGGATTTTCATTCTTTTTGATGGCTGAGTAATATTCCAGTGTGTGTGTGTGAGTGTGTATTCATTCCACATCTTCTTTATCCATTTATCAGTCAGTGGACATTTGGGCTCTCTCCATAATTTGACTATTGTTGATAATGCTGCTGCAAGCATCGGGGTGCATGTATTCCTTTGTATCTGTGTTTTTGTATGCTTTGGGTAAATACCTAGTAGTGCAATTGCTAGATTGTAGGGTAATTCTATTTTTAGCATTTTGAGGAACCTCCATACATTTTCCAGAGTGGCTGTACCAGTTTGCATTCCCACCAGCAGTGAAAGAGGGTTCTCCTTTCTCCCCATCCTTCCCAACACCTGTTGTTTCTTGTGTTGTTAATTTTAGCCATCCTGAACCATGTGAGATGGTACCTCATTGTGGTCTTGATTTGTATTTCCCTGATGGTGAGTGATGTTGAGCATCTTTTCATGTGTCAGTTAGCCATCTAGATGTCTTTTTTGGAGAAGTGTCTATTCGTGTCTTCTGCCCATTTCTTAACTGGACTGTTTGTTTTTTGGGTGTTGAGTTTGATAAGTTCTTTGTAGATTTTGGTTACTGTCCTCCAGTTTCCTTCTAAAGAATGGACAAATTTGAAGCAATGCTCTGTGGCAGGTCAAATGTCTTCAAGCCAACCAGGTGTATCAATGGCCTGGTGCAGCAAATTTCTCTCATAACCTCTTTCCTTGAAGTTCTGGTAATAGGACTGTCACTTGGGTCCCTGCCACAGAAACTCTAAGAAAAAACTGCATCACAAGGAAGCCAAGGCCACGCACTGTGATTGATATAGAGTGATAACACATCCCTTGTCAGTCTCTTCTGGCTCCTTTGAAAGTGAAATCCTAGAATAAGAGCCTGTGAGTCACACCAAAAGACTAAATAAATATCAAGCTGAGGCACCTTTGGGATCATTTTCATACACCACCAAATCAGTAAACCTGTTAAGTATATCCCTGATCTTATGTTACATTTTTCTAGTATTGAAAATCTCCTAAAATAGATCTACAAGTACTTTTTATATTTACTAGCATTTGTTTTACACATGCCTGAAATTTACAGAAAAATTTAATACCAGCTTTACAGTTCCCAAATATTCTCAACATTACTTGATCTACAAATATTTGTTTATATGGCACATAGAATGTTCCTGTAAATACAACAGTAGTTAATACCACATTTTCAAAGGATTGTTAAAGTAATAGAAAGCAAAGATCTAAAATGTATCAATTTTATTTCCATAATACTTTTCTTCTTTAGGTAAATTACCTTTTGAAGAGCATGAGAAAAAAAATTTTTTTGCATATCAATTAACATCTCCTTCTAAAAGCTTCATTCATTAAGTCTCTACAAAAGAAAATTTTGCTTTCTAAGCTATCTATCCCAATGACTCTGATCTTTTAGTTAATGCTACATGTGGATAAAGTGCTTTATCATGGTTAATGAATTTGTCCATGTAATAATGCCTTTAAGTTGAATAAATAACATTATCCTATTACCATTAACAGCCCTTACTGTCAAAAATGAACAGTATGAGTATATACCAAAACTATTCTAGGGACATCTAGGTGGCTCAGTCAGTTAAGCGGCTGCCTTCAGCTCAGGTCATGATCTCAGGGTCCTGGGATCAAGTCCCTCATTGGGCTCCCTGCTCAGCAGGGAGCCTGCTTCTCCCTCTCCTTCTGTCTCCTGGCTTGTGCTCTCACTCTCTCTCAAAAAAAATAAATAAAATCTTTAAAAATATATAAATAAAACTATTCTAAATGTTCTTAAGATACATTCCATTATTGCCTTTTGTTTGTCCTCATTTTATTGAATAGTTTTGTTGCTTGAAAATATTCATTAAGGACCTACTATGCACCAGGAATTACTATGCTATAACTGATCTAGACCTGGTATTTTTTTAAAAAAATCTCTCCAGGTGATTCTAATATGTAGCCTTAGTTGGAAAATCACTTTTCAGGAAGCCTTGAATCTGGGGAAAGCTAGGAGGGTTTCACAGAAAGGGTGATATTTGACACAGACCTGAAGGATAGAGTAAGAGTTTCCCAGGGGTAGGGGAATGGAGGGAACTGTATAAGAAGAAACAAGGAGGCTTGACAAGCAAGCAGCCTTGGTGGGACCAGATCATCCGCTTTGGGGACATGGGAATGAAGGTGACCAGAGAAGACCAGAAAGCGTGGTTGGTCCTACACAGAAAAGAACCTTCACAGTTATATTGAGTTGTTGTATTTTATTCAGCTGGAACCACTCTATTGTACCATATATGGAGGACCACTGAATCTTAATATTTTTAAGTAGTAAATATGGTACAAGTTGACCTATGTTTAAGAAGGCAAAATATGCAACATTGAAGATGCAAGAGAGTGTGAGAACTTTGAAATTGGCAGGGGTTTACATCATTCAGGTAAGAGATAATAATGGATTGATTGCCCCAAACTGACCTCCATTGTAATTTGGATTGTTATAACTTCTTATACACATTTTAACTGTTATCAGTGATGACTACAAATATGTTAGTTCTGTGTTCAGAAGATGAAAATATTATCCATTGTAAATATTTCTGTGAATACTACCAATTGGAAATTAGAACAGTAGAGTACTTTTCTGAATCCAATCCTATTTTAATTTTAAACAGTATCTCTCAGCTGTGATCTTTAAAGCAAAAACCAATGGCAGGAAAAAAAGTTTGTACCAGTTTCATGAAGTATGTCTTGTACCAGCTTCATGAAATATGAAATACTACTTTCAATACAAAAGAAAAAAAGTTCTTCAGACTGAGAATACCAGGAATAAGGAATGCAATTATAATGATAAAGGGGTCACTTCATCCAGAGGATATAAAATTGTAATATTTATGTACCAAATAACAAAGCTTCAAAATACACAAAGCAAAATCCGATTAATTCACAATCATAGTCACATCTCAGTATTACTCTTTCAGTAATTGGTAGAATATTGAGAGAAAATCAGTAAGGATGTAGAAGAATTGAACGATACTATTAAACATATAGAACACTCCACCCTGCAAAAGCAGAATACACATTCTCTTCAAGTGTACATGGAATTTTCTGCAAGGTATACCATATTCTAGGACATAAAACAAGTCTCATTAAATTTAAAAGGATTCAAATGATATAAGATGTGCTCTCTGATGACAAAGGAATTAAATTAGAAATTGGTAATAGATCTTTAGAAAAAAATATTTAGAAATAACACATCTCTAAATCAGCTGAGTCAATTAAAGGGAAATTAGAAAACATTTGAACTGAATGAAAACTTTTACAATGTATCAAAATGCATGGTCTGCTGTTAAAGCACTATATAAGGAAAATTTTCTTACATCAAATGCTGATATTAGAAAACAGGAATGATCACAAGTTAATGACCTTAGCTTATGCTTAAAAAAAGTAGAAAAATGAGATTAATGAAACTAAAAGTACATGGAAAACAGGAAATAAAACAGTGTGGAAATCAATGAAATCTAAAACAGTAAAACAGAGAAAACCAAGAAGACAGAAACTGTTTCTTTGAAGAAATCAATACAATTGATAAACTTCCAGCCAAATTATAGATCAGGAAGAAAAAAAGAGAAGACACAAATTACCAATATCAGGAATGAGAGAATTGGCATCACTTTGGACTCCAGAGATATTAAAAAGATAATGAAGGAATATTATTAACAACATTATGCTAGTAAATTCAGTAACATAGATCAAAGTTATTCAGCCTCAACAATGGTGACATTTTGGGCCAGATAATTCTTCCTTCTGAGAGCTGTCTTGTGGATTGTAGAATATTTTGCAGTATCCCTGGCTTCTACCCACTATATGTCAATACCATGTCCCACTTCCCAGTTTTTACAACCAAAACTCTTTCCAGACATTGCCAAATGCCCCATAGCTGAGAACAAATAATGCTGCCCCATGTTGAGAACTACTGACTTAAATGGGCAGATTTTTTGAAAGGCACAAACTACTAAAACTCAAGAAGAAATAAATAACTTTAATAGCCCTGTATCTATTAAAGAAATTAAATTTGTGGTTTAAAACATTCCCACAAAGAAAACTCTAGCCTCCATTAACTTCACCAGTGAATTCTACCATTTAAGGAAGAAATGATACTGATTCTACGTAAACTCTCTCAGAAAATTGATAATTGAGGATTTCTTCCCAACTCACTCTATGAAGCCAGAATGACCCTAACATCAAAGCCAAAGCCAATACAAGAAAACTGTAGACCAATATTCTTCAGGAACATAAATGCAAAAATCCTAAACAAAAATTTAGCAAATGGATCCCAGTAATACTGTGAAATGATAACACATAATCAAGTGGTATTTATCTGTGGAATGCAAGATTGATTTAATGTTCAACAATTAGTGTATATCACCACAGCACACTAAAACAGAAAAACCAATATCAATAGATGCAGAAAAAGCATTTGATGAACTATAACCCCAATTCCTGATATTTTTTTTTAATTTTTTATTTCTAAACTGCTGATTTAAACAACTCTGGGCCAACTAGATTTACAAGAGAATATCCCTAACTTGATAAAAGTTATCTACAAAATCCCTACAATTAACACTAGGCCTAATGTTAAAAACTAAACTTACTCTATTTTAACTTTTACTAAAGGTTCTAGCCAGTGTAATAGTACCAGCAATACATACACGCATACGGAAAAATAGCATCCTGACTGGGAAGGAAGAAGTAAAACTTTATTTGCAAATATCATGATTATCTACACAGAAAATTTGATGGAATCTGTGAAAAAACTACTAGAAATATTGAGGTGAGTAAGGTTGCAGGTTTCAAGATCAATATAAAATACTCTTGTGTGACTATGCACTATCAATGACAATTGAAAATTGACTTATAGAGCAAAACCATGTAAAATTGCATAAAAATAGGAAATACTTAAGGATAACTCTAAAAAAATGTTCAAGACTCATATAATGAAAACTACAAAACATTGGTAAGAGAAATTAGAGACCTAAACAAATGGAAAAATGTATGGTTCTCATGGGTCAGACATTTCAATATTATTAAAATGTTAACTCCCCCCAAATTTATCTATAGACTCAATACAGTACAACCACTTTGGGAAAACAGTCTGGCCATTTCTTTAAAAGTTAAAAATACCCAACAATATGATCCAGCCATTCTACTACAAGGTACTTATCCAAGAGAAATTGGAAACATATCTATGCAAGACTTGTTGAATGTTTATAGGAATTTTATTTGTAATAACCAAAACCTAGACACAACCCAAATATCCACCAACAAATGAATGGATAAGCAAACTCTAGTATAGCTATATGGTGGAATACTATTTAATAATAAAAAGGAATGAACTCAGTGAGTACTGAACAATGTATAGAAATGTTGAATCACTATATTGTACACCTGAAACTAATACAGCACTGTATGTTAACTGTACTGGAATTAAATTAAAAACCTAATAAAAACACTTAAAAAAAAGGGAATGAACCATTGATACATACAATACCATAGATGAATGTCAAATTAATTATAATATGTGGAAGAAGCCAATAAGAGAGTGAACATACTGCACAATTTCATTTATATAAAATTCTAGAAAATGCAAACTCAACTTTAGTGAAAGGATCTCAATCAATAGTTGCCTAGGGGTGGGTGTGGTGCAGTGGAGGTGAATGGGAAGGGGCAAGAGGAAGAGATTACAAAGGGACATGGTGAAACTCTTGGGGTGAAGGGTATGTTCATTGTCTTGATTGTGGTAATGGTTTCATGGATATATATATATATAGTTGTATTCTTTATATACGTGCAGTTGCGAGTACCATTACAAGGAGAAAAATTCAAGAAGTTACAAAGTAGTCTGAGAAGTAGAATGTAATTTCAGAATTTAAATATTTTTTTTTCTTTCATGAGATACAAGATAGGGCAGAATGTTTAGAGTAGAAGAGTAACTTTACACTTGATAGTAGACTCTCAAAAATGATTCTGTGAGGACTACCACCAAAAATCATCAGTATGATCATCAGCTCCTATGCTACAGATGGATAATTGAACTGAATAATAGAAATATATTTAGTATCACTGAACTTCTTTAAGATTTTATTTATTTATTTATTTTAGAGTGTGTGTGCGCACAAGTTGGGGGAGGGGCAGAGGGTGAGGGAGAGAAATAATCTCAAGCAGACTCTGCCCTGAGCATGGAACCTGACACAGGGTTGGATCCCACGACCCTGAGATCATGTCATCTGAAATCAAGAATCTGACGCTCAACTGACCGAGCCACCCAGATGCCCCTACTCACTGGACTTCTAAAGCTTATTAGATACAATCTGTCTCTCACTTGTTATCTTTTAACTACCAGATAGTCCAAGAATCTGAATGTGGTGCTCTTTCATTGACATTTTCCACCCCCTCCCCATTATACTGGTCAATGAATTCATTTAAAAAAAAAAAAAAAGGCCCTGTATCTGCACGTTGTTAAAATTTGGACTTTCTGGAATTTTGTAAGGAGTTTCGCAGTAGCACAAGATTTGTGCATCCTCTGACAAAGTGAATTACTAGTGAATGACTAGCTTCCTCTTCCCACTCAGTCCCGCTCCTGCAGGGGTTCTGCAGGGGGAGAAGAGGTAATCCAAAGGGAGCTAAGCAAGTGTGTGTTCTCTGATCAGTAGATTCCGGCCCTGGTTGTCCACAGGGCCTTGAATCACCCCCCTTGATATTGGAGGTAGAGTAGAAGAACACTACACCGGATAATACCAACCACCACAGAGAACAAGACAGAATTGGACTATGAAGACAGACCTGAGAATTCCCAGCCACCAGCTAGTCAGGCTCATCTCAGCCAATTTGTTTTCCTCATAATAATGCAACTATGTATTTTATGCATTCAATTTCCTGGGTCCTGTTTCTGCTCTTATTGGTGGGATTGTGTCATGTATGGGCGCATGTCAACGGGCTTTAAACCTTACCCTAGAAAAAATTCTTTTTGCATTTGACATATCCTTATTAGGAATCCACACTATAGAGAGACTGCTTATGCGCTGCTTACATTTTTAGAGTTCTCCAAATATGTACAAGGGGCTAGATAATTAGGATAAAACATGGAAGAAATAATTTCTCATTGGTTGTTTACAACAAAGAACATTATGAATACCGCTGTCCTTCCAGGCCAGGCAAGCCCAAAACCTTGACAACTGTAATGCACCCTTTGAAATCTAGAGATCTCTTGGGCTCATCTGAATCCCTTCTTCAGGTTCTGTCACTGGTCTGGGTAAACATTGGCTCCTCTCCTGTCAGAATGTCACCATATGTGCCTTAGGGTGAGGCCTTCATGCAGAGCGCTCACCGAGGGCTTTTTGTGGACCCTGGCTAATAAAGCAAAGGTACTTTTGGCAGAATTTGGAGGTAGGTTTGTTCTGGTTTTAACGTACCAATTGTGATCAAGTTATGGTGGGGGACATGTGTATAGCCTTCCACCATACCGTCTCCTAAATGAACTTGATCAATGCTGCTTGGCCAAATGGCTGTTGATCATTAAGCAACGTTTTGTCACTAGACCTGATTAGAACTGGCCCATTCAATTGCTTAGTGCTAGTATAGCTCTTGGGCCTTCTTCAAACATTTATTTCTATTGCTATGCATCTTTCTAGGTTGCTATGTTTGAATCTTTCAGTAAGAATTATTTAATTTGGGCTTTATTATCCTGTCCTCTTTGAGCAATTTATTGTTAGTTTAGGGGTGCTGCAGGCACCTAATGCTCTTCTGGTTGATTCATGAAGCCCTTAGGTATCGTATAGTGTAAACGCTTCAAAAGTAATTATACAGACTGGCTTTGGCAGTCAAAGATAATTCTCAAAAATGATAAGGTGCTTAGAATGTACAGATGCTTGATTGGCTAGCCTAGGGAAGCAATCACCCCTCGGGCCTTAGAAATATATAAGCTAAGTGAGAACTCTACCTATTCAGTCTTATAAATTGGTCAGAACCTGCAGTTAGTTAAATCCACTAAGGGTTTCTTACACGCTAACAATAAAGCAAGCACAGGTCTTTCCCCCAATAGCTGGTTTATTTACGAGTATTTATTGAGTTCCAGGCACTCTTCCTTGAGAATACCGCCATGTTCCCTGGAGTAAAAAGCCCTCCTGGAATTTACATCCTAGTGGGGGAAAGACAATAAACAACATAAACAAGTAAAGTATTCAGTATGTACATGTATGAAAAGAAGGGGGAAAGGCAGAGAAAGGGGATTGAAACCTCAAGCAGGGAGCTTATATGTTCTGGGGACCACGGAGAACCGCACTGTGAGGGTGACTTCTGAGGAAAGAACCTTTCTGTGTTGGGAGGGCGGGCATTGTCCAGGAGTATGGAGTCTCACCACCTGCAGAGATGGGCATTCTACCCGCAGTGCTTCTGAGGCCCCACATGGGACCTCCCTCGTGCTCTGCTCTGCTGCCTGAGCTGCGGGCACGGGCGGGGGTCATGGGCGGGGGTCATGGATGGGAGGGTCCTGTCGCACACAGTGCTCCCTCAGTCCAGCTACCCATTACTGTTTCTCCAGGGCTACTGTGTCTGACAGCGGCCTAAATCCTGATTCGTATGTGAACGTGACTTGCTGCATCTTCTCTGAACGTTCTTGTCACACCAAAAGTGGAATTTTCTGGTTTGCTCTCTTTTCACCTTGCTCTGAAGTATTTGGACATGCCTGCAAATGGGAACAACCTAAAGAAGAGAGGGCAAAAACAAACAAACAAACAAACAAACAAAAATGTCTTTTAAACCACATCAAGTTCTTTACTGAGAGGATAAATGGAGGTATCTCTTGCCTAGGTGTTAGATACCAATGTCTGTGGATTTGGAGAAGGCTTCTTACAAGATGACACAGGGATGATGAAATTTTGTCGGCTTTCCTTTGCATGTTGACCTGTGATTAGGCAACATGTTTGTGGCTGAAAGATAAAACAGTTATCCAATTTTGAGATAAAGTTTATAAATATTCATTTACTTTTGGGTTTCACTAATAGCTATCCAGTGAGGGAACCAATGTTGATCATCAATAACACAACGTGCTGAAAAGCATTTTCTTCACTGGGGTGCATCTAAATCCCAGAGTATGTTCTTGTGGTTTATTAGTTCTTGTTTTGCTTTGTTTTTTTTTAGTGCCCTCCTCAAAATGCTGAAAATTTGTCTCTGGTATTCAGTTGTTGCAGTGTAAGGTAGTTACATAAGCACAGGTCAGAAAATAACTTGTGTATGTCCATATTTAGAGACAAAAGTCTTTAAATGGGGCACCTGGGTGGCTCAGTCAGCTAAGCATCTGATTCTCGATCTCAGCTCAAGTCATGATCTCACGGTGGTAAGTTCAAGCCCCATGTTGGTGGAACCTACTTAAAAATAAAGGAATAAATAAAGCCTGTGGATACTACTTACATAAGTCACTAAATAAGAAGGCAACTTCCCTATAATGCAAATTAACTATCATGTTGATTTTTAAATATTTAAAACATGTATATTAGTTTCCCAGGGCTGCTATAACAGGTTCCACAAACTGGGTGGCTTCAAACAACAGAAATTTATTGTCTCTCAGTTCTGGAGGCTGGAAGTCCTGAAATGGAGGTGTCAGCAGGGCCATGCTCTTTGTCAAGTCTCTAGAGGAGGATCTTTCCTTGCCTTCTCCTGATTTCTGGTGATTGCCAGAAATTTGGGGCATTCTTTGGCTTATAGACACATCACTCTAGTTTCTGCCTCTGCTGTCATGGATTTCTTCCCGTGTGTTCTATTTGTCATCTCTTGTTATAAGACACCAGTTATATTGGATTAGTGCCTACCCTAATCTAGTGTCATCTCATCTTAACACGATGACATGTGCAGAGACCCGATTTCCAAATAAGGTCACATATACAGGTATGGGGTTAAGACTTCAGCATATCTTTTTAGAGAACACAGTTCAACCCATAACAACTACTCTCTTAATTAATGACCCTATTTAACACCAGACTATTGCAGATTTTTCAGTAGGTCAAATATATTAAGATACCTGTTTATAGATATTCATAAAGATTATTCTTTGCTTTGAAATCCTTGGACTTTAAATGAACTCCATGTATCTGAATAGTAAAGATTTCACTAACTGCCAGCAATAGATTTAGGATCCATAATTCCTCAGGCAGGTCATTGCCCTACACACACTTGGAACCAACTGGAAAAGAAGCTGGCTGTCAAGATATGGCCAACTTGGACCAGTGTCTGCTTCTAATAGAAATACTAAGGATAGGAGGACTGCCAGATTGCTTTCTTCAATAAAACATACCCTGTGTTTTATTAGCTTGTTTTATCAAAACCTTAAATGTGACTCTTTTTGATATGAGTAGCTTCCATATGAATATGTAATTTTGAAAACAGAAAATGAATTATTTCAGTAAACTGATCCATATTGTTCCTTCTCAATGTGCCGTAACAATTGCAAGATATCAGTAATTTATGGATAACAGTTGAACTGTAGAAAACATCCGTATGGTTATCTAAAAGTTAGGATTTCTCTTTCTATTGTAAGGTCAACACTTACACAAGTAAGGCAGGAATTCAGTCGCTGGCCTTTTCAGCTGAGAGTATCAGTCACGTCTCTAGACTTTCTGTCGTTTCACCTCCCATGGTAGATAGTTGGTGGTGGACATAGAAAGCCCTCTCTCCATTTCTGTGGCTGACTATGATTATTTCCAAAATTTGCCTGGTGGTCAGAATCTCAGCCCTCCCACACATCATAGCCTGGGACATCTGCTCACACTTACAAATTTTCTGTCTAGGAAAGTGAATTTGTTTACATCAGCCCTCATTTTGAATCTGATGCTCAGATCTCGTAAATACTCTTTATATTGCCAGGCTTTCTTAAAAACGATCAGTAGGAAATGTGAATTTTTTAGGACTGAGAAAATTTCTGCAGAAGTCATCTGGGCTTTTGCCTCAATTTCCAGCCTGACCTCCCTCCCTCGGGCCCACATCCGTACCCGGACTCTCCTTTCTAGAACCTACTCTTGAAGCCCAAGGGAAAATATGCCAAAATAAAGCCCAGGCAGTGTCATCTCTGAAGGCATGCCCCTTGTGTGAACTGGGGGCAGATATTCCTCTCTGGCTCTGTGACAGCAGCTGTTACTCAGTGACACTGAGCTGAGAGTAGCTGAGCTGAGCATATAGCCTTGCACATAAATAGATGCGTTTCCATGCCTCACAATAGACATGACAGCTCAGAAAGCGAGAGGTCCAGTTTCGGGCCAGAAAGCATCCTCGCTAAGAATTCTCTGAGGGTGTTCACCCTCCCGAGTTTCTACCTTCCTTTGTACCTACCAAAATTATGCGGAAAAGTTCATCCAAAGCCACCGTACGTGACTGACACATCAGTTAAGACATGAAATTTCTTGTTTGTTGTTTACTTCAGCTTCTTTTAAAAAAAAAATTGTTTTTTTTAGCTGTCCAAATACTCTGGAGAATCAGGCTGAGTGTTAGTCTTTTGTCCCCCTTTCTCCCTTGAAAATATATTTCTTTTTTTTTTTTAATGAAAATAAGTTTCTAATGCCTGTCAGATGTGTGGATGAAATTGCAGCTCACCAGGCCACCTCGCTTCTAAATCTTTTGGCTTCAGGATTGCCTGGGAATCTTATTCTTTGACAACTTTTAGCTTTCTAGAATTTATCAGTTCTCTTGACTAAGACTGTTTCACTTTCTTACTTTTTATTTCATCGGATTTCCAAACGTGTGTGTTTTCCACCAAAATGAAAGAAACCATCCTGGTGTGAGAGGCTTCCCCCCACCCCCCCATCTCTGGGGTGAATTCTGGCACCCTCCAGAAGTTTCACTAACACCTTGAGACCTGGGATGGAGTTTGCAAAGCTAGATTTTGCTCGTTATTCAGAATGTATCTCTTGTATCAAATAATATTTTTAAAAATTACCCTAAAATAAATGCAGCATTTTTAGGTTATCAAATAAAGCTCACATACGTAAGTATGTTAATATTGAACAGAATTTTATGGTAACCAAAATTCATAACACTCCTTTATTGACACTTCTAGAAATAGCCTCTTTGAGAGTTCCAGTGTTGAAATTGCATTTGGTGAAATTGTCGGATTTTGTGTTTTTACATAAAAGTGGTATATATTCCCTAGAATGGAGCTTTCTTGGGGGGGGGTTAGTTTTTGGTCTGATTTAAAATAAAACTACTGAAATAGCAGTTGTCCACTGCACGAAATGTGTTTTGACTATGAGTCTTAGCTTGTAAGAGTATTTTTGAAAGCACAGTCAATGTCAGCTTAGGGACCACAGTGACGGGAGCGAATAAGGGAAGAGGAGATCACTGCAGGATCCAACATATTTTTAAATTATTTCCCTTTACAAAATGACCTTATTTATAAGGACTAGGAGGAAGAAATCATTCACTTAGGAGAATCAGTGTCAGGGGTAAACAGTCTTAATTTTAGAAGCAATATTTCTTGAAATACCAGGCAATAAATTCAGGGTGAGAATCTTCATCATTTTACTATATTCTCTAAGCCCATGTTGGGATTTGGAGGCCAAAGTTTTCGTAGGCCCTCTAGAATATCATTTCAGAATGGATTCACATGGTGAAGAAGGACTGGTGGGGGGACAGGGCTATCCTAAACGGACCCCACTTTATTATAACTGTGCTTTAATGTCTGACTAATAACTCTCCACCGCCAAGACTCATAACAGAAGTTGCAAAACACCTGAATATCCATTTAAAGAGCCCATTATAGTGCCTTGGGTTATGATGCAAAGCTAAAAGATTTTATTAACTACCGTAAAAGCCACTGAAGCAAAAACTTAAGCAGAAGATTGTTTATCAGACAGTTGTAAAAGGGAGTTAAGGATTGAGCTGGGCAACATCTTTCCCCTCCCATTATCCCTCTTTTGTCTCCTTTTTTATGGCATTTTTTCCCCCATGCAACATTTATAGGTAACATATATGTCATCGTTCCTAATAGAACTCAAGGTCTTACCTTTTACTACTAACCTGTCACTATACTGTCTCGCCCACCAACTGCAACCCCCGCCCCGCCCAGCTATTTGGGTCTCGTCTGTCACTGAAGCATCTTTGTGTTTGCAAGGTGGAAGTGTAGCTGCTTCCTTATTACTTTTCAGTGTTGCAGTTTGATTTCTTTCCCCTTTTAAAGAATATTACACAGAGACCTGCCACCCAAGAGCATAAACATTATCTTCGCCCACGAGTCTTGAGTAACTTGAATTTCACCTCCCTGGGGAATGTCCTCCTTGTCTTCCATTTAAAGGGACTTGGCTAAAAATGTCAATTTCACTGTTTGAGAATTCTTAAGAGAAAGCGTTTGTCCCTAAGTGTACTTGAAGTGGATGTAATTAGCGTTAACAGCATGTTCATATCTTCCTTTAAGAGGATTCTACAAATAAACAATTTGGTCAGTGAGTACATGTAGTTGGTTAACCTACCATCTCCAAATGGTGCTCCACACAGAACCCCCCAGAAAGGTGTTAGAAATGAGATGCCTTTTTTCATGCAGTGGTTTCACCCTCATAGATCCCAGCAATAAAAAGAGCAACACCAGACCTTCATGAAGTCTGTTAAATCAGAGAGCTGTAAAAAAAATCTTATTACAACAAAGGCAGACCCACAGTCCACCTTCATTTAATTAGTTGTTTTGGTGTGTGAATACGAGGCTTTATAGTGTAATTTTTCAGTTTATATAATTTTTCTAAAATAAAATCAAAGGGTCCTAGAAAGAAAGATGGACATTCTATGAACCTTAGTGCATCCCACATGTGTTTAGTCATAATATTGAAAATGTTCTAATCATAAGGTGCTAGTGCTCTATATCATTGCCTGTTCCCCATGGTTGATAATATATAGTAAACAAACCAAATATTTTCAGGTTAAAAGATTCTGAGGCAAACAGCTTTAAAATTGCAGGAATTCTTTCAGAGTCTTTACTATGCTAAAATGCATTATAAATCTCCACTAGGGGAATAAAACTTATTTCACCAGGGAACCATTCTTTGCTGGGCATCTTCTGAGGCCATGTTCCATACATCATGCTTTCTTCTTATTTTAGAGTGAACTGAAGATGAGATTCAATGGTGTGTATGTGGAGACTTATTTACATAAGAGTAGTGAGTGTCACTGTACCTTATAGACTCAGATTTTGATTTGTGTGTGTGTGTGTGTGTGTGTGTGTGTGTGTAAAAGAGAGACAGAGAAAGAGAGAGCAGAGAAGGGAGAAAGATGGAAGTTTGGTTGGCCCAGAATCAGGCCACCTGATTGTTTGAACCTACGATGTGTGTAACATTTCTGTTGCATGGCCGTAATCCATTTGTGCATTTTTGCTTTCCTGTTACAACATTAAGTTTGGCTGTTTCACAGTTCTGGAGCCTGACATTTCATAATTATTGGGTGAAGTAGTAAATGCATGAATGAACGCATCAAAGATTCTCTTTTTGTGTGTATGTTTTCCTGATATTTTCTGAAATGTTTTCAAACGCAGGTTTGTCTTGGGGCCTCGTAGTTGCCACCTGAGGACAATTATTATGAATATTTGCAAGTCTGAGCCTTCATTGTCTATCTCAGGATGTATTCCAAGGCCAGAGAATAAGAAAACTCTCTTCCATTTTGTCTTGCCAAAACCTACTAAGTTTTGAATGCAAAACCAATTTTAAGCAGATGAGTAAATATCTGATTGTCCCTTCTGAGCAGTAAATACATTTATATCTATTATTACGCTATTAGTCTAATAAAAAAACATTTCCAAAGCATGTATGAACTGTTGGTATGACATGATAATACATTTTAAAGCTTCTTCTTTCAATTGGGTTATACTTCTGGTTTTTCATTAAAATATTTAATAAAACTTTGATGCCTTTAAAACTCGATAAAACTATGATTTTTCAAGTTTTATTTATACAGTTATATGATTTTTAACATTTATTTTTTAAACTGTCATTGTATCAATGAGCTGGGGTTTTTTTTTCCCTTAATAAACTACTTGCAAGAATGCAGGCATACCAGCATGTGTATATACCTGCAAAAAGACATACACACAGTCATACTTGTCTTCTGATCAATTTACAACTTGTCTACTGCTCAGCAGAAATCTTAGCGAGTAGATTAGAGCTAGTGTCTTGAATTGCCATTTCTGAGGAGTCTGAAACTTAATTACATGGGAAGGACACATTTCCTCTGCTTTATAGGAACAACACATCTAGTTATAGTGAGAAACAATCATTTTCTAGACAGGTACAAAGCTGAGATCACTGGCAAATGCTTACAGTGTAATGAAAAACAGAAGAGCAAGATACAAAACTCTATGAAGAAAGATTCCATTATATAATGGGTGCACAGACAAAAATGAAATTCTCCCGAAATGCTAATAAGATCATCAACCGTTGATGGGTCTATGAACAATTTTTAGTATTATTTTTCTTTATACCTTTCTCGTATTCCAAATTCCCACAATGAGCCATTGTTACTCAGAAGACAGATGACATGAAAAAAATACTCAGCTCTCTCCTTCCCCCACCCCACTTGATTTCACTACAACCTGGCAAAAAAGTCAGTAAGCCTATTATATGTAACTAGAGGCACTTTTGCACCTCTACATGAGGTGGACTCTGGCTAAAATCGTTTTAAAAGAATACCAAATATTCTATAGATGCAAAAGAACAAAGAGGGAGCTGTAAAGTAGCCTCCATCAATTTGACCCTATTGCGCTTATTTCCTATAAAAGCATATGACTTCATTTTTGCTAACATATATAATTCATACTGGGCTGTAAAGAAAGAATTGAATTTTTTTTCTGGTATGAGAAAGTCTGTATGGAAAAGAAAATTATATGGAAGGAATGCTAAATGAGAATGATTTTCTGAATGCTAAGATCCAAGCTAGGAGAAGAAAAATTTTCTGAATATCTATCTCCCTGTCCAGATAAGAGTGAACTATAACTGATAAACTGCTGTTGGACTTATGACAGTCCAGTAGTTTACCAAACATTTATTCAAATATAAATGTATATATGAATATATATGTGTGTGTGTGTATGTATCTCCTGTTCAATGCTAATGTCATGGATCTCATCAGCTCTTGTTTACTTTCTCACAGTTGTGACCATTTAACCATACTTTAACAATTCTTAGTTTATAAAATTATTTTATTTAACTATGATTATTTTATATTTAATGTTCTAAGATAGGGCAGCCAGTGAATATACATATATATACATATACATAGAGAGAGACATCTTCAGATTTATTGAAAAATCTCCTACGGAAACCTAGGCGGGAAGATTTTTTTTTAAAGCTTCAGAAACCATATGTAAAATGCCTTTTAAAGACATTCATGATAAGGGCAGTGCAATTGTGATGGGAGGGAATGATTTCCTTTTTTTTTTTAAATTTTTTATTAAAATATAATGTAATATTTGTCAGCGCTCACCATAGTACTTCCATTTTTTAAAAGAAAAGACATTAAGCTTTCCCCTTGCTGACTCTGCCTCTTCCTTCTCCCAAATACTTAATATCATGACACGCATTCAGCACAGGCTAAGGGGACCCTTACCACTGCCCATTGGATAGGTGGCATGCCATCAATTTTTTTTAGATGGTGTCATGGAGATTCCATCTACAGTAGGCACGTTAGATCCCTAATGCCAGAGCAGGATTGGTCCATCTAGTTTGCTTTTAAGTTTAGGTGTAAATGACCTCAGTATTATACTGCCATAGAATCCCCTAAGATCCACCTTTGGCTGTTGCATGAATATTTGGTGTCTCTCCTGTTGCTGAAAAAATAATCAGGGTGATCTCATCCTAAAAACACAAGCTTAGAATAAGAATAAAAAGAGATTCCCCACTATCTCCAATGTGCTCGGTATCACAAATCTTTGTTGGCAGTGTAAATCCTTAGCTGGAAATGCTATTACAAAACTTATTTTGGAGCAGATTGATTTTCATTTACAACTTTTCAAAGAGGAAAGAATATTGGTCAGGTGAATGTAAGCATGCAGGGAAAATTCCTTTCTACCCAAGCCTGCTTGAGGGTTCTTTCAGATAGCTTCTTGGGTTATATAAATTTAGTTTGAGGTCATTATATGCATAATTTGTTACTAAGTAAAGTAGTTTGTCAGGTTACGAGACATTAATCTTCCAATAGGTCTTTAATTAGGACAGATGCACTAAATAATTCATGGCAAGACTTGGCCTGGAAACATTTATAATACTCAATTATACCATTTTACAGGCAATGGCAAATTGTTCTTGTGTAGTCTGGAAATTGTGGGACTTAATTAATTACCTTCAATGTTTTAGACATCTGCTCTGCACTCTTTAAATGCATTAAATTAGCAACTCATGAAATGGCTAAAAATAGTGTTCAAATTCCCCAGATGGTAAAGGGTGAAGATCAACCATGACAGAAGAAAAAAAAAAAAGGCCACTGTGTGGTGTGCAGGAAATATGAAACCAAATTACGTATCCAGCAACATTTGACTTAGAAGACTCTCAAGTATATGACAATTGTTTTTGAAAGAATGAGAAATTTACATGATTTTTAAAAGCTTTTAACTTTTTTTTCTTCCTGGTTTCCTAAGATGGGCTGTAGTAAACAAATCAGGAAACCAAGCAGTTGTAATGGTAGAAAACACATACCAGTCAGTGCCGTGTAAACGCCTCTGAGGGAAATCTATTTCTGCACAAATAACTTTGTCCCTATAAGTTGTATCAAAGGCGTGACAAATAAATAAGTACTTTGGAAGTATTTGCAGAGGCATTTTCATGTCATAGATCTTAAAATGATGGAAAGGGGAATTAAGAGCTTATTCCATTTGTAATTAGATCACAGAAAACAGATGGTGATGGCTTTGCACTGAGTAGAAGGATGTGACCATTTAAGTAAACAAAAGAAAAAGGAATGTTCATTTCATTTTTCTTTCTAGACATTTCTCCAAGAGAAATGTCGTGCTTGATCGTCTTGCTTAAGAATAATATGTAAGTCGATTACAGAGGAAATAAGCACATTCTGAATGCTCTAAGTGGAGGATGCATTTACAGATTCAGGGGGCCCCTCTTATGCTGGTATTTAGACCCAGCACAGAGCAGCCTCTGTCTCTTGGAGCCCAGATTCCTGCAGCTTTGTAACAGGGCATTTCTCCTAAGGCTTTGTGGTTTCTCCAGAGTTGTTAGGAGATGTTTGGTTCCTATGGACACACACCCAAGTCCTGCTCCCAGAAGCAGAGGTTAGGTTGGAGGCAGATGCATTTCCCACTTGAGTAGCTCCTGAATAGATGAGGAGAGTGGGGTTGACTAGCAACATGGTCAGTGGGTGGACAGAGCTTGGTCACCAAATTACTCAGAGAGAATCTAGATGAGCACTATCCGGAAGAAATACAGTGCAAGCCACATACGTGATTTAAAATTTTCTAGGAACCACATTTTAAAAAGTAAAAAAGAAAAAGAGAAAGAAAAAGATACAATTAACTTCAATAATCTATGTTTGATGCAGTATAACCAAATTACTGTAATTTCTACTTATAATCAGTGTAAGAATTATGATATTTAACATTTTTTAAAAATGTATTCTAAGTCTTAGATTCCAGTGTACATTTTCCAACACATCTCAACTCAGATGAGCCACCTTTCAAGTGCTCAGTGGCCCATCGTGGCTGATGACCACCATATTGGACCATGTTGCTCTACATCATGAGCAAGGACAAGAAGCTATATCCCCAACCATGGCGGAGTTAGCGAGGTAACATGTACAAAGATCCCAAGGCATGTGGTGATTCCAGTGCCTGGAAGAAACAAACTAGGTGCCCATTATAAATGCCAGAAGAATCTTACTCACCTGACAAACACCAGCTTAGTATTCTGAGAGGGCCTGCCCTTATTTTCATCCATCCCTAAGATGGAAAGTTGAACCACTTTACTTTCCCTGCTTCCCTTTGGTATTTATAATTTTTGTGCTATTACTGTGATGCTATTATTATTATTATTATTATTATTATTATTTTATTATTTACAATTTTCCCTATTACAAACTCTAAGGTTTTTGAGGACAGGGTCAGCACCTTATTCATGTTGATTTCCTGACACCAGAGATGTGTTCCATAAGTATTTGTCAACTTGAATGGAAGAACGCAATCTGTAATTCAGATGAGGACCAGTGACCAGAGTGTACATATCAAGGCAGGTGGAAATGAGAAGTGAGGGAGAACAGAAGAAACTGGTGAAATGGAGAGTGGGGAGGAAGGAGAGGAGAGCAGAGAAAGGGGGAGACAGACCGGGGATGGAGAGGCAGAAAGAGTGGGAGAAATAAAGGCAGCTTTGAAGGAAGCAGCTCATCCAGCCGTACACACCAGTTTTGCCCACCTTCTCACCAGTGCATTATCCTGTTTTGCAGGACGAAGTCCACTTTTGTAAGCCAGAGACGGTATGGTTTGGGAATGGAGCAGCAGTGAAAATATTTGCATGTATGATTGTGTGGCAGACAGTGTGTGGTTTATAAAGGGAACGTGTGACTCTGTTGTTCTACTATAATTACTTGCTTTATTAGAAAAAAAAACAACAACTCTGTGATGCTATACACACTAGGGTGTGTTTTCCCTAGACCAGGTTACCATTAATACAAACCTAATCTAAACATTTTTGACTGTGTTCAATTAAGACAATTTAATTAGAAGTCTGTTTTTTGACAGAATCAATAGGTTTGTGGGGGTTTTTTGGTTTTTTTGTTTTGTATTGTTTTGTTTTTTTACTTTCACAGAGGAAAGTCATCTAAACATAAGTATTTTGGAGTTAATGTATGTCTTTAAAAGTAGCACTTTTTAGAATTAGTAATATCAAAAAGAATACATTTAGGCTTAAGAAGTCCACTGTAAAGGAAACTGTACAAATTAGCCACTGCATCTATCTAGGCTTGTCATTATTATACTACTCTTCGAGGCTCATTTCCCCACTAAAAATAAAAAACTGGACAAGACCAATATCTAGACTGCAACTGGCTTATTTTGTTTTATTTTTTAAGATGAGCCAATAGGAACTCAAAAGAAATGGAGGAAGGAGAGAAGAAAAAGGTGACAGAAGTTCAGAATTTTAATTCTCTTTCCATTCCATTTTGCTTTCAGAACAGCAAAATTAACAGTGATAGCAGTTTGTTCCTTGGTCACCAAGAAGAGCTTACTGCTTACCTATAGTGCTGGGACCCTGAGCACTTTACCTTTCCCATAGAGACAGTGGAGATTTGGTTTTCATGAATTAATTTACTCTAAAGGGAAATTTCTATTCCTCACATCCTCTGGGCTTTTCCATTAGGATGGTTTTTGCTGGAGTGCTCCCCCCCCCCGCCCCGCCTCAGCCCCACTGCCCCACCTTTTGTCCCGTTGGGAAGATCCAGACAGCAGCATTATCAAGAAAAAGATGTACTTGATCACATCATTTAAAACTGTTAGTTTGTTGTTGTTTCTCTTAGACTTTTCTCTCCCACTGTAATCCTTTCAAGCTCTGAATCTTACTTTCATGAAGCCAACCAGTTGTCTCTAATACAGTGAATTAGATCTGTAACTATTTTTCTTTAAAGTACTTAGAAAAAAAAGTAATTAGAGAAAGGGAGATTTAGCCCTCAGAAAAATAAAAATATATATAAGTAAAGTTATTTTAACGTGGTAAAATTTTTTTTTTAAGTTTTATTTATTTAAGTAATCTCTACACCCAACATGGGGCTCGAACTCACCACCCTGAGATCAAGGGTCACATGCTCTTCCATCTGAGTCAGCCAGGCACCCCAGAAAAGTTATTTTAACTCTAACTGAGATAAAATGCCCCTAATTAAGAAAAGAAAGGACAAATAGTCTTACCTACTGAGAATGATCATGAGCTGTTTTCCAGTATGTACTTTCTTTCTGGTGAATGGTAATAGCCAATGCTTATTGGCAATGTACTATGTGCCAGGCACTGTTGTAAGTGCTTTCCCTGAATTAACTACAATTGACCATTGAACAATGCAGGCGTTAGGGGCACTGACCTGCCCCCCGACAGAGTAAAAACTCCACATATAACAGTTGACCCCCAAAAAACCTTAAATAATAGCCTACTGTTGACCAAAAGCCTTCCAGATAACATGAACAGTTAATTAACCCATACTCTGTATATGTATTATATGTTCTATTCTTATAATACACTAAGCTAGAGAAAAGAAAATGTTACTGAGGAAGCAATAAGGAAGAGAAAATATATTAACAGTATTGTATTTATGGATACCGCAGGTTTTGTTATCTGCTTATATGATGAATTGTTCGTCAGTACCTACCTCAAAGATGTTCTACATATTACTAACATTAGACATCAAAAATGAAAAGATAATGGGAAAGAGAAATTCATATTTATTTACAGGTATAATGATTTAAGCATTGATAATGAAGAAGTAGCAATATGATTCCTTTATGGCAGACTGATGTAATTGATATTAGAACTTCACAGTAGCCTAGCCTATACACTAATGAATGAATTGTTATAAAACTTCAAAGGCATACGGTATTACAGTCATTCATAATACAGCATTGGAAATATTAACATTCAGTATTTCTAGGCTACATGGTTCACCTGTGAGGTTTTTTTCAAATTGTTAACAGATCTCATAAAGTTTTTCCAGTATATTTATTGAAAAATATTCGCATGTAAGTGGACCCACCAGTTCAGACCCATGTTGTTCAAGGGTTAACTCTATTTTGATCCTCAACATCCCAATAAGGGAAAGGTATTATCCTCATTTTACAAATGAAGAAATTATCAGAGGGTTAGGTTACTTGACCAAGATCACACTGCGGGGGGCCGGGGGGGAAGAAGCTGGCTTTGAACCTGTGCCATACCCCTCCTCTACACTGCTTTTCCCTTATGGGGTACGGAAGAAGGATCTGTGGGGACTGGCTTGGTAGAGTTGCTTACTTCATGGTCCCTGATGGACCAGGCATGAAAAAAAATGCCTCTCCTCTGTCATGCACAAAGCTTGGTGGCACTGTGTTCGGGCCACCATCATGAGGGCTAAATAGTGACAATAGATGGATGGGTCAATACAACCTGATGCCATATGGAAAAAACTAATTCAAAATGGAATTCTGCTTCCTAAACAAGGCCCATAGCTCCTTGAAGACCAAAAGTATGTCCATTTTTTTTCTTTTCTTTTATGTTTTTCTTTACTAAACTTGAGGGCCAGATACAGTACCTTGCACAAGTAAGTAATCAATAAGTGGCAGAATGAACTGACCTATGCCTTAGTATCATTGTTTTTAATAATTGTACCCTTAAGTATGATTAAAATTGGCTACACACTGAAAGCCTAGGTGAATGAATAAATACATATGTGGTATCTATTTTCATTTAATATGTTGTTAGATGATTTTTCAATAGTCTAGAATTATAGACATAGATATAGATACTAATTGTAATATGACATTCATACAAAGAGGTTAAGGAATAACCCAAGACATAGAAATAAAATTCTTCTAAAATATCCATATGACGGGGCACCCGGGTGGCTGGTTAAACATCTGCCTTTGGCTCAGGACATGATCCCAGGGTCCTGGGATCGAGCCCCGCATCGGGCTCCCTGCTCAGCGGGAAGCCTGCTTCTCCCTCTCCCACTCCCCCTGCTTGTGTTCCCTCTGTCGCTGTGTCTCTCTCTGTCAAATAAATAAATAAAATCTTTAAAAAATAAAAATATCCATATGAGGTAGGAAGGTTTTCCATGTATATATTATACTAATACTGGTGGCACTTATTAGTTACATAATGGATTATTCATTAAAAGTAAATTTTTTTTCTTTTAAATCATTTTAATTTTCGAACCCGAAATTTTAAAGTACATGAGTTAAAATAATGACTAGCTACTTAATTTGGCTTACCTTTTCTGTAACTACAAAGTCAATACTTTCTTATATCAGATTTATCTTTACTTCTTCATTACTTGAACTAGCTACAATAGTTTCCACACAGTCTTTTCACATCTATATACCTTCTGGAAAGTTAGGATGTATTTTACGATGTGTCACCAATGTTATTTCAAAAACCCAAAATTAGCGGTCGGCTTATATATAGGAAAAGAGAGAAGCCAGTCAGGGAATTGTTTTCTATCGCATGCCTCTTGAGAACACATCATCAAAAGTTACTGCATTTTAAAACAACGAACCACATATATGGTAGAAATCTATCTCAGCTCCTGTCTGCTATTAGTGAACATGATATTATGCTTATTTAACTGCTCAAAAACTTCGGACAACGCCAAGCAAGAGTAGAAACTTTTTTCCTAGGGTGGGAAAAATTGCCTTCTGATTTGCTCTACTTATCCTAGTCATGGCTTCCTACTTTAGTCATTAGCCAAATATTACATATCTGGCTCTTAAGGTCTTTACCCATTTCATATTAGATCTTAGATTTCTTCATCCCATTATTGATCTAAAATGTCTCTCACTCTCTTGGGTAAAGGAGGAACATGCCCATGTGTTGCATCAGATAATTCCTATTATTGAAAAGCTGTGTTCAATCTAAAATGACCTTTTCTTGTATTTATTTTCAGGCTAGCTTTACAGCCCACATTAAATTGAAGCTTTTGTGCGAGGACTGAAAAATATGTTGTTGTGTGGGGAATGGAGCTCTCGGGGTGTTGGCTCAGGAAGCCCGCTATCCAGACAGCCGGCGTTGTGATCTGGGCGTTTGGCCGGGTGTTCAGTGCTGCTTGTTGCTAAGTCAGCAGCAAAGGGAAGGCATTATGTCTTTTTTTTTTTAATTTTTTTATTGTTATGTTAATCACCATATATTACATCATTAGTTTTTGGTGCAGTGTTCCATGATTCATTGTTTGTTCATAACACCCAGTGCTCCATGCAGAACGTGCCCTCCTCAATACCCATCACCAGGCTAACCCATCCCCCTACCCCCCTCCCCTCTAGAACCCTCAGTTTGTTTTTCAGAGTCCATCATCTCTCATGGTTCGTCTCCCCCTCTGACATACTCCCCTTCTCTTCCTCTCCTGTTATCTTCTTCTTTTTCTTTTTTCTTAAAATATGTTGCATTATTTGTTTCAGAAGTACAGATCTGTGATTCAACAGTCTTGCACAATTCACAGTGCTCACCGTAGCACATACCCTCCCCAATGTCTATCACCCAGCCACCCCATCCCTCCCACCCCCAACCACTCCAGTAACACTCAGTTTGTTTCCTGAGATTAAGAATTCCTCATATCAGTGAGGTCATGTGATACATGTCTTTCTCTGATTGACTTATTTCACTCAGCATAACACCCTCCAGTTCCATCCACGTCGTTGCAAATGGCAAGATCTCGTTCCTTTTGATGGCTGCATAATATTCCATTGTGTATATATACCACATCTTCTTTATCCATTCATCTGTCGATGGGCATCTTGGCTCTTTCCACAGTTTGGCTATGGTGGACATTGCTGCTACAAACATTGGGGTACACGTACCCCTTCGGGTCCCTACATTTGTATCTTTGGGGTAAATACCCAGTAGTGCAATTGCTGGATCGAACGGTAGCTCTAATTTCAACTGTTTGAGGAACCTCCATACTGTTTTCCAGAGGGGTTGCACCAGCTTGGGAAGGCATTATGTCTTAATTTGGACCATAAAGAGTGACGCACAAGTAATCAGCCCAAAAAAAAGTTCATTTGTGAAGGGTAGCTCTGTGCATTCATAATCGGAACTCACAACATTAGCATTTTTTAAGATGTTGGACAAGAACTTTTGGGGGGTGGAAGGAGTCAGCAGGAACATTTGGACTTTTCCCAGAAATAAATTTGATAATATTCAGCATTTGGTTTTGCTTTAACTTCAGTCATCCTTTATGATTGTACGTGTTTGTAATGACAGATTCATACTGTCTGGGATTTGAGCAAGACTTAGAAAAAGGGAGGATTAGTATGTTAAGCTGTGTTGAGAGTTTTCTGGGAGGGCCCACGTCACTTCACTCTGAGAAAATGCCCCAATGGTAAGAGATTAACTTTGTTAATTGTGGCCTATTTCCCTAGCTGTTACTCTTTTCTTAACCATCTATTGTTCATTGTTCATACCTATTCAAAGATGTATTTGCATTTGGAAGTTAAATTTTAAAACATCTTTATTTAAAGTAATAATAGTAAATAATAATTTTTAAATTCCCCTATGGTTAGAAAATTAATTTCTCAAATTTTGCCACTACTTTCATGCTTGTCAGATTTACTCTGGTTTGAGTTACATGTGCTATTTTCCCCCCAAAAACCAAACAATATCATTTGAGAAGTATGAGTTATGTGATAAGAATGGCAGGTTTTACTAAGCCCAGCAGAATTCTAGTTACTGACAATAGCACTGATCAGAGCGTTGGCCTAGTAGTGGCCCCACTTAACTTACTGGCTGTGAGTGAAGACCTTCATTACACTCCCAAACATCTGTTCTACACATTCAAGTTCAGCCTTCCCAGAAGCATGAAGCAGCTATATTGATTTTTTTTTCCTTTCAACTTTATCATCTTTCCCCTCTTTCATTCCCTTGTCATCTGGGTCTTCGAAACCTTAGAAAACTACAAGGGGGAAACAGGGCCACATTCCTGGGTGTTCCACCTGTTTGGTCACCCCACCCCGGGCCTCACCCTTGGAAGGGGCCCACACTTGGTTGAATGCTCAGTGGTCGCCATCTTGAAATCCTAGGTAACTTTTGAACAAGGAGCCCCACAAATTCTGAAGTGGTCCTGGGAGGAGAGAAGAGGAGGAGCTGAGAAGGTCCTAAGCCCTTCAGAGTCCCTCACACCAGCATTGTGAGTTTCAGTTTCGAGGAGCTCGTCACTAGCCTCTAGGACACTGGTTCCAGAAATATGCCAGTGAATATTTATGTGAGAAGCGCTGCAAATCGCTAGACTCAGACAACTGATCAGAATCGCTGGGGATGGGACCCAGGAATCTGTATTTTCATAGACTTCCTGAGAGTCTCAGCTCACTAAGGGCTCCCAATCTCTGTTGAAGTGCACCTCTGATGCGACACACATCTTTCCGTTACTCCATATTGACTGATTCAATACCAAAGGAAAGAGAACAAAAGAAAATAAATTCTATTACCTTCAGTACAATTTATGATACATTGTCCGAGCACAAAAATACTGGTTTGTACTGAAGAAAGCGCTCTCTCTGTTTGACTTGGAGGAGGATAGTGATGTCTTCATTTGGGGCCAGGCTACTTCAAACCACTTTTTTTGAGAGTTTTTATTATCATTGATTTCTGCTACCACTGTTAGAAGATGGAATGTTTGTGGTAAGCAATTATGAGTGATCAAGCAGCTGTTTCAAGCAAACACTGCCCCTGTCAGTGATTTTGTAAAGATCAATTACAATGATAAGGATCATTGTATTAAAGTCAGCTGACCTAGCCATCAATCACTGTTTGGAATAGAGCTTTGGCAGACACTGGAGTTTAGTGGTTAAGAGTCTGCATTTTGGAGACAGTATCTGGTTGAATCCAGACCCATCTCTTAATGGACCCAGGGCAATTCTTTTTTTTTTTTTTAATTATTATGTTATGTTCATCACCCTACATTACATCATTAGTTTTTGATGTAGTGTTCCATGGTTCATTGTTTGCATATAACACCCAGTGCTCCATGCAGTACGTCCGGGGCAATTCTTTTATATTTTTTTCCTCCAAGTGTTAGTTTTTTGTTTTGTTTTGTTTGTTTGTTTTTATTCATTAATAAGGATAGTAATAGGGGGCGCCTGGGTGGCTCAGTTGGTTAAGCATTTGCCTTCGGCTCAGGTCATGATCCCAGAGTCCTGGAATCGAGCCCTGCATCAGGCTCTCTGCTCAGGGGGGGAGCCTGCTTCTCCCTCTCCCATTCCCCCTTCTTGTGTGCTCTCTCCCTTTCTCTCTCTGTCAAATAAATCTTTTTAAAAATAAGGAGAATAATAGACTCTACTTTGTAGAGTTATTATGAGGATTAAGTAAGATAGTCCAAGTAAAAGTCCCAGCACACAGTGCCTGGCACATAGTCTGAGCTTAATGGTATCATTATTTTTGAACTATCAAGAAAAACTTAAAAATTAAGATTCATGAAAACATAAGAACTAAAACCAAACGGAAACCCTGTAATCAAATTTCAAGTGTAATAGATGGTCCTTGTATATTTTGCTGTAACTGTGTACCTGGTGAATGCATTAATTCAACTTGGCAAATAGAGGCCTGAAGGTACAAATGGTTATGTTTAGGAAAGACAGAAATACAGTGTCAAAATAGGTTTGGCATATTTGTTTTAACAAGTGTGATGATTCATTTTATGTACCAACTTGTCTTGGCTATGGTGCCCAGTTGTTGGTGAAATACCAGTCTAGATGTTTTAGTTGTGATTAACATCTAAATCAATAGACTTTGGGAAAGGCAGATTATCCTGCATAATATGGGTGGGCCTCATCTGATCAGCTGAAGGACTTAAGAAAAACTCCAGACTGCCTTTAGGACTCAAGATTGCAAAATTAACTCTTCTGTAGTCTCCTGCCTGCCAGCCTGCCCTACAAACTTCAGAGTCATCACCTCCTACAATAGCATGAGTCAGTTCCTTAAAATAAATCTCTATTTATCTATCTATCCCTGACTAATACAAAGTGTAGTTGATTTTTACTTTTTTTTTTTATCACGGTACTGGCGAAACACAAACTGAAAATTTAGCTCACAAAACAAAATCTTTTGGAATGAGATTATTTTAAGGAAGGGCTTGGGTATTGAATCTTTACTGTGACATCAGATGAAGGCATTTTCCTGCAATGGTTTAAAGAGTTGCAGATCAACAAAGAATATGTACAGCCCTTACCTCTGTTTAAAATCGAGACTCTTTATCCACCACTGTTTAGTGCTTACCCCACATGCATTGCTCTGCTCTGTGCTTTGCTGAAGAAGCTGTGAAATTCACAACCACTTTTAGGCAATACAGAATTCTGTCTTCCTATGAAATGGCTCGGTTAGGGTAATTATTTATCCGAACAGGCTGATGCCTTGAGCTTAGTGCCTTTGGATTCCTGGGAGACCAGAGATGGGCATGATTGACAGATAGCTGAAACTCTGTCACCTGGGTAAAACTCTGCTGGTAATGAAGCATTCGTACTCAGACCTCACCTTTCTGGACCTGCCAGGCTGCATTTGCTGGCTGCAACTATGGAAGCTTTTCCATGGGAAAATGATGTTTCAGAGGTGCCAATTACAGCACATATGTATTTCACCTGGAGAATTTCAATTGGCAAAGATAATATCATGGGTTGCCCTTAGAGTTTTGATGGGAGGTTCATTTGTACTAAGGGATCTGATCGAAATTCAGTTATTAGTAGAGGCTTTGGAACACAGTGCATGAAAAGCAATACAGAATTGTTTCTTTAAAAGCATGTCCTGAAAGACCAATAACCAGCTAGCTCTCAGCTCATGTTTAAAGAACAATGGTGTACATAGCCACCCGACCCAGGGGAGAGTCACAGTGCCTTAGAAGTGGCAGGGGTAAGGATCAAAGAACAGGGTTCCAGGGCGGTCAGAGGACGGTGTCCCTGTTGAGGAGTGACTCTGCCACTCTTTGCTGGTCCATAGGCGTGAGTTAATTTTTGTACAGTGGGTGAGGGTGGGGGGCACCGTACCCTTCTAGCCCCTTCAAGGGCCTTGTTGACCTTGCTATTTTGGGTACAATTCCTCTCATCCCTGTCTCAGAGTTATGTCCCCAATAAACATGTGTCTTGAGGCACAAAAAGTAAATAATTGTGTACAAATAAGCATGTTCTCCTAGAAACCAACTGGATTTGACTCCCCAGTGAAACATTGTATGTAAATATAAGTTAGCCTGTTCCAACCCATGATGCTGGCCCCTAGAAGTGGTTTCTTTCATTCTGCACAACATAGAAATTGATGGGAAGGAAAGCTGAACGATCTCTCACCCCAGGCTTTATCGAGCCTCCCCTTCCCACCATCTCCCCCTGCTTCCTCTTAGGGCAGCTCTTAGGCCAAATTATGAGGTAACGTGAGTCATGTAAGGAATGCTGATAGAAAGTCTACTGTGGGCTCAGTGTTTTTCCTGGGTGATTTTATTTAATCCCCACAAAAATCTTGTTAAGCATGGGATTGAGGAGGAAGCATTTTTATTTCCTTCTCTGGAAGGAACGGAGATTCTGAGACATCGAGTAACCAGTCCTAGGTCATGGAGAGAGGTAAAGCTCCAACACCTTTGCCCCTTTCCATGTGTATACATACACCTTTTCCCCTCCTGCAAGTCCAAGTTCCTTTCTCTCTCTGTCTGTATGTGTGTCTTTGTGTCTCTCTTTGTCTCTACGTCTCTCTCTGTCTCCCTCCTCTCCCTGTCTGTCGGTCTCTCTCTCTTGCATGCACACACAACCCACCCCCTTCTATACTGTTGCACTGGGTGAAAACATCTGATAAACTCATTCACACTCAATTGGTAGAGGCTTAATATACTGGGCCTTCCCTGAGCATTTTAATATAAAAGGTCAGAAAGAGGATGAAGCTTAGTTGAAAGAATTGCTTTGTAAATGGATTTTCGAAATCTGTAGAGAATGTGGCTTTGGGCTGGAGGCTTGCTCTGAACGCCTCAGATAATCCCACTTAGGAGCCCTGCTACCTCTGCTAGGCTCCCGCAAGGTTAACCTGTGGTTCCTCCCCTGCCTGCTGCCTGGGGCCTCTCTCCTTAGCATCTCTTCCCTGATGCTCACACTTAACATCTTGCTTAGTACTTTCCATCAAACTACCAGTGAAACAGGTTCCTTTTTGAGGGCAGTTCTAAAGGAGGAATGAAAACATTGGTCAGATTCTTTGCATAATTGCCTTAGATTTCTGATTTTAAAATAACCCTTAACTTCACATCCTTCTCATTGTTGAAGGCTTCTTCCCTTGGCAAGTGTGTTAATCTGGAAGCACTATTCCCGGGCACTAGGCTGGATTTATGCTCTCTTTTGACAAGGTTTTAGATGAACCAAGACAGACATCCACCTGCCATAGCAAATAGGATGATAAGCACCCTCTTCCATATGGATGACCCAATTCTATGATCACAACCCAGGAGTGGCCATAGCAAGTAACAGGACCCGCTGGTTAGTTATTTTCAGAAATTACAGCTCAGTAGCAATTACAGGAAAACCAAGATCTTTGTTTTGGGGAGAGACTCTGGGCATTCAAAGGGAAAGTGATAAGGAGCAACCCAACAGGGCAAGACTTTTCATTATCTAGGGGTAACATTGGCAACTAAGTCATCCTGATAGGTTTGTGTCGATGCCACCCCACTCAAAATTAAGCTTTCTCCTAGGCCCCCAGCAGGGTTCCCTGTGGCCCGCTCTTCCGTGGCCTTGTCACATCCTGCCTGGGGGACAGGATACCGCATCCTGGAGCATCAGCATCCAGAGTCATGCCTTATCTGTCATCTCACGGTGCACCTCCACACAGCAGCCCCAGCTCTCTATTTTCATAGCAAAATGTCAGCCTGACTCCCACTTGTCAGAGACCTAAACAACCTCAGGTCTTTTCCTACAACACACAGTAGCTGCTGGCTGTGCTCTGCATCTCAATTTTGCAATGTCTGCTCCCATCAAATGCTGGCAGGAGAGGCAGCCCCAGGGTACTGCCAAAATATCAGCTCCCCGGGATTTCTCAGTTTCATCAAGTTGGACCACTAGAAAGGTACATACTGGAATGTATAACTCCAGCTTCCCGCAGCAATGTCTTCACAGAGCTATGAATTTAATACGATGCCCGTGGCTTTGGTCCAGGGTCAATATGAGAAATGAGCTCATGAAGAATACACCACTCTGTTTCACAGAGCCCCTGGTGCGGTGGGCGAGTCCATTCAGTACTCTGGTCAGCGCCCCACTAGGGATACCTGGAAGAGTCCTCTTGGTTGGATGCTCAGCTGAGAGGGTGTTTCTTCTGATGAAAGGGTCTGCTTCTCTTTATAAGGTAGTGCATCATATTTCCCTTTCTGCCTGGGCTGCCACAAGCCCAGGGCTAAATCGTCTTCCAGTTGCAGTGGTTTTCTTTTACTTAAGCTTGGGATAAAATTATTCCCATTCTCTATCCCTCTCATTACTCACACTTCCCTGGACATGGAGCCAGACATTATATCTCACCACCACACCTGAACGAAGAGGGAGATGAAGGGATTTGCCCCCCTCAACAGAATCCCATTGGGAACTTTGATAGTTGCAAACAACAAACAAGGGAGTGGAAAAATAGTAGTGAGTAGTCACGGTACGTGCTCTGAGTCCCAGGACAATCTTCCTGGGGCGGTGGTGATCGTTGTATGTCACTGCCAAAGCCATGGGTTGTGTTGATATGGTGTTTATTCAGCAAACTGGATCCTCTAATGTCTGCTAAGCCATCACTGTGGACATGCCAGTGTGAGGGCCAAGAAAAATGTTTAAAATAAAAACTTGCCATAGAATTCAAATATCCACATTAAAATATACAGATCTTGTACATATACATACATACATATACATATATATATATATGTTTTGCCCTATTATTAGGAAGCAAAATTTAGAAGATAAGTAATTATAATTTAAGGAATTTGTTTAATACAGTACCTAAAATTACTGTCAGATAAACATTTCCTGAAAAGATCAAAATATATGGTTATTTTACATTTTCCCATTTGGATCTCTTTCAATTTCTGCAGTTTATTAGCTTGGTTCAGTGTCTTTGAGCATTAGTCAACATTTAAAATGTAGGTTTTTATGATTCTGGGGGAAGCAATTGCTTCCAAGGGAGAAAACATTCTGTAAATTACATGTAAATGTTTTTACTTGGATGAGTTCTTTTGCATCTGTGCAGAGGATCATTTTAATTTGCACAAGAATGAAGGTTTTCCATGATTGAATGTAGTATGCATGCTTGTGTATCTAATTTCCACTTCATTTATACAGGAATCTAACAGACACAAGGGGCATTTTGTTATAATGTAAGTGCTACTTAAAAATAAAATAAAATTATAATAAAAAGCTAAGGGTTAGTGTGCCATTTCTAGTTTTATTTCAGAGCTGCCCCTCAGAGTAGTTTGGAGCAGATCTGAGTCATGTAATTTGGCATTATGATGGTCTAAAGATCCAGGCCATAAAGACTTCATCCCGGGAACAAAATGGATGAGAAGCCCAGAAACGTGATTGACTAATAACATCTTGCCACTTCCTCTACCTTCGCAGATTTTCATGTCAGAGAATAGTGGGTTCTTCCGATGAGGAAACTGTTCTATAAATCATTCCTCTTTCTTTTTCCCTTAATATCTGAGATCCTATAGCCATTTTAAAAATTGGGTACTTGAAAATCCAAACAATTCTAAAAGTATCAATTTAGTTTCTTCCCTTTGCACATTAAAATCCTCCAGAGAAATAACCAGCTTCTAGTCTCTGTTTATTGGCAGCAAAAGGATGTAGCATTTTGACATTAATCAGTTTCTAGGTTGAAGACGAAGGTACAGGTTTTGCTCCATCACTGAAAATGTAATAATCAAGGACCCTGAAATGTAGATATGGGTATGGATATTTGTGTCTTCCCAGTTCAGAGTCATAAGACTTCTTTCCTGTTTATCTTATTAAATCTGCATTATTAAATGCCCTAAATTAATTAAAGGTTATTGCTTAAGATTCAAACACATTTCACCGGCCAATTCTGTTTTCAGTCTCAGGGCTGCCCCTTTCCCTTTATGGCTCCTCTGTTGGGCACAGTTATATATTTAGCATTTTATTTCTACAGGCACTTTTTTCCCCCAGTCATTTCTTTGTGTTGGCCATCTTGGGAAATAAAGAGGTGGAATTTCCCCTGACTTACAGCGGAGAGTATTGAGGTTCTGGAGGAGTATGGGCATCTTGCCCAAGATTAGTATTGGCAAAGAAAGCTGATAGCTTACCATTCTCCAGGGAGGGCCAGCACATGGAAACAGGTGTGGCTCTGGCAGGGTGGAAACCAGTGAACATGTCATATGTTTCCTTCACATCCAGTGAGATGTCTCCTAACTCTGAACATGTATAGCAAAGGCCAGACCCAAGTGGATTTCCCGGTACACCTACAGTTCCAGGGTCTTTGGAAAGGGCTTGCAATGTAAGGTTTCGAACCTCAGGGGCCTTAATCTCTGACATTTCAGTTAGTTACTTGCCTACAGAGTCACAACACCTCCCATAATTAATAAAATCCAATTATCACAAACAATTTTAAACTAATTTCAAGCTCCCTGAAGCTCAGGTAATTGCAGAAGATGTATATAGGCTGTTGCTGTGAAGTCATTCACTTTGAGACAGAACGAAAGCATAGCAGATAAATAAAACTTGCAACCTCGCGTTTACTTCCTTTGTAATATGGTTGGTTTTTGGTTGGTCCATCTTAGTTAAATTGTTTTATATTAGATGTGCTAATTATAAAAACACTAATGATCTGATTCAACTTAATTCTGTAATATTCAGGGTTATCTGCCAAATATTGAATTGAACGACAACACCTAAATATGACTGCATGATTTAACTCTCAATATTTGCATTATTGGGATGTTGCCGTTTGGGGAAAGAATAGAAACCTTAAGTTTATTCACCATAGATTTATTTAATAATTGACTAGGAACTCCTTCTGTCTTAGACAAGGCTGCTACTAATCTGCCTTTCAAATCAGGATCCAATCTTCAAAGCTTAGAAAACTTTGAATGACCTTTTTGAAAAAGCTTTAAAAATCATAGACTGTTCCAATTAATTCCATAGGTCTAAATATCAATATATTTCTTCCCAAAAGTCCTCTGCACTGCCAAAATTACTTTTGTCTCTTAGAATCAGCAGCCAACCTAGCATCGTAGAAGCCTAGTAAATCTGAAGCAAGTTCAAATACACAATTAAAGCTTTACAGGCCTTCACTTCACAGCAAATTTCATCATCTAAGTTTCACCCAACCTGTCTTCCCTAAAAATAAAATAAAATAAGGCTGAAGCAAGATGGCAGTTGTAACAAAATACTTTGTTTTCTCTTTTACCCCAAGTTCCTTGAAATAATAACATAAAATTTGTTGGAATTAAGCCTTCTGGTTAATAAGAAAGTGTGCCATGAAGGAACCAGAAATTCTGAAGAACTACAAAAAATTTAAAAAGCAAATAGGATCAGATCCACAGAGAAAGGAGATTGTGAAAAAGCAAAACAAAACAACACAATCCCGGATCACATGAGGGAGAGTACCACCGAGGGGGTGAGATTGAATTTTGCCTGGGCTCTATGGGGACACTCCAAGCTCAAGAACATTGAATACACGTTGTGAGGAGCAATGATCATAGTGACCGTACAGCCACTGTCTTGAGGCCTGCCTGGCCAGGGAGCCCTTTTTCATCCTCGGCTTTTGTTGCACTATGGGCAGCAAAAAATCCTAGATGGCTTCATGGGAAAATTCTGCTGTATGTTTAAGTAATATATACTTCTTATATTACATAAATGGTTCCAAAGAAAAGAAAAGTGTTAGAAATCTTTCCAACTCATTCTTCAAGGCTAGAATATCAGAAGAAAGTACAATAAAGTGAAAAGAAAGCAATTGTCTGAGCTGAATTCTGAATTTAGTTTCAAAAAAAATCCTAAATAAAATACTTGCAAATCAAACCCAGCAATGTATTAAAAAGGGTATTTCCCAGGAATACAGTGATGAATCATCACTGATTATTCACTACATTAAAACAAGTTGGAAATAATATCACCACCTTAACAGATTTTAAAAATTAGATCCATATGTTCATCTCCATAGACACCAAAATTGCATTTGATGTAATTCAATACCAAATTCTGAACAAAGCAATGAAAGAGTCACACAAACGCAAAAGAAAACAAAATATACTTCAAAGCACAATTGGAAAAGAGAGAAAACTTGATAAATGACATCTATCAAAAACAACCAAATTTTTGAAGAATTTTTCATTAAAGTTACTTAAATTTTACTTTCATTAAAGTTCATTAAAGAGGAATGTCTGCGTGGCTCTCAGCCTCCAAGATGGCCTCCCCTCCTGGTGTTCATTCTATAATATGTGTGATATGTGTAATCCCCTTCCTTAGAGTGTGGGTGAGGCCTGTGACTTGCTTCTAGCCATGAGAATATGGCAAAAGTGATAGGATATCCCTCCACGATTATGTGGTTTTATGATAAAGAGATAGGATGTCACGCCTGAGTTACATTATGTTGTGTGACCCTGTCTTGCTAGCAGATTCATTCTTTCTCCTTCTACTGGTATTTAAGAAGCAAGCTGCCACATCGTAAACTGCCTAGGAAGAGGGTCACATGACAGAACAGCGGGAGCCGAGAGAAGCCTTTGGCCAAGAGTCAGCAAAAAATTCTAAAGCTTTGAGCCCTGTAACTGCAAGGAAATGAATTCTGCCAGCAACTTGGGTGAGCTTGGAAGACGATGCTTCTCCAGCTGAGCCTCCAGATGAGGATGTGGCCGGGCTGACACCTTGACTACAAATAGTGAGATCTACATGCAGAGAACCCAGCTAAGCCATTCCCACTTTCAGAGGTTTTTTTATGTTTTATATTTATTTTTTTTTAAGATTTTGTTTATTTATTTGAGAGAAAGAATGAGAGAGAGAGAGCACATGAGAGGGGGGAGGGTCAGAGGGAGAAGCAGACTCCCCGCTGAGCAGGGAGCCCGATGCGGGACTCGATGCGGGACTCATCCCGGCACTCCAGGATCATGACCTGAGCCGAAGGCAGTCGCCCAACCGACTGAGCCACCCAGGCGCCCTCAGGGGTTTTTTTAATGACGTGATTTAGGACACATTTATTGACTATACAATGAACATGTTTAAAGTGTGTAATTTCAAAAATTCTGACGTTATATAGATATAGATACTCGTGAAACCACCACAGTAATCAATAATCAGGATGAAAAACCACAATACTACCATCACAGTAATTGAGATAAAAAACATCACTATCACCCCCAAAATTCTGCCTGGGCCCCTTGGTAATCCCTCTCTCTTTCACCACTCTTCCCTCCTCCTTCCTTTCCTAAGCAGACGATCACTGATCTGCTTTCTGTCACAGCAGATCAGCTCCATCTTCAAGGATTCTAGCCCAGACTCTTTTTCCCTGTCTTCTTTATTTGGTATAATTATTTTGAGATTGAGTCATGAGAGAGTATATATTAATAATGTATTCCCTTTGTATTGCTGAATAGTATTTCATCATATAGATAGACAGCAATTTGTTTATCTTTCACCTATTGACGGACATCTGGGTTGGTTCCAGTTTTGGGCTATAGCAAACAGGGTTACGTGAACACTCATGTACAAGTCTTTGTATAAACATATGCTTTCATTTCCCTTGGGTAAATATCTAGGATCAGAATAAGTGGCTCCTATAGTGTGTGGATGTTTAAATCATCAGAAAATGCCAAAGTCTTTTCCTAAATGGCCACACCATTTTACATTCCCTCAAGAAGTGTATGAGTTTCACACCCATCCTCCACATCTTCACAGGCCCTTGCTAGGGTCAGTCATTGTGGTATGCAAGTAGCAATATCTCCTTGTGAGTTGAATTTGCACAACCTGATAGCTAATGATGTGCGGCATCTTTTCAGGTGCTTACTTTTTATCCATATATTTTCCTTTCAAATTCTTTTGCCCATCTTATATTAGGTTGTTTGTTTTATTAATGCCAAGTTTTGAGAGCTTTTATATATTCTCGATTAAGGCCTTTATCCAGTATGTGATTTGCAAATGTTGTCTTATCTGTAGGTTGTCCTTTTATTCTAAGGTGGGGGGGTGTCTTTCAAAGCACAGAAGCTCTTAATTTTGGTAAAGTTCAATTTATCATTTTTTTTTTTCTTTTACAGATAATGCTTTTGGATTGTATTTAGAAAATCTTTGCCTGACCCAAGGTCACGAAGATTTTCTCTAGTAATCTTCATTTATCTGCATAGGTCAAGGTTTCATTCTGTTGTTGTGTTGTTTCCCCCTTATCTTCAAGGGCTTTCTTTAACAGTTTTTATAGCACCTCTGTTGGTGATAAGTTATTCCAGCTTTTGTATGTCTAAAAACATTTTCCTTGAGCCTTAATTTCTAAGCTCTTCTTGCTGAATAAAGAACTCTGGGTTGATGATATTATTCTTTCAATACCCTTTAGGTTGTTGCTCCACTAGCTTTTAACTTAAATTGTTTCTGTTAAAAAGTCCACCACCATTGTGATCTTTGTTCATCAAACATAATGTCCTTTCTCTGGCTGCTTTTAGGATTTTCCTCTTATCACTGTTTTTAAGTAATTTGATGATAGTGTGCCTTAGTGTAGTTGTCTTCATATTTCTTGTGCTTATTGTTTGTTGACATTCTTGGACCTGTGGTCTATACAGCTATAAATGCTTTTCTCAAATTTGGAAAGATTTTAGCCATTTTTTTCTTTGAATATTTGGTGGTTCCCTCCCCTTCTCTCTCCTGTGTGTACTCAAGATACTGTGAGTATCCTTAGTTCACTGACACTGTATTCTTTCTTTCTAGTCATTTTCATGATTTAATTTTGAACTGTTTCCAGTGCTGTGCTTTCGTGTTCACTCTTTTTTTCTTTGGCAATGTCTACCCTGGCATTCATCCCATTCAGTGTGTTTTAACCTCACACATTAAGTTTCATCTTTGGAAATTTTATTTGGGTCTTTAAAATATCCTTCATGCCTCTACTTAATATGTTCAATCTTTTAGCTTCTCAAACATATGGAACACAGTTGTAATAACTGCTTCACTGTCCTGATCTACTAATTCTTAAATCTGTGTTGTTTCTGGATCAGTTTTGGTGGATTGATTTTCTCCTCATTAAGGGTTGTATTTTCCTGCTGTTTGCATACCGTATAATTTATTATTAGATGCCAGCTATTTTTCATTTTACCTTATTGGTTGCTGGATTTTTGAATTCCTATAAGTATTCTTGAGCTTTGTCCTGCCACATAGTTAAGTTACTTGGAAACACTTTGATCCCTTTGGGTCAAAGGAATTTTCCCCATTACTGAGGCAAGACCATCCTTCATATCCTAGTCAGTGCTCCTGAATGATGAGGTTTTCTAATCTGGCTGTTGAGGACACACAACCTCCTGGACTGTGTGGACTTGTTCACTCTAATCCTTTGGGTTGGTTCTTTCCTTAGCCTCAGAGAGATTCCTCATACGCATGTGTCATCAGTACTCAATGGAATTCTCCAGGTGAATCCTCTGCAGGTCTCTGGAGTTTCTGTGTTGCTTTCCTCTCTGAAATGCTGCCCTCAAGCTATAGCTGTGTTGGCCTCCAGGACTCCCAAGTGTGTCAACTCAACGCCGGAAACTGCCACCTTCTGCCTGGGTTTCCCTCTCTGCATCATGCCCAGAAACTCTCTCCAGCCAGTGAGCTGGGGCAGTCAGAGTACCTTCGATAATTTAATTTTTAAAAAAATTTTCTGAATTAAAAAAAAAAACCCACCATAAACAAGTATAGGGGGCACTAGGGAAAAATATATGTTACATATTGGCCGTAAAAAGATTACTGTTGAAAATATACAAAATACAAATCAATGAGAAAAAACTAACCCAAGATAATAGTGGTCAAATTCACAGAAGAAAAAATATATATATGGCTAAAGTACATATAAACTTATACTTGATCTTCTTAATCACCAATGTAATATAAATGAGATATGGTTTTTCTTCAATTATCTGATAGTAAACAAATCCCAAAGAAGATCAATAATTGTCCGTGTTGGCACAGATACATGGACATAGAGACTCAGACTATGGAGAGTAGTGTGTATTTGGATGGCCTTTTTAGAGGGAAGTTAAGTGAGTTCTATTAAAAGATTAAATGCATGTGCTCTTTGACTTAACAGTTCTAGTTCTAGCTGTCATCTTGTATTTATACCTACTTGCATATGTGCATAAACATCTTCAAAGGAGAGGCGGAGCAAGATGGCGGAGGAGTAGGAGACCTAGATTTCGTCTGGTCTCAGGAATCCAGCTGAATAGGGATCAAACCATTCTGAACACCTACGAACTCAACAGGAGATCGAACAGGAGAGTAGCAACAACTCTCTGAACAGAGAAGCGACCACTTACTGGAAGGTAGGGCGTGCGGAGAAGTGAATCCGAGGCGATATTCGGGAGGATAGACGGCGGGGGAGGGGCCTCCGCTGGCCGCTTCTGGCAAGTGATAGAGCCGCGGAGCACAAAATCGGACCTTTTAGAAGTTGGCTCGGCGGAGGGACGTCGCTGCAGTGGCTAAGCGGGGGGTGGAATCCTCCCGGAACAGTGTGGTCTCAGGACCCTTGGGGTCACAGAGAGACCGGGGGTGCCTGAGTGCGCCAGAGCTCCCAGGTATCAGAGCAGGGAAGCCGGCTGCAGATACGGAGCAGAGGCGCGGGCTCTCAGCTCGGGGTTGCCATAAACTGTGATCTGCGGCCCAGTCGGGGCACGGCTCCCCCAGCAGGGACCCAACAAGCAGCAGATCCGGGGAGACTCCCCTTCCTTCCCGGGGAGGAGCGGTGCGGGAACGCACTGCAGGGATCTGCTGGGTTTGGAGACTCCGCGCGGGGTCGGGTGCCAGAGATAGCAACGCTCGATCACAGGCCGGGTGAGCACGGAGTGCGGCCGAAGACCGGGGACACGGAAGTGACGGCTTTTCTCTGGGGGCGCACTGAGGAGCGGGGCCCCGAGTTCTCAGCTCCTCCGAGTGGAGATTGGGAGGCCACCATTTCTGCCCTGGTCCTCCAAAGCTGTACCGAGAGCTTGCAGGGAACAAAAGCTCCTGAGAGCAAACCGGAGCAGCTTGCTTAGCCCGGACCGACAAGGGCGGGGCAATTCTGCCTCCGGCAAAGACATTTGGAAACCACAGCAACAGGCCCCTCCCCCAGAAGATCAGCACAATCAGCCAGCAAGCCAAGACCAAGTTGATCGATCAAGGAGAATAGGAGAACTCCAGCGCTAGGGGAATACTGCACATAGATTCATGGTTTTTTTTTTTTTTTTTTTTTTTTTTAACCATGATTCATTATTTCATCAAAGTTAATTTTTGTTGACTTTTTTTTATTTTTATTTTTCCCTTTTTCAACCAACATCTTATAAATCCCTTTTTAAAAAAAAAAACAAAACATTTTTTATTTTTCATATTTAGAATCATATTTTATCCCTTCATAGTAGTTACCCTTATTTTTGGCATATATATATGTTGTTCTCTCTTTAAAATTTTGAGGTACAGTTTCTTCTAACAGATCAAAATATACCCTAAATCACTAGTGTATGGCTTTGTTCTAGTCTCCTACCTGATCACATTCTCTCCCTTTTTCCTTTTTTTTTTTTTTCTTAAATCTTCTTTCTTTTTTCAAACAACTTATCTTACCAAGTCCTTTTATAAGATCTTTTATAATTTTCATCTTTACAGTCATCTTCCATCCCTTCATTGTATCAACCCTTATTTTGTACATATATGTCTTTCTTCCTTTAAAATTTTAGGAGGCACTTTTTTCTAACAGACCAAAATACGCCCAAAATCTAGTGTGTGGCACTGATCTATGCACTAACCTGATCATATTTGATCATATTCTGCCTTTTTTGTATTGTTTTGTTTTTGTTTTTATCTTTTTTTTTCTTTTTTTTTCTTTTTCTCTTTCTTTTTTCTTTCTTTCCCTTTCTTTTCCCCTGGTTTCAGGTCTTTTCTGATTTGTATACAGTATATTTGCTGGGGACGTTGTAAACCTGTTAGCATTTTGTTCTCTCATTCATCTATTCTCCTCTGGACAAAATGACAAGACGAAAGAAATCACCTCAGCAAAAAGAACAAGAGGTAGTCCCGTCAGCCAGGGACCTACTCAATACGGACATTAGTACGATGTCGGACCTAGAGTTCAGAATCATGACTTTAAAGATACTAGCTGGGCTTGAAAAAAGTGTGGAAGTTATTAGAGAAACCCTTTCTGGAGAAATAAAAGAACTAAAATCTAACCAAGTCGAAATCAAAAAGGCTATTGATGAGGTGCAATCAAAAATGGGGGCACTAAATGCTAGGATAAATGAGGCAGAAGAGAGAATCAGCAATATAGAAGACCAAATGATGGAAAATAAAGAGGCTGAGAAAAAGAGAGGGAAACAACTACAGGATCACGAGGGCAGAATTCGAGAGATAAGTGATATGATAAGACGAAACAACATTAGAATAATTGGGATCCCAGAAGAAGAAGAGAGAGAGAGAGGGGCAGAAGGTATATTGGAGCAAATTATAGCAGAGAACTTCCCTAATGTGAGGAAGGAAACAGGCATTAAAATCCAGGAGGCACAGAGAACCCCTCTCAAAATCAATAAAAATAGGTCAACACCCCGACATCTAATAGTAAAACTTACGAGTCTCAGAGACAAAGAGAAAATCCTGAAAGCAGCTCGGGAGAAGAGATATGTAACCTACAATGGTAAACATTAGATTGGCAACAGACCTATCCACAGAGACCTGGCAGGCCAGAAAGGACTGGCAAGATATCTTCAGAGCACTAAATGAGAAAAATATGCAGCCAAGAATACTATATCCAGCTAGGCTATCATTGAAAATAGAAGGAGAGATAAAAAGCTTCCAGAACAAACAAAAACTAAAGGAATTTGCAAACACGAAACCAGCCCTCCAAGAAATATTGAGAGGGGTCCTCTAAGCAAAGAGAACCTAAAAGCAGCAAAGAGCAGAAACGAACACAGACAACAGACAGTTAACGGTCACCTTACAGGTAATACAATGGCACTAAATTCATACCTTTCAATACTTACCCTGAATGTAAATGGGCTAAATGCCCCAATCAAAAGACGTAGGCTATCAGATTGGATTAAAAAACAAGACCCATCAATATGCTGTCTGCAAGAGACTCATTTTAGACCCAAAGACACCCCCACATTGAAAGTGAGGGGGTGGAAAAACATTTACCATGCTAATGGACACCAAAAGAAAGCTGGGGTGGCAATCCTTATATCAGACAAACTAGATTTTAAAACAAAGACTGTAATAAGAGATGAGGAAGGACACTATATCCTACTTATAGGGTCTATCCAACAAGAAGATCTAACAATTGTAAATATCTATGCCCCGAACATGGGAGCAGCCAATTATATAAGGCAATTAATAACAAAAGCAAAGAAACACATTGACAACAATACAATAATAGTGGGGGACTTTAACACCCCCCTGACTGAAATGGACAGATCATCTAAGCAAAAGATCAACAAGGAAATAAAGACTTTAAATGACACACTGGACCAAATGGACTTCACAGACATATTCAGAACATTCCATCCCAAAGCAAAGGAATACACATTCTTCTCTAGTGCCCATGGAACATTCTCCAGAATTGATCACATCCTAGGTCACAAATCAGGTCTCAATCGGTACCAAAAGATTGGGATCATTCCCTGCATATTTTCAGACCACAATGCTTTGAAACTAGAACTCAACCACAAGAGGAAAGTCGGAAAGAACTCAAATACATGGAGGCTAAAGAGCATCCTACTAAAGAATGAATGGGTCAACCAAGAAATTAAAGAAGAATTAAAAAAATTCCTGGAAACCAATGAAAATGAAAACACAACTGTTCAAAATCTTTGGGATACAGCAAAGGCAGTCCTGAGAGGAAAGTATATAGCAATACAAGCCTTTCTCAAGAAACAAGAAAGGTCTCAAATACACAAACTAACCCTACATCTAAAGGAGCTGGAGAAAGAACAGCAAATAAAGCCTAAACCCAGCAGGAGAAGAGAAATCATAAAGATCAGAGCAGAAATCAATGAACTAGAAACCAAAAGAACAGTAGAACAGATCAACGAAACTAGGAGCTGGTTCTTTGAAAGAATTAACAAGATTGATAAACCCCTGGCCAGACTTATCAAAAAGAAAAGAGAAATGACCCAAATCAACAAAATCATGAATGAAAGAGGAGAGATCACAACCAACACCAAAGAAATACAAACAATTATAAGAACATATTATGAGCAACTCTATGCCAGCAAATTAGATAACCTGGAAGAAATGGGTGCATTCCTAGAGATGTATCAACTACCAAAATTGAACCAGGAAGAAATAGAAAACCTGAACAGACCTATAACCACTAAAGAAATTGAAACAGTCATCAAAAATCTCCCGAGAAACAAAAGCCCAGGGCCAGATGGCTTCCCAGGGGAATTCTATCAGACATTTCAAGAAGAATTAATACCTATTCTCCTGAAACTGTTCCAAAAAAATAGAAATGGAAGGGAAACTTCCAAACTCATTTTATGAGGCCAGCATTACCTTGATCCCAAAACCAGACAAAGACCCCATCAAAAAAGAGAATTACAGACCAATATCCTTGATGAACATGGATGCAAAAATTCTCACCAAAATACTAGCCAATAGGATCCAACAGTACATTAAAAGGAATATTCACCATGACCAAGTGGGATTTATTCCTGGGCTGCAAGGCTGGTTCAACATCCGCAAATCAATCAACGTGATACAATACATTAACAAAAGAAAGAGCAAGAATCATATGATCCTCTCAATAGATGCAGAAAAAGCATTTGACAAAGTACAGCATCCTTTCTTGATCAAAACTCTTCAGAGTATAGGTATAGAGGGTACATACCTCAATATCATAAAAGCCATCTATGAAAAACCTACAGCGAATATCATTCTCAATGGGGAAAGGCTGAGAGCTTTTCCCCTAAGGTCAGGAACGCGGCAGGGATGTCCACTCTCACCACTGCTATTCAACATAGTATTAGAAGTCCTAGCCACAGCAATCAGACAACAAAAAGAAATCAAAGGCATCCAAATCGGCAAAGAGGAAGTCAAACTCTCACTCTTTGCAGATGATATGATACTGTATGTGGAAAACCCAAAAGACTCCACCCCAAAACTGCTAGAACTCATACAGGAATTCAGTAAAGTAGCAGGATATAAAATCAATGTACAGAAATCAGTGGCATTCCTATACACCAACAACAATACAGAAGAGAGACAAATCAAGGAGTCGATCCCATTTACAATTGCACCCAAAACCATTAGATACCTAGGAATAAATCTAACCAAAGAGGCAAAGGATCTGTACTCAGAAAACTATAAAATACTCATGAAAGAAATTGAAGAAGACACAAAGAAATGGAAAAACGTTCCATGCTCATGGATTGGGAGAATCAACATTGTGAAGATGTCAGTGCTACCTAGAGCAATCTACACATTCAATGCAATCCCCATCAAAATACCATCCACCTTTTTCAAAGAAATGGAACAAATAATCCTAAAATTTGCATGGAACCAGAAGAGACCCAGAATAGCCAGAGGAATACTGAAAAAGAAAAGCAAAGCTGGCGGCATCACAATTCCGGACTTCCAGCTCTATTACAAAGCTGTCATCATCAAGACAGTATGGTACTGGCACAAAAACAGACCCATAGATCAATGGAACAGAATCGAGAGCCCAGAAATGGACCCTCAACTCTATGGTCAACTTATCTTTGACAAAGCAGGAAAGAATGTCCAATGGCAAAAAGACAGTCTCTTCAACAAATGGTGTTGGGAAAATTGGACAGCCACATGCAGAAGAATGAAACTGGACCATTTCCTTACACCACACACAAAAATAGACTCCAAATGGTTGAAAGACCTAAACGTGAGACAGGAGTCCATCAAAATCCTAAAGGAGAACACAGGTAGCAACCTTTTCGACCTTAGCCGCAGCAACTTCTTCCTAGAAACATCACCAAAGGCAAGGGAAGCAAGGGTAAAAATGAACTATTGGGATTTCATCAAGATAAAAAGCTTTTGCACAGCAAAAGAAACAGTCCACAAAACCAAAAGACAACCGACAGAATGGGAGAAAATATTTGCAAATGACATATCAGATAAAGGGCTGGTATCCAAAATCTATAAAGAACTTATCAAACTCAACACCCAAAGAACAAATAATCCAATCAAGAAATGGGCAGAAGACATGAACAGACATTTCTCCAAAGAAGACATCCAAATGGCCAACAGGCACATGAAAAAGTGCTCAACATCGCTCGGCATCAGGGAAATCCAAATCAAAACCTCAATGAGATACCACCTCACACCTGTCAGAATGGCTAAAATTAACAAGTCAGGGAATGACAGATGTTGGCGGGGATGTGGAGAAAGGGGAACCCTCCTACACTGTTGGTGGGAATGCAAGCTGGTGCAACCCCTCTGGAAAACAGTATGGAGGTTCCTCAAACAGTTGAAATTAGAGCTACCGTTCGATCCAGCAATTGCACTACTGGGTATTTACCCCAAAGATACAAATGTAGGGACCCGAAGGGGTACGTGTACCCCAATGTTTATAGCAGCAATGTCCGCCATAGCCAAACTGTGGAAAGAGCCAAGATGCCCATCGACAGATGAATGGATAAAGAAGATGTGGTATATATACACAATGGAATATTATGCAGCCATCAAAAGGAATGAGATCTTGCCATTTGCAATGACGTGGATGGAACTGGAGGGTGTTATGCTGAGTGAAATAAGTCAATCAGAGAAAGACATGTATCACATGACCTCACTGATATGAGGAATTCTTAATCTCAGGAAAGAAACTGAGTGTTACTGGAGTGGTTGGGGGTGGGAGGGATGGGGTGGCTGGGTGATAGACATTGGGGAGGGTATGTGCTACGGTGAGCGCTGTGAATTGTGCAAGACTGTTGAACCACAGATCTGTACTTCTGAAACAAATAACGCAACATATTTTAAGAAAAAAGAAAAAGAAGAAGATAACAGGAGAGGAAGAAAAGGGGAGTATGTCAGAGGGGGAGACGAACCATGAGAGATGATGGACTCTGAAAAACAAACTGAGGGTTCTAGAGGGGAGGGGGGTAGGGGGATGGGTTAGCCTGGTGATGGGTATTGAGGAGGGCACGTTCTGCATGGAGCACTGGGTGTTATGAACAAACAATGAATCATGGAACACTGCACCAAAAACTAATGATGTAATATATGGTGATTAACATAACAATAAAAAAATAAAAAAAAAAAAAAAAACATCTTCAAAGGAGTCACTAAAAATAAAATTGGAAGCAACCTAAATAACCTTGCACTGAGAATAGCACAATGCATCATGGTATGTCCATTTTATAAAAAAACGATAGAGCTACTAGAAAAAATATGGTAGCCCTATGTGATTTGACACATGACTATCTCAAAAAATATTGTTAAGTGGAAAAATTACAGAGTAATACACACAGTAAGGTCCAGTTTATGTTTTAAAAAATAACCGTACATATTCTTATATATTCTTATGGAGATGTAAAAAGATTGGAGGGCTGTGAATTTAGTGGTCAAACATGATTACCTCTGGAAATGGGGGGAGCTGCTTGAAGAGAGAATTTCATACCCTCTATAATAACTTCTCTATTGTTTGAATTCTTCAATGATCTATGTACTAAGGGTGCAGTTATAAAAATAAAACTGGGGAAAACTGAATGCCAAAATAAAGGAAAGACACAAGAAAATAAAGAAGAGAATGAAAAGGGGGAAAATGCAGTTTGGAGATTTAAAAGTGGCAGAGGTCATGTGGTTAACACATTTGTGGTCTGTTTTGGCTCACCATAAGATACAAATGTAATAGAATTTTAAGGGTTTCATAAATAGTCATTATTTGTGGAATGTGGATTTGGGACTGAACGATGAGATTAAATGTGTGAGAAGTAATTCCCTTTGAGGATAAGGGAAAGTGGAGGCTTTCAGGTCTTCAGCTGATTGTTAAGGACAGACAGGTAATATTATGAAATCTAATGTAAGAAAATTTTGTTTAAAAAATGAGAAATCCATTTCCAAACTCATTTAAGCTTTCTCCCCAGATCTAAGATGAAAAATCAGTTGCAAGTACTCAGTACTTCCCACAGTGATGGAGTTTAAATTAAAACAACAACAAGGGGCACCTGGGTGTCTCAGTCAGTTAAGCCTCCGACTCTTGATTTTTGGCTCAGGTCATAATCTCAGGGTGGTGGGATTAAGCCCCACATCAGGCTCCCTGCTCAGTAGGGAATCTGCTTGGGACTCTCTCTCTCCGTCTGCCTCTTCCCACCCTAAAATAAATAAATAAATCTTTAAAAAAATAAAACAACAAAAATCTAGAGTTTCATAAGAAAGCATAAGTCCATTGTGTGAGTCTTATGGCCAAATGCTAGGAAAGAAAGGACGGAGGCTAAGTTTCTGTGATGTCCCATTTCTCCTGGCTCCAGCCCTCTTTCTGGGTGTCCATGGAATGTTTGCTTAAACATGAATTTGCCACTGGGACAATAGTACTATTCAGTGATTAGGATGCCCTGAGCACCTACCTGCCAGCAAGCCTGATCATGTTGTATGGCTAGCCTTAGGGTGACAGTGACAGAGGAGTCAGACTCTCCTTGATTGATGACACTAGCCCCTGAAATTATCTTTCCTCCCTCCCTCCCTCCCTCTGCTCTCCTGCTATCCCTCCTCCTTCCTTTTCTCCTTCCTTCCTTTGTTCTTCCATTCTTTTATTCACCTCAACAACAATTTATTGAGCAGTCACTGCATCAGGCATTGTCCTAGTGGCGATGCTGGACAATCAGCAGGAAAAACAACAAAGGGAAAAGCCTTCATGGCAACAAGTCCTTCATTTTCAGAAGCCAAACTTCTGACTATAAAAATTGGCTTTCCCAGGGAGAGTATTCCCTGACTAATTGGTAGTGAATTTTTAGCTATATTTTCTTGTGGTACTTGTATTATACACTGCCAATGAATTAATATTTTGGTGGATAAACCAAGCCCTCTTGGGTTTAACTTAGTATGAACTAAACTCCCAGGGTAGAATTCTGTATGCATTGACAAAATTCAGATTAGGACCCTCTAAACTAAGTAATACATCTGAAATTTCACTGCCCTTGCAGTCCTGTCTTGGTTCCCTCCTTGAATGGCATCTTTTCTTCATCTTGCAAAAACCTCAGTAATACTCCTTCCTTAGTGAATGGCTCCAGTTGGCAATTAATAAAATGGAAAAGATGAGAGAATTTGGAGTAAGGGACAGCATGGAAAAGATGGCGCCCTCCAACACAGAGACAGATCTGAAGTGGACGCCCTGAGAGGCATATACCATCTGCTCGTCCATTCTTAAATTCCTTCAGATTGAATTTATGTCCTTCCAAGAACTCCTCTTAATCTGTGGCCACAATCATCATATTCCTCTCTCAGCTTCCAAAACAAAACAAAACAAAACAAAAAAACTCTGCTTCACTTCAATTACTACTATTACTAATAATTGACATTCAAAAAGTACTCAGTGTGTGTGAAGAATTGCAATTAGTGTTTTACATATTCTCATTCCCACACTCTGAGGTAGGTGATTTTATTATCCCATTTTACAAAGGAGGAAACTGAGCCTTGGAGGAGTTGTGTCTTTGTCCAAAGTCATTTAGTTAGTAAGTTATAGATCCAGAATTTGAAACCAGACTACATGCCCTTAACCACTGGACTCAGATGCTGTATTATTTAAATGAATACAAAAATCAATGTAAAACATGGAATGGAACCCATAAGATAATCAGGAGGGTTAAATGGTGCACTAAGTAGAAAACATTTAGCAGGAATCTGGCTGCTGATCTTCCATCTGAACAAACTCCATTAAAAAAAAATGTGGTTGCTTCTACCAGATAAGTTCTGAGCAACCCAGAATATATTGATACTATTTCTTGATATGTTCTCTATTTATACTCCTGTTCTGCAGATTCTGAGTGCATTAAATTTTTTAGCATCCATGTTAAACTGCTGTTCATATTAAATTTTAGTCCTCTAAAATTGATTTTTTTTAAGATGAACTATTCTTAAGCAGGTCATCCCCAGTTTTGTACTTGTATAGATGTAATTTTAGTGTATTTCTGTCCTAGTTGAAGCTGCGGTAGCAAAGTACCATAGATGGGGTGGCTTATAAATGACCGAAATGTATTGCTCACAGTTGTGGAAGCTGGAAGTCTGAGACGAAGGTGCCAGCACCATCAGGTTCTGATGAAGTCCCTCTTCAGGGTTTCAGACTGCCAATCTCTTCGTATCCTCACATGGTGAAGAGCAGAGAGGGGAGGCAAGCACTCTGTGACTCTAAGAGTTCTAATCCCATCTATGGGGGCTCCACCTTCATGACCTCAAATCCCGATTACCTCCCAAAAACCCTACCTCCTGGTACCATCGCATCGGGGAAAGAGAAGGCTTTCAAACTATGAACTCTTGGGGAGGAGGGAGGACATAAGCATTCAGTCCTTAACAACAACTTTGTAGTCTTTAGACATAAAATGACATATACATATCTATCTAAAACCACATGCATACATTTTTGGTTAAGAATCTCACTTTTCTCAGGGCAGATGCCATGAATATTTTTCCATGTCATGAAAGGTCATTTTCAAAGGCTGTGTAGTAGTCCATCACACGGCTCTCCTTTACATAATTCATCACCACGTGGTGGGCTCTTATCCACTTTTGAAGGTTTCTAATACCCCGTTTTTAATGTTGGTCACCCAGATAGATAACTTCCAAATCTTCCCCTTCCCTAGCGAAGCAATCTGGTCCTACTGCTATTGTTCAAAGATGCCAGTCGTATGTCTGCAAGATCTGTTGAGGGGAGATGTTTTGCAAAGCAGTATTTATACTTCCTCTAATGCAATTCTTTAGGAGATCCCAAATTAAAGACCACAGAAACAGATCCCATTTATCTCCGAGGACATTCATATGCATGTGAGTTTTTGCACGTGGTTTTATATTTACATTAACTAATTGCTGTGTTTTGCTATATAATATACGTGATTTCATGGGATCCTCAAGAGAAGCCCATTTTACAAATGGAGTAACTGAGACTGGCTTTCAACCCATCTGGCCAGGAAGTGGCAGAGGAATGACTCCCATCTGTGTCTCATGATTGCAAACTCTGTGCTCACTTCTGTCTAGATGATGATTATATTTTGATTCATTAGCATTTCAGCAATAGGAGATATTAGCATATCCCAGGCTGCTCAAGGCAAAGTGCAGTTTTCTCATCTCACCTCTCATTAATAAAAATTATTTTGCGGGAGGAATCACTGCAGAACTTGATTAGTTAAAAACCAATAGCCTACCTCCAGCATCAAGATACATAGCAATTGATTTTGTTTGGTGAAAAGTGCAGCTGCCAGGAGGAGCTGAGGCCAGCCCTCTGCAACTAGTTCTACCTTCCGTTGCAGATGCTGAAATGCTCCCCATAATGTATTGTCATTAGAGGTGGCAAAGTCCTTAACAGCTGTGAACATTACAAGTGCAACAATAAAACATGATTTTTCTCCCCTGGAAAATGCCCTTGTTACAGTGCTCAAAAATGAGTTAGAGATGATTTCTTTGTTGCCCCCATGGACCTTTAATGAGAATATATTCCAGGCTTTCTGTAGCTTGCCTCCTTATAAATTTATTCTTGTCAGGTCTAGCCACGTAGCAGGCTCCCGGAGTGAAATATGAGAATGAAAATGAAAGAATCAGGTGCTGACAATTTGCCAGAGGAAGTCAGTGTGAGGGAGACGTTACAAGGCAAAGTGGGGAGCCCAAGATAGAGAAGTGCAGGTGGCATCCACAGCTCCTTTCTCGGTCCTGCCATTATTCATATACTGGGAAGCCGAGCAAATGAGAGTGATGACAAGTTTGATTCCATTACCCTGCCTTGGCTTTGCTGCCACTAATAGACCCCCAAATCATAAAAGCATATGGTGCCTCGAGATAGGAGTTGGAAGATCAAAAACACATGCCAACTGATTTGACCTTGGCCACACTAAAAAATCGGATTGCCTGTGAAGACCCCACAGAAGTCATATTTTAGCCCTGAATAAGGCCTTTCCAAGTGGGCAGAGACACCATACAAATTAGCCATGCTAGTCCCAAGAAACGTGAACTGGAAATACTGACTTCAAAGGGCATTTTGGAGAACAAGACTCTACAGTCTGGGAGAGTTAAAGAGACAGCTGGTGTCTTGCGCTAATATTTGCTCGGTGAAGGCTAGAAGAGAGGGTGTCACACGTGGTAGAACTTTAGAAAACCTATTTTTTCTTAAAAAATGTTTTATTCAAGTTTTGTATGGCCTCTCTGCCATTAAAGTGTTTCCCAGGTAGACAGTGCATCTCCCTTGGGGAACTTTGTTATTTTCCTCTTACTTTATGAAACTTCCAAATAGGTCACATTTGTGTTGTCGTCCTTGGATTTGATTTGATCTGTAGAGTTTCTCTTGAGTGAAGCGTGTGACTGATGGGATGGAAGGGGGAGAGGATGACTGAGGTCTGGTCCCTGCCCTCACTCAGAGTAATAACGGGGATGCACAGAGATCAGGGCTGGACTCTGAGTCGGGACTGGCAGGAGCTCAGAGACAGGACAGTTCATTCCACCTGCGGACTTGAAGAGAGGTGCTAAAAAGGGGACTCCCTCAGAGCCCTGGAGGCAGGGGACGCTCACACCCAGGAAAGTGCAAGATTAGCAGGAGCCTCTGCAGGACAGTGAGCTGTGTGGGCTGGCGGGTGGGAGAAAAGGATGGTTGTAGGGAAGAGACGTGCAAAATGAACCCAGTGGGGCACCTGGGTGGCATTGTTGGTTGAGTCTCTAGCTCTTGATTTTAGTTCAGGTCATGATCTCAGAGTCATGAGATAGAGCCCAGGGCCCTGCACTCCGCATGGAGTCTGCTTGAGATTCCCTCTCCTCCCTCTGCCCCTCCCACTTGTGCACTTACTCTATCTCTCTCAAAATAAATAAATCTTTTTAAAAAATGAACCCAGGTGCACCTGGGTGGCTCCTTCGGTTAAGCATCTGACTCTTGGTTTCAGCTCAGGTCATGATCTCAGGGTCGTGAAGTTGAGCCCCAATTCCAGCTCTGTGCTCAGAATGGAGTCTGCTTGAGAGTCTCTCTCCCTCTGCCCTTCCTACTCATGCTCGCGCTCTTGCGCACGCTCTCTCTCTCAAATAAATAAATCTTTAAAAAAAAAAAACAAGTCACTGGAATGCTAATTAAAAAAAAAACATGTCACCAGCCATTTGCACTTCAGGGTTTTGGCCACAATTATTCTCCAAGGCTTTGTCATACCAGTGTCATACTGATCCACAGTCCAACACAGATGAAGCTCAGGAACGTGGTGCTCAGCAAAAGAGGCCAGTCATAAGAGACCACATGGTATGACTCTGGTTATATGGAATATCCAGAATAGACAAATCTCAAAGAGGCCCAAAGTGGATTAGTGGATGCCTAGACCAGATTGCAGCAGGAATGACTGCTAATGGGCATGAGTTTTCTTTCTGAGGTGGGAAAATAGTTCTAAAATGAGATTATGACATTAGATTAAATCACACTGTGTAATCATACTAAAAATGACTGAATCCTGCATTTTAAATGGATGAGTTTTATTGTATATAAATTATATCTCAATAACACTGCTCATGAAAGTTTTCATTGCCCCAGCTTCATAGGCTTAGTTAAGCAAGTTTCATTTTGAGGTTTAGACACAAACAAGGGAAGGGGAAAGATAACCTGCTTGGGCTTTGCCTGACTAGGCATTGAAACGGGTCCTCAGTGGCAGCAGGTGATGATGCTCAAACCATATCGCTAGCCTTAGGCCTCCACATCGTTTCTGGGCCCACCTGGAACCACCCACAGCTGTTGTAGTGGGAGGAAAGCTGGACTAAGGAGAGAAATTGGCTCATGACACAGGCAAACCACCTAATCTCCTAGACCTTAGATTCTTCTCTAGCAAATGGGAATTTGGACTATGAAGTGGCAAGGCGAGAAGTGTGCAGGATGGCAGGCAGTGGACTGTCAGGGTCCTTCAGAAGATGACATTGACTTTGATGAGGGTTTTATTACAGACTGGGGCCTGGTCCTTGGTTTATCAGGCTCTGAATCATAATTTGGGCGGGCACTCTGAGAGCTGGCCCCTCGCTTGGAGACTCACTGTAAGCATGCTCTTGGGACTTTGACTTACATGCCTGGTTGGCAATTTATAAATTTATAGCAAGAAATGTGACAGCCAAGGGACCTGAATACCCATTTCTTCCAGCTAGCGCATCCACTCTCTTTTGTGTCTTTGTGTGATTTTTTTAAAATTTTAATTCCACTACAGTTAATATATAGTATTATATTAGTTTTAGGAATATAATATAGTGATTCAACAATTCTATGCATTATTCGTCTATATTACTATTCTATATAGTACTTATCACAATAAGTATAACTCTTAATTCCCTGCATCTATTTACCCACCCCACCCCCGCCCCCCATAACCATCAGTTTGTTCTCTGTAGTTAATAGTCTGTTTTGGCTTGTCTCTTTTTGTCATTGTTTTGTTTCTTAAATTCCACCTATGAGTGAAATCATATGGTATTTATCTTCTCTGACTTATTTCATTTAGCATAATACCCTCTAGAGCCATCCATGTTGTTGCAAATGGCAAGATTTCATTCTTTTTTATGGCTGAGTAATACACCATTGTATATACATACCACATCTTCTTTATCCATTTGTCTATTGATGGACACTTGAGCGGCTTGTATAATTTAGCTATTATAAATGATGCTGCTATAAACATAGGGGATGCATATGATAGTGGAATTACTGGATCATATGGTAATTCTATTTTTAATTTTTTGAAGAACCTACATACTGTTCTCCAGAGAGGCTGCCCCAGTTTGCATTCCCACCAACAGTGTGTGAGGGTTCCATTTTCTCCTCATCCTTGCCAACACCTGTTGTTTCTTGTGTTTTTTAGTTTAGCCATTCTGACAGGTGTGAGATAATATCTCATTATGGTTGTGATTTGCATGTCCATGATGATGAGTGATGTTGAATATCTTTTCATGTGTCTTCTGTCTCTCTTCTTTGGAGAAATATCTGTTCGTATATTCTGTTCATTTTTTAAATTGGATTCTTTGGGCTTGGGGTGTTTGTTGAGTGCATCCACTCTCTTTTTAAAAATCCAGATAAATGCCAAATTATGATAAGAAAGCTACTCAGTGAACACTGAATCATTACAAAAGGAGACTCTGGGCTCTGGTAAACCAGTGGGTCCTTTTTCTGATAACTATCTATCTATCCCTAGGACAGGACCAGCTGGGTTACATGTTTGAGCCCGAGTGTCCTCTCCCCTAGAAAGAATGGATACTTCCTCACTCTCATAAAACTCTTTTTTACCAAACTCACCAATAACCCCACTCCCAAGAGATCAGAATCTTAGTAGGTTAAGTTTTTTATGCCATCTATTAGAGTATATCCAACTTTTTGCTCTTTTAATTTCTGACCCAGGAAATGGTTTATCTCCAAGCTCCCTTTTTGCATGATCTGGTCTCAGTTGTTGTATGTAAATTACATAATTTACCTTTAAGAATTTATAGAGAACTTTCCTGTCATCACATCATCTCACAGCACACAATTATACAAAATCATGTACATATATAATGTGATAACACACAGAGACATATGTTTAATCATAGTCAAGTGGATAATATATATTACCATATAACAAATAATAAGGTTATACAGATTGATGATTTTGAAAATCAAATAATATCATTTGTGTTAACAGTGCCTTGAAAACCATAAAGGATTCTCCTCATGAAAGATGTTGATTCCCAGCTCTTGGACTAGGTTAGATTTGGGGCTACCACCATAAACAATTTAAATATGCAGGGGTTATGGGATTTGGAGCTAAAGACCAGATGTCCAAGGTAGATGTCTCAAGCTGCATGCCCTTGGGATATCTCTGGCCCATAGTGTGTTTCTGTTAGGCCTACAGAGGGTTTTTAGATTTCCAATTGATTGGCAACATGTAACAATCAGAAGAAGTCACAAAGAAGGACATATTGTCCACTTCTTTTGAAACAAAATAGAATATCTAACAAGGCTAGGATTGCATTCTTCTATGACAAGGGCAATGTGTTTGGAGAAATTGTGAGTTCTCCAAATTGCGCCAAGCCTCATTACTCCCTCTTGCCCTATCCCAGCCTGCTCTACTCATTTACATACCAGACTGGCATCGGCAGGCATTTGAGTTGTGACCCCTGAGAACATTGCCTCTTTCAGAAACCTTTTCTATCTACTCCCTATAGCTGACATTCATTTATAAAGACTAAAGCCTTGTATTCCACCGTTAGGTAGAAGAGCTTATACACTATGTAGAAAGTAAATTATTCACATTAAGTTGTAAAACTCTTTCTTTGGGCCCCTTCCTGGGTGAAAGGTTTTGATGCATTGGGAGAGAGTCCGTTGTGCCCAGCTTCTGGGACAGGCCAGGGAAGGGATCCAGAGGGAGAAACAAGAGGGCAGACAAGTGATATCAAAAGCAAACCTGCATCTATTTGATAATTTTGTTGGACTTCATCTCTTTTGGGGCAAACTGAGTCCCCATAAGGTTTTTTTTTTATTTTTTATTGTTATGTTAATCACCATACATTACATCATTAGTTTTGGATGTAGTGTTCCATGATTCATTGTTTGTGCATAACACCCAGTGCTCCACACAGAACGTGCCCTCTTTAATACCCATCACCAGGCTAACTCATCCCCCCACCCCCCCATAAGGTTTTGAAGACTCAGTCCTAATCCACAGAGAGCTCTACCAACAAGAACGCATTGTCGGTTTTGAGACAGCACAATTGTGCACTAGGGAAGGATGATAACAGCCATATTGAAAGCCCAGAGAGAGGGTGGACACCACCTGTCAGGCTCCAACAGGGTGGATCAAAGGAGAAGGAAGGCTGGTGACACATTGCTTATATATACCAAAATGAAACCGTGATTATGTTTATTTCCCTTATGTTAACTTGATAAAGTTTTATCAGCCATGATACATTCTCTGAAACATGCAAGGAATTTGCAAGAGCTCACTGGGAAATGAGCCAGTTCTGCTATTTTGTCTTTTGTCATTTTGCTGGAGATGCAAAAGTGTACACACAGGTCATTCATAATGAGCAGTGCTGTGGTAACGAGTCGTTGTAACGAATAGCATTGCCCTGGACCATGATGTTGAAGCAGGCGAGATATGAGAAAGGAAGCTAATGGGTGCTTGGCCAGCAGGTCATCTGCCAAAGGGAAATGAAGAACTGCAGTAGTTACCTCAATAATTCTGGAAAAAACAGAAACCCTCTCAATTTTCTCACTAATTGTGCCAGTTATCTATGCCATTTTGAATGTAGGCAGCTCGCCTACTCAAACACTGCAAACGGACCTATTGCTGGCAGATCTAAGGAACGAAGGAGGCCAGATGACTCTCCAGATTCGGTGTAAATGCCATATGTCATGTTTTCATTATTTTCAAAAGGAAAAAATTATTTGTCCCTTGGGAAGTTATTATGAATGTTTTGCCTAATCTAGTTATCTCTGTTATAAAAGATAAAACAGGATTTTCTCATAAACATAACTAAATTTATTTAAACACCTGGGTAGCATCTAAATGCTCAGAATCTAATTTCTCTGAAGGAATCATAGTCATAGACATAATATAGAAGAAATCGCTTTCATAGTTTAAGAATGTAGGATCTGGAGGCAGATGATTAGAGTTTAAATCATAGCTTTACCAGCCATTAACCCCATCACTCTGAGCAAGTCCCTTGCCATCTCTGTGCCTCAGTTTCTACATCTCTAAAATGGGACGACGGTTCCAGCATTAAAGCAATGTTGTGAAGATTAAACAGGTTTCTGTGCCTTGCCAATAATACTCAGTAAACATCAGCCAGGTTATGGTTTATACATCTTTAGATACCTGTGTGTTCGTATAGACGTATGATAGTTATTTGGAACAGTAAGTTATTCAAAGTACATTTCTTTTAGTTATGAGTAAGGGGAAATTTTTGTAGAAATAAGAGAGTTCATCAGGTGTCATCCTCGAAGAGCACAAAAATGACTACTTGATGTGGTTATATAATAACTTATGTTGTCTTCTCCTTTCCTTATGTTCATTCTGCTTTCATTCACTGTAATGTATTAAGGGACTGTATGTTCTTTCTAAAGTAGTTTTTTTTTATGCTAGATTCAATAAATTCCATGTAGATCTTTTTTACATTCTGATGTGACAGTTTCTATGATGCTCTGGGCAGGGAGAGATCTGCCGAGTGCCTGGGACTTACAGTATGAGGATTGGCATCTACATCAGGAAGAGTAGGAAAGGATCAGAAACTCAACCACAGCAAGGGAAGCTTTGCTCTGGTTGTTCATTTATTTAGCATTTGTTTTATAGGCAGCACTAGGAGGCATTGCTAAGACTTCCTGCTGTGCCTTTTATAGGTAGAATATTGATAAACAGTCTTCCTATTTATTCATGTTGATTCCCTTATCCATCATTAGGAAGCCCCTACTAATATCCCTGACCATTGCCTCAGCTCCCATCAGGCAAATGCACTTCTGAGTTGGCAAAGACTCTAAATCTCTTGGTCCCTACATGGTATTTGGTATTTTTTATATCCAAAATGTCCCTGTCTCTTTCTCCACTGGCTCAGAATATTGTTTCTAGTTCAGAAATCAATAGACTCCTCTTGTGACATGAGGCCTGAATATTTTCTGGTATTACATGGCTTTCATAATGGTGACTCTCCAGTTTAAGTCTTGGATAGTGTAGCATCCAGAGAAAAATCAATCATTCTTGGTCAGAATGACCTCAAGCATCTCTGAGAGATGGCCCCAAACACTTATTAGACGTATACGCCTGTGACATTTGTTGCATTTAAAAATATGCAAATATCAAAGCAACATTGCAAATCCAGCTAAGGTTTAAACTGTCCCTAAGGTGTGATGTGAATGAACGTACACTGAGAAAGTTTGGGCCTTGATTTCCATTTGGAAAATTCTTTGTTCTGCATCCTCCTCTGAGAGGGTCTCAGAGCTCATTTGCATATCCTTGTGCTCTGAGTAACACACGGTAATGAAACAGGTTTAACCTCAGTTAACCTAATATTTCTCTAACTTATTTTTTGACCATGGGAGCCTTGTTTTTCTCAGAACTCACATTAACCTGTCACCAAACAAATGATCTGCAAACACTTAAGGAAAACCAATCTAAAGAGTTGGCTGTTTCTTTGTAGCAGTCACCTGTGGTTAGTGCTAATAAAGATTTAATTTTCCTCTTAATATAATTCTAATTGTGAGGACTATCCTGTGATCTTGCATTTCTTACTCATCATCCCTATCTCATCTGCTGAGTTTCTAACCATTCTTCAAAGGGCAGCTTAAATACTATCTTTTTCTTGAAACTTCTGATCCTCTCACTGTATGCTCTTGTAAGAAATTTTTTGCAGCCCTCCTATTACATCCTGATTTTTTTATCATAAGTGTGTGCATACCTGTATGTTTTGAGAAGTCAGAAACAGTACAAAATTCCTTTTTAGACTCTCCATAGACCTGCTTTAAAATAGTAGTGGCCTAATAAATATTTTTGACTAAATTGTAAGGCATCAGTTTTTCTATAAGCCTTCTAAAGATTCATTTGCCAGAAATGATTTTTTAAAGCCAGACCTTATTTGCAATCCATAATATCAAAAGACACGAAGCAGTGTTAATTATGTCCTCTATGAGGTCAGGCCTTCACATACAATGCACATACAATGATAGTGGAGTCGCTGTTCCATAGCTAATTACTTATTAGCCATTTCATTGCTAATTTGATTAATAACATTAATATAAACCTTTATGTTGATTTTGTAAAATGCATTACAAGATAGGTCAATATCCTGGCCCTCATTATATGGATGGGGAAAAAAGACATAAAAAGTTGATTTGATTGATTACTTCAAGGTTATTCTTTATGGTTGTGATAGAACAAAATAAAAATGCATCCTAGTCAATTGCTAACACACTAAATAGATCTGGCTGTAACACTGAGGACTAAGGAAATGCATGTCTTTGCTAAATATGCAGTGTATCCAATACAAATTCAGAAAATGTGCAGCCAACAGCATTTCCTAGCAATAGTCATTTTAAGATGGTGGACTGACCCACAAATAGAATTTGATTGACTGTCATATATGTGTGGAAAATGCTGGAAAGCTTAAGAAGATATTTCTTAAATATCAATTTGTTTTTTATAAAAGTTCCAAGATCATTTTATGTATTAATAGGCATTATGGATTTTCAAGATGGTGCTATAGTATGGAGTCTTTCCAGATTTCTTTGTTTATGAAGTACTTTGTATGAAATACTGCCATACGCTCTCCACACTGCGTGTTATCACTGTGCTCCCAGGAGAAGCCTCTTAACCAACTTCTACTAGCTGTCTCATTCTTGTGGTTCATTCTTTCTGAGGCAGTAACTGCTAGCTATTCACCAACATCAGGCCCTTGCTTCTCCAACAGTAGCTGATTCTATGGCTGCCCAACTACAATTGTAACCATAGAACTAGTTTCCCCATTGGGATTGTGTATGGAAATGATGTCCATAACTTACCAGCCTGGCCCAGAAAACCTCCTAGAGGTACCCCTCCATGTTCTTCCCACTTCCTGTGGCTGGAACAGCAGCTACTGGTGACGTCTTGGAGGCTACATGTTGAAGCAGAGCTAATACCCCACCTGGATCTCTGAGAAACCGAGGGAAGCAGAGCCTGTGTCATCCTGAGACACTCTCATTAGACTGTTAGGAGGAAAGAAAACATTCTGTTGTATTTGAGCTATCACTCTTTGAGTCTATTTGTTATAGCAGTTTGTCTAATACTAACTAATACATTTACATTCCTGATTTTTCTTCCCCAAGTCAGATTCCTTTGCCACAAAAGTCCAAGACTCATCGCATACCTGGTTGCCTGGATTGATCTTCCTTTCTCACTGTCACCTGGCAAGTCCTCTAAGCTCGAGTTCAGGACTCTGAGTGGCTTTTCCTGCTTCTGGGTACCATCTTTTTCTCCCATCAGATACTCTGAGTTTGGAAGAAGTTCTTTTCTTTTTGCCAATCTTTGACACACACACACACACACACACACACACACGCACATGCACATACACACACACATATTTTCCATTAGCACATAACTTAAAATTAACACAATGGCTTTAATAAAGAGTTTATTACATTTTAAATGAAACATGTTCATTTTAAAAAGTTTAGAAAATATAGGTAAACAAAAATGAGAAAACAAAATTGCCCCTACAGTCACCATCCAATGATAATCATTGTCCGTGTTTTAGTATAGAACTTACTGGTTATAGAGGTGCCTGGGTGGCTCACTCAGTTAAGTGTCTGCCTTTGACTCAGGTCTCATGATCTCAGAGCCCAGCGGCTCCCTGCTCAGTGGGAAGCCTGCTAATCCCTCTCCCTCTGCCCTTCCTCCCACTTGTGCTCTCTCTCACCTGTGCGCGCTCTCTCTCTCTCTCTCTCTCAAATAAATAAATAAATAAATAATCTTTTAAAAGAAAGAACTTACTGGTTATATATAAATTAGTTAAGGTGAAAATGAGAACTTATGCTTATTTAAAACCACAGGTCTTCAACATTAAGAGACTCTAGGAAACAAACTGAAGGTTTCGGCGGGGGAGCTGGGTGGGGAGATGGGGTAACTGGGTGATGGGCATTAAGCAGGGCACTTGATGTCATGAGCACTGGGTTTTATATGCAACTGATGAATCACTAAACTCTACCTCTGAAACTAACAATACACTACATGTTAATTAATTGAATTTAAATAAATTTATTTTTTTAAGATTTTATTTATTTATTTGAGAGAGAGAATGAGAGAGAGAGAGTATGAGAGGGGGGAGGGTTAGAGAGAGAAGCAGACTCCCCGCCGAGCAGGGAGCCTGATGCAGGACTCAATCCCGGGACTCCAGGATCATGACCTGAGCCGAAGGCAGTCATTTAACCAACTGAGCCACCCAGGCACCCTTAAATAAAATTTTTAAAAAGTACATAAACATAAGGGAAAAAAAACAAAAACAAAACAGAAAACACAGGTCTTCTAATTTTTGTATGAATGAAATATACCTGAGCATACCAGGAAATTGACTGATTTTAAAGAAGGGTAGATATCAACTTTTAGATGAATTCCAAAAATGTATGGGCCTGCAAGATAGTTCTCTTATAAGTTTTCAGCAGGGCTGACTTTCCATCTTCTCATTAGGCCAAAGGGATACATAGTTACTCGAGTTCTCTTGCAAAGCCCATGCTGTAAAACCCACAATAGGATGAGCAAGTTGAGGGCAATGTACGGCTTTTTCTCATTTTACGTTCCAGAACCTGACACCCAATGAGATCACAGGAAATGCTTTTTGAATGTGTGAAAATAAACTTAAATTAGTTTGGCCATAGACAGTTTATAAATTCTGGCTTCAAGTATTTCTTGGGCAAATACTAATACAGCACAGTATACTAAATTGCCTGAGATTTGAGAATACTTTTATTGAAGAAGAAAGGAAAAAGCATTTCTAGAAAATTTCCACCATGGTTATACTTGCTTCTCTGCTGATACTTTTTCAGCATTTTTGATTGTCTTTAACTGCTTTTCTGCCTTTTGGCATCATTGGCAGAGCCTAGAGCTCATCTGCAGACAGAAAGGTTTAAAATGGATTTTTACTTGTTCTTGTGAAGATACACCTACTTTCTTACCTGCCTCTGGGCCTTACATTCTTCGCTGGGGAAATGAGAGGGTTCAACTCAGTAGCCTCTGGTGGGCTTCCCTTATTCCGGCTTTTACACTCCAGGATTCTACAGATGCTTGCTCTGGCCAACAGAACATTTCTTAAAGATACTCTGGGAGGAAGAGGGCTGGGGCAGAACAACAAATTCATCTGGTGACTGCCATTGAAAAGTGCCCGGAGCAATGCATCATTCTTAAAGAGCATCCTGTCCCGGCCGACGACTACGGCGGACTGGTACAGGGGTTGCTGCTGGAAAAGGCCTTTGTAGAATAATTTGTAAGTCCGTTTCGGTAGGATATCAGGAAGCAGGGCTCACAGTCAGGTGGAAGATAATCTTACATTCTTACATCAAATCTTTGAACTGCCTTAGGGATAGATCAAACCAGATACAATGCAAACTTCCAGAAAAATCTTGCTATGGGGTAGCATTTTCAGTCTTTCTCCTTATCATCAATACAACAGATTTCTTTTGACTTTCCGGAGGAGAATAGCCTTAACTTCGGCTGAAATAACTGTAAAATGCTTAGACTCTAGGCTGTCAGCTGAAATTTGAGGATTGAGGTGGCTTTGTCCTAATAGTTGGTTCAAAGTCCTCTCCTTATGATAGCCAGCACAGGGGCTGCATCCCTCTGTCTTTACAGAAATGTTTGAGGCTTGAGGTTTGCCTGTGTCTAATTAATCTTCCTTTTACCTCAAAACTGGCCACTGACTTCATAGAAATGCAGAAGATAACTGAATAGGGCCTCCTGCTCTGCCTGCCTCCAGCCTGTCCTTCAGACCATGCTCTACATTCAGCCCAGGCCTGACGCTTCAGGTGTCCTGAAATCACTTTCAATCTGAAAGTCTGGGTCACTGACCACTCTTGCAATTGGACTGGTTTCCCATTTCAGATCCAGGGTCCAACCAATGTGTTTGTCTACTCTTGAGCAAATGGAACTCTGAGCATCTTGAAATCAATCTGCTTCACATCTCTGGGCCTATGGCAGTTCTGCAAGCTGAGCCTTTTAAAGTTTTCCATTGAAAAATGTCTTTAGATGTTGCTGGAATCTGTAGGGAGTAGGTAGAAAATGGGAGAGGATGCTTTACAATTCAGAGGTTTGAAAAGTTCTGCTTGGATCTCTCCAAGAGTTTTTCCATCTTTTACTAGGGAGTGCAGACTCACACAGGTCTACTGAGGATGGGGAACAAATGGACAATGAGAAGCAGGCTTGCAGTCCCTCGTGTGTATGACCAGGTAGAAAACTGAAGGTGAAAGAAACTTATCCAACTAAAGAGAACTGGATGGAGATGAGGCTCAGAATCTGGGCGATGCCCACCCGCAACACCTTCCCTCAGTCCTTGGCTTATTCTGCACCCAAACTTTGCACACAGCAGCTGTGTCAGGGAGGTGGGTGAGCCTACCCACAGCGCCTCCAAGTCCAGATCACCTCCTAGCCCCTACCCACCTCATCACAGTTCTCCTTTTACATTTACCTTTCCCCTACTTCTCTGTTTTCTTCTTCCTCAATCTGGATGCCATCAGCCCCTCCCCCTGTCTTGCAACAAAAGGGAAAACATAATCATAGTTTAGCTGTTTGGCCAATCGGTCGGTCAATTAGGACCTACAGCAGGTACTTGCTTAGCCACGCATCAATGTGCCAACAGTGGGACTACAATGCATTGACGCAGAGCCCAGGAAGAGCGAGCTGGAGAGCTCTCTGGAATCTGACACAAATGGCCAGGAAAGAGCAGATGCTTGTATTGTGAGGGTGCCTTTCTTAATTTTGTCACTGTTATCTATCCTCCCACAAATCTTTAATTCATACTGTGATGTAGAGTGATAGAGAAATCAAATCCTGGTATCTAGCAAATAGAGCTGCTGTCCAATTTGGTGATAACCTATCCATTGCTAAAACTTGCAGCCCCAGTCTACAGAGAGGGGAAGTGTGATATCCTGATACAGCAAAATAAATATGACCGTGAGAATGAGACCTGGATGCCGTTTACCAGCATCACCACTTGCCCACTGTGGCTTCATGGGCAAGTTGCTTCCCGGTTTCCTTCTCCATAAAATGGACATCATGATACCCAACTCATAATGCCATTGTGAGGAATAAAGTCTCATAGTAAGTGCTGAATACATACTATCTCCTCTCTGCTTTGCTTTGTCCAGGTTAAGCAATGGCTCTCTAGGATAAGGGATGCCCTACCCGTGGGTGACAGGGTATGAAAGAAAAGTGCTCATTCTCAGCTACCCCAGGATTCTCTCTGTGTTCACCTGAGCTCTGTGCTGGGCTTTAATTCATCTTTGGGGTAGGTAATATGGGGAAAACGGATCCTACAAATGGCAGATGTCCACTGACCGATCAGAGGCTGACTGAGGACATTGGCCAGAACCCAGCAGGGAAGGGATACAGTGAGAGAAATCTTTTCCACTACCTGTGATACCTTGGATTATACTATTAGAGAGTTATTCCTTTGACTGAAGGCCTTTGTTGCCATAAAAATTCAGATATTCCCAAGAGAGCAGCACATGAAACCTTATCACCCATTTGCACAGTTCGTTTTTCAGTTATGCTATTATTCTCCGTAATGGTATTTTTTACCTGTATGAAATGTCACATGCTCAGATGCGTTCATTTTACAGAGCTTTAAAGCTGATAACCTGAACCAAAATGCACATTTTTGGTGTTTTATTTTTCTTTTTCGCAGTAATTTCAAAGGTGTAACTGAGCTTAGCTGTAAATTACTGGTTTTAGCTCCTCGTGGCAGGTAGCATTTGATCATTGACAACTCTGTTTTCTTCATTGTTTCCTGACTAAAATCTCCACAGCCTCTATAAATATGTAAATTACCAAAATCACTAGTTTTCCATTATTTCTGCCCCTAAGCTGCTTAAAATGTTTCTATATTCCTACATTTACAGTGCAAAACAGAACAGCAGGTGACAGCTGAGTTTGACTCTATTATCGAACCTCTATTTAGCAGCTACTTGTTTCAAAGTTTCTGATAATACATATTTCCTGGGGTAGGCTCCAGGTCCCGGGCTGTTGCTGGCAAAGGCCAGGCTCCAGCCATTACCGGATGGGAAAGCAAGAATGCGTGTGTGTTTTGTGCAGAGACTGTGGAAATCTCATGCTACACGCACTGCTGGTTGTGAACTGTGATTTTATGACAGAGGAAGCAAATGGGATTCTTTTTATTGCTTTTCCTTCAATTGGTAGGACTCAAGTAATGAAGCTGACATGGTGTCCATGTATGACTGTGTTATCCTCTCCTGATTCATTGCCCCTTAAGTTAATCTGTCATGAGCTGGATCATTGGGTCTCTGTGTGGACTTTCACCACGTTGTGCAGGGAAGGAGAAAAACTGTATGTCGCATATGAATTCATAGAGATTTATATAGATACACATATGTGCATATATCTTGAGAGAAATCAACATAGACTCTGAAAAAAAGGAGAAAATTGTAGGAAATGGGTCATTGACAGGAAAGCCCAGGGAAGGGATCCTGGGATTTGTTTACCTAATTCAAACCCTTGTGCCAAGCATGAGAAATATATTTCTGTTATGACTGCGCAACACATCTGCCTCAGCCCCGAGAGGGAAGGTGTACAATTTCAATACCAAACACAGGCTAGGCCTGCAATAGTCGTCCATCTAAAAGAGGCCTTGACGGGGATGGGGCAGGAACCATCAATTCGTGGATGTGTTTATATGGACCTTGGAGGCTGCTTCTGCATGCCAAAGTCCTAGAAGAATCTGCATGAGATCCAAGTATGTATTGTTGATCTCACTGATAATGAGAGCCCATTACATTTGTATGGTATTTCATGCCTTCGAAAATGTTTCCATGATCTCTGTGGAAACCTGCAGGATAGAAAATTTGGTAATGTCCCCACTTGACATATGAGAAGACAGATTCAAAGAAATTAAATAACACATAATTACTTAGTGGGAAATGAACTAGAACAGGCATTAGCAAAATATGGCTGTGTTTCTCTTCCTGTTTTTCTCTTTTCCTTTGTTCCATCTGTCCTTGTAAATAAAGTTTTATTGGAAACTTTAAGGTGGAACAATCACCTTCATTCATTTATATCTCATCTATGGCTGCTTTCAAATGATAATGGCAAAGTTGAGTAGTTGTGACAGAGACCTTATGGTCCTAAAAAGGCCTAAAATATTTACCATCTGGATCTTTACCTAAAAAGTTTGCCAACATTGAGCCAGAACAGAGGTCCCTCAGGAATGCACCTTTAGACTAAGGTGATGAAGCCAGTTCATGTTACACCAGAGGAACTTTATCAGGTGTCTTTGTGCACCCAGCACACAATGCTAATGGCATGAATTATCCCCATCTAAACATATTCAGCTCTTAAATATTTTATTGTGTGGTGACAATTTGGTGGAAAAACAAGAATGTTTTGGAGAACTTTTTTTTTTTTTGATTCATAGAACTTCAGGAAATTATCATCCAACCCTTGAGGACTGTTTCCCAGTCTGGTAAAGAAGAGTGTGGTCAATGTTGTTCTAAGTTCTCAATTACCACACTTAGCCCATTTAAGTAACAGAAATGCCCTCAAATAAAAGGAATCACTTTCTCACCAAAATGAATGGCACCCAGGTGGCACTCTGCTCTCACACAGTGTTGGGTGCTCCTCCCGGGGCCACCTTCCAGGGAGCCAGCTGATAGGATGTCTGACAAGTGGCATTCCTGAGAAGAGATGCCTCCTGAAGTCATACTCAGCTTGCTCTCCAAAACAGCTGATCTTCCTTCCTGCAAGAAGTGGGACTAGGAGGGACGTGGGAAGGGGGAGAATGTGCAAACGAGAGAGGAACTAGGAATATTTTCTGCCAGAGCCATGTCCACTTCCACCACTCAGGCCAAGCGAGCCCATACCCTCTGGACTTCCCAGCCTTTCCTCTGTTTCTCTGGCTGCTCCCCAGTAGAAAATATTAGAGAACCTGGATTTTTTTATGCCTCTTGGCAGATAGTACTACCTGGCGATGCTAGTCACATTTTCAAAACCAGAATAAATCTCTTTGTGATGTTTTCTCTGGAATTTAATGTTCTGTCAAATACTGCATGAGCTTCTTCAAGTTAGGTGAACATTATCCATCCTTGACTTAAGCCTGTTGTTACCTCTGGGCAAAATTATTCTTTAAAGGCCTGCATGTAACTGAACAGAAATGCTTACAAAGGGCTAGAATTGTGAGATGTTTTACTGTGACCTGTTATCCTCAAAATACCTATAGAGCGTGAGTAGGAAGCTCCCCGTCCGTGGACTTTACCTTATCTGGTTGACTATAAAGATGCAGCAACAACATGGGTTTTTTGTTTTGTTTTGTTTTGTTTTAGCAGAGATGTTTATGGCTCAGAGAACTTTCCCTGCCTGACTCCTTCTCTAACTGCTATCCATTGTCTTCCAAAGTCAGGATTCATTGGTCAGCTCATCAGAACTTCAGACTTTGACCAGATAAAATTAACACATCAGTTCACAAGTCAGAGTGCAGAGGGATTTTGAGGATTCAGTCCATGTCCCCATTTCACATATGAGAACATAGCAGTTTAGGACTTTGTTACTAGCATATCACTGCTTAGTGCAAAGCCAAAACTGAGACCCAAATTTTGGACCCAATACTCCATACTCCTGCGACCAATGGGGCAAATACCTAAGCAATCTCCAGCCAGTCCCTTCCATCTAATCCAACAGCAGCTTTCTCAGAAAAACCTGTTTCTTTGACTAAGATCACCCTTTTTTCTATGATATCTAGACAGAGCTATCTCTAAGATGATGCCATGACTTGATTATTCCAGTTATCTCTTGCTGTGTAACAAACCGCTCCAGAACTTAATGGCCTCATATGATGATCATGCGTTGTCATTCATGAATCTGTGGGTCAAGTGAGTAGCTGATCTGGATCAGTCTCAGCTGATCTCAGGGGGCTAACCATGTATCAGCTGGCAGCTACGGGTTTGGTTGGGGCCTGGCTGATGGAAAAGGGCTTCACTCACTTGTCTGGTGACTGGTTAGCTAAGGGGGTTGGATGCTACTGGGCTACATTTGTCTAGTCATTCATCAGGCTAGGCCAGGCTTTTTCACATGGCAGTGGTTGGTTTTCAAGAGTGAGTTTAAGTATGCAGGGACACTGGAGGCCTAGACTAGGAACCCAACACCATTGCTTCCCCCACATTCTGTGGGCCAAACCAGTCAAAAGGCAAACCTAAATACAAAGGATGGAGAATGACATGCCATTTCTTGGTAGGACAAATTACAAAGTTATAAAGCAAAGGGTGTGGGGAATCACGTGTGTGTGTGTGTGTGTATATATATATATATATATCATATATATACTTATATACCTATATAAGTATAAAAGGATAAAAATAGTTTTCGGTTCATTTCTAGATATCTAGGCATTTAACCTTCAACTCAGCAATCCTACATTTAGGAATCTACCCTGAAGATACACCTCCAACTATAAGAAAATACATATGCATAAGGTTATTCATTGCAGCAGTATTTATAATTGCCAATACCAGAAACTACCTAAATATCCAAGCATAGAGAGTGATTGAATACATTATGGAACATATATACATTCGATTACTGCGCAACTGGGAAAAATATGAGAAAGACCTCTAAGAACTGATACACGGTGATTTCCAGGAGAGATTGTTAAGTGAAAACACTTAAGTACAAAAGAGCATATGTTTTTATATAAGAACTAAGGGAAAGTTGGTTAGCCTAAAAGGGTGGGAGAGAACTGGGCAGGACAGAGATGATGCAGCAGAGTGTAACCTCCTCTGAGTACACCTTGTTGTATCGTCTTAACATTTGGAAGCATGCTACTATTCTATATATTCAGAAAATAAAATTAAATTATTAAGGATGAGAAGGATTAAAAAACTAAAAATGAAAGCAGCTGAAACAAGTGAACCCAATTATATTTCAGATGAATTTCTCAATCACACTAAAGAGAAAAAGAGGAAGAATGAATCCAAGCCACAACTTATGGACACGGTATTTGACTGCGTATCCGCAGTATTGAGCAGATGGCCGTAGGGGTAGAATTTATAAGCAAATCCTTAACTCTTTCATAGGTGTGGTGCTCAGATTTTTGCGGTGGTATAGGGGAAGCGATTTTGAATCAATTTTAAATATATCATGAGACGCTCACATGAGGAAATGAGAAAGAAGGGTCATGGAAATATGAAATAGGGAAGATAACAAAGAACCCTGTAGGAATGGATGGAAATTAGAGATTTATGTGAACTCATAATTTCTTTTAAAATATTTTATATTTGTATATAGATAGATATTGATATTACAGATACATAAAATGACGTGCACACAAGTATATGCATGTATGTGTGCATTTATGTACATACGTATGAGTGTGGATGTGTGTATGTATGCACATATCCCTAGCTTATTCACTACTGGGAGGCATCTCATGAACAGTGAGCACAGGTAGCTCCCAGATCTTCATCTTCAATACCACTCCCCACTTGAAGGAACCAGGGCCCCTTGGAAGAATGAGTGATTGCAGGGCAGGGCAGGAGAAAATGAGACCGGAATATTTTGTCATGCTAGAAAGTAACAAGGTACTGAAAGAAAATAAAACACAAAAGATGGCTGCAGGGACATAGAAGCCAGCAATTAAGGGGATTTTTGTGGGTAGATCTGGAATAATTTGAGTACCAAAATCATTAAATACCATAATTAGTTATATATCATTAAAAAAAGGAATTCATGCCTACATCCCAATAATAATTTGATAAATCAGTGGCAGAAAAGAAGGTCTCTTGCATACACTGAATGCTGAGTAGAAGGAGTGCTGAGTTGGAACGTCAACATTTTATAAACATCACAGTAAAGATTGGATCAGGCAAAATCAGCAAGAGTTGATAAATTTGGGGGGAAATTTTGATGAGGAACATGGCCTTATCATGTTTCCCCATTGACTTTTTTTAAATGTAAAGGGAAAAGTTATATAGTAGAGTGTGTGTGTGTGTGTGTGTGTGTGTGTGTGTGTGTGTGTGTATACTTATATAGTGGAGTAATCAGACCACACCTTGACCGGGTGATTACAATTAATGCCGACAATGAGATGTGTGCCTTCAGATGTGATACCATGAGAAGAACATAACAGCACCTGTGTAGCATTCCAGATGAGGATTTCAACATGAGGAAATGTCAAACAAAACAAAATGATGGGGTAAATTTTTATGTTAAAAAAAATGAAAGTAAGGGGTCTATATTTTTCAAATATTTCCATATCACAAAAGGCAAAGAAATGCTGAGGACCTGTTCTAGATCAAGAGACATGACAGCTAAATCTAATACCTAAACCTAGACTAGATCTGTACTGGAGGGAAAGAAATGCCACAAAGGACGTGATTGGGTCAATTGACAAAATTGGAATATAGAGTAAGAGCTTGGCAGCAATGTTAAATGTAATGAAGTCGAAAACTCTTCTGCGGTTACGTAAGAAAATATCCCTATTTCCACAACATACACACTGAAGTATTTAGGAGAAAGAGCCATGATGTAAGTCATACCCCCAAATGTTTCTAAGAACGTAATGATACTTAATTCCTGTATTGATTGAAAAAGACAGTCTACAAATGGTAAAGCAAGTGGGGTAAATTCTAGGTGAATCTTATTTTTGCAATTTTTCTATAAATTTAAAATGATTTCCATTTTAAAAGTTTAAAAGAGATTATTTAAAAAAAAAAAAGACAACTTAGTTCGAATACTGTTCCACTATCAACTAGTTATGTAACCTAGGCCTCATTACTTAATTTCTCTGATCTTCAGTTCCCTCATTAGTGAAACAAGAATACTACCTTTTTTGTCTCCTCTTGAGGATAACATAGTACAAAGGGTTATTAAACATTTTCTAGGTGACTAGAAAAGCTGCTGGCCCCATGTAGCAGTCATTCCACATTTGGCAGCTTTTTTGTTCACATCTAATCATACTCAGGTTATCTTTTACTTAGCTGCTTTCCTGGTGAATCTCCTCTATTTGAAAGTAATTTGAAAGCTTTAAGAGGGAAGAACATGTTTTACTTCAGAGGGTGAGCACACAGTGGGCCAAGAATTGAGCTGAAGTATTTCAATGCGGACCAGAGGTGGGCAATGACTTAGTTCAGTGCCATGACTGTCTCCTGGGAGAATGGCATGCGCTGCTCATTTATCACTACATTGTCCCACTGGTGGAAGGAGAAGCCCTCAAAGGACATAGTACTTCAAGAAACTACTAGATACTAATTACTACTGACTGAGCTGTCTCTTTCCCACCAAAATCCAGAGGCCTCATATGGGAGGGAAGACTAGGAGCCATGTTCATCACATGGATCTTTTCTTCACAGTGAGGTCCATTTGTTCTTTGAGGACATGAGTTATAACTTTGGAGCCAAGATGTTACTTAAAATTTGAAGTGAGTAACCATGCATCAGCACTGAAATTCTCCCAGTCCTAGTGGAAACAGACACCAGAAGACCGTGAGCATCAACATGCCCCACTGATTTATGGCAGGGAAGGAGGGTGAGATTTATAACCCTGGCACATGGCAAATCTTCCTTGGCATTAGCATTCAGAATATTCATGTGTTCCTGCTCTTTTATATTAAACATCTGCTTTTAGCTTTTTGGGGGAGAAAATAGCAACAGTTTTCCTTTGGAAAGACCTGACCATAATGACTGTCTAAATGCATGTGGAATACCAATTCCCATCTTGAAATTAGTTTTAGGTCTTGACTTTTAAAATGGCACTGCTTCATACGTTCCGTTGTCCCTTCTTCCTCCTCTTCATAAATACCTTTCAAGGAATATAGCATCATAAAAATTCATAGAAGATTTAAGGAATTGATTTCATCAATCCTCCCCTGAAGCATGGAGAGGTCACATGCCTTGGTGAACACACACAGTTCATGAGCATCAACACACCACGAATCCAAGTACCTGCCTCTTGTCCAGCGCTATGTTTAATCTCATGATTTTTACTAAATCCCTTTTTATAACAGTGATCTAGTTGCTTGTGATTTAATTTTCAACATCTATTTGACTAAACTTAAAAATCACTTTAGGCAAACTATTTAACACCATATAATTGAAAAGACTGTCAACCTCAACTCTTTACTCCAAATTTCCATTATACCAACGTAGAGCCAATGGTTCCAAGAGGGAATGCTGGTTAATAACCAGGAAGATAGGCAAAGAGTACTTGAATCAGAAGTGTATTACATTTTATAACATCCGAAAGGAGAACATGACTGTGTGTAATGGCATTCAGTTTGAGTCTCTGAAGAGAATTTCTTCTCAGGAATAATACAGACGCTCTGTAGGTGGTCAGGAACATGTCAGATACTGACATGAAAGAATACAAAATGGTTCAGAACTAAAATACATCTTAGATTTCCCCAAACTATAATCTCTACTGTGTTACTGTCTCTGTTACAATGTTTTACAAATACAGGGAAAAACAAAGCATTTTTAAGCATCTCTAACCAGAGTTACTTCAATTCAGACCTTTAGACATACCCACATTTCTTTAACTCGTTCATATATTTATCATTAACCACGTATTTATTGAGTGGCTCTTCTGAGCTGGGCATTGGTCCAAAAAAAGAAGCTGTGGAACAGTCGGTGCTCTTGTAGAACTTAGAGATGAGAAGCAAAACAGGCTAGCAAGAAATTACAGTCAAGTGAGAAAGTCACCTCTCCTGGGTCTTTATAAATCTGGTTCAATTACTATATCAGAGAATGCTTTAAAAAAATAATAAAAGGGAGGGATAAAAAAACACAACCACACACACACACACACATGCACACGCACACACACCCAAAGAAGCAAACAAAATCAAAACCAGAACAAGAAGTAGGTAAGTGTCCCTAAAGGAAAGTCAGGGAAATGTGTCAGGATTGGAATACTGCCATTTTGTAGGAATCCATGACAGCTTGGTATCGCCACAGCACCCTCATGGTGAGCTCAGCTGTTTTTGCTTCTTAAAAGGGTTAAATATTCACAAGTCTAAACTAGGGTCAAAATCATGGAGTTGAGGTTTAAACTTGGAAGATACCATAGAGACCTAGTCTAGCTCATCATTTCCCATGGAGTGACCTCAGGGTGATAACATGGCCGCTTCTAGACCACACAACTATATTCAAAGTACATACATAAGTTTCATTTTATCCCAAACCTCTGTGCATGGGGATGCGGTGTTTGATAGAAGTGATTCTGTATCAAAGGACAGCTGCCTCACTGACATTTCTTAGGCCAGATGCCTGTGTCCTCCAGGCCCTTTGCCCATAGTCTTGTCACTTTTGACCCACAGTGAGCTGAGACCTCAGATTCACTTCTCTCTGAACACATCATGATACTTCCTTTAACTCTTGGAGAAAGCATTTTGAAAAATATTTCGTTATGGAAAACAATACAAAGCAAAGTAACACAGCATAAGATTGAAATATTTTGCACGGTCAGATATGATCCTGAAATGATGATGGATCTCACAACAAAAACTCAGTTGCATTTGCTCTGACAAGAACCATAATAACTCAATTTTTTTCCCTTTAGGTATAGAATCACCTCCTCTTAGATCCCTTCCCCATACAGACACTCTCCTGACTGGACCTAGCTCCTCACCCTACATCCCTGGTCCTCCCTGCACATCCCTGCTCTCTTCCATCTTTCTGCCTTCCTCTGAAGACTGAACCTCTCCTAACCTGGATGGTAATTTCCATTGTGTGTCAGCAGGGCTAACGGCCTGGCCCATCTAGTACCCACTGAACTTTTAAGGAAACTAAAATAATTCAAAGCAGTTACAAACATTTTCATGCTTTTTGACTAATTACTGCTACATCTTGTCATGTGGGAAAAAATACATCTTAGAGTATATGTGGATTGATAGGGAAAATTTCTCCTCTTGTTTTAAAGCTTAAGGTGAATCTGCCCTTCACCCTCCAAAAAAAAACAGTGTATTCTTACCTATCTCTAGGTTAGAGTTCTGATTTAAATATGATGGACATGAGTTAGGGATAGAATGAAGAAGGGTATTTCTTGGATAGTCAAATGGAATTCCCCAATCAGTTCTGCTATAATTAATAAAGAATTTAAAGATAAAAATCCAGACATTCAATGATGTGATCAATAACTCGTGCTGGGATCTATTTTTTCAGTAATGCTTATCTTTCCAAGGGGCATAGTTAAGTTCTTCAGTACTCTGTAAATTATTACAGAAATTACAAATCTACTAGAAAATCAATACAACTAATTGTAAATTAATAGATTTCTAAGTGTGAAGGAGCGTGTAATAATGTAGATGAGTTCTTTAAAGAACATGCCAGTTCCAGCATCAAGGGCTCTGGGCTCCAGCTGTTTCATGTGACATCTTCAAGTGTAAACACATTTCTTCCCCCCAACTCTCCCCCTTCACCCCCTTATTTCCCACTGATTTAGTCTGCCACTGCAGCAAATAACATTTCCATTAGCCACCTACTGTTAAATTGCAGAGTAACTGTGATAAAAAAAAAAAAAAAAATCCAACATGCAAACAAACCAATAGAGAAGCAACTGGGGTTACCGTCTGTCTCAAATATTTTTTATGGGGCCCACCAGTGTTAAAACTAAAAGCAAACAACATGCGAAGTTAAATAAATTGGATCTAATAGGGAGCTCCAGAATGTGCATTTACAACGAGTGCAAATCTGAATTGAGGGCATTTATAATTCTGTACTTGATATGCTGAACAAATCATCTTTACTATTATATTTGTGTGTCCATGAGTTTTAGCATGGGACTAGTTATTTTTATGTCAATACCACATCACTGCCTATCAATTTTAGGCAATGATGGGCTTGTCAATAAAAAGACCAGTAATTATCATAATTATATTAAGGTAATCAATGAGAATGTGGCATGGCCATGTTCTGCCATATGCACTTGGGTGAATGCAAAAGAAATAATGTAACTTTACATTAATTTAGCACTTCAAAATTTATAAAGTGCTTTTGGTTTAGAGTTTGGTTTTATAGCCATAAATTGGGACAGATATAAATACCATTCTTCCGCAGAGAGAACAGCTTCAGAGAGGTTAAGAAACCTCCTTTGGGTCTACAGCTGGTTACTAGGAGGGATGCTTTCATAGAACTAACAATCTCATGTCCGGCGATAGTTGCATAGCATAGGTGGTACCCTGTATCAGTAGGTAATGTGGTTACATAATTGTATTTGGAAGTTAGATAGCTCAAAGTCAAGCTCTAGGTTTACATCCTAATGCAGGTACCACCTGGACTACTGGCAAGAGGGGCTGGAGAACATGCAGGGACACTAGTCCCAGGTGGTCACAGCACACAGCAGCAGGGGGCGAGGCACATTGGTTTAAACACCCCATCTCCCCCCAGACTTTCTTCTGGCTTGACCTGGGAGATGGTCAGGCTGGCCCCAGTCTTTACTACTCTGTGGTTAAGGAACTGGCGAGATGCCTAGAGCAGAGATGCAAAGCAGATATCTGTCATCCTGGCCAGTATAGCTGGTCAAAGGCTGGTTGCTTCCCTTTTCCATATACCTGTGGTATTTGGTGACTTTCTGCCCTCAAGGCAGTTACAGGGTAGGGCCTGAAGGCAGGGGCAGGGCAATTGGAACTGGGAATGTATACAAAAAAACTACAGAAGGAGTTTGCTTACTTGGCCTTAGGTAGAAAGTCTGGGCAGGGATCAAGCATAGTCAACACTGCTAGTTCAGCAGAGGAAACGTCTTTTTAGCTCAAGTTTTGGCCAAGAGAATCTCAGTATAATCAGAGTATGGCTACTGCATTTTTAGTTCATCAGCAATGAGCAGCTTTAATAGGGTATGCTGATGCTAAAATTTTAATGTAATTTAACTAAGTCATAAAGATACTGCATATTATGATTATTTGACATTTATGGTCTGTAATCCTGTATATGCCATGTGCTTCTCAGAACATAAATCTGATCTGAAAATTTAAAATCTAAGTTGGCTAACTTGAGCCCCAGATTCTGTTCCAGCATTCACTCTTCATGAGAAATAGACAATTCAACGTACATAAACAGACCAAACCAAACTAAAATAGAACAAATCCATAAAACCCAAGGTGAGGTTAGGGTTTTTTGTTTGTTTATTTTGTTTTATGTTTTAAGTTAAATTTCTAGGGGCACCTGAGTGGCTCAGTCAATTAAGCATCCAACTTTTGATTTTGCCTGGTGTCTTGATCTCAGGGTCGTGAGACTGAGCCCCACTTCAGGGTCCGCACTCAGTACGAAGTCTGCTTAAGACTCTCTCCCTTTGCCTTTGCCCCTCCTCATGCTCACGCTCTTTCTCTCTCAAATAAATAAATAAAATCTTTAAATTAAACTTCTAAAACTAGAGCTGTGGTAAATTCAGATTGAAACCTATCTCCTATTCCTTTCAAATCTGTAATTCCGGATGGTATGTAGTATTTAGAATTGTGACCTTGAGGCTTTGTGCTTCATTAACCATCAAGAGAGGTTATGTTTAATTCTTATATTTACTCAGGCAAGTAACATTTTTAAACAACAAAAAAAAACTGTGAAGGAAAACATTTTAATTGTATACCACTTAACAGGAAACAAAGTCATTGTTATGGACAGAACGTGTCTCTGCAAAATTCATATGTTGAAATCCTAATGTTCAGTGAGATGGCATTATGAGGTAGTGTCATTGAGAGGTAATTAGGTCATGAGGTTGGGCCTTCACCAATGAGATTAGTACCTCATAAGAAAAGACACAAGAAACATAAGAGACAAAATGTTTTAGTCATCCAGTCTGTGGTATTTTGTTATAGCAGCTCAGTTAGCTTCTGCTGAATAAGAAGTATGTTATAGAAGATACATAAAATTGAGAAAATAATACTTTTTTTTTTTAGATTCAGGAGTTCTGGTACCCAAGGATATTGCATTCTATGTTTCTATAGGCATATTTTTCTCACTGAATTCAAAATTTTGATTACTGATTCTTAACATCCTAGTATTTCCCATGTCTTCAAAATTCTCTTCTAAGATTTCAGTGGTTGCATAACTGTAATAGATGTACAAAGATTATATATGTTCAACTATTCCTCCATAGAATCCTGCCTAAGGGTTGTCACCCTTTCCAATTAACCATGGTTGTCCTTCTCTAGGACACAGTTGCATTCAGCATATTGCATTAGTTCCAAAATATTTACTTTACCCAGTTAGCTCAGCTGCTTTCATTCTTTAAAGGATTTAAATATTCTCAAACCTAAACTAGCATCAAAGTCAGGGAGTTGAGATTTAAAACTGGAAGAGATCTAGTGCAGCCCATCATTTCCCATTGGGTAGACTCAGGTGATATAATGTGACTTCTCCAAGACCAAGATGGCGGGAGATCACGTTTGCCAATGTGCTATCTCATTTATGCCAATGAGTATGAATGCTGTTACACACAACACTCCTCTTCAATGTAAGTATTTTCTAATTTTCTCTTTCCTATCCTGAAATGTAAGTCACAGATGATATAATTTATACACATATCTTTTTAGAACCAACCTAAAAAAATTTAATGGAATGAAGAAATAAAGGAAAAATTATAATAAAATGATATGGTTTTTCTAAAGACATAATGATATCAAATGCTCACAATTGTGTATGGAATCAACGTAAATGTGACAGCTACAAATATGTAGACTCATTATACATGTAACGGCTACAAATGCAGACGGATACATTTCAGTATACGGGCAATTCATATGCCACTAGTGGGGTTAGTCCTGTTGATGTGATTTTCTGAATTGGTGAACAAATCTTGGTTAAAAAAAAAAATAGAATAAAAAGTACAATCCTCCTTTGTTATACATAGTACTTGAATTCCTAGAAAAATTAGAGGAACTGAATGGTTTTAACTATGCCAAAAATAATTTATGTTTGTGTTCGAAACAGGGTTGGAGTCTGGCCTCAGGTAATTATAAGCTGACTTTTACCTCTATAAATGTCCAGTAGAACATTCAAGAGCTGTGTGAGAAACAACTCTTTATTATGTTGAACTCTCCTGCACACTGCCTCCTCGGCATCTGCCCACTGAATGTCAAAAACTGCCTATCATTTTGACAAGCAAAAACAGTGCCCCCACGATTTCCAAAAACTCCCTTGGGGGGTGGCGTCAGCTCTCTTCAAGAATCTCTGATCTAAGGCCTTGCTGCCTCCCATTGCTATGAGAACAGAAAAACATTCTAAATAGAGAATTTTGGAGAAAAGCTGTGACCTTCCTGGCGCAAAGGAGTTTCCTTTGTCAGATAGTGTGATCCTGTGTTCTGTACTTTTTCTTATTCTTTTAAAATGTGATGTGTAGTGTTAATGATGATGCAGATACTGACGTGGAGCGTGTGTTGGGTTGACAAGCACAGGATCTGATAATTCTCTTATTTCTCAGCTAAAATAACGTCCCCTCCTCGATCAGCCCTCACGCTGCAAACACACATGTCAGCACTCTTACCTTGTCCTATACTTGTGTTGCCCTCATGTTTCAGTTATTTACAACATCTTTGTCTTCTCTCTGCAGAACTTTAGTCCGCTAGGATAGGGGTCGAAGCTCAGGCTTTGCCTGACAATCCTGTCCCTATGAGTAATTTTCTAGTTACATTCCAAACCACAAAGTTAGGTTTCAAAAGGAACATTCTGGGGATTAACATTTGGGCTGGTTGAATCATATTGACAAATGCATTTCCCTCTTTGATGCCATGTATTTTTGAACAAGAAATGACAAAAATCAATAAATTCATATTTAACTTGCAGAATGTCATAGAAATGTTTGTCATGCTGTGGAGCAAGAAGGCATGCTGCCTGTCTGTTCTTTCTGATAAGAACATTCTTCCTTGAATTGCAATTTTACTGTGTATTTATCGTTATTATACAAAAGCCCATGGCAATCAATGAGAAGAATGTCTGCATCTTTGGTTTTATCGAAATTTGCATATCAAAAATCTGCCATGATGTAGTGATCTATCCCATAGAAATACACGGTTCAATAAACATAGTATTTTTCTTAGCCTTTTTGAGTGAAAAGGAACCTTAAAGCAATACCTTGTCCTGAGTCCTAAATGTTTTCCAAAGAAATCCTCCACCTCTATCTTTCATTTCTATTTTACACGAAGAAGTAGAGAAATGTCATGATGTAATATTTTCTTGTGTCATCGCACTACGGGAGCCTCTTTGTTCTCGAATGCTAAAAGCACTTTTCCGCCACCTTGTTTTATCATTATATATAGTAAATTTGTGGAACAGGATGAGGCAAGCATTTTTGCTATTTTACAAGTAAGCAAACTGAAGTACAGAGGCATTAATAGACCAGAGCAAGGGCCTGCACCACACTACTCCTTGGAAGAGGGAACTTGGCAGGGAGCGAGGTCGTAAAGCAGCTGGTGAGGGAAAGCTAAGGGGTCCCTGCTGATTCCCCTGAACCTCACGCACACACAAGGAGGCCCATCCATGGCTTGGAGGACCCCGGGGACTCAGCTTGACTTCACTGTACTCAAACACTATACGGAATGGCATGCAGGCATGTCATTAAAAGTCATTTAAGGGTAATTTACTTTTTCTTGGCCAACGATTTCAAGGATAATACTTTAATACAGGCAAATAGTAAAATTATTGTCTTCCCTCCGACTCCCCTCTTTTTTCTTCCCTCTTGAAGTAAAACCAGAACTGGATCAGACCTTTTGGAATAAAGCATGTGCCTATGTGTGTGTGTTGGGTAGAGGAATGGAATTGAGGTGTTGCTAAATCTTAGAGGAAGGGAAGCCTGCCACACCACACCAGCTGAACTTTCACAATGGACTGCAGAGAGAGAGACAGGCGGACAGAGAAAGAGACAGAGAGAGAGTGAGTGTGTTCCCTCTTCATGTCAGAGTTCACTGTACCTCCCCAGGCAGTCGCTCGCTGGTGGAAGGAGAGGGAATGGTTCACCAATTGAATATTATCTGAATACCTACTCAGTGGCTGATGTGCTTCTCTTAACTGTGATAAATCAGCTTCTGTAGCAAAATCATTGTAATTATGCAAAAATTAATATTTTAAACTACATAGTAAAAGAATAATGAAGTCCATTTTTTTTTAAAACATTTCCAATGAGGGAAAAGGTAAGCAAAAAACCAGCCAGCGTGATGCTGTTTAGCCTTTCAGTTTAACTTAGTCTCTTTGACCAAAAAGAGCCGCTCAATGGTTGATGCATTTGCTTCAGATAACTTCCTCCTTTCCAGCAGTGTGGATAAAATCCCATCACAAGACTGAAGACTGAGAAGCATCAATGATCACCACAGATAGGAGATTTGACAAGCTGTGGTCATGGTCTAACACACCAGAACAATGAGTAGAGATTGCGAACATCAAGTCATGCAATTGGATTAGAAAACCACGCATGGCCCGTGGCATCTGCATGGACATCAAAGCAAGGGTTTCGAGGATCCATTGAGAAAGAAACGAAGTAAGAAGAAGATATGAGATCATTGGATTAGAGAAGAGAAACACCTATTAGGGAATTTCACAGGAATTTAAGTCTAGGGCACCGCTAATGCACTCTGCTAAATGCTTGCTGGCACACCTGTGAACGCGGCCTCAGGGTGGAGATCGCAGCAGGTGGGAGGATAGGAAGCCAAGGTCTACCCCTCCCTTACTGTGTAACCTTGGGCAGGTGTCTTTGTTCCTTCCCAGCTCAGTGTCCACCTTTGTAAAAGGACTGAATTAGACTGAGGTGTTACAGAGGTCCCTTTTAATTCTCAACAATCTAAAATTCTGTGGCATCCCCAAATAACACAGAGAGATGCAAATGCCAGTTTTTAATAGCCAGCATTAAAAACAACAAAGATAGCAAGGTCTGCCTCCAGGCGTCAGTATTACCATGAGCCCAAATTGAGCATATCCATCACCAAGCAAAGGAAATGCATCTGGTCTATTTCACAGAAATCAGATCATCTTAAGGAAGAGAAATGTGTCAAAAGGTACCAGATTATGTGCTGAAGTAGGAAATATTGTTCTGGTTGCTGGTGACCTTTCATAGCGAGATCATTCACTTGCTGGTTATGTTGTCAAGTAACTTACTACTGCCCTTTAAAGGTCATTGCCTTGGGTGTGTCCCTGGGTGCTTCCTAATATATGCCTCTAATTTACTTCTCCCCCATAAAATATATCTTATAATAAGGCATGCCCCCCCCCCCCACTTCGGAGTCTGGTGGGAAACACATTTCCCCTTGTATTGTAAGCATATTGCATTTAAAGACACTGGTGGAAGAGGAGGAGGAAAGCAGAGTGCTTTGTTACAAAATGTTTATAACCTCTACTGATTGGGGAAGTCAAAGCAGACCCCGCTGGCGCTGCAGGGAGACCTGTTCCTCTCTTCTGTAAAAGCACATCCAGAATTTGTTTGCCAGGGACAAGTAGGGTGTGTTCAACTGGAGATGGGCACCCTCTTCAAGTTTTTCTGGTTCAAGGTGCTAGTCCTAGAGGGGCCAAGTTATATTGGGTTCTGATTCTCTAACGGAATGGGTTAAGACTCCATGACTAAAAACACTGAGGTGAGGTGAGGTGAGGTGAGGTGAGGGGTGCCTGGGGTGGGCCCACCAGCAGGATGGGAGAAAAAAAGGATGGCTTGAGCACAGTCCCCAGTAGACTGGCCTAACACCAAACTACTAGATTAGAGCTCCTGAAGAGCCTCTTAGGATGGGAGTCCTGCAGCCCTAGGTGGGTTCAGTCCCAATTATGGAGAGAAGGAACTGGGGCAGTTAGCTCATTATGAAGACATAAAAATGTTCTTTTAGTAAATACTTGTTGAAAGATCGAGGAAAGAACTTTCCTCAAGAGCAGTGAGAGGCAAAGAAAGGAAAAGTGAGCAGAGCTAAAAATCAATAGAAGCAGAGATATCAAGGGGTGTGTGAGTGTGTAAGTCAGGGTAAATTATCACAGACTTGGTGCTCAAAATAACACATTTATTCTCTCATAGGTCAGGAGGCTAGATGTCCAAAATCAAGGTGTCAGCATGGTTGGTTTCTTAGGAAGGCTCTGCGGGAGAAGGTCTCCATGCCTCTTTGCTAGGTTCTGGTGGCTCCAGCTGTCCTTGGCTTGTAGATGCACTACTTCAATCTCAACTTCTGTCTTCACATGGTTTTCCTTCTGTGTCATTGTGTCTGTGAGACTCAAATATCCCTATTCTCTTTCTTAGAAAGTCACCAATTAATGAATTAGGGCCCATCCTGCATTCAGGATGATCTCATCTCAAGATCTGAGCTAGATCTACAAAGTCTATATATTTCAAAATAAGATCACATTCCTAAGTACCAGAGGTTAAGTCTTGGGCATGTCTTTTTAGGGACCACTATTCAAACTACTACACGAGGTTAGTATATAACAAGACAATAACCAATTATGTAATAAGAGTATGGGTCAAAGACAGGCTCTTCTTTATCCTCCATCTGTGAGAGGGAATAACCTGAGATCCACTTCTTTGCAAATAGGTTGAGAATGCAGGCCATACACAGCCACATGCTAAGCAACTGCATCTAAATGGATCCACTCTTTAATAAATAAACATAGAATATATGCCAGATTACCCCTTTAGGAAGCATGGTACCGCATGGCAACTTTACCTTTGACACTCTGGCTACTACTAATAATGTGAGGTAGAAGTGATTAAGCAAACAGTAAACTAAGATATTTCATAGTTAAAGTTATATCTTATAGAATATAATTCATACTTTCTATGAATTGGTTTCTTGAAGCAGAATTTTTAAATATTTTCATTCTCATAAGTAGTTTAAGAAAAAAAATCATGTAAAGCTATTCTCCTTTTGTGAAATTGTGTTTTAAAAGGGGAAGAAATAAATAGTGGATTAGGAGCCACAAGGTATGATTTTGGAATGGGCTACAGTGCCAACTGGTGACTTTGGCAAACCATTCCTGGATCTTGTGCAGTTGGTTGTCCTTTGTAAACTAGGGGAAAGCAAACTGCCCAGATGTCTACCTTAGTTCTATGCCAGAGTCATACCCTAGATAACTATTTCTCAGAGTCTGACCACATTAGCAATTCCAGGGACCACATTCAGGTCTTCCCACAGAGTTGATGAATTTAGAAGCGATGGGGAGTGAGAGCCAATAAGAATGTTCCACCTTTCTTTCTCTATGCTGCTGCATAAATCTGCTTGGTGTTGCAGTTGCCTTGCTAACCAACAGTCCTTGTCAAATCAGGCATGAGGAGGGTCAGACCTACCCGTTCTGGGAGACAATACTGACCAAACACAGTCACAGTTACTAGTCAGTCTATACAGTAGGAGAAGAGAAACTTTCCTCAAGATAGGCAACACAATGTTTGAATGGCCCTTGGGCCATCATGTTACCCCACTAGCTTAGCCCACTAGCTTCCTTGGTCTGACTGTGACCATCAAAGCAAAGGTTAAATGAGAAGAATGAGGTGATTTTCTAGAAGAATCAGCATAAGCCAAGACAGGAAACTTCCAACCTCCAGGGTAGAAAAGCAATCCGTTGCCCTCTGATTTATTCCTCTAGCTTCCATTCAGCACTACCTGGTAAGATGCCAAAATAAGTTTAGAAGGAATTTTTCATTTAGGTTTATATATTCCTGGGGCCTTAGGAAAGTACTTTGCCTTTATTAAACTTACCATGAGTCCTGACATTTGAGTCTTCAGAGCAGATGAGGTGGGCATTGCCAGAGACTGTACATGTATATGTATGTATGTCGTAGGGAGGGGGGTGGAGAAAGGAAAAGAGATATATGGAGTTAACAAAAACTGGACCCCACAGGAGGTATGAATAAAAAACAGAAGATAGAATTACTAGTCATATGATCCAGGGACCTCAACAGCTGACCCTCAGCAACCCTCAAAGATAATACCATCAACCACCCTTGTCTCTGCCATTTACCCCTATCAGACAAAGAAAAAAGAATCAAGAGTTATTGCAGGCAATAATATTTAAAGCTTTAAAATAAACCTCTAGGTGTCCTTTTTTTTTTTTTTTTGAAAACTCAATCAGCCACATTCTAGGTGAAGAATCTTATTGACTGAGAGATCATCTAGAAAAAGAAATTCAGATCCTGTAGCAAGACAAGCTTACCTTGTCTCTAACAGTGTAAGTCTAACCAGTCCTTAAAATAGGACCATATGCAGGTTTCTGGTCTAGTCTCACTGGGATAAGCAGAGCAGTAAGTCACCAGATAAGGATTTTTAGGCACTTTCCCTAAGTAGAGTTTTCTTGAGCTGAGGATGTCCTAAGAGCCTGCTCCATCTGTCAAGAAAAGATTTAGGGAGATGTTATTTCCTTAGACTTAGGAGCGGGAAATGCTGATCAGTATTTTGCAATAAAGAGGCAGGACTCAGTAGGAAAGAAACCAGCAGCTTAGTGTTATTCAAACCAAAGTCTGCGTGGCCTTAGGAAGTTCCCCAGGCAAGCACCAGGTGATACCATTAATAACCAGAGAGCTAAACTATCCTGACTGCAGGATTATGTGAGTCAAATGTTTATAGAAGAATATGAACTCACATCATGGATTTAGGAAGATTTTAAACCAAGATTTAAAATGCGTGCATGCATACCCAAACATACACAGCCCTCCTAGGGACTACTACATCAAGTTCCCTGGGACACACAGTTGGGAATTTTTCAGAGGAAAAATTCACGGCTGGTTAAGTTGAGTCATTTATGAATAATAGTAGAGCTTCAAGAGAAGTAAAAAGTCTTCGTAACTCAAGAGGTGATTGAGTCTTCAATGAACCTATGCCTTGTGTTCAACTTCTAGGTAATGCTGGCTTAAAGAAGATTAGTCCATTAAGGAAGGAGCGTGTGATGGGGAGGAGTGAATCAGTTACATTCATCACCAATCTATGCTAAGCAAAACTTCAGTCTCTTGAGTTCTCTAGCTAGTTGTTTTGGAGACTATGGAAGATAATCATTTTTTCATTAATACTTTCATTACTAAATCAAATAACTTTTATTACTGACAACAGTATTAATAAGAAGATACAATCCCTTTCATTTATTCAGCTAGTAATTATTGAATACCTCCTTTGTATTAACTACTCTGTCAGATAATAGACACTCAGTGGAAATTTAGGTATAGACTTTATACTCATGGAGCTTGTAGACTGGTAGAAGAGATTGACTAATAAACAGACAATTGCAATCCAGTGTGATAACCAATAACCTATATTTCCTTGTCTAACAGCCCCCTGCCCACAATGGGGACCTCAACAGCCTCATTATTTAACATAATATTGTACGTTAAAATACAATACAGTACTCTGTTCCCTAGCCATAGTGATTATCCCAGGGGAGGATACTCAATTCCAACTGGTTACTCAGAATCTCTTTCTTGTCTGTTAGGATTGGGGTTGAGAAATGCTAGTGTAACTGAGTGGATTGCTTGAACTGGGAAAACAGGAGCTGGGGGCAGGAGAGGAGAGGTGGCTGACCTAGGATGGGGATGCCCAACAGAGCAATCTGGCCTTCAAGAGAGATGTAAGAAGAAAAATAGTCACAAAAGACTGTGAGACTCCGAAGAGAGGGAAAGAGGGAGACTGGGCAATCAGCAGCTTGATTTCCTAATGGCTTCCAGTCATCCAATTGGTTCCTACCTTTCCTGAGGCACAGTTGTTCAACTTTGTTTCAGGTTCTCTGAGATATCCCAGCACATTTTTTTCAGTAACTTTTTAGCTTGCCTTGTTTAAAATGAGGTTCTACTAGTTATTACCAAAGGTAATACCAAAGGTGTCTGAACGAAGACATATTCCTCTAGGGGTAAGATTATGATGTTAGTGGGATCACGTAGGAAAGCACTAAATTAGTCTTTTGGGAACCAGGAAGGGTTTCCAAGCAAGGTGCCAAATGAGCTGAATCCTAAAGGATGAGTAGAAATCAGCCAGGTAGAGAGAAGGTGGGGAACAGGCAGAGGGAACCGCACGCGCAGAGCTCAGAAGCTAGATACCATGGCATATTTTAGAAGCTACAAAAAGTTCTCTGTAGGTGATGCACAGGTAGGGCAATATGGATGTTCATGGGAGGAGAGGATTAGTGTCAAGAGGTAAGGCTTGAGGTGTAAACAGTGAGCATATCCCAGTAAGCCCTGTTAAGTCATGTACCTTGTGCATGTTGGAATTTGAACAGAAAAAGCTTCCTTCAGAAAGCTAATTCTGTTTGGCTTGGATAGAAGCAGCACCAGGCCAAGTCCCATTGGAGCCTGAGGCATAAGAAAAAAATCAGTAATATTCATTCTATTTTTATTTAAAACATTGGTATTTGGTTCATCATGGATTTTTTTTTTTTAGGATTTATTTGAGAGAGAGAGAGAGAGAGAGAGAGAGAGAGCATAAGCAGGGGGAGGGGCAGAGGGAGAGAAATCCTCAAGCTGACTCCCCACTGAGCATAGAGCCAGACACAGGGCTTAATCCCAGGATCCTGACGTCATGACCTGAGCCGAAATCAAGAGCAGGAGGCTTAACCAACTGAGCCAGCCAGGTGCCCCCATCATGGATTTTTTGCATTACCTTCAATTTTTTAAAGTATTGCATTAAAATATAATTTATCTTGATTACTGCTGTCTTGGTGCTCCCTTAAACTTTACACTTGAAGTGAATGCCTCACTCCCCTCATCCCATTCCTGGTCCTGGACATAAGAGAATAGACATTGAAAACCCCTGCCATGGATGGATTCAGATTTGCTGCAAGCAATATAGTATCACCTTGAGAACAATGTATAACAATTGCTTAATGATTTTCAAAATTACTTTCTCAGCCATGATCATTCAGTTGGGTTTCCTGAAAACAAATTCTTAGACCAGGGTTGAGCACAGAAGGTTTCCTTGGGAATTACTCTCAGAAGGAAAGCAGGATCGGACAGAAGAAGATGCTAACCTACAGAGCAGCTCCTGCAGCCCACCTTATGGGGAGTTCTGGAGCTGGGAAGGCTCCTCTGAGTAGTTCCGGTTGAGGCAAGGGGCTCAGGCCTTTGTATCCCTATACAGGGCTAGCCATTGGCTGAGGGGCACGAGAGGAATGGTGAGGCAGGTCCCTGATGCCAAGGGCAATTTCTAGTAAGGGATACAACAGTCAGTAACTGATATTTAGAATTTTCCTGTAAACAATCTCATTTCAAAGCTTTTGGAAGTGTAACCTGTATTTACATGTATTTACATGTAGTGAGTGGGCCAGAAAGAGTTCATCAATTTATTAGATGGGATCCTGTTAGTAGTTGCATTGTGAAAAACAATAATTGCTAGTAAGAAGCTTAAAGAAAACGATGATTATACCATATTATTAACTAGCTGATTCAATATTTATTTCCACTGTGTGATATACTGAGAACTTAAAGGATAAAATAGACAGCAAGCTTTCTTGGGCCTTAAAAACTCCCTCAGTGATCATTGCAATTAGTATGTCCTGACAAAAGCATGCACCAGGGCTGTGGGAGAGCCCGGTCTGGATTTTGAAAGGAAGATGATGTCTGAATGGAGTCCTGAAAGATGACAAAGGGTTATTCAGATGTGTGAGGTGAAGTATGGAGCGAAGGAAGAGAAGGGCACGGGCCTGCCATTGCGAGTAGTTGAGTATAGCCAGAGAGTGGTGAGGTGGGGGAAGAGAGATGTGGGTTGAAGCCTGGGCTCGGAAGGGAATTGCACTGAATGGCATGTAAATGAACTTGCCCTTTCCTTAAACATTGAGGTGTTTAAATATAGGTGCTATTTTGAGACTTCTCTCCTGGGGCTCCTGGGTGGCTCAGTCATTAAGCGTCTGCCTTCGGCTCAGGTCATGATCCCAGGGTCCTGGGATGGAGCCCTGCATCGGGCTCCCTGCTCGGCGGGAAGCCTGCTTCTCCCTCTCCCACTCCCCCCGCCCCCGCTTGTGTTCCCTCTCTCACTGAGACTCTCTCTGTCAGATAAATAAATAAAATCTTAAGAAATAAAATAATAAAATAAAAAGTTCTCTCTTGCAGCAGATCGGATTATGTTCCCAATATGGTTTGGTTAAACAACCATATTAATTATTTACTGCTGCATAACAAATTACCACAAACTTAAAGGCTTAAAACAATATACTTTTACTATCCCATAAGGTTGCAGTTAAGGTTTCCGGCAGGGCTAACATCTCATCAGGGGTTTGACTGGGGAAAGAGCCACTTCCGAGCTCTCTCGGGTCATTAGGGAAATTCATTTTCGTTGCAGCTGTGCGATTTGTGGCAGCTTACTTCTTCAAAGCCAGAGAGAGAGAGAGAGAGAGAGAGAGACTGACTCTGTTGGCAAGACAGTCTTACATAATGTAATGTAATCAAGGGAGTGGCATCACCTCTACCATATTCTGTTGGTTAGAAGCAAATCACAGACCTCACCCACACTCAAGAGGAGGCCATTATACAAGGACATGAACATAGGGGTAAGCAACCTTATAAAGTCTGTTCAGCACACCCACCCTGCTGGATGTTCCTACTTAGTCCAGTTGTGAATGAAAAGGTGGGCTGCAAAGCATCTTCTCAGGTGCAGTCCGTTCTATTTTGGAGAAACTTCGATCTTTGTAAAATGCTAGAGACAAATGTCTACTTAGGAAATATTTATGCAGTACCAGCAAATGTCATGGATTCGGCTTTACCACAGAGATTGTGTCTGCTGCATTATCTTGTGCCCAAAGGCAACATCATGATCCAGAAAGTGTTTGATTAATTAAATTATGTCATAACATGTTTAGAGGACTTCTGAAAACAAACGCTCAACTTATGCGATACGTTTCTTAAATGTTTACTGCTTGAGACATCTTGAAGTCTTTTTTCTCTAACTTGCTCTTATGGACATTATTTTCCTCTTTATTATACTTTATCTGTAGAGTTTCTACTGAATACAACTCTGAGAGACAGTACCTACTTGTGGTTTAGTGTGTTTTGTATGATGTGTTACACGCCATCAGGGAGTTTAGGTCTCTAATCCATGCCATCTGGTGGTTCAGTGATATGTATGTGAATAAACAGTGACTCTGCTGTTTAACTACTTAGTATGTGCATTTAATTAAGTTCACAAATTCCTACAGGCATGTGGTTAAGGCGGCTTTGGCAGATTTCCTCTCTGGAGGGCTTGGCACTGTGTAGCTGGAACTCTTACCGGCACTGGAATTCCAGCCGTGCCTGCATTTGTAACAATGAGTGGTAGTTAATGTTGAAGCCTTGGTCAGCTCACATTTCAGTTCACAGCCCAAGCAGTTTAATAACTCATTCCAAAATAAAGTCTAGTTATTTGAGATGTACTAGATCTATTTGCTTCATACAAAATTATTTATGAACAAAAAAAAAGGATGAACATAATAATAAAGCATCAAAACCACCTGCCTATGAGGCTTTCTCCTGTCTGTAGTTGTCCTTCCGTTATTTTACTCTGTATTACAAAGCTTCTCGATGAGCAAAATAGTTAAAAGTAAAAACCTGTGAAAATAAAATAAACAAAAAACATTTTTCTCTAAGAGGCAGTGACCAAAACATGGTACTTTGGAGTCCAACTTCAAACTAAAATTGACTGACTAATCGATGTGTGTCTGTGTGTGTAGTTTTTAAAAATGGGCATATTTACCAGTAGATGGTATTGAATTCCATTTTTGGTAGTGCAGGCCAAGAGAATGAGAATGAGGAAGAAACCGCCCCTAGCTCTGGCACTCACAAGCTCGCTGATTTAGGGAAATTGAACGTTTCCTGGGTCTCAGCTTAGCTCTGACCATCAGATTCCTGAAAAAGGTGTCAAAGAGAAGCACGTGTAAATAAAAGACAAGAATGTCTCATCTGACTTGATCTTTAGACATCGTGACATCTGTGCGACTAAATGCTTTGCTTAACTTCTCAGCAACCAGCTGTTTACCATCAGCAAAGTTAGAGAAGTGGGGGTGGGGGGGCAGGAACTCAGGGAAGCCCCTGAGGGCATGAGCATTTGAGTAGGTACTTAGGTGCACGGACACTGTGCCTTCCTCCCTGGGTGGGTCGCTGTCTCAGTTGTGGACGAAGAGCTCCCTTGGAAAGGCTGCAGCCATAGCTGTGAGCTCACAACCGAGGCATGTTAAGGGATTTGCTGAAAGGGTACCCAGTTAGACTGAAGAAGAAAGAGACTGTGATTTTTCTCTTTCCGAGGACAATCATTTGGAGTGAAAAATCCCCTTGTTTGGTGAAAGAGAGAGGCATTATCATTGTAAATGGGGTCACTTTAAAAATACATAGGGTGCTCATATTGTCCCTGGTGCTTCTTTCTATTGCTTCATTGTGCTTGAGAATATGAATCCCAGAGCAGACACTATGATGTTTTGCAGACAGTTCAGGAGGTGAGCAACACTGTATTTGCTAGAAGATCATTTTATCTGGTAGTAAGTTTTCAGATGTCCTACTTGAATACCAAATATTGTTCCTCAGAATACCCATTGTTTTTTGCTCCTTAACGCCTGTCCTTTTCCTGCTCTTTGCTAGGAAAGTAGTAAATATAGTGTCTGTACTTGCTGATTCATGCCCTGACCTCACACAGCTAAGATTTCTACTTCACTCCCCTTCTTAAGTATCCTCTAATCACCAAAGCCCACTGCTTTGCTCATAGTCATCTCCCCTCCACTACTCTGCAGGTCCAACTCTGACAGTTCCTGCACCTTCTAGAAAACCTCCTTCCTGGACCCCGAACCTGGCTGCCCCAGCTTGGCTGGCCTCCTGCCTCTCACACTCCCCCCACAAAACTTCATTAGTTTGGGTGCCTCCTTCCTCCCTATTTGTCATGTTGATGGCTTTCCCAAGGGTCTCTCTTTTTCTCTGGCGGCACCCCGGCCCCTCACAATCTCCTCCACACTCCCAGAACCACAGCCAGTTTTCAGGGGACTCTGAAATCTCAATCCCACCCTTTCATCTGCTCCCAGGACTACCCTTTGCATCCTTGAATATACACTGGTGCCTAACCCTCTATATACGTTACAAACTAAACTCATCTCAATGTGCATCTTCCTCCTACTCACACTGGCTCACACCCTAGTTGTTTTATCTCTTTTTCCTGGTTTTCTGACTGCCTGGAGGCCATAAGAATGTACCTAGTGGACCTCCTGATTGACAGCACCAAGGCAACCCTTCGAAATCATCACTCGGGCCAGGCTTCTGCTCCTCTCCAGTGACCTAATGCAGGGCATCTAAGCCCACCCCTGTCCTGGTTCTGAGTGAGAGGAAGTGGGCAAATGTATGCTGAATCTATTACATCCCTACTAATAAATGCAATTCCATTTCTAGAGTGCCCACCCTGCTGCTAGGCACCATGGGTAAGCAGAAAGAAAAAAAAAAAGTAAAACATGGTCAAAACTGCCTCACTTGTTAGTGTAGATGGTGAAATGCATTTGGGTCTCTTGGCCAGCTTGTGATCAGGAAGCCAGAGCAGGAAGAGGTCAGGCTGACCTTAAAGGAGACCACAAACCATGGTCCTCTTCCCCCCCTGCTCCTTCAGCTATCTCTCCCACTACTTTCTTTTTTATTTCTTGAGAGAGAGAGAATGAGTGCAGGAAGGAGCAGAGAGAGAGAGAGGCACAAGCAGGCTGCACTGAGGGTGGAGCCATATGCAGGGCTCAATCTCATGACCTGAGCCGAAATCAAGAGTCGGACACTTAACCGACTAAGCCACCCAGGCGCCTCTCTCCCACTACTTTCTTATGAGAGACTCTTGAATTAAGATTGGCTACCGATGGGATCCTGAATACATTATCTGTTGGATCTCACTTTGCCTAACTCATAATCAAATATGACCTGGGAATGACTTCACACATCTCTCTCCAGCATCTTCGCTCACACTTGAATATGCTCCAGCTTTCCTCCATGAAACTTCTCTGGCCACCCTAACCCACGTCAGCACTCCCTCTTGACAGCATTTTATGTGTACCTCTCTGTAAACACTGTTCCCCTCTCCCATCGTGGTATGTGTGGACCCACCCCTTTTCTCCTAGACCACGAGCTCCTCGGGACATCAATGGCGCTTTTCGTAAATATCTTATTTCCATATAATGCCTAGAATATTCTTTTATACACAGTAGACATTTAATAAACATCTGAATAAGTAAATAAATGGAGTGACTAAGGACATTTTTGTTTCATCTTTGTTTCTTAGTTACTTTCCACTATATTTCATGTCCCTTTATTTCTCTATAGATTCTTACCCTTCACAAGACTCAAGAGTTCAAAAGAAAAGACCATTTTGCATTTTAAAAATAAGACCGCTGAAATTGAAAGTAATTATTTATGTACTGGAGACTGTCGCTGCAAAGAATTTTAAATACAGTTTAATTTCTAATACACAGTTTCTGCGCATATTCTTCCATCTTGTGGTACAGAGCCCAGGCAACAGAGCCAAGATTTTTCACTTTATAACTAATTAGCTACTAAAATTAGAAGGCCCATGCAAATAATAAGCATCCTGCCCTTTGAAAAACTTGGCAATTAAAAATATTTGGGGTCAGAGTTAGCCTAAATTCATAAGTACCTCTGTTTCATGATCATTAATCTGAGGTTTGAGGGCAACCAATAAGCTATGGCTATTGCTTCTTCCTAGAAAGCTTTGAACGTTACTCCACAAAGCAGCAGGCTAAATCTGGGGCTGGGAAAGCCCTGGTTTAGGGCATATCCTCCTTTCCTCAGCCTGATGCAGGTTTCTTGCAAAGCATCTTTGATGCTTGATTCCCTGGCAATGTTTTGTTCTTCTTAGAAACAACAGAACAGTGTGTTTTTATTCCTTTTGGGTTCCTGTCACCTTTTTCCTCTTTGGCCTGCCTGTGGTTATCCATGACAGTGAGTTAAGGCAAAATTAACTCAGAGGGCAACATGGCACTGTCTTATTGCAGTCTTCCTTATCCCTTACACAGCTCCCTTCATGCCATAAATAAATTAAAACGTGGCTTTCGTCTAAAAACTTATTCGTTGAGAAAACACTGGCAGTATAGGGACTGGGATAATCTGAGAGCTGCTGTAATTGTTTTTGGATGATAGCATCTTAATCTCTGTATTCCTTTTTTTTCCTAGGTAAGTGCTGTTTTCTCTTCTTTGCTCCAGGGAGCGTTGATTTGCCTGGTAAGTGTTCATTTTTTTGTGGTATGCGGTGTTGCTGCAAAATTGCCTAAAAAAACCAAATGGCAAGCCGGAAAGCACACGTGGACTTGAGACATGCTTTATATTGAAAATGCTGGTGTGTGTGAAATCTTTTTTAGATTACATTTTTTTTTCCTCCAAGATCTTACTTTGGAGTTCTATCATAACATACTTTGTTCTCAAGTTTGGAAAGGGGCCCAAGAGTTGATGAGGTGTTGATGAAAACTTGCCTTTCATAAATTCTTTTTATGTGGGCATTTTCTTTCTTTTCGGTCACTTCTTCCTGCCTTTATTGGAACTTTTTTTTTTTAATGCCTCCATTCAAATTTTGATAAATGGTAAAACTCCACATAGAGACATTTTGCTTAAGTTTTTGCTGCTCATGACACTGACTTCATCTGTATACTATTAGATGGTCCATTGGTACTCTGCACAATGTGGTGATTAAATCCTACTTCACAGTAATATTTTTATTAAGTTCCTAAAGTTAATATGTCTCTACCTTTTCTAGTGATACTGACACAGGTACATTATGTTACAGATTTTCTTCTGTAGATTAGTGACGGAGAGTAGTTGTTTTTCTAGGTATGTTGTTGATGCCAAGATTTCTCCTTTAAAACTATGGTGGAGAAGGAATCCAGAAGGGAAATGAATCGCTGGGGGTAAAAAAGCAAGAGTCCTTTGATTTGTGATTCAAATTTCATAGTACAATATACACAATGTCTGATGATTTTATTCTCTTAGGAGAGTCAACTTCCACTTTGAGCTGAGACAGAACATGCTAGGCCACATTGTCTTTTGCATGGAATATAGAAATTAAGTCTCCCTAAGTCTAACATATACTTGATTATCTTATTGGTTATTGGTTCAGGTTATTGGTTTTGTTAGAAGTATGTGTTCTTTAAAAACACTGGATCTGGTTCGGCTATATTCTGTTATCTACTCCCTCACGTTTCCTATTCAAAAATTCACTTTCATGTTCATTAATTTATCTGAGATATATGTAGTTTGTTGCTTGAAGGGCCTTTTATTTAAACACTTAGATTTATCTAGGTTTTGGCTTTTGATAATCTGACCTTAAAATATGTTTTACTTGTGTTTATGTCTCTTTAATGGAACATGTTTGAAGAAGAGTCCCTGGAGGTCAATTAAATTGCTCTTGAAACATTCAAAAGACCATAGATGTTGCTTAAAATAACCTGTATGGGATTTTGAGCCCATGCTGTTTTCAGTCCTGCAACAGAATTTTTCTATTAAAGATTCTGGATTAAAAAGATCAGAAAACAGGAGACAGAAAGACGAAAGGGTGAAGAAGGTTAGATTTCAAACTTGCATAGGCTGTTCCCCAGACTTTGAAACCTATCAGAGACCCACAGACATGTGAACCAAGATGTTTGAACAGGTTGCCTAACAATGGGCTGAATAGGGAACCACATTTTAAATTGACAAAGTTAGCCCGTGCTGGGACTTTTTTATTCTTTGCCTTTTGACCTTTTGGGATGCCATAAATGAAATATGGTGGTGTAGGTTTGAAAAGGCCAGGGGCTACTTATTTATACCACTCGAATGATGGAGAGAAAAAGCAAGAGTGAACAAATGCAGTGTGTTTAACTCTATCCTTTAACTCAGGCAGCGGTAAATAGAAAGACCCTTTGGTTCCAATCTGTAACCCCATTTTGGTATGAGGGCTTCTTTGTTATTTTTAAATTCTATTCACTTTATTCAGGCAAGCCACCCAGAAAAGTCAAATCTGGAGAAGTGGCTGAGTTTTACTTGCACTATAAAGAGAACTTGAAAATACCTTACTGGAGATAAAGTCTTGTTTTTAACTTAGGTTTTCGTGATTTATATCATGCTACTTCTATTGTGAACATCTTCCACTTTGAAATCAGATGTGCTAGAGTTTCTGCCCATGAAAGTGTCTAAAATATCATTATTTTTCTTATGAGAGAATGCCAATCTAGCCATCTATAGCTTATAATGACCATACTGAATTTCCACTGCTGAGTAAAAGTGACCATGTGATTATATGAGCGATAATTGTGCAGCATTCATTTCTATGTTGTTTGAAAATTGTTTTGTGGTGCTGTTAGCGAAGAGATACAATGTTTGTTCAACATTACATGCTTAGTTGTACTAGGTACATTCTGTGATATAGTATTTATTATATAATCCAAATACGATCAAATATATTATAGAATTGGACTGAATTATGAAAGGCATTGTAATCCATCTCTTTGCCTTAGTGATTTATGCCAGTGCTGTGCTGATAATGAGGAATATAATGTATCCTTATCTTCATGAAGCTACGCTATTGGGGTGGGACAGGTGGAGGGATATACAATATACCAGCACCAAAAAGAAAAAAAGAAAAGAAAAAGATAACAGTGCAAGATGGAATAGGAAACCTAGTATAGAAAACAAATGTCTTAGAAGAATGGAGGGCATTGACAATTTGAATGTAGATAGCTGTGCAGACAAAATGGCGTTTATTCTTCTAGGACTGATCAGATCTTTCTGAGCTCTCATCATACCAGGGAGGGGAAAATTTGGACTTGCTAATTAACATATCTCAGTCTCTTCTGATTTAAACAGTTGCACTTAAGGAGGTGAAGTTCAAGTCCCCGCAGGTTCTAGATCAGATCATCTCTGTGCTTTCCACCCCAGCCGCCAGCATCACTGGACGGCTGGATGCATGTGGGGGCTCGGGGCATTGCCTCTTGGTATTGTGCTGGTTCCCATGTGTGCACTGGCTGGGGCCCACTGAGTTGTGTCAAGGTCTATGCGTGGTGTACAGGCTGTTGCTGTGAACTATAGTTTTGTCTCTCCCCAGGCTTGGCCTGTCCTCCTGAGCTCTGGATAGCCCACAGTGGGTCCCCAGCTGGTATGATCACCCTGTCCCCAGGGTGCAGGGACAGTTTGTGCTGGAGAGTTCAGAGCCAGCACCATCGGCTGCCTTCTCTGCTTTCCAGAAGGGGCACCATGGGGCAATGGGATGTCTTCTAAAAGCAGATCAGTCAGCTCAGGTGCATTGGGGACCTCTGGATCCCTCACTGCATCCAACCATTTGACTTCCCAAGTTGTTCTCAGCACCCTTTGAAATAGTCTGCAACCCTAAACCCAGAGGGATAAAGGCCTCTTTGCCTCAGCATTACTCTCAGCCCCTCTAACACATCTGCCTGCTGGGACTTTGAAATAGAGAGGAAAGTTCAAGGTAACTTTCCTGCTCCTCTTGCCTCCACTTCCTCTCCTCCCAGTCTTTGTGGAATGGTGTTCTGCTTTTTCTTACATCATGTCCTGAGTTCTCTCTACTTCTGGTGTATAGCAACTTCTAAGACCTACTAGACAAACTTGGCTTGTAATATGCTAAATGAGAGCAGATAGGACTTTAAACAATTCTTTTGTCTATCAATTCTGACCTTCATGACTGTTGACTCAACTCAGAAATTCAATGTCAAGCTTTCTTGTCTCCCTGCTTCCCTTCCTTGCTTCCTTTCTTTCATTCCTACTAACACAGATCTACTGCTTTTTATACACTAGACAGGTCGATGCCTTGGGCTCACTAGAGAGCAAAGTGTATACACAGAAATGCAGAAGAGGAAAGCCCAATGTGGTAGAATGTGTCTACCATATTGTGCCCCTTTCTAGGAGACCGGCGCAGGTTCAAGAGGATTGTGTGTTCAATCAACAAAGGAGACTCTAGATAGATAGCATTTATTCTATTTGATGGCTTGTGTCGAGGGCAATCTAGAAGGACTGGAGCGAGAATGAAGGAGAATTTGGATGATTGGCCAAGGGGTTCAGTCATACAGTACCACACTCCCAAAGCGATTTTGGCAAAGCTGCAGTCCAATAAACTGTTCTGAGAGATACAGAACAAAGGCCTATTTGGGTTTGTTACATACCATATGTTCCCCTTGGAGATTCATAATGTATATTAGCATATTAATATTTCAGACTCTTCCTGCCATGTAGGAACATATGTAACACCATTTAACCCATGTGGGCCATATCCATGTAATACCTCCTAACAGTCTAGACAGATCACTTTGAAAACTGCTGCTAAGGTTCAGTGATAAACCTGGGAAGAGTTTTTCGTGGGAACTAATATAAGGAAAGTAGAGCTTTAGGAACTTCATTCAATTTTTATTGAGGTCTTAATATATATAAGACACACTGTGATGAATCAGTCCAAAAATATGAGTGCCAAATCAATCCTCGAGGACTTAGAATTTCTGAAAATTATTGCCTTTCTGTTTAAGAAGTGTAAGATGTCAGGTACTTACAGTCAGTTTGCTATACTGTGCAAGCAAAACAATCAGCTTTTGTTTAAAATATCAACATAATCACAGAAGACATTACCAACCCTTCCTCAAAATAATTGTTTTAGTAAATGGTCATTGTCCTTTGCTGAGTAGATATGATATATTAACAGTGATAAATAACAATTGTAATTGACATTTGAAACATATCATCAAGATATTCCAAAATATTCTTTCCTGGTAATATTGTTTAAGCCTTTTTGGTGATCTCTGAAAGGACCTATATGAAATAATACTTGGAGGGCCCCTACATTTCATTTTATAATGAATTATCTCCCATTTTAATTGAAAATGTTACAAATTTTTATGTTAATCATGACAGAATGCCTCAGAGGACTTTTTTAATTATATTTTTATGGCTTGACCAATTTTATGTTTAATTTTTAATTTATTTCTTCTTTCTTCATATCGTATTCTTTTTAATACGCTTTTATCTTCACTGAGCACGTTAGCATTATTCAGTGCCTCCTATAGCTGATGTCAGTAGTACTAAGGCTCAAGACCTCAAACTCATTCAAGGGCATTTTATTTGCCAATAATCACTTTTAAAAATGTAATACATTGTAAAAATAATTACATATTTTTAAGTCTTTATAGAACATGGGAGTCCACTGCAAATCCTTGATTTATCAAAGGTTATTTTTTCAACTACAACTTCTTTAGCTTTTTCCTCCCTCTGTGTTTCTTAGTTTCTTTCTTCCTCCCTTCCTTCCTTTGGCCATTTCAGTCATTTGGACAATCAGAAATCCTGTCAGGAAAAATAAATGGATACGAAATTTGAAGATAAAGTTTTGCAGGAACAAACTAAAAGGACTGTGAAATGTGAGGGCTGAAGAGGCCCTTCGAGAACATCCAGCCTGGTGTTCAAGTTACAGATGAGCACAATGACAACCAAGTATTAGGAAGACCAAAGGACTTGTCCAAGTTTACCCTGTCTTTGGGCTCGAGATCCAGTTATCTTCCTATAGTAAGAAGCAGAGAATTTTAAAGAAATTTGAAGCTATGCATTTGAGTCAGCTATGGGGATCATGTATGGTAAATTTCCAATTCTACTTATTTTTGATGATGTTAAAATCAGCTAAAATGGATAGCCTAAGTATAGTTCTACTTATGTCCAATATCAGAACCTTCCTTCAGTTAGCTAACATAATTATATATCATAGGTAAACACGTTATTTGAAATGGAAATATTTACATGTATAATGTCTAAAATTCCCAAATATGAGTCATAACACATGCCATGGTTTATTTACCTATGACACAAATATGTCTTTGATTTTAAGTGCCATACATTTTGTTAGTTGATATGCCAAGGAATGGACTATAGTCATGATGAAGTTTAGACTTCCTATTGCAATGAATTCTTTTCATTTGCTAGAAAAAGTTGGAATTATCTAAATTTTTATCATAGAAAAGCCTAAAAGAATACCTAATTTTATTTTTATAGATAAATCATTTTGGACATTTCACAGAAAAAAGCAGCTCCATACCAGCTTGTGACAGGGTTAAGCTGCCAAAGAGACATCTCAGGATGGGTCATGACATATCTTTATACCAACATAACTTACACTGTACTTTGAAAGTATGGATGTGGTCAATTCTTGCTTCCTTTTATATTCACCAAAGTATTTTTATTCAGTACATAAAGTCATTCTCATGTCACCTTAATGCTTTTGGTTTGAATTGTATTGAATTGCATTTGGCAAGCGAAATATTCTGTGCCTTTGCAATTAGATTTAGAAAGGGAAGTTTGAAAGTGATCAAATTCCGTTTGCAGATATCAGATTGAAAACAACTCAATAATGAGACATTTGATATATATTCACAATTTGAGGGGTTAGCTATGAGTTTTTCCATTTATAAAAAACTGAAAATTCTGAAATCCCAGAATTATTTAATAGAACTCTTAATGGCAAATTCTATGACTCTATATAAACACCGACTAAACTGATAGGGACTGAAAAATATTGCAAATAGAATGTTATAACCCCAGAATGCCTAATTTTAGTAATGACATTTAATTCCCCTTGTTCGAAATTAACAAAGAGTAAGTTAGAGGTGACTTTATCTTGTTAAATTATAGGTCTTAAATTTAATTGCAATTCACCCGAGAGCACTTAGCTAAAGTATTTACCTGCATTAATTTACACTATTCACACCTCAGCTATAATGGATTAAAAGTCCACATTTTTTATATAAAAACAATTAAGTCATCTCTAAACATTTTATTACTTGCAGATAATATTTCAAGGCAATTGTGTATCTCATTTCATTGCCTCAGTAAACTCGAAAGCCTAATCCTTTTGTTTAATATAAAAATTAAGGTTTCAGAATCACCACAGTGATTGTTTCCTATGGAAGAATGTATTACTTCATAGATTTTAAATTGCTCAAGGGTACAAAGAAATATTAAAAAATAATTTCGTAGATCATAACAAAGCCAATGTTTTATATTGTTTTTTTGTAAAATTCAAAATTAATTTGAGTAGCTAAGTCTATTAATATCAAAGAGTAAATCTATTTAAGTGAAAAATTATTTTCATATGTAAGCTTCTTTATGAAACAATTTTATGAAGAATATTAATGGAAATTTTTTCTTACATATTGAATCATTTACCTTATTTGATGTGTTTTCTTGGAAAGCAAATATATTTTCCTTATTGTGTCCCTCCTAGGAGATATTAAAAAGTCATGTATGATATTTTTGCTTTACAATCAGTGATCTAGCATTTGTACATTATTTCTCAGAATTTCCTTCTGGATGCCTCTGAACCAGTGAAAAGATTCTCCTTGTCCTTTTGAGGACAAGATACTCCTTAAATAAGCTGACAGTACAAGTAACAAAGCACCATCCACTTCTACAGTTGAACATATTTAATTTTGCAACCACCCGCAATTCCTCCAATTTCTAGAATCCAGTGTCATCCCTACCCAACAGCATTGTTGGTGGAGGGGGAATTTGTCTTTACCTACCCCCAGCGTCCTCTCCTTTCTTAGCTATTTTACAAGGAGAGTCAACTGCATTTGATGTTCAAAATGCAAAGCTATCAAGTTATCAAGTTCTCTGCCATTGTTTCTGGCACCTAATCAATTATTGAGTGCCACCATCGAGGAGTTTACAGATAATATTGTCTGGATATGCATGTTTTAATCAAGAAGGAAAACATGTGCTATTCCCCAACATCAAGAGGTAAGGAAAACTTCAACTGAAAATCCATGTAGACACGCCTCACTTAAAATAGAAGGAACCACAGGTGGTGGTTGTCGTATTTGAGATTTTACTGGTTCGATTTCAGAAATTCTTTCACAATGTAAAATTCAGAAGTAGTACTCCTTTCTGTTCAGAATTTTAGAGAAGAGCTGAAACCCACCTGAATGCTAGCAGAAGACATGCAGCTCACCCTCCCGCCTCTCCCTTCTCCTTCCATCTCCCACTCAATAGACCGGAGCACTCTTTGGCTGTCCTGAAATGGGAAAATGCCTAAGTCCTTTCCACGGACTCTCCAGCATAGCTTCTCTTTTTCTGTGACCCATAAGTGACTAGGGATGTCTGTGGCACTTAGCTTGTTCCAGATTGAAGGGAGATTGGACAATCCTTAAACTCCACACTGGTATCTTTGTGAGTTTCCAATGAAGACAAAGCAGACTTTTTCCCTGGAGCTTAAATTGGAAGGGTTTCTCCTGTCTGTGCCCTTCAATGCACATTTTGTGTCTTTGTGGAAGAGCTGAGGGAAGAAGGCCAAGTTTTTCTTTAGTTCTTTCCACTACAATACAAGCTCATTCACAAAGCATGCCCGACTCTTTCTTAGTTTCCAAGGGCATAGCATGGGGACTTGTTCCAAATCAGGGGCCACATGATTGTGCTTTCAGGCATCACTGCTCCTCTGCCACTGTCCCAGGGAACAGCAGATTTAATCTAATTGAATTCCACTGCAGTGATTTATTTACATTATGCTCAAGGAATATTCCCATGGCTTAAGTAAGTTTAGCGTTTGAAATGAACTATGAATAGTGCTGCGTATGATGAATACTGAGAAGGACACGAGTTCTTAGAACATGTAAGCAGTGAGTGTTCAATAATTGTTTCATAGATTTAAGTATATTAAATATACTTAGTGTATAAAGTATATATTAAATATATGTAAAATATACTAAATTAAGTGTATAAAATAAAGTATATATTAAATATCCTTAAAATATACTAAAAATAAAACAGATTTTATACTGCTTGATGACAATAGTTCATCCAACAATAAAAACATCTCTGTTGCCGGGACTTCACCCTGATGGGTAGCTGCCTGAGCACTGACAGAAATCTCAGAAACAACCCAGGTGATGTTCAAATCTGTGAGTCTTCTCTAGCCCCAGGACAAAAACCAGAGCATAATCACTAATGGACAGTCATGCCAAAACTATCCAGCATCCACATTAACTTACTTATTGAAGAGTTCAGTGCTAAGCCATGTCCTTTAGGGGAAAAGTCCATAATACATTAGATAAATAAACCATTTAATTAGGAATTAAATTAGAGTGGCTGCAGTTATGACATAAAGTTATAAAATCTATATGAAATGTAAAAGAGTTCATCTAAATCTAACTAGGGTGTTGAATCATATGAAGATGCCAATATTCAACTGTTTTTTTGATCTGCAAAAACAGAGATTTCATATGGTTAACCTAATAATCAGCAGATGTACAGTCTAGTTGAATTTTCATTTAGTGTGGTAACTACTGTCTAAATCCTAAAGAGTAATGACTGTCAAACTATGATTTAATTAATAGTGATTATGCATATTCTTTGTATTTTTTTTTCTTGGGGGAAAATATGGCATCAGAACATTGTTGTCAATGTCAAGCTTTCTACTCATTATGCCCCAGTCTCAAATCCCCACATCTTAAGGGCTAGTCTGTTGTTACCAGAAGACAAAAACAGAGTGATAATTTGTAGTTCTCTGCAGCATTTGTAAAATAAAGTTCCGATGGATGGATGGATGGATGGATGGATGGATGGATGGATGGATGGATGGATGGATGGTTGGTTGGTTGGATGGATGGATAAAGTGTTAGTCTAGCATTTTGGAATAATCTAAGAGGAAATGAAAGGCCTTCTGGATTCTATGTATTTTACAAATATCTCTTCAAATAAACTACAACATAAAAATGTGACCCCAATATTTGAAACTGAAATAATTGTCTTTGTTGAAGGATAAGAATGAAGTGTCCCTAATTATTAACTCTCAGATTCCTTCTCAGTGCCTGAGGCAGAAGCAGCTCTGGTTTTGAGCAGGTAAAACTCCTGTTTTACTGTTAGAATTGTAGTGATGGTGCAAAGCATTTTACCAGTGCATCTGTCATTCAAGCTATAGTACTTGAAAGCAAAAATAGTTTCAAAATATCCATTTCTGTGATAAGGTATGCATGCCAAAATAATAGCAGGGTCATGCAGCCACTTGGGATAAAGAAATATGCTCATAAAGAGAAACTATGGGAATGATTTTTTTAATAATTGAAGAAATTGCCATTTTCTGGAAATAGTAGATATGTGTACAAATCAAATCACCTGACCATCTAATTCTTCATTATGGCTCCAGCTGAATTTCTTGATAGAATTATGGCTATATTACCACCAGCTGCCTCTTCTGGGTCTTAAGTATAATTCAATCTAGGGACTCTGTTATTATATCAAAACAGAATAAAAATCTAGTTCTATAGTTCAAGAGTTCTCACAATTGGGTGCTCTTTGATTGTGCATTGTGCGAACCACTCATCTGACTAATCCTTGATTCATCTTTATCACCTAGTCTTATTTTAGTATCCCTGAAGAGCATCTGCCTAGAAGTGCCTGGAACAACAGTTCCAGTTGCCTGAGCAGTGTGTTATTAGGACTGTAAGCAGAGAATGACATAACTGGGAAGAGTCTTTTACAATGAAGGCAACTGATGAGAGCTCTTTCTATTTTACCTTCATTCCCTGCCTCACCTGCATTAACATTTAGGTGCACTCCTCAGGTATGAACTCTAAAGGAATACCTATTCCAATACTATATTTCTGTTCCTATCGCAACACTCTATTTCTATTCCTATGTCAACACTACAGGAATTCAGTAGATACAGTAAATAAAAAGCAAAGGAATCAATGTATTCAGACTCGCCATTAGAGAAGTTTCCTAAGAACAGGCAATATAGATGAAGCTTCTTTATTATTTTTATAGTGAAACATAAAAGGAAGTAGAATGTATTCCTGATTTTAAGGCACTCAAAATATCTTACCTGCTTTTTGTTTGTTTATTCGTTTGTTTTGTTTTTTAGTTTCCACCTATATGTGAGGGGAGGGAGGAGGTATAGGTTTCCAGTTATGGAATGAATAAGTCACAGGAATAAAAGGTACAGCATAGACAATATAGTCAATAGTGCTGTAATAGTTGGAATAGTGTTGTATGGTGACAGACAGTAGCTACACTGGGGGTGAGCATAGCATAACCTTCAGAGCTTTTGAATCACTATCTTGTACACCTGAAACTAATGTAACATCATGTGTCAACTATACTCAAAAGAAAACATTAAAAAGAAAAGCATGGCAGTTGGACCACTTACCACTCTTAGAGCTAGCTGAATTTATGAACTTGTTGCATTCATCCATATGAACCAGCCAACTCCCTAACATTTGCACAAGTCACTCCTCTACTCTCTGTACAACCAGGCTAGTAGCTGATGAATACCTAAGTGGACCTATTCAGCAGATCAAGGGCTAGTAAAAGAAGAATTCTGGCCAGTTTCAGCTCATAGGAGGCCATCAAAGGGAAATGGACTGATTCTCATTTTAATTTATCTATATAACAAGATAAAATTAAGATTTTCAAACTAAAAAAAAAATCTCAGCTGTCTTGATTTTTCAAAAAAGTCTTTGCCAGTAGATTTTTCTGCTCCACCTCTGCTTATGTAAAACACCCAGAAATCACAAACTTGGTTGTAGTTCTTCAAAGGAGTTAATAATTCCACTCTAAGAAAAACCCATCAAAACAGGTTCAGAATGAGTGAAGTGACTTATTTGCTTGTAATTTGTTATTTTGGGGACTGTGGGGGCAGCTTTTATGAATGGGAAATAATTGTTATTTACAGCCTTGTTTGCTTTTGATGGAAGCTTATGTGCTGCCAAGGTTACCCAGGGTTTGAAAAGGAAGAAGATTCACTTTCCCTTTTTTTTTTTTTTTGGATCGGTGGTTTGTTGAATCTGAAATAAAGCAAACAAGATTTTCTTTCTGTTATATGAATAAAAAGAAAAGAATGGAAGAAAGAAACTTAGACTGTGCTCACGTCAAGTGGAATGAAGCACCGATTATGCCATCATTAAGTTAATTTGTTTAACATAGGCTGCCAATGTAAACAACTCAATGCTGGAAGTAGAACTTTTAACCTGAATTATCTGGTATTTCTGTTGACAGTCTGTTCTGGATTAAATCTCAGATTTACAGAAAAAAATAAGGAAAAAGTAGGTGTTCAACAAAGATTTGAACAGATCATTGAGAAAATCATTTCTATTCATATAGGTAGTCCTAGTATGTATACCAAATTCACAAACGTGACCTGTCTCTCAACCCTTCAGAACTACCAACTGCCTCTTGCCATTGAACTTGGCTTCTTCCTCACATGGTTTGAAGATCTATACATCCAAGGATGGCTTTAGTGGTATATGCAGTTCCCTTGCTTCTGCTGCACAGCAGTGAGACTGTTAGCACACAAGAAGTTGCCTCTCTGCCGTATAAAAATCCAGCTAAAAGCTCCAGATAAAACCTTAATTAAAAGGCTATGGAAACAAATGCATTGGGCATCAGGCCTTCCTACTTGCCAAACTGCTGAACCACCAGAGAGAGTGAATTCTATAGGAAATGGGCTTTTTCTATGAGAAATACCTGGCTGCTAGCAACACACATTCTTGGCCATAGTGAGAAACTTGGGAGGGAATGCATACTTCCCTCTGTGTAACTGCTGAACGACTGCTTCATGGATCAGGACTCTTTTGTAGAATTTCACATGAAATATGCTCCCAGTATGAAGGCCATGAGACAGAGATGAAGTTTTAAATCTCCGGTCTGGGGGTCTCATTTTGAGAAGTCAAACTGGGCAATGTGCTTGGTTCATTGCCATGTCTAATGTGTATCCAGATTTCTGATCTTTTTTCTCTTCCCTTTAGCATTACACAAGTCTAGCCAACTAACATACAGGATTCTACATGTCACACTGTCATCTGGAAGTTGGAATAAAAAGTAGTTTTCCAACCAACATTTTCTCCTGCTACTGTGGAGAGATCATTTGTTAATTCACTGTCCTTGGCCAGGCACCTAGTTTGTACTCAGTAAATAAAGTTGAATGAAAGAATGCACGCTCATGATGTGGATGCTACTTTCCTTATAACTAATGAGGAAATCACAGCTTAAAGAAGTTAAGTAACAGACTCAAGGTCATACAGCTCTTAAGTGACACAGATCAGATTTCCAACCCAGGCAATATGACTCCAGAGCCCATCTTCTTAAGCAGTACAGGCTATTCTCCTTACAAAAGACCTTGATTTGCTCTGAGTTAAATCAATTGAGTTCTTTCTATCCAGGGGTGAATCTAGATTTTGTTGGGCCTAAAGCTTATACAATTTGGGAGATCCTCTTTAAGGGAAAAAAAGAAAAAAATCGCAATACAAAATTAACAGCAGGGCCTTAGAAGAGGACCATGCAAGTAATGGGCCCCCAAACTTGAAAAAATTCTAGCAAGTTACCTCTAATTTCTGTGTGGCAAGGATGGTTGTAAGAGAGCTTTTTCTCCAAGAACTCAGAAAAATTCCTGTTCTGTGGCATTTGGACTACAAAGACATAGTTATTAGACTCAAGTGTCTTAACAGTCTTTGAGGGCAAACAGACATGTTAAAAAGATATAATCCAGTGTAATAAATGCTAAAAAAGAAGAGTATATAGAACACTAAAGAAGTCCCTCCTGTATTTAGATATTGGACTCCAATTCTGTCACCTCCACAAAGCCTTCCCATACTTTTCCATTCCTTACTGAATCTCTGAAGCGATGAGACATTTTAGACATATAGCAAAGTAACACATTCTAAGTTGTGTGGTTAGGCCTGGTCTTCCTAATTAGATTGCTAGCTCCTTGAAGGTATGTGGTCTCGCTTTCACCCCAGTTCTCAGGGCTGGTTACTGACTGTGTGGCTAAGTGGTTGATGGATGAATGTTGATAGGGCATAGCAATCTTTCTGGCAGCAGAAGCCATCACTGAGCATAAAAGCTGAGGTTAACTTTTTGTGTATTCATTTGTTTATGTGTTTGCTTATTGTGCTCTTGGGGGTTAAGGATATTTGATGTTTTTATCATCCAAAGGGGATTCACAGAGTTAATTTATTCTCTATATATATTTTTAATAAGGTAAAATTCATATCACATAAAATTAACCATTTTAAAGTGAACAGTTTTAAAATTTAGAACATTGACAATGTTCTGTAACCACCACTTCTATCTAATTCCAAAACATTTTCATCACCCAAACAGGAAACCCACACCCATTAAGTAGTAACTGCCCATTTCCCTCCCCCCACAGCCCCTGGCAACCACCAATCTGTTTTCTGTCTCTGTGAGCTTACCTATTCTGTATATTTAATATAAATGGAATCAAAGAATAATTAACCTTTTATCTCTAGCTTCTTTCATGTAGCATGATGTTTTCAAGGTTTGTCCACATTATAGTATGTATCAGTACTTCATTCCTTTCGTGGCTGAATAATGTTCCATTTTATGGACATAATCACAGTTAGTTTATCTGTTCATCCATTGATGGACATTTAGATTGTTTGTACTTTTTAGCTACTATGAATAATGCTGCTGTGAGCATGTATTGGTTCAAGTCCCTGTTTTTAATTCTGTTGTGTATATATCTAGGAGTAGAATTGCTGGGTCCTGTAGTAATATCTATGTTTAACTTTTTGAGGAAACACCAAATTGTTTTCCATGGTGGTTACACCATTTTATATCCTGCCAGCAAGGTATGAGTGTTGCAATTTCCCACCAACACTTGTTATTTTCCTTTTATTTTTTTAAATTATTGCCATCCTAGTGGAACTGGAGTAAATGTTTATGTTCAAATGATTCCTCCCATTGTTTTAAAGGTATTTAATAGCCCTGAGTGTCAATTCACATTCACTTCCAATTTTCAATGAGTCCCAGAGTCTCAGAGTATGAGTTATCTGATTGTTTTAAAAAAACATTTGCTGAGGGGCACCTGGGTGGCTCAATCAGTTGGGTGTCTGCCTTCAGCTCAGGTCATGATCCCAGGGTTCTGGGATCGAGCCCCACATCGAGCTCCTTGCTCAGCGGGAAGCTGGCTTCTCCCTCTCCTGCTCCCCCTACTTGTGCTCTCTCTCTCTCTGTCAAATAAATAAATAAAATCTCTAAAAAAATTGCTGAGAATCATTAAAACCGCAGCACTGTATGTAAACCAAGTATGTCAGTGTCATGTGTCAAGACATAGAGATGAAAAGGATGTTCTGACAGGTTCCTTGAAAGAAAATTTTAATGAAATTTTGAAACTTCATTCAACAAAAGTGAAGTCTTATACTCAAACTTCATTTTAGTTCTTTAATTTAGTCTTTATTTTTTAGACCTATCTGAGTAATGGGTTTCCAGAGGTGGACAAAAAGAAAACACATACAACCATATCTTTGTTACCAGAATTATATTTGATCCTCAACAAATATGACTTCATCATTACTAACTTATGTTCTTAATCAAATGTTTGAGTGTCTTACACCCCTTGGCTTCCCCCTATTTTTTTACACATAGAACATAACAAGAAGACCAAACAGTTCTAGCTACATCTTTTTTTTCCAGCCTATTTTTGAGAAGATACAAACCAGGAGTTAATCTGAGAGCTGGACTATAAGAAAGCTGAGTGCAGATGAAGATGTTCACAGTGGGCATCTTCCTTGAATTTAAAATCAAAGACCCCTACAAACCTACTGTTGGAAGGAAGCTTTGGCGTCAACGATTTTAAAACAGATTTTTTTAATAGAAACTTCTTCCACCCATTTTTATCCAAAAGACACACTATGCAGAGCCCTTACATCAAGCAAACAAATGAGCAAAACCAAAACAGCTTAACAACAAACAGAAACAGAGCTGCTCTGGTTAAGTCAGAGCTGGAGGCGTGCAGTCCTCCTGAAGCTACTGAGCAGCCTTCACCGTCCTCCCCCCACACATCCCCAGAGGCACTTTTGTGGACCCTCCTCAGATGCTGCACAACACAGTGTGGAAACCACTGATCTCATTCATTGCCCTCTCTCCCCCATGGAATAATCCAGCTGCTGCTTGAATTGTAAGCAACAAGGACCCCACTCCCTCATGGGCATCCTTTTATATTTGTGAACATATCAGGAGTATTAGAAAGGAATTCCATACATCGGTGCAAACTTCCCTGTAACTTCAATTCATTGGCTATTGTGTTTGTCTTGGGAACTCTAAATCTCTCTTCCACACCACAGCACTTCAGTTTTGTAAAGATAGGTGTAATGTCTTCTTTCTGTCAGTCTAAGTATCCTTACTTATTTCTACCTCTCCAGAAATGATGTGGTCTCCATTGCTTATATCTGGAATTGCTCCAGATCATTCTGGATGTACTCTTCCAGGTATGGACTGGCCAGGGATGAATATATAGGACCTGCCTTCTCCAATGCTCCCAAGGCTTGACTTCAACTAATGAAACCTAAGGCTGCACTTTTTTGACAGGGCAAGTTCACTGTTGGCACAAAGTAAGCTTGCAATCAACAGAAACCAGATCTTCTCCATACGAACTCAGGATTTTCTAGTTAGCTCAAACCTCTAACAGTTTATGTGTTGAAATGAATTTATAGATTATTTGGAGAATAGTTACCTACATACACCATATGGCTTTTAGCCTGTACATATTTTTCCAGTTATCTACTACTGAGGATTATCCACAATTTGCAAACCTGAAGGACTAAAAAAAAAAAAATTGATGAGTAACATTTTTTAATACAATAAAGATAAGAAAACTGAGGCCTGGAGACATTGAATGATGAGCAAATGTTTGCCCAGCCAATTACAACAGTGTGACCGTATGTCCCAATCTGCCTGGAATAGTCAGTTTATGCTAGCTGTCCTAGTGACATAGTTAATGAAACTTTTTTTCCAGACAAAAATCAATGTCTAGGTTTGGAAAAGTATTTATTTTTTTAAAGATTTATTTATTTGAGAGAGAGAGAGCATGAGCGAGGGAAGGGGCAGAGAGGCAGATAAGCTGACTCTCCACTGAACAGGGAGCCTGATATAAGGCTCAGTACCACAAGGCTGAGATCATGACCGGAGCTGAAATCAAGTCAGATGCTCAACCGACTGAGCCCCCCAGGTGCCCTTAGATTTGGAAAATAATTTAAATGATTGCCTTAAGTAAGGGCTCTTTCTGCTCAATCACACTGACTGTTTCTTATGCTAACTCTGTCCCCCTTTGGATCTGCATGTGATAGTGATGTAGGACATTCAAAGAACTGGAATTACACAGATTTTCTTCATAGATTCTGGCATCAGAGAACAGTCCCAAATCAGATAAATGAGTCTTGGTTGGCTTTCACTGCTGACATGTCTCAACAAAAACATCCCTCTATGTAGAATTCTAGTAGACAAAACACACCTAACCAATCAGATTATGAAAGGAGGGTCTAACAATACTCTTTATGATCCTAGAAGATTTTTGCAGTCATGGTAAAGTCAAAGTTTAAGAAGCCAGACTGAGGTAGCTCTAGTTCTTCCCTTCTGTGAAAATGTACAAGTTGAGTGCTCTGCAAATGATGGGAAATTAGTTTAAAAGCAGGAAAATAGAGTTGTGCCATCTTCTCTCCATTCTCTCCTATAAGCAAAAAAATAATAGGGTATTTTAGAAAGTGTATTGAAGGATATATTTAGGATTCATAAAAGATTATCATGTGCATGTATGGGAAATGAGATGAAGTTTTATTCTATGGTCATTCCTAAGGGCTTATTGAGTGACACATACTTTGGTAACTGCTAGAACCTAGTTACTAGAAGCTGTTAAAATATGCAGCAGCCATAAAACACTTAGAAGATTATTTTGTGTGTTTTGTGAAAAAGACTTTTGTGTTTTGGTTGCTTCTCTAAGATAGCCATAGTGGTTTGAGCAAGAAATAATATGTTGGTACATAAATACAATAGTGGTCTAATCAAGAAGTTTGAAAAGATAGTGACAATACTATTAATGTTATTGTTTGGGGCATCCATCAAGTTGTATTAGACCTCAGATTTTCTTCATGAGAACATTTGAGCACTCATCAATCACGTATCATTCCTAAAGGCAACCAGTCATCGTGGCTGTTTCTCCTTTAGGACAATGCCAAGCTTAAAGATTTTAAGTCCTGCCAGTGGCAGTAAAACTAAGTGCTCTCAGGAGAAAAATATAGAGGGCCTTTTTTCTTTTTTTCCTTTTTGGTAGGTGCACTAAAAATAGTCACCAAACAATTGACTGATTTGACAGCTTCCAAAGTGTCATTAAAAAGATTTTCTCTAATCTCTTTTTATATTCTTCATGATAAAAAGAACTTACCTGTGACTTATGTGTAGATTTCATACAGAGTTCTCCCTGAGCGTTTCAAAAAAGTAATTTTACGTATGTGAATGAGTATGTCTGTGTCTATTTGTGTCTCTTTTGTTCCTGGTGGTAAAATTACACTTCATTCAGAAAACTAGAAGGCATCTTATTAAGGCAATGTAACTAACTCCTTGACCCCATGCGGACATTTTCAAGACATTTGAGGCCTGCATCTTATACAGATTCATAGAAGCCTAAACCTTAGAGACATGCATTGTCTCATACCTTCTAGACACAAATAGTTCTATACATTATAAACACAAAAAGGCATATATCTTGTAAACACAGAGCTCCTTACCTAATAGACACACATAGGCCTACCCTTTGTGGACACATATTGGCTTACATTTCTTCAGACTCTTAAAAGCCTATACTATATAGATACATATAGGCCTAAAGCCATATGGACTGATCGAGGCTTATAAGGCCTGTAAGACCTTAGAGACATGTATAAGACTTTACCTCATATACATATATAGGCCTGTATAATCTACAGACACCCGTAGGCCTATAGCTTATAGACACACAGAGGCTATATCTTATAGAAAGTGACCAAAAATTCCATAATGAACATTTTAAAGGCCTAAGTACACACAGTTGAGATGTCCTTATAATCATAGAATTTTCAAACTTTGGGGTTTATCATCCTGGACTCTCTCTTCCTTATGAACATTTGATGAACAAGGACACTGAAACTCTAGATAATTTGTGCTAAGCTCACAGATTTGATCCACAGAGATGAGACTCGAAGTATTCTGATTCAAGGCCATTCTATATTCTCTTAGTACATAACCATAGCTACATATTACATATTAAGAGAGGTTTTCAACCCAAATCCTCTTTAGATGTATACTCTGTGTTCATAGAACATTGATTCAGGTTAATTGATCCTATTTACTTCAATTCAGGCTCCAAATTTAGCATATAATTTTTGTGCAATCTTTTTGTTAAACCTCCCTTATGGTATGTTCCTTTACATGCAAATATCTAAAACCCCACTACAGTTAAAAAAAAAATGGAGTCTCAAGATATCATAAAGATTTCTGATATTTTTGCAGTTAATACATTTCATTTAAAATACCACCAAGGCAGGTTATTGTCAACTCGTAATTTATTTAAATTGCTATTGGCTTCATTTCCATTTCTGTAGTCCTTAGCTTAGTATTCCAGAGACAGAAAGTGAATCTGAGTTCAGAAAATGCAATGTATTTTTTTGAAATGTGTGTTAAATCTTGTTAGACCTGTAAGTAACAACGGATTTCAAAAACTAAAAATAAATACAGATACCTCATGTTAAGCTGGATACCTTCTCTTCAAAATGAGAAGATGAACATTTTTAGAAAGGCTGTCACAGATATTGGAAACTGCCAAGCAAGCTAGTGCAGGCTGGGTCTAGTATGGAGTATTGATTCAGATGTCATAATTAAATGAGCCTGAGACGGAGCTCAGATAGAAACTGTTTGGAAAGATGGATAAAGAGTCAGGAAGAGCTATGAGTTAGAGTCTCTTCTCCTAATAGTACTTGTCAGAATTTCAAGGGTGAGAGGTTCTATGAATTGGAACAAGAATGGTGTGGGTGTGATGGAGTTTGGCACCTTATCAATTCTCTCCTTTCTAAGAGAGCATGTGTCTGACATCTGTGATTTATTTCCGATCTACCAGTCTGGTGAGCATGAGTCTTGAGTTTGCTGCCAAATTACTGTACTCGTCTACATGCTAAAAGGCTGCTGTCACATTTAAGACTGTCAGAAATTCGCATCCTTCCCATGGGTGATCCCAGAGAACACATATAACAGAGGCTTGCTTTTGCTTATGGAGAACCATGTGTGGGAGTTATGTTGTTGCAAATCAATTACTATTATACCAAATTAGCTTCTGCCTATGTGGTTAAAACAGTACTATAGCCATATAATGGAAATGGAGAATATAAAATAATGGAAATATAAAATATACAAATTCTCCTCTAATCTCACCACCCTAATACAAATGCTACCTCCACAGCCTCTGTCTATCTGCATTCTGTAATACTGACACTCACTCGTAGAAAAAATTTCTGGGGGCACCTGGTTGGCTCAGTCAGTTAAGCATCCAACTCTTGATTTTGGCTCAGGTCCTGGTCTCAGGGTTGTGAGATCAAGTACCGCATCAGGCTCTGGGCTGGGCATGGAGCCTGCTTAAGATTCTCTCTTTCTCTCTCCAACCACTTGTTCTCTCTCCCTTGGAAGGAAGGAAGGAAGAAAAGGAAGGAAAGGAAGGAAGGAAGGAGAGAGAGAGAGAGAGAGAGAGAGAGAGAGAGAGAGAGAGAGAGAGAGAGAGAGAGAAAGAAAGAAAGAAAGAAAGAAAGAAAGAAAGAAAGAAAGAAAGAAAGAAAGAAAGAAAGAAAGAAAGAAAGAAGAAAGAAAGAAAGAAATTTCTGATTATCAGCAATTTATTCCCATAAGGGGCAATCCTCCCCCCACCCCAAAGTGGGAGGAAGGTATAATCTTGGTTGAATGTGAAAAAGGAGGAGCATTCTAAAACCCATGACATAATACTGGGATGGAAATGAATTAAATTGGAATGAGCCCTGAAAAAGGGTCATTTCCCTTATCTGTGGTATAGCTCTTAGGAGGTGTTCTCTTTCACCAGCCAACTTTGTGCAGCTTAGGCTCTCTCGTCTTCATATCCTTACCCTGGAGAGAGAGAATCAGGTGATATAAGTACAGAGGGGATCAGTGATAATCGATATTTTTCTCTAAGTGCCACCTCTTCCTAGACCTGTGGCAGGGAGAGATACCATTGAAAGTTGACATAGCAGTTCCTCTTGCCATTTGAATCATGACGTTCCAACCCAGGAGCTGGCCCAGATCTATAGGATTTATCAGAAAGACCTTAATATTGCAGAATGGAAGTGCTCACCAATCATTCCTTCAGCATCTCCCTCCTCCTCCTCTTTATCCTCATTATTAGAACCATCATTGTTTTAAGCCACTCAGTTGCCTCAGGAGCTGTAAGGTGCCCCTAGTGATAATTCTCCATGGCACAGATATATACATATATACATAACCTTTCTCTATTCATTTGGCCTAACCTTCCCCCCAAAGGAAATTTACAAATGTTTTTTATTCTTCAGGGCTTTTGCATTAAAGGAGTTGTAAATAAACAAAACAAAAAGTTTTATTTATTGAAAAGTTGACCTCCTGCCCAATTACAGTACCTAGGGGACAAATGTTTGCGAATGATAAATATTGTAGGAATTGTTTTACAGGTGTTGGGAAGTGCTTACATTCTTTTAAGAACTCGAAAACTAGAAAGACCCTTAGTTATTCCCACTGCCAAACACCCCAGTCCCACAAATAAAGAAGAGGAAGTTCAGAGAGCTTAAGCTTGTTGGCCCAAAACCTGAGAAGCCCACAGTCTAACAGAGGCTTTGCTGGATCATTGATTTACCTCTCGCTTATTCTCTAGGAGTCCTTGAGCAGTTTACCTAGGTCGTCCCCATACCTTGGTTTTCTCAGCTCTGTGTTCAGACGGAAGATACGGAAGTCTCCAGTTGTAAGGATTAAGTGAGATCATATTCGCAAAATGCTTAGCAGCGTTCCTAGCACATTTTAGTTACTGGGTGCTGTTCTTTCATGAACAGGAATGATCCTTCAGGTTGGAATTGAAGGTAGTAATAGTAACAGAATTATCATCATTCTTATGCCACAAAGAGAGCATCAGTCTCTAAGACCCCATCTCTTTTCTTGCTACACATCCCTTGATCTGAGGGGGAAGGGAGTCTGTTTTTAAAGAGCACCACCCTGAAGAAAGGCTTTTCCTCTAGCAGTTGGACTTTCATTCCAGGGTCTAGAGATGAGGAAAGTGTGTTGTGCATTTAGACAATCCCTGCTGGAAAGTGTTGCCAGAAATAAACAAGCTGTCAGGAGCAAATGATTCATTTCTCATCTACTCAGATGACATCTGGTTTAAGTGTGATGAATACATGCTTGTTTAAATCATATGGTGACGGTGATGCTATCTGACAGAAATGTTTGCAAATATTTTGGGAATCCGCTAAGTGCTTGCTACCAAAAGAGTGAGCTTATTTAAAAGGAGAAAAAGGCATAAACTTCAGTCTATCAAATCAACGCTTGCTTTAACCTCCTAAGGCTATGAGATTTGCAGCTACACCTGCCACACTGTCTGAAGATTTAGAAGTGGCTATTTTGACATTAAATGTGGATGCCACTAGCAACATGCTGATGTGTAACTGTGCTCAGTGGTCATAGGAAACAGCCTGTGAATAAAAGAAATGTCAAGCGTACCAACATGTTTGAATGGACTTCAGTACCTTTCATGGTTTGGTTACTGTTTTCATTTACCTTTGCAGCTATTCATTTAATAGTGTTTAGTGGGTTGTATTATGCCAAATACAGAAGAGCCTAGAAGGAAATGAAGATATGCGCCAGCTGGGGGACTTCATGTGCCACTAGGAAAATAATCAGTCTTAGCATAATGCTTGATTATTCAGATTCATAATGGAAAGACATGGCATGGCCTGCAAAGTCTCTGTGTGTGCAGCATTATCAGTCATTCTGGATTGTTCTTGCCAAGCCAATTGCTTGCCATCTTAAATAACCTGAGAATTAGCAGTATTTAACTGAAATATATTGATAGTCCTTTATATGAAGAGGATTTAAATTATATACAGAAATTCTAAATTATCTGAATATCGAAAATGAAGGCTTATGCATAATGCATAACAATTGCTCAGTGAGTGAGGAATAAACATTTACATGGAGAAAATCATGTGAAACATGTGTCAAAGCATAAAGAATGTGTGCTTGATATATAGCCCATTTAATAATATTTTTATGCAAAGAAGAGAGAACAAATGTCTCTTTTTATGCATGACACCAATAGCTACTGTTTGTATAGCACATCGCAGTTCTTAAAGTACTTTCCATAAGTTATATCATATGAGATAATACTCTTATTTTAATCCAGGTAATTCATTAGATGTTTCAATAATATCATTGACATTTCAAATATACAGCTGTTTTCCTGAAACATCAATAAACAAAACCAATTTTATGAACTATTTACATAAAGTCAGCCTCAAATATTTCAAAATAATTGATTTTTACATATTAAGTCCATCATCTCCATCGTTATGTTTTCAAGTTCTTTGTTTCTAATTTGTATTCGCAAAGATAAAGAGGTTTATCAATGGCATTACTGTAGGCATTTTATGGTGTGACCAAAAAAATACCGGTTTGTATTTATCATAAATTACAACTTGTCGAAGCCCATCCTGAAGAATGAATGGCGACAGAGTAAGTGTACAATGAGGAGAAGTCATTTCTGCCCCCTGAGAATGAGCGTCCGTTATTGGGGAGAGGTCTGGTGATCTCAGGTTTGAAGAGAGTCTTGGAATACCTTCAGCAGACTAGATTTTAAGAAAATACAAAATGCAGAAAAGTACACACAAATACATATGTGTATATACATGTATGTGTGTGAAAATATGTTTACATTCATATATATGTGTATGAGTTTACAAAATAGAAGAGGTACCTGAAGCTAATGAATACTTATCTTGAGAACAGTGTAAATGAGGTAGGGTGGATGAAAAGGATCTTTTGTTTTTTATTCCTTATACAACTGTATTTTTTCAGTTGTTTGCAATGATAATGTCTTCATTGTTTACTTATGTGAAAATAGGTAGGTAGGTAGGTAGGTAGGTAGCAAGAAAGCCTAAATGCACAATGATACCAAGAATAAAAAGTGGGGACACCTGGGTGGCTCAGTCATTTAAGGGTCTGCCTTCGACTCAGGTGGTGATCCCAAGGTCCTGATATCAAGTCCCACATCCAGCTCTCCTTGCTCAGCGGGGAGCCTGCTTCTCCCTCTGCTTGAAGCTCCCTCTGTTTGGGTGCTCCCCCCCCCTCTCTCAAATAAATAAAATTTAAAAAAAGAATAAAAAGTGGACTGACCTGGTCATCTCTGTCTTTTTTGTTTATTGTGTTGTAAAGGAACTTTCTGGTTTTTCCCTCAAGCAGGTGTGGTACTGAGTGTCTCAGGCTGAATTATGGCTCCCTTTGGCTTTATCTCATTTGATATATCTTTGTCCATGGTGTGTTGTTACTTGCTGAACATTTGGCTTTTGAGGGAAGAGAGAGGCTCTAATTTGTAGTATTTACTGATTTCCATTGTGCAAATATTCTCAAGGTGGCCCATTTTAAACTATCAATTTGACATCAGTGTCTACACAGTCCCTGGAAATTATTAACTGTGTCCCAGCGGCTCAAATTGTGGCATCTTTTCCATAGGGATGTTCCCTTGGATTGGGTATTAGATTTCTCGGGAAACGCTTTGCTCTGGGAGGGTAGGGGGTGGCTAATGACAGGAAGGCCAAGAAGACTTGCTGAAGCAAACAACTGGAGCGCAACTGAAGGCCTCCAACTGAGTCTTGCTGAGCCTGCCACCAGATTGAAGTGGCAGCTACTGGTCTTCTCACAGGGGCAAGGGGCCTATGTCCAACCCAACATGGCTGACACAGAAGCAGGTCTAGTTGGCCTCTTCAAACTCTTCATTTATAAATGGAAATAATTCATAGGATGCCTCAGAACTACATACCATTTAGAAAAGAAAGTGCTATTTAAATAAATGCACCCAATGTTTTCTTCTTCAAATCCATACTTCTCAGGGCAGTCTAACTTTGTCCAAATGGCATGTTGTTTGTATGATTCCTACAGCTTCGTGCAATTATTCTGCTCAGCGCTGAAATAATCAGTCAATTTTAGAGACAAAAGGGCAGTCCTCTGTACCTCTAAGAGGCTTCCTTTTAAGACAGAGCTTACAGTAAAGACCTAGGTAGCCTAACCGTATGCTTGGGGCTGACTCAGTCGAAGACAACTACATTGATGAAGGGATTTTGACTTAATTAAGATGAGGCCTCTTTCAAGCGACCACCTGTAAATCAACAGAGAGGAGCCTGTGGCTAGTTCTAACCTTCCTGCTTCAACCAGGCAGAAGCTGTTGGAGACAGAGCAGTGTTTGAGGCTATAGGCAAAGTTGGATTCAAATGATGAGAACATTTTGCCCTGTCCCAACCAAAGACCTTCTTCAGCCATCGATGAGAAGGGGATGCTTGCTCCTTTGTGAGGCAGAACCATCATCAATGGGAATTATGTGTACCATCAGGGAAGCAGCTGCTCGATTTTTCAAATTAGACATGTTGATCCCAGCTGGGGGTCATTGAGGGGGATGCAAAGTACATTGACACAGTGTGCTCTGGATGGTTTAGATTCTCTGTGAGGCCGGCTTCACCCAGTATCCCACAGTAAACTTGGAAGGAGTCCTGGGGCTCGGTCCACTCTCTTTACAGCTACCTGGGGAGGCAAACATGAGAAAGAAGTGTTTGATTTGCGGATTACAGACCTAAGAGTGTCTGTAAGAAAGGTAGCCTGAAGAATGTCTTCATCTCAGTTTGCTTTTGTTGCTTGCTGAGCATGTTCGCTCCATGGGAAGATTAGACGTTTCTTGTTTGTTTGGAGGAAGCATTACAGAAAACCCAAAGCCCTCAGCTGCCTACAGCTGCTGGGCTGGCTAGGGGAAAGCCCGAGGGCCCTGGCCCTGAACTAAAGGTCTTTATTAAAATTTCCTTTTTTCTCCCCTTCTAATCTACCCTGAACTAAGTGGATGGTTGGTTTATTATGTAGCTGTGTTTCTTTTATCCTTTGATTTGTGGATTTCTTTGGGTGGAGGGGTGGTCTATACTCTCTAGCTTTTTAAGCGGTGATTTATAGGAAGCGTGCTGGCCGGCCCAAATACAACCCCAGGCAGTGCTCAGAAGGGATCACCGAACTTGAGCAGCTATTAGATCAAAGCATAAACCAAAACACAGAGACTGGCTGGGGCTGAAACGCTGGCCCTTCTGTGTGCGGGTTCCAATCACACATGGATTGTCCTTCCTGCCTGGGAGAATCATTTCCAAAATCAAGTGCCTTTCCCTGAAGAAATGTCAGCATTGTGATCAAAAGCTCCTGGCACCTTCCTAAAAGTGCTACTGCAAGGATACAGTGCGTCCGCCTGGGTGTTGCCTAAATAAGGCAAGTAGCGCTATGCTTGCAGTGAATTTGTGGTTGCTTATTTTTATGTTGTTTGAACTTTGAAGATGCCTATGGTTTTCCAAGTCTTCTATTAGCACCTCTGCTGAGTAAATTTCTGTCTGTACCTCTAGTTCTCATTTTTGCATAACACCCTGCAGGATGCAAGTGGTATAGCTAATGTAAGTCCTTACCTATATGAAGTCATGGGAAGGGATGTTTCTAAATACTTGTTTGGTGTGTAATTAAGAATTCCAGTGAATTGAGGTTGTTGGACGCCACCTTGTGCATCACCATATGTACTATGTATAAGCTATGTGAACTCCTGAAGACACAGTACTTTCCACCACGTGAAATATTGGCAGGATTGGGGGTTAGTTACAGCTACAATTACAGAGCTTCTACTGTACCGGGTGATGTGCTTCTACTGTACCGGGTGATGTGCTTCTACTGTACCGGGTGATGTGCTTCTACTGTACCGGGTGATGTGCTTCTACTGCACCGGGTGATGTGCTTCTACTGCACCGGGTGATGTGCTTCTACTGTACCGGGTGATGTGCTTCTACTGCACCGGGTGATGTGCTTCTACTGTACCGGGTGATGTGCTTCTACTGCACCGGGTGATGTGCTTCTACTGTACCGGGTGATGTGCTTCTACTGCACCGGGTGATGTGCTTCTACTGCACCGGGTGATGTGCTTCTACTGCACCGGGTGATGTGCTTCTACTGTACCGGGTGATGTGCTTCTACTGCACCGGGTGATGTGCTTCTACTGTACCGGGTGATGTGCTTCTACTGTACCGGGTGATGTGCTTCTACTGTACCGGGTGATGTGCTTCTACTGCACCGGGTGATGTGCTTCTACTGCACCGGGTGATGTGCTTCTACTGTACCGGGTGATGTGCTTCTACTGCACCGGGTGATGTGCTTCTACTGCACCGGGTGATGTGCTTCTACTGTACCGGGTGATGTGCTTCTACTGTACCGGGTGATGTGCTTCTACTGTACCGGGTGATGTGCTTCTACTGCACCGGGTGATGTGCTTCTACTGCACCGGGTGATGTGCTTCTACTGTACCGGGTGATGTGCTTCTACTGTACCGGGTGATGTGCTTCTACTGCACCGGGTGATGTGCTTCTACTGTACCGGGTGATGTGCTTCTACTGTACCGGGTGATGTGCTTCTACTGTACCGGGTGATGTGCTTCTACTGCACCGGGTGATGTGCTTCTACTGTACCGGGTGATGTGCTTCTACTGTACCGGGTGATGTGCTTCTACTGTACCGGGTGATGTGCTTCTATTGTACTGGGTGATGTGCTTCTACTGTACCGGGTAATGTGCTTCTACTGTACCGGGTGATGTGCTTCTACTGCACCGGGTAATATGATAAGATGTTTTATACATTCGTTTTTGAACCTCCTAAAGTAGCTTAAAAGCTAAGTAGTATTTCTACATTTTACGATGTGAATGAAGGTAAAGTCATTTGTCCAGGATCAAACACCTACCAAGTAGCAAAGCTGCAATTTGAACCTGGATCTTCCGTCCACCAAGAACTCCCTCTCTCTCCATGACTCAATGAGGCCTAGGGAAAATGAGCAAGTGCTAGAGTGACATACCATAAATATGGTGAAACACCACTTTGGAGAGGTAATTTCTAATAGCACACTCAATCTACCTAGATAACTGCTGGCTTATTCAGAGTTAAATAAATCCTTTTAATGGAATAAGATACTCAAGGGAGATAGGATTAACATATAAGATGCTTATCATTCATTTCCCACATTTCAAACAGAAGGGAGAGATGTTTTGATAAGGGCATTGAACAACAGAGTAACTTCACTATTGCTTCTAAGAATATCTTAGAAAAATAGTGAGAAAAAGTTTGATGTTATAAAACTTCCCCATCACTCTGAAAAACAAACTGAGGTTTCTAGAGGGGAGGAGGGTGGGGGGATGGGTTAGCCTGGTGGTGGGTATTAAAGAGGGCACATTCTGCATGGAGCACTGGGCGTTATGAACAAACAATGAATCATGGAACACTACAGCAAAACAAATTATGTAATATATAGTGATTAACATAACAATAAAAAATTAAAAATAAATAAAAATAAATAAAACTTCCCCATCAAAGATTGAAAGTCATTATTTCTTTCACAGGTCCCTTTGTTAAATTCTTTTTCTTTGTGGGGTGGTTGATCTTGATTGGGATCATTTCCCCTAAATACAGAAAGTATTTACACCTATAGCAGTTTTTTCAAGGATGAGGGCAGGAATGTCCATTCAGAGCGCCTGGGTAGATCAGTCGGTTCAGCGTCTGCCTTCGGCTCAGGTCATGATCTCTGGGTCCTGGGATCAAGCCCCAAAGTCAGGCTCCCTGCTCAGCAGGGAGTCTGCTTCTCCCTCAGCCCCTCCCCACCTCCTGTGCGCTCTCTTGGTCTCTCTCAAATGAATAAATAAAATCTTAAAAAAAAAAAGTACATTCGACATCAGCAATCAGGTCTACTGACAAAGGAGGATCCAAGTTAAAGACAAACGACTCTTCAGTGCCATCAGAATATGGTATTCTTCCCTCTTTTCTATTGTTTCTTTATTTTTTAAATTTGGTCTTCAGGAAGTAAAGATTTCATGCTTTAAGTGGCTCGGCTACCAGAAATAGTCCAATAAAAGATTGTCTAGGAAATTTTTGAAACTAAGGAATGCAGTGGAGTTACAAACAAGACTATCTGGGGGCCCAGCACACACAGGTTCATGCACATATGCATGCCACACACTCATGCACACATGCATGCCACACACTCATGCACACATGCATCCCACGATACTCATAGCCACCACACAAACACATATATGCAGACATACAGATGTGCATGCATGTGCACACACACATACACCCCACCCACCACACACATGCACACACAAGCCAGTTAAAGTAAATGTGCAGCGAACATAACCAGAGCTAACATTTATTGAGTGGCTAAGGTGGGCCTTCCACTGTGCTAAGGACTTACCCCCCCCACCACGTTCTTTCTCATGAGGAAGGTGCTGTGATTACCATCATTTTGCCGATGAGGAATTGAGCTCAGAAAAGTACAGTAGAAAGGAAAGAAGGAATGCATGCTTCTCTGAACTGCACTGAAAACCGCGTATGTAATCTAAAAACTCACGAACATTTCAGCTTAAATCTCTTATTTTGGCAATTTTTTTCTTTCTACATAGAGCTATGCAGAACTCTCCTCAGCAAATTGTGATGCAAATGTATATGCTTAGAATAAGCTTTCAGGACCCTGTTCCCTGGGCTTAATTCAGGCTTCAGCCCTGCTACCCAGATGACGCCTTTGTCTCCTGAAAAGCTGACCCACCTCTGTGTATCTGTATCCCTCTGCCATTCACCACACTGCTATGGGAGCTCTTCCCAAAATTCAGACCTAATCATGGTCACTACCTTGCTAAAAAAAATTCTGCAGTGAGGCAGTGTATCCTCAAACCTTGAGCTTGACTTTAAAGACCTTTCACCACTGAATAACCACATGAGTAATAAACATGATCCCAACGCTGGATCTTTTCTCTCTCCCTTCCCTTTCCTTATCTATATCTGGAAAATTCCTCTTTCATTGAAGACCTGGTTCACACATCACCTCTTTGGGAGTGCCTTGCCCAGCTCTTCTGCCCATGTGCTTTATTTCAGCCTTTAATGTTATGTGATGACTGTTTATTTGCATCTCTGTTCATTAGACTTTCAGCTACTTGAGAACAAGGTGCCACTTACCCACCTTGGTTTCCCAGGCAATTAGCACAGTGAAAGTACGCTTTTCCAAATGATCCAGTGAATGGATGAATGTCTGCACCCTGTTACGGTCTCATTTCTCTCCAGCACTTGCCGTACAGCTGTGTGTAGTAGGTTGACAGTAGGTGCGCTTTTACCTCAAGATTGTTTTCAGGCTCCCTCCACCTGGCCAGGTAGTTCTTTCAAAACACCGTGTATTTGTTCTAGCTATTTCCCCCTCAAAATGTTGTTTTTAAAATTTGTTCATCTCGGGGCACCTGGGTGGCTCAGTTGGTTAAGCATCTGCCTTCGGGGGGCGCCTGGGTGGCTCAGTCGTTAAGCGTCTGCCTTCGGCTCAGGTCATGGTCCCAGGGTCCTGGGATCGAGCCCCACATCGGGCTCCCTGCTCGGCGGGAAGCCTGCTTCTCCCTCTCCCACTCCCCCTGCTTGTGTTCCCTCTCTCGCTGTGTCTCTCTCTGTCAAATAAATAAATAAAATCTTTAAAAAAAAAAAAAAAGCATCTGCCTTCGGCTCAAATCATGATCCCAGAGTCCTGGGATCGAGCCCCGCATCGGGCTCCCTGCTCAGCGAGGAGCCTGCTTCTTCTCCCTCTGCCTGCCACTCCCCCTGCTTGTGCTCGCTCACTCTGTCAAATAAATAAATAAAATCTTTAAAAAAATGAAAAGCAAAAAATAAAAAATAAAATGTGTTCATCTCTGAATGAAGCTGTTCTTGAGGCCGTGTTTCACAGTTCAGGACATGGGCGGAGGGTCAAGGGCTCGTGCTCTGGACCCGGCCACACATGACACTGTGATAGGGGCAAGTCGCTTGTGACAACTTCTCTAGCTGTCAAAGTGATAGGGAATCCTGCCCAAATCATGCGGAGGAGGAGACAGCACTTGCCTCGTTCACCCAGGTCATTAAGGCAGGCCTCAGAGAGCTCAGTGCCAGCCCAATTATGTCCCCTTTGGTTTCTATTAAAATATTAATCACATTTTTTTTAAGATTTATTTATTTGAGAGAGAGAGAGCAAGCATGGGGGGTGGGTTGGGCAGAGGGAGAGGGAGAATCTCAAGCAGACTCCCCACTGAGCATGGAGCCCGATGTGGGGCTCAGTCTCACAACCCTGAGATCATGACCTGAGCCAAAGTCAAGAGTAGGACACTCAACCAACTGAGCCACGCAGGCGCCCGTTAAGTATCAATGATATTCTTGAATGGTATTCTCCCATAAACTGTGTCCATTTTACCTGCAAATGTATCCAGATAATTTTTAATCTATGTACACAAGAAGAGGAAAAATGGCTTCTTCAGTCCTTTTGGGAAACAGATATGTCATAAATTACAAAGAAATTAGGGAGAATGAAAATCCTTGCTGATGTTATGGTAATATACCTTTTCCTCCTCTCATAACTCTAAAATATAAAAATATTTAAAAATTACTTGTTTGTCAAGTCAGACTTGAAAATCAGGACTAGTGAATGTATGGACTGATAAGAGCTCTGAGTTTGGCCAAATAACAAGTTGGTAGGCTTTCCTAAATTGATTTAACCCACTTTTTACACATATGATTAGAAAACTGCTTAGGATGTGATTTATTTTAAATAAAACTAGCACCTAGCATTTGGAGGTGCCCAAATATTGATTCTCCTTCCTCTGCAAATCATTTATAAAGTTAACTAGAAGCTGCGAATTTAGATGCCTCCAAATTTACACTCCTGAGCAGGTGGTTATCAGGCAAGGACTCCAAGACAGCCCACTTGGAGAAGAGGCTGGGCTGTACCCTGGGTTGTGCTCGTCTCCTTAAGAACAGAAATTCACATTCTCCCTGTGGCTTTCAAGCCCCTTGGATCCTGTTTGGCATTTCTCTCTCTACTGATAGATGAATAGAAGGAGGGAAGGAGGGAAGAAGTGAAAAAGGAAAAGAGAGCAATGGAGGGAGGGAGAAAGAGAGGGAGTCAGGCCCGTTACTAGGTTTGTCCCTTTTAATTCTGTCCTTGAAGATTACTTTTAATAGAGCCTCCAGAATTGAAAATGAATATCCTTACCTTAAGTTCATCATTATTGTTTCCAAATAGGTCACATTTTTTGTAATGCCACAGGAACAAATGTGTTGTCTACATTTCTGCCACAAAACATAGCTTCTAACCATGTTTGTGATTATGGGTCATGGAATTAACTGGATGATCAAGAGAAAAATAGACTGAACAGAGGGCCAAAATGCTGGCATGGTTACACGTTGCACCATTTTGTTGATATTCACATGATACCTTGGCATTTTAAACACTTATACCACGTTATTGTCTATGTATTTAGCTTAATATTTAAGGAGTAGAGGCTATTGATGAACAGTTCCTAGCTCACCATTCCAACTCTACTTCATGATAAGACCCGTGGATAAGAAGGGGTAACAATGTCGAAGGAGCCAGAACCACAAATGGCCACTTATCTTACTAGCGATGCAGCGGGGGGGAGGGAGGTGCAGTTATTTCCAGGCATTGTCTTTCACATCTTCTTTCCTAGCCTCCAGAATTCTGCTTTTTAAAATTTTTATCAAGACATGAAAACTGGAGTGTCTGGGTGGCTCAGTCAGTTGAGCATCTGGCTCTTGATTTCGTCTCAGGTCATGATCTCAGGGTTGTGAGATCGAGCCCCGCATTGGGCTCCATACTGGGTGTGGAGCCTGCTTAAGATTCTCTCTCTCCCGCTGAGGGTTCTAGAGGGGAGGGGAGATGGGTTAGCCTAGTAATGGGTATTAAAGAGGGCATGTATTGAATGGAGCACTGGGTGTTATACGCAAACAATGAATCATGGAACACTACATCAAAAACTAATGTAACGCATGGTGATTAACATAACATAATAAATTAAAAAAAAGTTTCCCTCTGCCCTTCTCACCTCCCACTCTCTCTCTCTCTCAAATAAATAAATAAATCCTAAAAAAGTTTCAGCTAATATACATCTTATAAAAAGAAAAGAAAGAAGAAAAGAGGGGAAAATTTTTTGTGATAAGAACTCTTAGGATTTACCCTCTTAACTTTTCTATATGTCATACAACAGTGGTAGCTGTAGTCATTGTGTTGTACATGACATCCCTAGTGCTTCCTTCTTTTATAACAGGAAGTTTATACCTTTTGACCACTTTCTCCCAATCCCCATGCCCCATCCTTGATTCTACATATAAGTGAAATCATATAGTATTTGTCTTTCTCTATCTGACTTATTTCACTTAGTACAATGACTTCAAGGTCCATCCATGTTGTCACAAATGGTAGGATTTCCTCATTTTTAATGTCCATATAATATTCCAGTGTGTGTGTGTGTGTGTGTGTGTATCTCACATCTTCTTTACCCATTCATCCACTGATGAACAGTTAGGTTGTTTCCATGTCTTGGCTATTCTAAATGCTGCTATCAACATGGGAGTGCAGATATCTTTTTGAGTTAGTGTTTTTGCGAATTCTGTATATATTCTCAGAAGTGGAATTGCTGGATCATATGGTAGTTCTAGTTTTAATTTTTTGAGGATCTTCCATACTGTTTTCCATAGTGGCTGCACCAATTTACAGTCCCACCAACAATGCAGAAGGGTTTCCTTTCCTGCACATCCTCACCAGCATTTGTTATCTCTTGTCTTTTTGATGATGGCCATTCTAAGAGGCGTGAGGTGATATCTAATGGTGGTTTTAAGTTGCATCAGTGAACACAGGGTACCTTTCCATTTATTTGTGTCTTCTTCAATTTATTTCATCAATGTCTTGTGGTTTTCAGCATAGAGATCTTTCTCTTCCTTAAATTCATCTCTAAGTATTTTATTGTTTTCAGTGTTATTATAAATGGGATAATTTATTTCTTTTTCAGAAATTTTGTTGGTTAGTATATAGAAATGCTGCTGATTTTTGTATGTTACTTTTGTATCCTTCACCTTTATTGAATTTGTTGATTAGATCAGTTTTTTGGTTGAGTCTAGAATTTTCTATATATAAAATCACCTTGTCTACAAATAGAGATAATTTCTCTTCTTCCTTTCAAATTCTGATACCTTTTATTTCTTTTTCTGGCCTGATTGCTCTAGCAAGGATTTCCAATGTTTTGTTGAATAAGAGTGTTAAGAGTGTCACCCTTGTCTTGTTTCTGATTTTAAAGGAAAAGCTTTTATCCTTTACTATTGACTGATGTTAACCGAGAACTTATCATATGTGGCCTCTAACTATGTTGAGATATTCTTCAACGCCTAACTTAAGATTTTAATCATGATTGGATGTTTGAATCTTGTCAAATGCTTTCTCTGCATCTATTGAGATGATCAGATGATTCTTTTTTTTTATTCTGTTAATGTGATGTAGCACATTGATTGATTTATGTATGTTAAATAATACTTGCATCCTAGGGATAAATCCCACTGGATCATGTTGGAATACTTTTAATGTGCTGCTGAATTCAGTTTGCTAGCATTTTACTGATAATTTTTGCACCTATATTCATCAGGAATATTGGCCTGTAGTTTTTCTTTCTGTTTTGTTTTTCCCTGGTAGTGTCTCTGGTTTTTGTATCAGGATAATGCTGGCCTCATAAAATGAGTTTAGGAATATTCCCTCCTCTTCAAATTTCTGGAAGAGTTTGAGAAGGATTGCTTTTTGATTCTTCTTTGAATGTTTGGTAAAAGCCATCCAGTCCTGGGCTTATTTTCACTGGGAGACTTTTGATTAGTGATTTAATCTCCTTATTTTTCATTGATTTATTCAAATTTTCTATTTTTTCCTGATTCAGTCTTGGTAAACTACATGTTTCTAAGAATTCTTCCCTTTCTTTTAGGTCAGCCAGTTTTTTGGCATATAGTTGTTCATAGCAGCCTCTTTTGATACTTTATATTTCTGTGATATATGTTGTAAGGTCTTCTTTTTCATTTATAATTTTGTTGATTTGGTTCATTTCTCTGTTTTCTTTGGATGGTCTCTCTAAGGGTTGGTCAATTTTGTTCATCTTTTTAAAGAACGAAATCTGGTTAATTGGTTAATTTGTTCTCTTTTTTCCCTGCACTCTATTTCACTTTTTTCTGCTCTAATCTTTATTATTTTCTTTCTTTTGTTAACTTTGGGCTTAGTTTCTTCTTTTTCTAGTTACTTAAGGCATACAGTTAAGGTGTTTATTTGGGATCTTTCTTGCTTCTTAACGTAGGTATTTATTGCTATAAACTTTCTCTAAGAACTGCTTTTGCTGTACTCCATAAGTTCTGGTATGTTGTGTTTCCATTTTTGTTTGTCTTAAGAAATTTTTTTTATTTCCCTTTTAATTTCTTCTTTGATTCATTGGTTATTCAGGACAGTGTTGTTTAATTTCCATGTGTTCTTGAATTTTTTCAGTTTTCCTCTTGTTATTGATTTCTTGTTTTATGCCATTGTGATGAGAGAGGATATTTGGTCTGATTTCAGTCTTTTTGAATTTGCTAAGACCTATTTTGTGGCCTAACATATGGCCTATCCTAGAAAATGTTCCATGTGCACATAAGATGAATGTGTATTCTGCTGTTGTTGGATAGAATGTTCTGTAGATGTCTGTCAGGTCCATTTCATCTGTCATTTTTCAAATCTGCTGTTTCTTTGTTGATTTTTTGTCTGGATGATCTGTTTGTGGTAGAGAGTGGGGCATTAAAGTCCCCAACCATTATTAATTACTGCTTATTTCTCCTTTTAGCTCTGTTAGTTTTTGCTTTATATATTTAGGTGCTCTAATACTGAGCACATAAATATTGATAATTGTTGTATCTTCTTGAGATATTGACCCCTTTACCATTACATAATGATCTTCCTTATCTCTTGTTACCATTTTTAGTTTAAAGTCCTTTTTCTGCTGTAAGTGTAGCTACCCCTGCCTCTTTGTTGTTGTTACCATTTATTTGAAATGTCTTTTTCTCTCTTCACTCTCAGTCTGTGTGTCTTTAAGACTAAAGTTAATCTCTTGTAGGCAGCATATTATTGGATCTTGGCTGTTTTCATTCAGCCATTCTGTCTTTTTTTTTTTTTAATTTTTTTATTGTTATGTTAATCACCATATATTACATCATTAGTTTTTGGTGCAGTGTTCCATGATTCATTGTTTGTTCATAACACCCAGTGCTCCATGCAGAACGTGCCCTCCTCAATGCCCATCACCAGGCTAACCCATCCCCCTACCCCCCTCCCCTCTAGAACCCTCAGTTTGTTGAAAAGCCATTCTGTCTTTTGACTGGAGAATTTAATCCATTTATATTTAAAGTGATTATTGATAGGTAAGGAGTTACTATTGCCATTTTGTTACTTTTTTGGTTGTTTTGTAGATCCATTGTTCCTTGTTTCTCATCCTGCTGTCCTTGTGTTTTGATGCCTTTTAGTATCAGTATGCTTTGACTGCTTTATCAAGTTTTTTTTGTGTAATTACTACAAGATTTTCCCTTGTGGTTACCATGGGATTGACATAAAATACCTTGAACTTATTAACACTATTTTAAATTAATAGCAACTTAACTTCAATAGAAGTCAGATACTTTACCCTTTTACTTCTTTTCCCCCTCACATTTTAGGTAATTGCTGTTATAATTTACATGTATTTTATACCAATTAATTTATATTTATCATTATTTTTGCTATATTTGTCTTTTTAACTTTTAAACTAGAACTAAGAGTTATGCATCACTATTACCATATTGCAGAATCTAAGACTATATATTTACCATTACCAGTGAGATTTATGCTAACTTTTTGTGTTTTTATGATGTTACTTAATGTTCTTTTACTTCCACTCAAAGAACTCCTTTTAGCATTTTCTGTAAGGCAGGTCTGGTGGTCATGACCTCCCTCAGCATTTATTTGTAAAGGAAAGTCTTTATCCCTCCTTTGTTTCTTTTCTTTTCTTTTCTTTTATTATGTTATATTAGTCACCCTACAATACATCGTTAGTTTTTGATGTAGTGATCCACGATTCATTGTTTTCGTATAACACCCAGTGCTCCATTCAGTACATGCCCTCCTTAATACCCATCACCGGGCTAACCCATCCCCCCAACCCCCTCCCTTCTAAAACCCTCAGTTTGTTTCTCAGAGTCCATAGTCTCTCATGGTTCGTCTCCTTTGTTTCTGAAGGACATCTTCACCAGCTATAGAGTTCTTGGTTGACAGTTATTTTCTTTTAATATTTTGAATATGTCATCTCATTCTCTCCTAGTCTGAAAAGTTTCTGTTAAGAAATCCACCAATAGTCTTATGGGCTTCTCTTATATGTAACTTCTCTCTTTTCTCTTGCTACTCTTAAATTTTTCTTTGTGTTTACTTTTAACAATTTAATTATAATTAAATTAAAGTGTGGCCCTTTTGGGGTTCAAACTTTTGGGGATCCTTTGGGCCTCTTGGATCTAGATGTCCATTTTTCTCCCCAGGTTAGAGAAGTTTTCAGCCATTATTGCTTTAAGTTTATTTTTTGTCCCATTCTCTTTCTCTTCTCTTTCTGGAATTCCCATAATGTGAATATCGTTTCTTTCTTTTTTTTTTAAGATTTTATTTATTTGAGAGAGAGAGAGAATGAGAGAGAGCGCATGAGAGGGGGGAGGGTTAGAGGGAGAAGCAGACTCCCTGCCGAGCAGGGAGCCCGATGCGGGACTCGATCCCGGGACTCCAGGATCATGCCCTGAGCCGAAGGCAGTCGATTAACCAACTGAGCCACCCAGGCGCCCAGAATATTGTTTCTTTTTATTATGTTCTATAATCCCTGTGGGCTTTCTGTACTCTTTTTCATTTTTTTATTTCCTTTTGATCCTCTGTGTAATTTCTAATGTCATATGTCCTATTCTCCAGGTCTCTGATTCTTTTTTCTGCAGAGCCAGGTCTACTTTTGAAATTCTCTCTTGAATTCTTCAGTGCAGTTATTGTATTTTTCAACTCTAGGATTTATGTTTTAGTTTGCTTTGGTTTTCTGATGCTTGTATTTCTTTGTCAAGCTCCTCATTTTGTTCATGCATTGTTTTCCTAATTTTGTTTAGTTATGTGTCTATTTTCTTGTAGTTCACTAAACTTTCTTAGGAGGATTATTCAGAATTTTTGACAGTTTATAGATCTCTGTATCTATAAGGTCAGTTATTGGAGCTTTATTCGTTTCCTTTGATAGTATCATATTTACTTGACTTTTTGTGTGTGTCCTTGATTCCTTACATTGGTGTCTGTACATTTAAGTAATGGAGTTCCTCTTTCAGGCTTTATAAGATTGCTTTGGCAGAGACAGTTCTTTGCTGGTCATCTCCATTTTTGGTTTCTGGGTGTATCTACCAGTAATTGGGCAGGTGGGGCCTGCTATTGTGGTCTATTTTGGGGCAAGGCAACTGTTCAGCTCTTGAGGACAGGGATGTGGGATGGTTTGCCACCATCTGAGAACAGTTGGATAGGACTGCTGGCTTGGTTCCCTGCCCAAATGTGGCTGTAGGATGGGCTCCATGACTGCCTGAATTCTCTTGTTAGGTTTACTAAATCATTAGAACTAGACACTATATTTAGTAATAGATGGGGCTATGAATTTGCTTCCCTGCCCTGGCAGGGGAGCAGGCTAGAGCTCAGGGCTTTAACAGCTCATTGTTTGGGGGTCCAAATCAGGCCTGAGTGTACACTAAATTTTCTTTTCTTTTTTTCTCTTTTTTTTAACTCTTTTTTTATTAACATCTAAATGTATTATTTGTTTCAGAAGTACAGGTCTGTGATTCATCAGTCTTACACAATTCACAGGGCTCGCCATAGCATCTACCCTCCCCAATGCCCATCACCCAGCCACCCCATCCCTCCCCGCCTCCACTCCAGAAATGCTCAGTTTCCTGAGATTAAGAGTTTCTTATGGTTTGTCTCCCTCCCTGGTTTCGTCTTGTTTCATTTTTCCCTCCCTTGCCCTGTGATCCTCTGTCTTGTTTCTCAAATTCCTCATATCAGTGAGATCATATGGTCATTGTCTTTCTCTGATTGACTTACTTCACTTAGCATAATACCCTCTAGTTCCATCCATGTCATTGCAAATGGCAAGATTTCATTTTCTGATGGCTGCATAATATTCCCTTGTGTATATATACCACATCTTCTTTATCCATTCGTCTGTTGATGGACATCTAGGCTCTTTCCATAGTTTGGCTATTGTGGACATTGCTGCTATAAACACTGGGGTACATGTGCCCATTCGGATCACTACATTTGTATCTTTGGGGTAAATACCTAGTAGTGCAATTGCTGGGTCATAGGGCAGCTCTATTTTCAACTTTTTTTAAAAAAGATTTTATTTATTTGACAGAGAGAGACACAGCAAGAGAGGGAACACAAGCAGGGGGGAGTGGGAGAGGGAGGAGCAGCCTTCCTGCCGAGCAGAGAGCCTGATGTGGGGCTCGATCCTAGGACCCTGGGACAATGACCCAAGCTGAAGCAGATGCTTAACAACTGAGCCACCCTGGCACCCCTATTTTCAACTTTTTGAGGAACCTCCATACTATTTTCCAGAAACACTGAATTTTCTGATCAGGTAAGGCCACTAGTTTTGCTGTGCAGATGAGGTACGCCATAGGCTGCTCTCTGTGCAAGTGCCATTTTACATAGGGCTGTTGAATGGGCTATGCAGTTTCCCATGTGCTCTGGTTAGGTTCCCTGGTCGGACAGACTGAAGGTTGTATTCAGCAGTGAATAGGACTACAAATTAGATTCCCTGCCGGGGTGCAGTGAGAGAAATAGCTCTAAAACCAGTAAAGCTCTTTGTTGTCTTACCTCAGGCTGACCTGCACCTCAAGTTCCCTGGCCAAACAGGGCCACTAGCTTTGCTCTTCAAACTATTAGCTCCGTCTGTTCTCTTGGCTTGAGTGCCCCTAGGCTGCACAGCATTCAAGTGTTTTCACCAGCCCTTCTGGTCAAATGGGGCTGGAAGACACCCTCCACAGTGGATGGGGCTAGGTCTCAGCCTCCTTGGCTGGGCGGGAGGGGCTGCTGCAGGCTATTCTCAATCTCCCAAATGGACTCTCTGGCTGGGGTGGGCTGAGATCTGTACTAAGCCTCAGTTATGAATTAATCCCTGTCTGTGTCTAGCACAGGAAGACTCCATGCCTGGTAATGGCTTTGCTCTGGAAACTGTCAGCTCTGTCTAACCACCTTTGGGCTACCACGCTGCTGGGCCACACAGCTTTCAGGAGTTATCACCAGCCTTTCTCACCTGATGTGGCTGGAAGGCACTCTCTACAATGGGTGGGGTTGTGACTCAGCATCTTGCCTGAGTGGGGGCAAACTCACTCTAGGACCAGCAAAACCCCTTGTTAGAAGATCCTAGTCAGGCAAATCTGCACTCTGTTGAGTTCCCTGGTCAAAGTGCGCCCCCAATGTGGTTCTACAGATGAGCAAAGCCAACAGTGGGATTACTACTTTGGCACTGAAGGCATGAAATCAGTCCACCAAGATCCCTGTACTGGTTGTTGCAAGTCCCTCCCCTCTTCTCCATCAGATTCCCAGTGGCTGGGCCCTACAGATTCCCCTGCGATCTGTATGGGGCACAATCAGAATAGGGGCTCCCACAAAGAGGCCCACAGTGCTGGAGGAGGCTGCTTGCCCCCTGCATTCTCTTTTTCCACTGGAGAACTGGAGGCTCAGGGGAGGCCTCCGTGCATGGCACTGCACTGGCCTGGGGGAGGGGCAATGTAGTCCCTGCTCTTATCCTTCTAATGCGGTTTATCTTGGTCTTCAAGTGCAGGGAACGCTTCAGCCTCACTCCTGACCCTGTGCTCTAGGATTGTCCTAGTGATGTCTTGTTTTTGAATAGATGGTAGCTGTTCTTGAGCGAGGAAGCAAAGTCAGGAATGACTTATGTCACCATCTTGGTGACATTACTCCTCAATTTAATTCTTAATTCTACCTGCATCTAAATTGGCCTTTGAGAACCTCATGCTCCAAAAATAAGGGCATGTGTTTTAGGCCTATATCAGCATCTGTTATCGGTGGGATTGTTAAGAAGGAGAGAGAAGCAGAATTGGAATCTTGTTGGGTGTGCATTTACTCTTTTGTGTTTCTCTGCAAATATTTGTCTATTCTAACTTTGCCAAATCTATTTGCCTTTTCCTTGGAGTCATTAAGAAACAAAGCATGTTGCTGTGCTGTTAGAGGCTTAACAAGATTTTGAAGTTTACAGATCCCAAAATCCTGCAGAGACATGGGTCTTGCTGGTAGCATTTGGACAGAAAAAGATTGAAAAACAGAATGGACAGTCGTGTTTCTCTTTCAGAAGCAGCAAAAACCCAGGTGTCACCTTTAAGGAAAAGAATAGCACATAATCTGAGTTTGAAACATGATTTATGTCAGGGAAATCACAAACTGTGCATGGGGTCTAAGTTTTTTGGTTTTGCTTTTTGTTTTGTTTTGTTTTGTTTTGTTTTGTTTGCAACCCTCGAGACAAGATGGAAGCACAAAGCCTCAGTCCTAAGCAAGGTTTCTAAAAAAAGAAAGAGTAAAATCTATTCCTGTGCTTCCAGCTGTAAGTTCCAAGTAAAATGATTGAAAAATCTAAACAAAACCAATGTGAAATTCATTGCAAAGCCAAGGCTTTCTCTCTCTCTCTCTCTCTCTTTTTTTTTTTTTTTTTTTTATTTTAAAGGCTTCCTATCACCATGTCTGGTTCAAAAGTGAGTTGTTATAGCAACAGGAGAAAAGTAAATGAGCATTTCACATTGTAAAATTATGCCTGCCTCTGTTCTAAACAGTACCGTCCATGCAGTCAAATGAGCCCAAGTCATTTAAAGGAGAAGAATTCCATTTTAATTGTTAAGGCTTGCACCAAACCTACCTTTAAAACCCAAAGTTCATTTCAATTAACCTTATTCCCCAAATCGATATAATAAATTCCCTGGCAGGATGAGACTGAGCAATATCCTGTCTGATGAAGATGACCTCAGGAAAATATGGTGCCATGGATTTCAGCACTGAAGAATAGCCAAAGTGCTGAGTGGCACTGAGCTCATAGCACGGTACACAGAGCCTTTCACCTCTAAATCATTGTTTTTAATCCAGTATAGATTGGAAGCAGGCGAGTGACCTTGCTTTTTAACACTTGTTCACTGACCTGTACTAAATTGGATGTTGATCCGGGTCCAGCTTCAAATACATGTCTACACAGTGGACATTTTCTGAGCCCCACACTGGCTTCCAAGAAACTAGGCTGAATGAAATCAGAGAGGATTTTTTGGCCTGTGTTTTTTCCACGTGTGTAGATAACCCCTCCATGACTGCAATGGAGTACTTATAGGGAGATTTTTTGGATCAGTGATTATGTCTTAGTCATCTCATAAGGAGCCTATCTCAAGACTAACGCATTTCTATTTAGTTAAGCATTTATAATTATCAATGTTGCAGATTATCACATTTAAATTAATTTGTAAATATGTAAAACAACAAGGGAGAGAGAACCAACCCTTAGTCCCTAAGAGCGACCCTCCCACAAAGCCTCAGGCAAATTTTAATTATTAGCTATAACTGATCTGTATAATTAGTCTGGGCTAATATCCCCTAATGTCTTTCTATTTAAAGACACAGACGCACTATTTATATACCCAGACAAGTTTGCCATTCTGAGAAATCATCTCCATTTCAGCAATGAGAAGCACCAAGCCCGTAAACAGACTGGCAATTTGGGACTGTAAGGGCAACCTAGATTCATAAAGCCCTCACCAGAGGAGTCTTATTGTGTGAACAACAAGAGAAAAAGGAAGAGAGTCAGCCCGAATGCGCTGGTCACAGGTGACTTTAGCCCCTTCTGACCTTCCCAGTTTGTGAAGGTAAGAAGTACCTTCCCCTCATATTTCCTGGTCTTACTGACTTCAATAGAATTGGCCTGCTCCCCTGCCCTGCATCTCAACATGGCTGATGAGCTGAGTCATCTAGGAGGAAAGAGGATCTCTGGCCCCTATCATGTGATTTTGATTAAGCAAGCCTGGGAGAGGGTTCAGGAACCTGAACTTTTAACAAGCTCCCCGAGCTATTATTATGATCATCAAGACTTGGATACCATTGCTGAATCACTTAATCTTGGGAGGAGCGGAGGGGCAGGAAGAGGGAGTTCCATCCCTTCATCTGTAAAATCAGCCCCAAACACTGGCTGGGACTTCTGCAAAAGATCCTAAAAGCACCCCGTCCAGCCCCATATGTTTCTTTTCATAGGCAGTCCTTCCAGGATGTCTAATACTGATTTTCATAAATCTGAAGCAAATTGGTATAATCATATAACTTCTAAAGAGAAGATAGAGTGAAACCAAAACTCCATATCCTGGACCGCCTGACCCTTCCTGAGCTCCCCTGTCTAAAACTTCTTGTATTCCATTCTCCTCGTTCTGCTTTAGCCAAATTCTTGAGTGCACAAAGTACTTGCATTGTTGTTTTGCTCTAATCTTTCCCCAGATCTTTGCTTGGCTGCCAATGTCTCATTCATCAGATCCCAACTCATAGATCACTTCCTTGAGTGATCTCAGGACACTCATCTGGGGTAGGCTCGAGTGCCTCACCACCCACTTCCCCCCTCCCCCAGGTTGGATTTTTCATTTTAAGACCCCTATTTCCTTACTTCCCAGTTCTTATCATATTCTGTAAATATCCTATGTATTATTTGTCGTCTGTTGATTATTCCTCTTTACCAACTAAAATGTAAAGGCCACAAGGCCAGGAGCTAGTGATTGATGTGGCCGCTGATGAGTTGTTGCCACCACCACATCACACAACCAGTTAGGCCATTGGACCAGGCTAGCCGACTCTGGGACTCTCTACCACACCACAGCAGTGATGTGACACAATCTTTCAATTTCACTTTCATGCTGGCAGAACAGATGTAATCATCATGAGTGTATAAGTTCTGAATGATAAATGAAGATAACTACAAATTGAGAATTCCGAGTTTTTTTAGAGTTCACGGAGTATTTAGTCTTTTTTCTTCTTCTTCTTGTAATAAGAAATTCATCTGGGGTCATTTCCCATTTTTTAGTCCAGGGACATTCTTCGTCTACATTATAGTTTTTATACTGGCCCCAGCCTCTTGACAGGAGCATTAACAAAAATAACCCTAGAGGCACATACAGTTAAAACAGGGAAAAGAACATTCAAATGAAAGGGCATATAAATATAAGAAAAACCAGAATAGAAGAGGAAACTGGAACACACTGGCCACCCATTATTGGAACACATTTGTTAAATAGCAGGTGCTTCTAACTCTGAAACGCCAAGGAGCCCTTATTATACAATTGGACATTCATGTTCAAGTTATTTTAAATTCAGATTTTCTTTAAACATTTCTAGTAATCTTCCCTTGTTTGCTTTTCCAAAGCCTTGTTCCTCTTCCCAAACCCTCTCCAAATCAAATTTTTTCCTTAATTTCTTTTTTTTTTGCAAGAGAACTGCAAAAGAATTGACACTTGGCATGTGGTGATTCAAAAAATACACTGTCCCTTCTCACCAGACCTGATGTCTTTATCTGACAAAATCCATATGCTGTGTGATCACCATGGCAACTAAGTAGGATTGTAATTGCAACCCTGGAAAGCTAATTTTTTCACTCAAATTGTGGCATACGTTTAACCTGTCTGAAGTTTCAACAAACCATCTTTTAATGACAAGTGTTTTGAAAGGTCTAATTTAGTCTGTTTGTTTGAAGGCACATTTCTTCCTTTTTTTAACTGAATAAATTAGCTCTAAAAGGGGAGCACAAGAGGCTGCAATATTTTCTGACCTTACCTTATAAAATTATACCTGATCACTTTGTAGCAATAAAATCTAAATGTATGACTCTTTCTGAAGGCTACACAGACATTAGAATCCTCACACTCTGTAGTGAGAACTAGGTAAGTCTCTATGGAGATACAACCACACAGACCAACCATTCTTAAGGTCCAAGTTCCAAACTCTTTTCTTCCACCTGCCATTAAGGAAACTCTGCATCTCCTATGACCAGTGACACAGGTGTTCGGGCTAAGTAGCTATTAAAGTTTCTCATGAAGACAAACCATGAGAGACTCTTAACTCTAGGAAACAAACTGAGGGTCACCGGAGGGGTGGTGGGTGTGGGGAATGCGGTAACTGGGTGATGGGCATGAAGGAGGGCATGTGATGTCATAAGCACTGGGTGTTACATGCAACTGACGAATCACTAAATTCTACCGCTGAAACTAATAATACACTATATGTTAACTAAATTGAATTTAAATAAATTTTTTTAAAAGGTTCTCATGTAATGAAAACTTCAGCTTAGGTGAAATTTTCCTTCTGTGCTTCTGGTTCACAGTAATTTCTGAAGTGGCTATATTTTATTTTTCTGGATACATAGATGAAGCATTATATTTGGAAAGCTATGTGGGTTCAATCATTAAATTCTCTTAGGATATGCATGAAGAATGAAGTGCCTGGTGAAGAAACTTTAAGAACCTGGTTCTGGCCCAGCCAAGAATTATAGATATTGCCCTCAAGAAGCCTACAGTCTAGCTATCTGGAACTTCATGGTGCTTAAAAAGAAAAAAGAAAAAACATCAGAAATGGAATTCAAAAGAATTGGAATCTAGTTCCAGCTCAAATGGTTTCTAGCTGTGTGATCCTAAGGCCATAATGTGCAAACGGATGGCTTGATGGTACACGGTGTGTATCCTGGAGTCCAGGCCCAGGTCTGCCTGAAGGATGAAGGGACAATCTGACATGAAGCTATCTGCTTGAGGGACAAGGCACTTTCCAGTGAAGACCTGAACTACAAGAAGGGAAAATGAGCCCAGTGGGGCCCAAGGAACAAGAGGTTGGTGAAGCAGAAAGATCTTGAGCACAGCACAGTGTATCACTTAGAACATGCCCCACCCCTGACATACCCATCCAGTGCACACTGGGACCCCTGTCACAGCACACCAGACAACAGGGACCGGGGCCAACAAAGCAAAACAAAGGAAAGAGCCTTTGTGCTAGAGTGACCACAATGCTGCTTTGTCTGGGATGACCTCAGTTTACATGCCTGCTGTCCTGGCATAATGAGCAATTGCTCCTGCTTTCACTATCAGAAGTGCCTCAGTCAGGGGTGCCTCGGTGGCTCAGTCGGTTGAGCCTTTGGCTCAGGTCATGATCTCAGGGTCCTGGGATCAAGCCCCACGTCAGGCTCCCTGCTCCGCGGGGAGTCTGCTTCTCCCTCTCCCTCCCCATGCTCATGCTCTTTCTCACCATCTCTCTCTCTCAAATAAATAAAATCTTTAAAAAAAAAAAAAAAAGAAGAAGAAGAGGTGCCTCAGTCTGAATATGGAAGTATGTGGTCACCTGCTCCGTGCTGGTATTTCTGGAGGTTGAAGAAAGCCAGGAGGTGTTGCTACTTTGCAAGTGTGTAACCATAGCTCCTGGGTGTGACTTGAGGACCCCCCCGCCCCACATCCCCGGCCCCACGCTCTGCTCCCAGATGGCTGCAGAGGCCTGAAACAGGGGCGGCATGGGCTGGAGCAGGTGGGACTGGGAACGCGGGGCAGCCTGGGAGCAGTAGCACCACACTCAGGCAGATGGGAAGCCAAGGCGAAGGGCCATGGCAGGCATGACTGAAAGGAGCTTGGGAGAGCAGGGAAAGCGCACCCTACCACCCCCGGATACCGTGGAAGGCCAAGAACCACGGTTTTGTTGTAGTTAGGTGATGGGTGGGACTATTGGCCACACCTGCCCCGGCTCAGGAGGCCCTCCGGCGTGCTGCATCGGGCTCTCCCTGTGAAGAGCGAGGCACCAACAATGTAGGCGTAGCTTAGGAGCAGTGGGCGGGCTTCACATCATTTGCGGGCTTTCCAGCAATGCTCTCAGTGTCAATTCTTCACCTGGTCCGGCCACTGAGCTCATTCCAGGCAGTGGGTCCTTTTTTGGGCTACCAGGTCCTGAGAACCCTTCTGGTGATCCCTGTCGTCCTCCTTCCCAGTCTCCTGCCCACAAACCCAGGGATAGCTCAGGTTCAGAAGACACTCTCCCCTTTCCCCCGGTTTCTCTTCACTTGGACATCCTATCCAAGCCCAGAGGCCTCTTTTCCCTTCAATCTTCTATTTCTGTAAACAAAAGCCGGAAAAATGTGCTGACAAATTCTGGGCACACTCCATACCTCATGGCTCCCCAAAACTAGAACACAGAACCAACTTCCTGTTTGAATGGAGAGAAGAAAGATAGGAAATTATGAGAAAAGCACTAACTTATTTTACTAGCTTTCTATTACTTCTGTAACACATTACCACAAACTAAATGGCTTAAAACAGCCCAAACTCAGTATCTCACAGATCTGTAGGTCAGAAGTCCTAGTGGGTTCAGCTGGTTCTTCTGCTCTGAGCCTCCCAAGGCCAGAATCAAGATGTTGGCCATCCTGGGCTCTTATGTGGAAGCCCTGGGGACGGGATGGGCGGTCATCTGCTTCTAGGCTCATTTACACTTTTGGCACAAATGAGTTCCATGTAGCTATAGGTCCCCCTCTCCTTCCCCGCTAACAGCCTGATATTATTCCCAGCTTCTAGGGGGGCTCACATGCCCTAGCTCATGGCCCCCTTCATCTCCCAAGCCAGCAGCCCTGGGCCTAGTTCCTCCTACATTGTGAATCTCTTTTACTTCCTCTTCTGATACATCTTTTGCTTGCAAATGGAGAAAGTCCTCTGCTATAAGATTGAGCGCATCCTATAATCCATGTTAATCTCCCAATTTTAAGGCCCATAACTTTAATTACATCTGCAGTCCTTTTCGTCATGTAATAGAACAGAACTGTGGCATGTCACCAAAGGGCGGAGGGCTTGGGAGTCAAAATTCTGACTAGCCGCAAATTTAATATCTCAAAACGTGGCCGGTCACATTACTATTGCTGTAGCTCCAGTTTCAACCCCAGCTAAGGGGGAAACCCTGAAGATATAAGCAGAGAGATGGTAGATGAAAAACACCTAAAACACACGCGAAGGTGGGGATCTAATGAGAACTGTAAAAGTTTTCAATGGGAAAAGTACTGTGCCTTCTCAGGCAAAATAGGTGACCTGGATCCGTTTCCCTTGAGTCCTTGTCCAAAGATGGTATCATCTCTTTTCAGAAGAGGCCACAGCAGGACCAAGGAAATGGCAAGGACTACTGAGAGCAAAACCCCCAAGTGTGAGCTGTTCATGAGGCATGTGAAGAGTCAGCCCAAGGATTCCAAGCTCTGCTCGTTGCTGATGCCAGCCCACGAATGGAGAGGCAGCGCCCCAGGAACAGACGTCCAAAAGACACCAGAGGGAAGGGCAAACAGAAGGGGAATACAGTTAGAAAGACTCCATTAAAGAAAAACAAAATTCACCTGAGTACATTTGAAGATCTAATTAACTTTATTAAGTGACTCATGCAACAGGCAGCATTCCATCTAGCAAGTAGAGGGGAGCTTGGAGATGTTGTATAGGTTTTTATAGGAAGGAGGGTGGGGCCAGAAAGTTATTAGCAAAAGAAAAGGATTGTTCCAGGCCAGGTCACTTTCCCTGAGGTGGAAGGGCAGAGAGTCTTCAGGTGGATTCCTCATCTTCCTTTGGGGGATGGAGAGGGCCCATGTGACAGACGACTGCATTGGTGCTCATCAGAAAACTGCTGATTGAATGGGCAAGAGTTACATTTCTGGGGGAGGTTGAAACTGCAAGTAGGTTAGGTGTGAAGACCCTGGTGACCTGGCCAAAGTGACACTATTTTGGGCCTGTGGTTTTCTATCCAAGGAGTCTTTGACATGTTTTTTTTTTTTTTTTTTATCAATGTGCATGTCTTAATGTACAGGAGTAGAGTGAATAGAAGCAGACATAACATCCCAATTAACCTTGGTGACTTTCTAGTCCAGAAAGACCACTTTAACTTTAATGCCAACTGATGACCTTGACCTGTATCTTCAGAACTCATCAGCAGAATGGGGTCCCCTTAGTTGTATGATGGCATTGAGCCAAGTTAGCTTGAGGACACTGAGGCTGAAAAGGAGAGGGGCCCATGGACAGGAACAGTGCAGTATCCACATTCTTTCGCTTGAATTGAGTACGTAAATTAGAAACTTGAAAGTAGAGGCCAATGTGTTCTCAGGATAGTTATTAAAATTGCTTTTTCAGTGTTTTCCTACCCAGTATTACAAAGTTGTTTTTGTAGGAAAGAAAGTAATTCGTGTTTCAGATCTGCTGTCATTATAAAAGAAGTCACAGCTACAAGTCTAGACATTTATGACTATTTCACAAGGACTTGTCCTTATGAAATAATCATTGTTTTATGCCAGCTCTGGTTTATTGATCTGATATGTGCCTGAAATTATTTAGATAGGGGGAATAGTGCTCTCTTCTCTTTCCAGCATACAGAGAAAAAATGTCCAAGACTCCTGAAAATATAATAAGCATCTGATATTGGAAACCCATTAGGGTTGTATTTTTCATTTATTAAAATCAGTTTAAAATATGTTCCAAATTCAGTTTTTACTCCTCTCTCTCCTTTTTTTTTTAAAGAAAATAACTTTTCCTCAGTTGTCTTCAGCTGTCAGTAATTTCTGTTTTTACAAAATAAGGGAGAAGAGGAGGAAGAAGAAGAGGAGGGGAAGAAAGGGAGGACGGGAGGATGAGGGAAGGGAGAAAAGGAGAAGACATTCTTTCCAGTTAACTGGATTGTATAGATCTCCTATGAGCAGGTAGCTCCATTTCCCTCCAGCCCCTATGAGTAGGTAGCTCATGGGAGGGACCACAAGGATTAAAATATTTATGGCAATGACTGTAGGGTCACCAGCTAGTGAGGACTGGCCTAGAGGAAAAATTCTTATGTTCTGAAGCCTCAGCTTCCAATGGTACTTCCATGATTCATTGTCCACTAACCAAATAATTTTGGGGGTAGCTCATGGCAGAGGTCTCTAGCTATGTATCATTTTTATACAGTCTAGGAATTACTTCTTTCTGTTTCACAGATAAAAATGTTAAGTGTAGCTTTCAGATGTTAATGTACTATATCTGTTAATATTGATAGGAAAGTATGTCCTTTGTGACCCAATATTAACCTTTAAGATTTATTTCATTGCTTATGCAAGATATTTCAGTGAACTACACATTTCCTGTTGATGTATGTTGATGGTATTTTTCATTGCTTTGCCTTACTAAAACTAGCTGGCTGTTGTCAGACAGTGTAGTCAGTCCACTGTGGTATGAGGATAAGGAGGAATCCTGCCTGAGAAGCCTATACTGGCTGGTTAATCTCTGACGATTTCCCCAAACACCGCAATTTGCCACGATTAGATTTTGGACATCTTTTTGCCCCATGTGAGGCATCTTTTTTCTTTGGTTACTTGAAGAAACTGAGCCCTAAAATGTTACCCTTTCAATGCCTCCCAATGTGTCTCTGGAGGCTTATTATGTATTGGATAAAAAGTGCTTCCCCAACCCAGGTCATAAAATAGTTCCTATGTCATCTTCCAAAAGTTCTGTAATTTTGGGTTCCATTTTAAGTTTTTAATCCACCTGAAATTGATGTGTGTTTATGGTGTGAGGTTAGGATCTAATTTATTTTTTTTAGATGACTAATGACTTTTGTTGAAAAGTTGTGTTCTGGGCACATGGGTGGCTCAGTTGGGTTAAGCATCCAACTGTTAGTTTCAGCTCAGGTCATGATCTCAATGGTCCTGAGATCAAGCCCCTCCTCAGGCTCCACGCTTAGCGGGGAGTCTGCTTGAAGATTCTCTCCCTCTGCCCCTTCCCCCACACTCTCTTTCCCAAATAAATAAATAAATCTTAAAAAAAAAAAAATCATGTTCTGCCTACTAATCAGGGGCACCAGCTGTGAAGTAAGTCAGGTCTCCCAACTGTGTGCTCCCAAACCACCCAATCTCAGTGTATTTTATAACAATCCCTGAATTCTCATAAACTTAAGTTCCCCACTTTTTCTTTTCTCCTTTTAAGAACTATATTAACTATTCTTGACCCTATGTTCCTCCATATACATTTTAAAATGAGTTTATTTTATTCTTTTATTCCACATACAAAAAAAGAAATCCCCACTCGGGTTTGGATGGGAATTCTGATTGGAATTGAATCAATAGGTCAACTTGTTAAGAATTAGCCTCATAATGATTTTGAGTCATGCTCTCTCTGAACAGAGTATATCTTTTGGTGGAGGTGGGAAAGGAAGTCTTTACTAGGAAAATTTTAGGAAGTCTTTCAGAAAATTTTATTTAAGTATTTTCTCCATAAGCTAGAAAAGTAGCTAGATTTATTCTTGGGAAATTTATATTTTTGACATTATTATAAATGGTATCTTTAAAAAAAAAGATTTATTTGTTTATTTTTTAGAGAGAGAACATGAACGAGCATGGGGAGGAGCAGAGGGAGAAGGAGAGGGAGAGAGAAACTTTAGTAGACTGCCACTGAGTGTGGAGCCATCACAGGGCTTGATCTCAAGACCCTGAAATCATGACCTTAGCTGAAACCAAGAGTGGGTCACTCAACCAACTTCACCACCCAGGCACCCTAAAAATGGTATCTTTTTTTTAAGATTTTATTTATTTATTTGACAGAGAGAGACACAGTGAGAGAGGGAACACAAGCAGGGGGAGTGGGAGAGGGAGAAGCAGGCTTCCCGCTGAGCAGGGAGCCCAATGCGGGGCTCGAACCCAGGACTCTGGGACCATGACCTGAGCCGAAGGTAGACGCTTAATGACTGAGCCACCCAGGTGCCCCTAAAAATGGTATCTTTTTAAAATTATTCCTTGATGGGGGCACCTGGCTGGCTCAGTTGGTAGAGCATGCAACTCTTAATTTCGGGGTTGTGAGTTTGAGCCCCACATTGGTGTGGAGATTACTTAAAAATAAGGCTAAAAAAAAATTATTCCCTGATGTATAGAAGAAATGTAATTGGTATATTTATCTAGACAACTCCAAGGAATCTAAATTATCCAGATAATTCACTAAACTTTCTTAGGAAGTATAATACTTTATTTGTAATTCCTTGGGATTTTTGTTATAGACAATTTTATTTTCAGCCTATAAGGACAATTATATTTCTTTCTTTTTTTTTTTTTTTTAAGATTCTATCTATTTACTTGACAGAGACATAGCAAGAGAGGGAACACAAGCAGGGGGAGTGGGAGAGAGAGAAGCAGGCTCCCCTGCCGAGCAGGGAGCCTGATGTGGGGCTCAATCCCAGGACTCTGAGACCATGACCCGAGCCGAAGGCAGACGCCCAATGACCAAGCCACCCAGGCGCCCCGACAATTGTATTTCCTGCTTTCTAATTATTTTATTTTTTTTTTCTTACCTTACTATGCTGCTTCCACTTCCAGTACCACCCTTAACAGGAATTAATGTTAAGGACTCTTCATGATGTTCTTAAGGTAAAGGGAATCCTTTGAATGAATCACATTCAGCTTAGTACTTAATTTTTTGTAGCTATACTTTTTTCTCTATCCTTATTTTGCTAAGCATTTCAATGTTATCCAACATTTTTTAACAAAATTATTGAGATCATCATGCTATTTTTCTTCTTTGATCTGCTCATGTGATAAAATATATTAATAGATTGTCTTATGTTAAACCAACTGGGATGAACACAATTTGGTCATTTTTAATATTCTTCGCTGGATTGAGTTTACTTGTATATTTATGATTCTTATATCTATTTTGTATTAATTTATCTAGAAACTAAGCTGCTATAACAAAGACTCATCATACAGCATTGTACATAAGATAGACATTTACTTTTCTTTCTGGTAACAGTCTGGAGTAGTTGAGTGTGTTCATGGCTGGCAGGACAGCTTTATGTGTTCTCTTCTTGGCTTCTATGTTATGGCACTTCTCAGCTACTTGAAAAAGGGACAGAGTCCTGACCAGGTCTCTTAGAAAGATGACCAAGAAATTGCCCTTCTCAGACCCATTCACATCTCATTCACCCAAAGTTAATCCCATGGCTACACATAGCTGTGAGGGAAACAGAAACATATTTCTCTTCTCATTTCCCTCTTCCTTCTGTTTTGCTTACTTTTATTCTGATGCTTTTGTACTAACTTCTTAAGATGAATACTTGATTCATTCACTGAGTATTATTTTAGCTGCATCCATATGTTTTGATATTCGATATCATTATAATTTTGCCTTAAATATTTCTAATTTTTATCATGATCTGTTCTTTAACTCTTGAGGTTTTTAGAACCAAGATGCCTCCATAGAACCAAAATTCAAAGCAAGATAATATATAGTGGGGCACCTGTGTGGCTCAGTTGGTTGAGCATCCCACTCTTGGTTTCGTCTCTGGTCGTGATCTCATAGGTCATAGGACTGAGCCCCGTGCCGGGCTCTGTGCTCAGCAGGGAGTCCGCTCTAGATTCTCGCTCTTCACCCCACCCACCACACGCACACACGCTCGCTCTCTAGCTCTCAAAGAAATAATCTAAAAAAAAAACCTCAGGATATATGGTATGCTAACTCTTGTCTAGGAAAGGGAATAAGAATATATTCATATAGCTGTTATTCATTGCAAAAAGAAACACAGGAAGGATAAATTAACCTTTTTTATTTCAAGTAAGTTTTTTACCTACAAGTGATGGTGGGAGTCAAGGGGAAGAAATGCGGAAAAGAGTGACTTTTCTCTGAACATACCTTTTTTGTATAGTTTCACTTTTGGAAGCATGTTAATGTTCTACATATTCAAAAAAATAAAATTAAATCAACAAGGTTGGGAAGAGAGGAAAAACTAAAACTGAAAGCAGACAGACAAATGAACTTAATTGTATTTTAAATGAATTCCATAAGCATCCCAAAAGAAAAAAAAAACACTAATTGATGTAATTTATGAACACCGTATTTGACCATATACTCTCTGTCTTGGGCAAGATTATGGGGAAAGTACTGCAAACAAATCTGGGAATCATTTTAGGAGATTTTGGCTTTTGTCATGGTATAGGTAAAACACTTCTGAAACAATTTAGATCTATGATAGGATGCAACAAGTTAGTAAATATGTTGTTGGGAGCCAGATTTATCACTATGATATACATGTATGAAATCAGGGCAAGAAAGAATCATGTGGGGATGGATTGGAATTGGGACTATCAGTGTAGACTCGTTATTTCTACAATATACATACGTATGTGTAATGCATGTAATATGTGCATGTGCATACATGTATGTGTACACATATGTATATGTTTGCCTATGTGGGTATGCAGATACTCTCTCCTCTATTCACTGAAAAGGCCAAGAAGCAAAGACCCCCTGGTAACCATGAGCACGCCTAGCACCCTGATCATAGATTCTAACTCCATGCCTCACTAGCTGACTCTAGGTTTCCTTTATCTGAAAATTCCTTTGCCTTTGTTTTTGAAAGATATTATCACTAAGGCTACAAATTTAGTTTGATGTTTATCTTTCTCTCTGCACACTGAAGATATTCCACTGCTGTTACCTTTCTTTTGTTAATGTTGGGAAGTAAACTCTCAATCAAATTGTTAAATTTTGTAGGTGATTTGATCCATCCCTGTGTTTTTAAGATCTTACCTTTGTCTTTGATGTTGTGCAATTTACTTCCATGGGTTAGGTTTATTTATTTATACTATTCACTACAAAAAGTACAAAACAGTACTTATACTCTAAATAGTATAAAACTAAGGAAATTCATAGCCATTAATTCTCCAATTGTTGCCTCGGCCCCTTTTTCTTCTCCCACCTGGATTTCCAAGAAGATCCATGTTTGACCTTCTCACTCTAATATCTGTGTTATGTGACTTATCTTTTGCATTTCTCATCTCTTTGTCTCTCTGTGTTTCATTCTCTATAATTTCTACAAATCTAGTTTCAAATTTCCTAATTCTCCCTCAGCTATATGTAAAAACTAGTACCAACCAAGTGTTTAACTCTGAAGACCTTTACATAATTTCTGGAAGTTCTGTTTAGCTCTTTTAAAAATATTTGGCCTTTTTTTTAAGTCACTTGCCCATTTTACTCATGTTTACAAACTTGCTAGGTTTTTAAATACATACTAAATGTGATTATTTTATATGCTGTGCTTGGCAATTATAATATCCAAAAACCTTGCAGGTCTAGTCATACTGCCTGTTCTTTCTGAGCACTTGTGCCCTTGGTGCGCTCCGTTTTATGACTTTTTTCTCACAGTCTCATGGGGGGAATGGATTTCTGGTTCTCCCTTACACTTAGCATGTAGGCCATTCAGATACCTCCTTTTGTAAGACCTCATATTAGAGACCTTAAGTGGACTCTGGCTTTGTCTGTCTTCCACCCTGTGTGGTTCATGAGACCATGAAAGCCAACATTCAAATTCATTCTTCTGGCAAAGCCCTCAAAGCCAAGCTGCCTTCAGCATGTATCTTACCTCTTCAGATTCTTCCTTTCACTGGATTTTGGCCTTCCAGTCATAAACTACTTTCAGTATTTTATTTAGAAATTTTTACTTGTTTTCAGCAAGAAGGTACACAGTCAATGTATGTGGTCCTCCATACTGCTGGAGCCTTCTGCAAGTCCCTTGCATATATTTTAATGAACTTCACAAATTTTCATATGTTGTCTAAATATATGTATTATTTTATTATAAAGAAAATTTAAAAAGGATAAGACTAGAAAATCACTGACCTTAAATAATATGCCCTTTGCCATCTAGGAAGAAATATAAAGAAATAGTGGTAACAATACCAGAGCCATTGCTCACTTCTGACCCCTTCTCTAGTGCTTTCTGTGAGTGGGGTGCTAGCAGTGGAAAGGGGGTGAGAGAAGGACTTGAGTAACCCACGGGCTGGGATTTAATGTCCTGGAATAAGAGTTTGTACATACCCCTTCCTGGACATGTAGAAACACCACCTGTCCCTGTAGAGTCTTTTGTCCCTTGAAATGCTCAGACCCAACCTTCATTCTAGGTGCATTCTTAAAATAAACCCTTGGTCTGGGAAATTCACCAAAACTCAGTAATGCACACACATTTGGATTCTACCAATTATAGTATTTGGTTAGACTTCTTTTCTGTTAAGTAATATATCCAAAGTATTAAATAATATAAATAATAATTAAATAATATATCTTGAGGATTTCCATGCTGAATTGTCTTTACAAATGTGCATTGAATGGTTATACCATAGTTTGACCAGTGTTTCATTTTTAGCACATTTGTGTGGCTTCTCACTCTTGGCTCTTATAAACTGAGCCATTATGAATGACCCTGTAATTCATCTTTACTTTATATCTATCATTATTTGCTTAGATTAAATTCCTAGGGCTTAAATTGTGAGGTCACGTGGCATACATATTTTTAAGTGTTGTGCCAATATATGTCGTGCCATATGCCATATATGTTGTGCCAATGCCATCCAGAGGAGTTGGGCCAATTTACCTTCCACAAGTGGCCCATGGAAGGGCAGCAACAGAGGTTAGCTTGTTAAAGGTGACACACTCAGAGCTAATCCTCTAATAAAAAAAATAATTTCATCAGATTTTTTTATCTGGCTCCGTCCCTAGTCTAAAATTGATGAAAGGTGCGCTGTAGCACCCTCGATATTATGCTTAAAGATCTTACAAAATATCCAGATTTCTCTCCCCTTTCACTTCTTTGTAAAAATTTAATACCAGAGTTATTGCAGCTTCTCAAATTACTGACATATCTTTGCTTTGACAAAACCCCAGCTGTCACATGCTGACTGGTAGCCTGTGGTACTTTCATAATTAATTAGAAGCAAATAACTGTGCCACAATAAATGAACAGACGATCTTCCTATTGTTATCTCCTTGAATGACTCTGTCCACAGATCCGCTAGTGGTAACTCATAGTGAGTTCCCTTTAACCAATGTGAATTAGCAAGAGATACAGCTTTTTGACACTAATTCTGCTTGGATTTGGTCACATTTAGAGTCTTGTGTTATGATTTCTGGCAGATAATGTTGAAAGATTGATCTTATAAAGTAAAAAGGCAGCTGGCTACCTGGCATGGCTTTAAATTTGTTTTCACTTAATAGGGAGGCAGGATTGTTGTTCATTAGATCTCTTGCTGTCCCTGGTTAAATCCTCCTGTCTTACTGTTCCTGCTTTTGAGATTATGCTGTGCAAAATGGCATTCCTACATAAAGAGCTTATGGCCAGGGGCAAGAGTACATTTGAAATGGCTATTTCTTTCTCACCATGGATGGAAAGGTAGTTCCGGCATATGTAACTCCTTCACAAGCAAACATCTGTCAGTTGCGCCGTGCACAACTTCATCAGCTGGAAATCAAAACCCATTCATAATACTTCTGTTTGCAAACTTCTGTCATCAAGGCTGTTGAGGTTGTTAAATTGTTAAATTGGTTCTATTGCAAAGAGAAGCCAGGGCTTGAATGCTTCCAGAGAGGCTCAAATTAAAGGTCACATTCGAAAATTGTGAGGAGTCGGCAATTGCACAGAAGCCCCTTTTTGGAGTCAAGGTTGGGAGATTTGGATGTGGGGCAGGTTTGAATTCTATACTAACCTTATCAAAGCTTAATTTTCCTCCATCACTGATGGATTTTTCTGGTTGTTTGTGTTATTCCTTCGGTTACAGAGAAGGCCTTTCCCAAAGCTTTTATGTTGCTTTTCCTTGAGGATTTCAGTCCAACAATAAGAAGAATACCGAATACATGCAGGGTCAATCCCATAAAAACTAAGTCAGAGAAAGGAGGCACATGATTATTCTTAATTTGCTATGAAATTGCACATAGACTCATAAATATCAATGTGACCTGTGAAGATGAAGCAAAGAGAGGATTTACACACTAAGAGAAAAGGTTTTAGACAGTATGCCTCTTGTTTTTGTTTTTTTTTTTAGCACATCTTCCCATATTATTTGTTTAATGATATGTTTTTACTGCAGCATTACAGTCTGTACATTTGTTGTTCTTGTTCTTTGAAAGCAATTAAATTGTGATTTTTAGGGCACAGTTATAGAACTGATTTAAGTAATACTTAAGAATTAGAACAATGCATAAGAATCACCTAGGGTATTTGTTTAAAATGCAGACTTGGAGGGGGGTGCTGTCCCCCATGATTCTGAGTACACAATCCGCAGAACCTAGAAACGGGTTTTCTAACGAGCATAAGAGATTCTGATTTGAGTGGTCCTCAGAAAAACACTATTAAATATACAATTTTTAGAAAGATAACAATTAAATAAAAATCAGCTTTGGGACACCTGGGTAGCACAGATGGTTAAGCATCTGCCTTTGGCTCAGGTCATGATCTCAGTGTCCTGGGATCGAGTCCCACATTGGGCTCCCTGCTCATGGGAGAACCTGCTTCTCCCTCTCCCTCTGCCCCTCCCCCTGCTTGTGTTCTCTCTCTCTCTCTCTCTGTCTAGCTCTCTGACAAATAAATAAATAAAATCTTTTTTAAAAATCAGCTTTATAGAAAATATAAATGAATGGGGTGCCTGGGTGGCTCAGTTGGTTAAGTGACTGCCTTCAGCTCAGGTCATGATCCTGGAGTCTCAGGATCGAGTCCCGCATCGGGCTCCCTGCTCAGCAGAGAGTCTGCTCCTCCCTCTCGCGCTCTCTATCTCTCATTCTCTCTCTCTCAAATAAATAAATAAATAAAATCTTTAAAAAAAAGAAAATATAAATGAAGAATCTTGTTTTCCTGTATAATTTATTCTTATAATAAAGAGGTGTGACCAGAGTCCTGATTCCTTAAGAACCAAAGCAGATACACTGTGGAAAGTGCGAGCGCTGGAACTCTTGGGAGGCCAACCCTGCTTGGGACTCAGAGGACACTTTACTAAGTCACTTTCCTGCCTGTGTCTCTCTTTACTCCCGTCCAAATTGGCGGGGAGGTTGGGAGGGAAGCAGAACCTTTCTATGGCCTGGACAGGTTGAATATGAGGCTGCTTTGTAAATCCAAACTGGTCATCATATTCAACACTTGGACAATGCTGCATTCTTTCCAACTTGTTGAATTTAAAACACGGTAATCACAAGCACACAGACTTTAACGTCAGACCCTAAACTGCATAATCGTAGCCTCTTTGAGGCTTTGAAGGGTAATGCAAGGTCACAGCCACATTGCATGTAAACCAGTCCTGAAAGATACAATTGTCAAGGCTGCCAGAAAAAAAGAAATTTCACAGCTTCCCTTGGCAGTTGTGTGTTTCAGGCCTTAAAAATCTTTCCAGAGAAATCTGAGTTCTTAATCCAAGCTGTCCATGACGCCTCCTGGCCTTTCCTTGGGGCAGAGGGAAAAACTGCCCACCGTAACTCACGCTACTCCACAGACCGCAAAGTGTCACGCTTTCTCTTGTTGTGTTGTTGTTGCTGTTGTTGTTTTAATGCAGAACATAAAGCCAATCTCTTTGGCCTTTCCACGTAAAGCCTCAGGAAAACATCTGTATTTTGCCCATCGCTTCTTTTCATTCTAGGCACTCACCGGTAACGTGATGATGACCATGACTATTGAATGTGACATCTTTTCTTAAGCTTTCTGTTGTTGAGTAAATGTCCGGCGAGACCATTTAAAAAAAATCTAAGTTTATCAGGGAATTTTCGTCATTAGTCTCATAGTGGGACCTCAGCAAGCCAACTTCACCCCCCTGGTTCTCTGTGTCCCCCAAATGAGAGGCTGGGACTAGACACTCTTCGTTTTGTTCTTTTGCCAACTCCCAAAGTTGCTTCCAGTTGAAAGAGGGTGGGTTTAACCCAGAACAATTTGGTGACAGCCAAGGACTCCTGTTTTATGAAGTGCATTGTTGGTTCCTTGCCATCTCATTTTTTTCAAACACTTCGCTTCTGGTGATGAGGATAGTCTCCTGTGGCAGTTGAAAGGGGTAGGAGGGCAGGGCAAAGAGAATAGGAAGAAGAGCAGAAGAGAAAGGGATTGAAGGAGACACAGAGAAGGAGGAATGGAAAGCAGGGAAGAAAGTAGTAGCCAGCAGTAATCACAGGAAGTATAGACGTCACAGAAACACAAGGGCAAATTACACGTGTGTGGTGCCTGCATATGTCCTCTGCCTGAGGGCGGAATGAGTTCCTGGGACTGCTTCCTAGAATTCTATATATTTATTTGGAGGGAAAAAATATTTTTATGTATTTATAATTGGGTTGAAATAAAACATAGGGCCTTGAATCAGTGGTTACCAGGCTTTTCACAGTTTGTGGTCCCTCACTCTCTCCCTAGCTGCTCATAGGATATTTGATAGATGTGTGTTACTTCTTTTGATGTTCCTTTATTCATTGTCTATTTTTATTTCTAAATTTAAATTTCACAAAAGGCATGAAAACCTGCTATGATTTTTCTTCATGTAGAAACCCCGGAGCTTTACTGGAGGCCACCCTACAGGGTTGCCCTGTGTGCGGAGAGCTCAGTGTGGCCCTTGAAGAACACAGCCTGGCTTCAACCTTTTTTTGATGTTTTGCTAGAGATTTAAAAAGACACTAAGTTTGCATCATTCCCTGTCACAAAATGTAAAGAAGTAGCTCCTAATCTGTATGTTTTTCAGGGCACAGTAGATGCCTTTCCAGAAATAGCTAGGAGAATGAAAGATGGTGTGCATGGGAATGTCTGCCGATCAGAACAAGTGTATTTCTTACCGCTCATGCTGCAGAGGGTAACCCCAGTGCTTTGCTTTCTGACGCCCAGATACTGAAAACTATTTCTGAAAGAAAGTTTACTCTTCGGTATCAGATCAACTGGAATCAATTCCTCAAATAGTCTGACACTTCATATCCCAGGCCATCGGATGATCTTGATTATTGAGAAACTTTACCGTGTATTTCAAGAATCAAAGTGCTGATGAACCAGCATGGGACTCCTTGCTTCTTACCAGGGAGGGGGCTCTTCCTAGAATGGCTGGACCACTGCAGACCTACCCAAGCATCTTCTAGACACTTGGGCTTCGTTATTTGACCCAACTTCCCGAGGACTCATCAGAGCTCTAAGATAAAGGGAAACAAATTAGACATCACACAGACTCAGGTAGCTTCATCTGATCTTCCTATAGCCAGCATTAAAAGCCAGGAAGAGCCTCCTAGAAATGTAGAAATGTATGCCCTTATGGATTAAAAAGTTACTTTTCTATTCTTACTAGCTTTATCCTCCTTTAATTGAGGCTGTGATTTGCAGTTGAAAGTTTATATCCGGGCGCCTGGGTGGCTCAGTTGGTTAAGCATCTGCCTTTGGCTCAGGTCATGATCCTGGAGTCCCAGGATCGAGTCCCACATCAGGCTCCCTGCTCAGCAGGGAGTCTGCTTCTCCCTCTGACCCTCTTCCCTCTCGTGCTCTCTATCTCTCATTCTCTCTCTCTCAAATAAATAAATAAAATCTTTAAAAAAAAAAGTTTATAGCCATGTCTGTATGCTCAATAAGGTTTTGAGGTTTGGGATTGTACACAGACCTTTAAATAGTCTTATAATTGTTATTATTTAGTCCAGATGTGTATTTTTTCCCTTGTTAATCTACACACTGGAATATTCTCTGTGGAACATGCTAGAAAAAGGAAAGGATAGCCCTCTTGTTAGAACTTTATGTAAGAGGGGTGCCTGGGTGGCTCAGTTGGTTGGGCGTCTGCCTTTGGCTTGGGTCGTGATTCTGGGGTCCTGGAATCAAGCCCTGTGTCAGGCTCCCTGCTCAGTGAGGAGCCTGCTTCTCCCTCTCCCTCTGTAGCTCCCCCTGAATGTGCTCTCTTTGTTTCCCTCTCTCTCTCTCTCTCAAATAAATAAATAAAATCTTTTTTTAAAAGAACTTTATGAAAGAAAGAGCTCTAAATCACCTACAAATATAGAGCCAGTTTCCAGCATGTCATGTCAAGGCATTGCCTCTAAATTTTCATTGTTGTTTCAGGATTAAGCCAGACCACTTTTACTCAATTTAATGAATGTAACTACCCATTCACCAATGTGGAAAACTCAGGGTTCAACGGTGTGAAATTCTATACTCTTTATGCAGAACCTCAGTCAAGGCCATGATTTTTTTCTACCCATTTTATGACATTATTTTGTTTAGACATTTTGTCCTTGTTGCCCTGAATTATAGCATTTATTGCCAAATCACCATTCAAAACTATGTGTCCAAAAGAGTTTAGAAGGAAGCAAAGTACAGTAATGATATGAAAAAGTAAACTCTGTTAAACTATGCATCATGTGTCTTGATTAAAATACATATGGGGAACCCTGTTACATTTCTGACCACCACCTCTGAGCCCAGTCATGAAAACTTAGCCAGTTATATCTCACAGAGTGTTTTTACTTAGAGAACTTCAAATATTATGGAGGTGAACTCAGGCTCCCTCTACCGCTTGTATTCTCCGTAGTCATAGACAAAAGCAAAACCCCTAACTATATTTTTGAGTTCTAGTACAGGAAGAGTTTGAGGGTAGCAATGATTAGCTTTAAGCCTATGAATAATCTTCCTTTTCAAAAATTATGTCTTGGCAGAGAAAGGTGAGTGCTGGGGCTGTGGTGGGAGGTGGAGCGGGGGCCTGCGGGTAGTGTGACTGGGTGGTGCCTGCATGGCCTCTGTCCAGAGAGGATGCAAGGTGACCATGGAGGAAACTGTTCCCACAAAGGTTCGACTGAGTAAAGCAGCCTTCACAGTTATGACACGAGATGAGTTAACTCTAAGGTGGAAACAATATGAAGCGTATGTCCAGCTTTAGAGGGAAAGTACGCAGATCTTAATTCTAATGTTGTAACTGAGTTAAGGGAGTCTGAAGAATAACTAAAGCACAATGAGGAAAACATCCTTGTAATGCGACCAGCAACCAAAGAGCAAGAGATGCAAGAGTGTACTCCTCAAATCCAGCACCTCAAGCAAGTCCAACAGCCTAGCATTGCCTAACTGAGATCAATAATGGTAGACCCAATGATCAGCTTGTTTTTCCTAAACATGAAAGGTGAATTGGAACAGACTAAAGACAAACTGGAACAAGCCCAAAATGAACTGAGTGCAAGTTTACGAGACACTCTCCAGTCAAGATTTCCCTGAGAGTCCCACTCTGAGAGAGCTGTGGTGGGACAGCCAAGTACTCAGTTTCCACACCAAGACTCAGACATTTGGAGCTTAAAAAGGCCTCATTCTTATACTATCTATCTTGTAATGGTTAAGATAAAACTTACCAGATGAACCTTGTCTTTCGGCTTTTTTCTCTTCCCTCTCCCCTTGCTTCAAAGGACTGAAGGTGTCAAACTATTCCAAAGAAGTGGCCACCTCCAAAAAATTCCCCTTCCAGGACATGTAGACCCTTGGGAAATTTTTTTGAAAAGAAAATAGAGGGAGAAATGAAAGTCCTAAGTCTGTGGCACACTGTGTCTTCAGACAGTTTGGAGGAATGAGAACCTAGAGACTTAAAATCATGAATTGAACATGTAAAATTCCAGTAAAATGTAAGAATAGAATATGTGCTTAACCTTGAGCATAGTGACTTAGAGACACTGTGTATCAGTTTTGCCAGTAAGACTGTGGACTTCGTGATTGTTGTTGAGCTTCTGGGTCAAAACTCAAATGAGGTGAATTTTGCCTTTAAAGAGTTTTTTTGTTTTTTCTGTTTTTGTTTTTTGTTTTTGCTAAGAACCAATATAATGTCAAAAGAGAATCAAATAATAGATGCCAGTACAAGTAGTTCATATATTCAGCCATTTAGTTTGGGGCTCTATATAACTTGATTGAGCCTTAAATCAATGTGGTTTTATCAATTTGTTCTTTGAATGGTTGCTAATGCTGCAGGTAATCTTACTGAGGACTATACAAACATAAAGGCACGGTATCAAACTTCAGGTTGAAACTGTTTGAAGCATTATAAACATTTGTTTCACTACTAAAGTGTAGTAGGATACTGGCTGTGATGAGACTCACTGGGTTATTTTTTTCAGTAGTGAAATTAAATTCCCATTGCCTTCAATAGGCACATATTGAAAGAGCATTGTCATTGGTGTTAATAGGGGAATGTGTTTCCTTCATTGTATTTGGGCCTTTTCTATTGCACTTTGTGTGTGTGTGTGTGTGTGTGTGTGTGTGTGTGTGTGTGTGTGTGTAGTGGGCAGCAAAGCAATGTTTATTGAGCGATAGCAAAGTGATAGTATGAAGCTCCCAAGGAGGAAGGGGACCCAAGAGGGTTGCCCTTGCACTCTTGATATTAAATGTGCCTTGAAAAAAAATTATGTCTTGACTATAACTTCAAATAAATTCTCTAACTTAAAAATATTTTAAGAATTTGCTACCAAGATTAGATCCTTCATATTTCTGTGAATAGAATGTTTACCACTATGGAAAACATGATGGTTCTAATTCTAAAATTTAACAAGAAGTCTTCAGTCAAGATTACCAATTTGATGCCTTTTATGCATCATAGTTACCAAAATAGTATTCACTATTTCAGCTGTATATAAGCTTTATATATTATAGAGCTATACTTATATAGCTATATTTAGGATCCATTACTGTGCTTATATTAATGACCACATTTCTGATTCACTAAGCATATGGCCTAGGTGGCTTCTTTGTTCTCACTTTTTAAATGAAGTACTTGGGTTAGATATTCTCTGAGGGCCATGTTAGCCCTAAAATTTTATGATTTTGTGTTCCATGAAATAAACTGGCCATCTTGTCTTTTATGTGATCTCACCTGCTAACTTAGATGTAACCTTTCCTTCATTCCCAACAGGAAAAAAATTGGAAATATTTTATAGATAGATCAACTTTTATAAATAAAGCAAAATGAAGATGGGAAGAAGGAATCAACTCAAATTTCAGCAGAAGAGAAGGACATTTAAAAGATACTCTTACCTTGAAGAGATTTGAGTCATTTTCCGATAACTCATTTGAAGTCATTTGTTGTGGACACTCCTAGAACAGGGCCAGCTAATTTAAAAAGGTTTCAAGATGAAATTTCATCTAGTTTGGTCTGGAACGTAAGACTCTCTATTATTTTTTAGAACTAGGTCTGACCCAGGCGGTGTTGTGGAATGTAATGATTCCAATGAAATGAGGCCATAAAATATTTAGGAAACTGTTCTTTAACACTTACATTGGTTATGCTGGCTCATCCATTTGGACATTCTAAGAGATAGTCACCATCAGCATCTGTAAATAATCACGTTCTAACAATAAGGAGGATTGCTAACCTATGAATATGCCAGGCACTATTCTGAAGTCCTGACAGTGGTTCAAAGCTGTGTACTATTATTCTTCCCATGAAAAGGAAGGGAACCAGTGAAGAAGTGTATGTGATGAAGGGAAAGACAGCTCTGCCCTCCACCATTACTTCAGGAAAGTCTTTCTTTAGAGACAGATTTTTACTTAGTTTATTCATTTATTTTCTCTCTCTCTCTCTCTTTCTTTCTTTCTTTCTCTCTTTCTCTCTTCCTCCCTTCCTCCCTTCCTCCCTTCCCTTCCCTTCCTTCCTCTCTTCCTGTCTCTTCCATCCATCATTTCTTTCTTTCTTTCTTTTTTCTTTCTTTCTTCTTTCTTTCTTTCTTTCTTTCTCTCTTTTTCTTTCTTTCTTTCTTTCTCTCTCTTTCTTTCTTTCTCTCTTTCTCTCTCTCTTTCTTTCTCTCTTTCTTTCTCTCTCTCTTTCTTTCTCTTTCTTTCTTTCTCTCTTTCTTTCTTTCTTTCTCTTTCTCTCTCTCTCTTTCTCTCTCTCTCTCTCTTTCTCTCTCTCTCTCTCTCTTTCTCTCTCTCTCTCTCTCTTTCTTTCTTTCTTTCTCTTTCTTTCTCTTTCTTTCAGCATTGACTGGTAGAACTGCCCTCTGATTCCTAGAATCACTTCCTAGAATCACTCCACATTCTAGTACCTGATCCTCCCAGGAAAATCAAACTGCACAAACCCAAAGCCTGCGGTTATTGCTACAAGTCACCTTTCGCTCAGCCCAGACGGTCTGTGGCATCCTCACGTGCATTTTGCATAATTACCCTTTGCAGTTTCCTAGCCAAAGATCTCATATGAAATTAAAAGAAGAAACTCATTTTCTCCTTGGATTTCTGTGCTCCTGGGAAACTTCATCTTGAACCATTTTTTAATTAGACAGCCCTATTCCAGGAGGAGTTCCCGAAATCCCACTTCTTGGTGTGGCTGACTTTATTGAGGACACACAGAGCTTAACACACGGATGTCTGCAAAGATCGCTGCTGATTCAGTTGACCCGTTTAAGCCCTGGTGGTTTCTCTGCCACCAGGTCCCTTCCTAAGTGGACAGCCAGCCATCCAAAGAGAAGGTTGGTGTGAAGGACAAGTGTCCACTGGCGACAAGTCCAAGGCTATCAATTCACCATTTTTCTGCCACCTAAGGTGAACCTGAAGTCTAGACCCAAAGAAAAGCCTGTTTCCTAATTCTTTAAATTATTTATAACATCCTTCCTCCCTACCACCCCCAACTTGTTATCCTTTATTTCTGGAACTGAATTAAATAATGGATGCTCTGTCATTGGCATTTCCATAAGGTTAAGATGAGTAACCTGTTTAAAAAGTATTTCATTAGGGAGAATGAAAAAGGTAGACTGAGAAATTCCAGTAAAAGTTTGTTATATAATTTTAAATGCTTTAAAATAACGTCACAATATCCTTCTTTAAAAAAGAGTGGTCTTTTGTGGAAGATGTTATTAGTGGAGTCCTTGAAGCAAGTGGTGGAAAATGGCTTTTTCATTACTTCAAAGACAATATTAAAGAACCATGAAATTCAAAGCCCCTGGTTTTATCACAGACATTTTTATGTCAGGATTTAAACATTGTCCTACTCCACATTCTTCTAACAACTCTAGTTTTACAGGAAAGAATTGTTATAATTGGCCCGGATCATAGTATGATTATTAAATGATAGGCATCAATTAAGCTGATATTTAAATTGAAGATATTCATATCAGATAAGAGGAAAGTATAATTAAATGCATAAAATGTATAATCTGCTTTGGGAGTACACTTTAAACCATGTGATTATTTGTTGGAATATAAACTGTCACAAAAATTCCTCCGCCTATTTCCTCTTTGCTCACTGTCACTAAGCATAAATAAAATGTTTCATACATATTTTCCTTAATCTTAATATGATTATTGGGGTGCTTTATGTAGATTATCATGTTGACGCTGTATCATTTAGGGATAAAAAGAAGCAGAGAGAGGGGAAGCGTTGAAAATGATAACCGGGATTGGCTTTTGTGAATGCAGGGTTGTCAACACCACTTGCATTCCCCAGAGTTAACCTTTTGGTTCCCAGGATTTTGCCATGTGTTATGATTATAGCATCAGCACTAGTATAGCAATGCAATAATACGGTAATAACGTGTTTGCTAAGAACCTAGGGATTTAGCAATTGTGTGAGTTCACTACATTTATGGATATTTTTTAAAAGTATAAAAATACTGTTAAATAGCAACATTTGTAAGTTTAAAGTATTATTTGTTTACCTACTGGATATCAGAAAATCCAAAAATCAGGTTCACAGATTTTGACACTAATGCTTCCTTAGACAAACAAAAACACTCACTAAGACCACAAAGGGATTATTTTATCATTTTGATACAGTTTTTTTCACTTGGAAGCACTTGAAAATAGGAGTTCTTCATTTATGTTGTGTGTATTTTCATCTACATCTAAAATATGAGTAAATGCCAATTGTTATTTTTCTCTTTTTGAATGTATTCCTTGCTGGCCGCCTCTTCAGGCATTGACAAGCAGCTGCGCAGTGTCCATTGTGGTTTCTCCCCTCCAGTTACTGGGTGAGAAGCCCTTGGCCTGCATCTATCAAAGCAGTCCCATCCTCCCTACAATAGTTACTACCCAGAGGTGATGATGTGATCTAACTTTATCCAATTAGAGCGAAACTCTAGGTTTTGTTTAACGATGAGGAGAAAAATCTGCCCACTGCCCTTCTAAACCCAGCACACGTGATCTGGAGAGAGAAGGATGGATGTTGAGTTTTAGCTGCAGTCACCTTATGGCCACAAGGGAAGAGAGCCTGAGGGTGAGGCTGATCCGTAAGGATGAAGGGATGAGAAGAACTGAAAGAAATAGAGCTAGACCTCTAGCTGTACTGCATCCAAAGCCCCACCTCTTCACTGTCAGTGACATGGGCCAATCAACTCCCTTCATGATTTAAGCCAGATTGTAGTTATGTTCCATTATTTGCAACCAAAAGCATCCTACCAGGTACAGAATTAGGTGCTAAGAATGGTGTCTTACACATCATAGATCCTAAGATATTGCACTATCTGCATCTAGGTAAGCAGAGCAATGAGGAAAAATCTTTTTCTATGACCAGAAGTTGGTAAGTTTTATTTTATACATATATAATATATACATCGTGTTATATACACAATATATATAATTATATATAACTGGTTAAATGATTCTATAACTGATTAAATGATTGCCTATTGTACCTTACAATAGAGTTCAAGTGCTAGCCAAAATTGCAATATTCAGTGATTTAGTAGGAAAATGTTCAGCTTTCATTAAAATCCTTCAGGAGAGTGACAAGTTTGGACTAAAACTAGCCAATCTGAAAAAGAAATTTAAAGCAATATAGATTTCCTAAAAGAAGCACCCTCGGGATGCCTGGGTGGCTCAGTCGGTTAAGCATCTGCCTTTGGCTCAGGTCATGATCCCAGGGTCCTGGGATTGAGTCCCACATCAGGCCCCTTGCTCAGCGGGGAGCCTGCTTTTCCCTCTGCCTATCACTCCCCCTGCTTGTACTGTCTCTCTCTCTCTCTCTCTCTCTCTCTCTCTCTAGCAAATAAACAAAATCTTAAAAAAAAAAAAAAAAGCATTCTCTGTAAGTGAGTTTCCTTCCTAGACTGGTAAAAGTCTGGTTAAGACTGAACAGATTAAAAAAGAAGAAGAAGGAGGAGGAGGAGAAGGAGAGAAGAGAAGAGAAAAGAAAAGAAAAAAGAAAATTCTCTGACCTAGGGTTAGGTCAGTTGGAGCAAAAGCAGGATGGAGGAGCCATCACAGGAGACAAAGCTGCTATCTGAAGGAAATCTAATCCTTGATCCTCTCCCAGTAACTAGAATTTCCAAAGAAACCCCAAGCCAAGGGTTAGGCTAGGACAGTCTCCAGATAGGCCCCCAAGGTGATACAAGCCCAGAAAGAGAATTCTCCCCAGTGTCCATCTTTGGCATAATCCTACCAGACGAAGGACAGGTAAGATAGTCCCAGAGAGTAGAACCAGGGTCTACAGGATTAGCCAACTAAACCATTCACTCCTCATGCAAGGCAGGAATCACTCAGTGTTCCTGTCCAGCAGGGTATGGAATGCGCTGTGAACTAATAACCACTCCATGTCGCCTCCTATTCTCCTTTTCACAAGTGAAATCTGTACTGTAGCTTACCATCTTCTCTCCATCATTTGTATGCTGGGAAGTGCAGGGAATGGGTAACTTAAGTTTGTTGACTTATTACTGATCATTAGGAGTTATATCAGAATTTGATTTAAAAAAAAGTACTTTGGGGTGCCTGGGTGGCTCAGTCATTAAGCGTCTGCTTTCAGCTCAGGTCATGTTCCCAGGGTCCTGGGATCGAGCCCTGCGTCAGGCTCCCTGCTCCAGCGGGAAGCCTGCTTCACCCTCACCGACTCCTTCTGCTTGTGTTCCTTCTCTCGTTGTGTCTCTCTCTGTCAAATAGATAAAATCTTTAAAATAAAAAAAAAGTACTTCATCTAGAAATCCTACACTTGAGGTGCTAGTAACTGGAAGAGACTTGACTGTCTCCCCTTAGACTAGTGGTTCTCAACTTTGGTTGCTATTCAGAACTACTAGGAACTTCTTATGGCCAGGTTGCACCTAGATTAATTAAATCAGAATCTCTAGGGGAGAGACCAGGCATCAAGTGGTCCAACATGTTGCTTAGTTGAGAACCACTACTTCCACTTAGGGGTGGAGATTTGGGGAACCTGGATATGGGGAGGAAGATATATGGGGATTTTGGTTTAGCAAAAATGGCAATGGGTCTTTTTGCTTGTTCCTGAGTCATTTCACTCCTTTCTTTTGTAGTAACAGATGTTCTTGATTGACCCCATCTTGGCTTTAGTCACTCATGGGAACATACAGACATTGATTCAGGAGAGGACATTTGACCTAATATATTCCAGTTAGAGTAAAGCCCTAAACTTTTGCTTTATGGCTGGGAAAGTGAAAATATGAAGGAAGAGTATTGACACTGATTGTCCCCAGACAACCCAACTTCCAGAAGATACAAAACTCTGGAAAATTGCAGGAAAAGCGTTCTGGAGCCCAGAATATGCCATACCTGAAACGTACACTACCTCTGAATGAAGCCAGTTAATTCCTTTCATTGATCAGGAGAGTTTGAATTAGGTCTTCTCTTGTGAGTGACTGGAAGCATCCTCACTGATAGGCTCTGTAGTGGTTATAGGCAGTGTTCTGCTAAGATCCCTAGGATTCCTTTTCCATTGTCCCCCATTGCTTGTTCTCCATTTGCTTCCAATGGCCTGTACCCATGACACTCCTCAGAGTACCACTCTCAGGCTACTAGAGCTGCTTTGCTAGTTTGCTCAGAGGGGCAGAATTGTCTTGGATTTATATCGTCCCCAGGGCAGGCCTTAGCCAACCACCTCCCAGTACATGAGCATGAAGCCCAGTTTCCTTGCCTGGAGTTGGACAAGTCCTGAGGCATATCTTACACTTCATAGCCTGGCTCAGGATCTGTATCTTTGCTGGGCTTCTTCCATTCCTTATCCAACATGTCCAACTCACTTCCCAGTTTCTGCTAGGAGTACTTCCTTCACAGATGACTTAAACACAAATCCTCGCTTGGAGTCTTCTGGGGAATCCAAACTAAGCACACGCTAATCCTCACCAGTGTTGAATTCTGTAAGAAGCGCATAGTGTGGGATTGATAAATGTGACTGGCTGGCTCAGCAGCCAATTGCTTTCTCTAAAAATATTTTCTCTTATTTTAAATGTTAAACAAAATAACAAAACATATTTAGCAATGAGACACATGGCAGAACCAAATTTTAGAGTGAAGTCCAGAGAGGTCATCAGGCTTATCTGTTATGATATAATACATATAAAAAAAAAATTAAATTCTAGTGAGGATACATGACTTATTCCAAGCCTCTTTGCTGCTTAAAGACAAGGCCAGTGCTTAAAGTCAGTGTCTCTTTGGTGCCATCGACAATTTGTTTGTTGCCATGCCTAACTGTGGATTCCAAGCATCTTATTTAAATCACATTTCTCTGTTTAGAGACAGATTCTTTATTCTTGCTCCATACAGAAGAGTACACAATAGCTGAATTATTAGAGCTGGATACTGTCTATCTGAATATGGTAAGTATAAATTAATGATTCTTAAATATATGAACCATGGAGTTAGTTAATTCCTGGGCCACAGAATAGACTAGAACTGGAAAAAAATGTGATTCAGAAGATAGAGCTCATAGGCTGTGTTCTGAATTTATTCTGGGCATATAGTAGGTACTCAATAAATGTTTGTTGAACAAAGTATAGTGAGTTCCACAAGGACATAGGGAAGAGAGATTCTAGTGTCAATAGTAGAGAAGAGGTAGACATGCCTGAATTATTGAACAGAGAAAATGGGCTTTATGTGGAAGAGATGGAGTTTGTTACTTTCTCAGCCTTCTTGGATATAGAACTCAGGAAATAGGGAGCCTATAACTAACAAAGTTATTCTATAACTAACAAAGTCAAGAACTGAGCCATAGGGCATGAAGGAAGGTACTAGTGTGCTACTGGCTAGCATTTTAAATGAGATGCCAAGTCTCATTCCCTGGAAGTCAGCAGGCAGATGGCAAGAGGGATGAAAAAAAGATGGTCCAGGCACTGGTGAATTTTGGAGATAATAATTGGGACCATGGTCTACACAGCCCTTAGTAGTCACAATATGGAGACTATCTCTCCACTATCATCTTGGAGGCCTTGGATGGTGTTTTGTTAATAAATTTACTGATTTTCCTTACACAGACCCAGAAGGGTTTTTATTTAAAATAAATGTAGATAATGCCTTCTATACCTCAGGAGCTTAGGATATAAATTTAGAGAGTACTTTATAGTAATCTCAAAGGCTTTGTTAATCAAGTATATATAGGCTTGGATATGGTTTCTATCCTGTCTCCTAGATTATCAGGAAAGATCATCTAAAGCATATCTTTTAATGGAGGATAAGCTGAGGAAAACTCTGTTCTAAAAAGACAGAGAGAACTATTTACACACATATACGGATTGTTAAAGATTGAATAGATAGGGGCTTCAAATCAGAGTCCAGAAATGTCAGCAATTTATTTTTTAAGATTTTATTTATTTATTTGAGAGAGAGAGAATGAGAGATAGAGAGCACGAGAGGGAAGAGGGTCAGAGGGAGAAGCAGACTCCCTGCTGAGCAGGGAGCCCGACGTGGGACTCGATCCCCGGGACTCCAGGATCATGACCTGAGCCGAAGGCAGTCGCTTAACCAACTGAGCCACCCAGGCGCCCCAGCAATTTTTTTGTTGTTGTTGCTTTAATGCTCTAAAGCTCAGACACAAGAAGGTAAAATGCACTGTTGACAGCATGCTAAAATTCTCCCTATAGTCATGCCCACATATGAAAACAAAAAGAAAAGAAAAAAAAAAAAAAAGGTCAGGAGGCATTGGAGAAGGTTTGCCATGAAATTCAGCTTTGTTAAATCACCTATTGTACTCAAGGTGCCCTTTTACCTGATTTCAAGCTTATCTGATGTAATCTTCAAAATTACCTCCTAGATAGTATTTTATATATGAAGAAAGCAATTATACAATAAGGTAAAATAACTTCTACAAGGTAGTAACAATGGGTTTAAACCCATGTCAGTTAAGTCCAAAGTTATAGGAGAAATGAAGAAACAATGCTAGTGAATTGGAAAATTCAATAATGAAAGACCTTTTTAAAAAACTTTTAAAAAGTTAATCATTATTTGGAAGAAAATAAAATCTAACTTTTGCATTTTGTTATATCTTTAAAGGCAAAAGTGGCGTGTTGGGGTAGAAGGGTTGATGGTTTGCCATAGAATTACCACCAAGTGTGTTAGTTAGGTGTTCCTAGGCCAATGGCTGTACATAAGGATGCAAGACGGTTAGGAGCCTGGGCCAAGTCCTGGTGCACATGGAGTAGGTTCTGTAAATTTTAAAAATGTACACTTGACAGTTGACTCAAGTAAAATTCTGTCTACAAACTCCATTTTCCATTGACTTACTGAAAACAAGAGTTGTTCATCAACAAAAATTTATTGAATGTTTATTCAAAACACAATTTGCATTAGGTTTTACAAGGTAGAGCCTAGGGAAGAACAATGAAGGGACTAACAGACAGAGGGAAAGATCTGGCCTCGTTTGAAGCGACAGAGAAGTCATTTTCACCTCCTTAACAACCATTTCTAGTTCTTTCTAGTATTACACATACTCCAGCTTAGCTCATCATCTCCCTTCTGATTCTCCACCTCAAGTCATTTGGATTTACCACTAAGCAGAGCCTGTTCACTGCCAGAGGCAAGGTATGAGAAAATCAAGATGCCAAGACTCGTTAACGTTTATTTAGCACCGACTACGTGCCAGGAAATGACCTAAAGTTTTAAGATGCAGTAACTGATTAAAATCCTAATAAACAACCCCATGAGTGGCTACTTTCATTATCCCTTATCTATCTATGAAGATATTGAGGTACTATAATGTTATTATGTTCACACTCTCTGAAGTAGTAGGTACTATAATGTTATTATGTTCACACTCTCTGAAGTAGAGTAGTAGTGATGAAGATATTGAGGTACTATAATGTTATTATGTTCACACTCTCTTATCTCAATCAGATAAGAGGCAATGAAAATAGGTACAGTAAGGATATAGGTAAATTTTTAGATGAAATGGAGAGCAATTGAAAAGATGATCTTTATCTTCCCTACAAAATAAGAGGCAATATGGGAAGATGGTGGTATAAGGGAAAAACATAGAACTAAGGTTATTATGGCTTGACACTCTGATATTAGGTAGTTTACATAAAACTTTTACCTAGTGCTTACTATAGCCCCTCCAAGAAGCTAATGATACTCCCATTTTACAAAAAAAAAAAAAAAAAAAAAAAGGATCTAGAGATTTGAAAAGTTAAGCTGCTTACCAAAGGCCACACAGTCTGCAAAGTCAACATTGTTTGCCACCAAACCTTTGTTCTTTCCCCTGTGGCCTTTTTACTTATCAGTTCTCAAGTTGGTGAGAATGAGCTTGGGAAATTAAGAACAGGACTGGTTTAGAACAGTCATGGTGGGAAATGAAACTCATAGCTAGCCAGAAATAAGCAAAAATTGTCAAACAAGTCTCAGAACCAGATCTGAGGACCTGAGGTCCCAATGTGTGATATTAAAATAGAGTCTATCTCAACAATTATTTGATTCACCTATAGCAAAGCAGTATGCATGACAGGAAGTTTGGAACTGTTAGAGATATGGAAGTAAACGGACTGATCCAAACTGCACTTATAACACTGGTGTACACAAATACTTAAAATACAAAACAAAACAATTATATATGATACCTGCCATGAGAGAGGCACAGAGAATGCCATGCTTCATTTACTCTAATTCCAAAAGTTCACATTTTAACATCTTAAACTTGGGATGTATCTTAAAATGAATGACATCTTTTTTCAGCAACGACCAGGTAGTTGTCATGACTTGGTTGTGATTGTCTGCACAATCTCAACCCTGCCCATGGGGGTTCAGATTGCCTTCACTTCAGCTGGGTTGTGTTCACTGAGGATACTACAGATATTGATATATATTGACATACATATTGATATATGTATTGATTGGTATATTGATATAGATGGATATATAGATATCAACCATACAGCTAGAGGCATGGATATAGTGCTTGGAGGCATATATGTTAGTGAAGCAAATATTTATGTTAATTAAGTAAATATGACCACAAGTTCATATTTTTTTGGTGAAGCAGCAACTCAAAAGCTTTATATAAATTATACCTACAAGTAGATGTGGCTACTTATGTTTTGTTACTGGGATACCTGGAAAAGGAATGCAGAGCACAAATCAAGCAATTCAACTAAAGCTAAGAGAAATTGCCAGATTCCTAGGAATAGATGTATTCTAGTTATCTCCTGCTACGTAACAAATCAGCCCCGAAACCAAATGGCTTAAAGCAATGCTGATCATTTTATTGTCTCTCAGAGTCTCAGTGGGACAGGAATTCAGGAAGGGTTTGCTTGGGTGTTTCTGGCTCATGGTCTGTTGTGCAGTGGCAGTCACAAGGAAACTAGAGCTGGGGCAGCGGGGAACTGAAGTACCTGGAGGCGGGTCAGGCATCTGTCTCACTTCATGTAGTCCCAGAGCTTCTCCCTGTCGTCTCTCCTCATGGGTTGCTTTGGGCTTTGAATTGTTTTGACGGCCCTGAGGCAGTTGGACTATTTATGTGGCAGCTGAAGGCACTCAGAGAGAGTAGTCCAGTGAGCAAGATGGAAGCTGAATCACCTTCACAACCTCGCTTCAGAAGTTGTGTGGCATCACTTCTGAGGCATTCTGTTGGCTACAAGCAAGTCAGAAGACTGCCCAGATTCAATGGGAGGGAAGTTAACTTCACCTTTTGATTGGGGAGCAAAATCCTAGAAGAGCATATGGGCTGGGAGCTATTTAAAAAATACATTCTGCACAAGATGAAAGAAATGTCAAAGCAATAAGAGGCTGGCATTACCAATTCATTCATTGTGTAGGACTTAGCGTTAGAGCATTGGGCTTCCATTGAACTTCCTGCTGACTTTAAACAGAAGCCATCTAACTTCCTGCAACATGTGATTCAATCAGGGGGTAAAGATGAGACTACAATGTTATGCTAATTAAACCATGGTGTTCTTGAAATAAGTTGTCAGTCCTAAAGGTATTAAAGAGGTCAAGATCATGATCACCAGTCACATGTCTTCTGTGTGTAAATGACCCTAGAAGAGCTCATTCCAGTAGGTCAAAATAAGAATTCTTTTTTTTTTTTTTTTAAAGATTTTATTTATTTATTTGAGAGAGAGAGAGTGAGAGATAGCATGAGAGGGAAGAGGGTCAGCGGGAGAAGCAGACTCCCTGCTGAGCAGGGAGCCCGATGCGGGACTCGATCCCGGGACTCCAGGATCATGACCTGAGCCGAAGGCAGTCGCTTAACCAACTGAGCCACCCAGGCGCCCGGTCAAAATAAGAATTCTAAGTGACAAGAGAACACCATGCCATACTTAATTGGCAACATTTTATTTAGTGATGCATAAAATAATAGTGTCTTACAATTTATGGCATTTTTTGCTTTGATGAAGGACAGTAGTGCCACAAAAGCATGAAATCAGCATAAATTTCCTCTTCTTAATATAGTCAGAAGGCTCAGAGAAATACTACAGGGAATTTTTAGACTTTGGGAGGTAGAAATAATACCTAAAGATGAAGCAGGAAGTCAAGGAGAATGTTTGAAAAACACTTTACTACTAAACCCCATTCCATGTACCCAGGCTTTGCTCCATTGATCCATATGTAATTCCTCCTCTAATCAGTCTTGCCATTTCCCTTGTGAGTTCCCCAGGTTCCTGCCAATCTTTCATGACTCCTGTCAGGTCCTGCCAACTCCATGTTGAGATTCTTCATTGGTTGCAACTGGAGGTCAGGAGGGGTGGGCTGGCAGGGCAGAGTTTGGTTTTTCTGTTTTACCTATTGGGGTTTCTTATAAGGTTTCTATTGATGAATGGGGTTCACAGCTTAAAAACAAAAGCAAAAATGTAAGTCACTGTAATATACCATACACTTTCACGCTCAGTCTTAGAGCACACAATTAATTAGTCATCATCCATTCAGTTAATGCCTGCTTAAGACCATCTTCCAGGTTTTAAGTACTGTGTGAGGCATCTATTTAGGGTACACCTTGCTTCATGGAACTTCGAACTGAGTTGGAATGGACTTATGTTTTATTTTGGGGGCAAATATCTAGGAGTAGAATTGTTAGATCGTCTGGTAATTGTATGTTTAACTTTCATTAAAGTAGCTGTACCATTTTGCGTTCCCACTAGCACTGATGAGAGTTCTAGATGTTTCACATCCTCAGCAATACTGGGTATGATAAGTCTTTTTTTTTTTTTTTTTTTTTTTTTTTTAGTACTGGATTCTTTAATAGTGCAAAATCAAAGGTAATTTAAAATCCAACAATAGGGATATGGTTGAATAAAGATATAGCTCACGCTGGGCAGTGAGAAAAGGAAGAGGCTTGATGAAACAGGTTTGGCAGAGGAGAAAAAAACATTTTCAACTGCAGCCATATATGATCTTTCTGTGAAAAAAAAACAAAGCACGCGTGCAGACGCAGAAGAAGAGGAAAAGGCGTAAGCACTGCTCCCGTGTGAACGTTCTTGCTAAGGGTTAGGATTACAGGTGATTTCCAGGCCATCCGCACACTGTAGGTCTTCTAGGTTTTCTATACTAAACACACTGCTTCTCAGAGAATAAAGGCCTTTTTAAACAGGGTTCTGCCAGACTTGCTCAGCCGTCGAGCTCAGAGCCCCCTCGACCCCAGTCTGAAGCAGCCCCCATAAATAAGATCTACAATCATGTAAGAACAAAGTACGTTTATTTGCATTTGGGGCTCTGAGAAGTTCTGTCTCTGCTGCCTGACCTCCTCCTGCCGCGACTCCTGGACCTAGAGGAGCTCTGGCTCGCACTGCCCCAGCCCTGGCTGCGGGCCCTTTTCCTTGCTCTACTTCGTGAGCTGTGCCTCTCGCGACTCTTTGCCATGTGTTTGTGAGACTTCTGGCCCCGGCGCCTGCTTCTCCTCTTCCTCTCTGCTTCCCCGTTCCTCTTGTAGGAGTGCGATGGGCTCGGGCTCCGTCTCCTCCTGGGCCTCCCATAGTACTCCTCGTGGTGGCCCGTCCTGTCTCTCCTCTCCGGGCCCTTACCGAAGGAGGGGCCAGTCCGATCAGGAGACAAGTAGATGTCTCTGTTGGCCTCCCAAAACTCATTGTTGGGATTTCGGAACACATGCAGGAAGTTGCAGTGTTTTCCTCGTGGGCACTGCTGTATTTCAAACAAACCACAAATTGCCATTTTCCATCGGGTCACTGGGCAGAATTCGCACTGGAGCTGCCGTCCTGCATACCATCGTCCGTTAAACAGGGAAAGGGCTGCTTGACATTCTTCTTCCGATTGATACTGAACATACACATTGCCCCTCAGATGAGGTTCCAAGTTGCAGCTGACCTTGAACTGGATCACTTTCCCCACGTTCTTGAACTCGGGAAGCACGTCATCATAGAAGTCCAGGAACTGCTGGTAGGTTTCCTCTTCACTGTACTCTAGGCTGGCATCCGGGTCATAGTCATCCCTTCTGCACTGCTCCATTCCAAACGTTGTGAACATGCTTTTAATAAGGAGTGTGGGGCTCGAGGTTGGGAAATTGTGTTTACGTGAACACCTATCTCCAAATCTGCACGCTCCTGTTTTACTGTAGAATGGACAATTAGCTCGATCTTTCTCCATTATCCTTAAGTCCATGGGTGGCTCTGGGTTTTGCCATGTGGCACCATTTTCCAACTCATTTTCAGCCTGCTCCACCATCTTCTGCACAGCTTCCTCTCTCTCTCTCTTCTCCTGCAGTTTCTGTTCCTCCTCTTCTCTCTCCTTTCTCTGCTGCTCTTCCCATTCTTCCTTTAATTTTCTCTCTTGTTCTTCCTGCCGTTTTCTAGCTGCCTCTTCCTTTACCCTCTTTCTTCTGAATTCTTCTTGTGCCTTCTGCTCCCGAAGTAACCACGCCTCATGTAATTTTTGCCTCTCTATCTCCAACAGCTTCTCTTCTTCTAGGTGTTGTTCTTCAATAAAAGCATCCTCTTCCTCCTTCTGTGAGAGTCCTGAGTCCCTCAATCGAGCCAGTTCCTGCCGTCGTTTCTTTCGTTTCGCCTTCTTCAGGGCGGCCCTGTACTTTTTGTGGCTCGGTTTCTCCGGAAACATCATCTTCTCAGGCGCCGCCATCTTGCCAGGGCCGCCACGCCCCCCTATGATAAGTTTTTTTTAAGTCTAGCCATTCTATATCATGGTGGTTTTCACTTGTACTCTCTCGATAACAAATGATATTGAGCATCTTTTCATGTGCTTATTGGCCATTCTTGCATCTCCTATTGTAAAATGTGTGTTCAGATCTTTTGTCATTTTAGCTAGAGTTTTTTTTCTTATTATTATTGAGCTGTAAGAGTTTTTTTTTTTAATAACTTCTGTTGATGAGTCCTTTATCAGATATATGTATGGGTTTTTTTTCTCCCGTGGTTTGCTTTTACATTTTCTTTTTTTTTTTTATTTTTTTATTGCTATGTTAATCACCATACATTACATCATTAGTTTTTGATGTAGTGTCCCATGAGTCATTTTTTTGTGCATAACACCCAGTGCTCCACGCAGAACGTGCCCTCCTTAATACCCATCACCAGGCTAACCCATCCCCCCAGCTTGTTCATTTTCTTAACGGTGTCTTTCAAAAGTCAAAGTTTTAAAATTTTGATTAAGTCTTACTTATCAAAGCTTTCTTTTATGGTTCATGCTTTTGTGTCACATCTAAAAAAATAGTTCCTTATACCAAGGGTGCAAAGACTTTGTCTTATATTTTCTTCTAAAGCTTTTATAGTTTTAACTTTCATGTATAGATATGATCTCTTTCTAGTTAATTTTTTAATATAATGTGAGATAACAGTTGAGTTTATTTTTAAATCTTCCTTTACTTTTCAGTTGTCACTATTTCCTCCTATTACTGATCCCCTATTTTTTATACCCTCTAACCCCTTCTGACTTGTCTCTACTATTCTGGGAAGCTAGACTATCAAGATCATTAGGAGACATTGTGAGCCAGAACCTAAGAGGTGACTGTTTTAAAATGGAAGGGGATTGAAGGCATTTATTTTGGCAACACAGCAGCCTGATTTTGCTGCCTTTAGGAGTCTCATATATTTCAGGCAGCCACATAATGGGATCTCTGGAGAAGTGACATGCTAGTTCCTATACTATATTATTTCATTTGAGTTCATTTTATGGTGTATAGTTTGTTAAACCCTAGGCCATCTATTTTACTATTAGTAATTCTACACACTATGCCTAGCATAATGCCTGTCTCATAAAAAGTATTTGGGAAGTTAAATATGTTCTGGTGATGGGCAGCAAATAGAAATGACGGTGTCTCAGACTTACTGTTTTGTAGAGCAGTAGCCTTTCTTTTTTAACTGCTGTGTAGTTTTAACCGTGCACTCTCCAATTTATGCATATTTGTTTATTTACATAGTATATGCATACATCATTGCAGTACTCTTTTTATTTATGCCATTAAAAATAGAAATTGAAAAGAATGAAATAAAATAAATTTAAATAAAAGGTAGTATTTTCATTTTGCACTGGAATCATATTACGATTTTGTTCTTGAAGACATGGTAGAGGGTTCCTAAGTTTTAAATTGGATTCTGAAATTAAATGCTAAGCGTGTGAATGTTATAATAATGAAATTTCACACTTTGGGTTGCTGAATAATCAATAGAGGGACCGTGTTTACTAATAATTAGACTATTATACTTAGAACCTATGTCAATTAATAAAATTTTTAAGAAGACACAATTACCAACAGTAAAACTGTCCTTTAAAAGTGTAAAATGCCAGATAATCAGTTTTAAAACCTTTGTCTGTTGCTTAAAAAATAAGCATTTCTGAATTGCTTTAGTCTAAAACACCAGAGAGTCATGAAGAGGATTGCTGTGCATTTCCTATGATAACATTTGGATACCCCCCATACATCTGTACAATTCTTGTATTTCTAATCATTCATATTCAGCATGTGCCTTCTAAATATGCCAGTGAAAAATAAAATGATTACTTTTCCTCAAATGTTCAGCAGGCACTCTAAATTAGCCAGCTGGTCTCTTGTCATGGCTGAAAACATATAGTCTTTTTATAAAAAGTGACAGTAAATACGTCCATGGCACCAGACACTTTATATGCAAGTGTAAATTCCATTGGTACAATGACTTATGATTGGAGAAGAGCAAAAAGTGTGTAAAGAAAGAGAATTGGTGTGAATAGTGCTCCATAGGCCTTGCAGTGGCTCACAGAGAATAATTCATTTTAAGGAAATAATTCATTTAAGGAAAAATCACCTTGTTTTATGGCAAGGCAGTAATCTCAAGGTCCACATGTTAAGTTTTTTTTTATTATTATTAAACATTCAGAAGTCATTTAAAAACATGATCTGTTAGAACAATTCGATATACCAAGTCTATTTGCAAAAATTGTGTTGTAAATCACGATTCATTATGGGGTTGTGATCAGCATACACTGTTAGAAATCCATCTCTCTTGATATCATCCTTTCTATGTGCTTCCTTTTATGCAATGGAATAGTCCCCACCTCCACTTTCATTCTCTTTTTTTCTTTGCTCTATTTTGCTCCTCTGTTTTATTTTTGGCTCTATTTTAAACTACCTTATACTTTCTTATTTTGGCCTATCTCTTGTGATTTAACTTCTGTCACCGTACTTTATGATATATGATAGGTGCAAAACACCATAATGAAACCATCTTTATTTTCCCTGAGACTCTGGCCTTAGAGTCTCTCACGGACCATGAAATAAAAAGCAAATGAATGCCTGAATGGTGGAATTGGAGGGTGCTTTAGAGATCTTCTATCTTAGTCATCCTTGTTTAAGGATGAGAAATTGATACCCCGATAGGCCAAGTGACCTGCTCAGATAACAGAGTGACAGCCTAGATGTGCCTTATCCCCAGTTTAGTACTCCCTCCCTCTGTCGAAGCTTCCTTTGTGATTAAAACCAACTGAATTGTACAATCAGCAGTCATCATTTTGATGGTTCAACTATTTGTGACAGTTGTCTTTTTTCCTTGATAATGCATTCAACCATTCTCCTATGATATTGACTGAACACCTACTATGCACAAGGCCGGTTGGGGATACAGAAGTAAACAAAGAAAACAGAACCCTTCCTTTGTAGGGTCAGCATTCTAGTGGAGTGAGACAGATGAGATACACCATAAATGAGCAAAACATACAGCACACAAAATAATGATAAGAGTTATGAAGAAAAATTAGACAGGGAAAGGAACTTGGGAATGAATTTATATTTTTGTGTTGAAGGGGAAAGAGTAGGTAAAATCTTAAGCAGTGTAACCAGAAAAGGTATCAACAGAAAAGATGAGCACTGGGTGTTGCTATATTATTGAACACTACCTCTGAAACTAATGAAGTACTATGTGTTGGCTAATTGAATTTAAATTAAAAAAAAAAAGAAAAGATGAGATTAAAGACCTAAGGCACTAGAGAGCCATGCGATCCACTTCCTGCATGACTGTGGAAAATCTTGACTTTGTCCATAGGGAAGAAAGCCAAGATTTTCTATACAGCTCTCCTTCATCTTCTGTAAGTAGTCAACTCAACCAGATGAACATCCTGAAGCAGAATTCTTTCTTTTGCCTGGAACATTTGCAGCCATCAGAAGGGTTTCTTTTACATTGTACATCTAGATATAAGTGATTTTAGCAACTATAGCTCTGCCCATGAAGAATGTAAATGAACTAGGCTGGCACTTGAGAGCTGGGCGGGAAAAACTGGATTTGTGTCGGTTGGGCCAGCACCTGCTTTTCTAGTTATTCTCTGCCTGTCAATTAGGCTTAATCCACAGAGCTCAGATGAAGCCCAGCTTGAGAACTGCACCGCTTGGAAACACTTTATCCTGAGACCTAGAAAGCAAAAGGAGGAAAGTCATTTCTTTGCTTGGGAAAAAAAAAAAAGGAATTTTCTGACAGTGACCAGATCCTTAAACATCTTTTGAAATAAAATAATTCTCAGTGAGCTCAGGAAGTTTAACCACAAACTAACTTTTATTGTAGATAGAGGAGAGCTAGCTTTGTCATTGTTAATTTTCTCATGTTTTGGATGATGTTAAAAGAAGAAAAGATTCTTTGATTAAAAAAATTTCAAAAATTTCTGTGTATCTACCACAGAAGGAATAAATACGAGACTTTATAATCGAAAATACTTTATGTATGGATGCATAAACTACATCTCTACATACAATTATAAATTCCCCTTAGATGCTTTTAGATTTTCTATATACATCTTAGTTCCAAAAATTTTGTTATTTCAGAGGAAAAGATACCTTTATTAAATTCCCAGTGCCATGCCGCCTGGGTGGCTCAGTCAGTTAAGCAGCTGCTTTCAGCTCGGGTCATGATCCCAGGGTCCTGGGATCGAGCCCCATGTCAGGCTCCCCGCTCGGGGCATCTGCTTCTCCTTCTCCCTCTGCCTGCTGCTCTGCCTACTTGTGCTATCTCCCTATCTCTCTGTCAAATAGATAAATAAAATCTTAAAAAAAAATTCCCAATGCCATCTTCATTCATTCATTCTTTCAGTATATATCGTATGCCTGGCACTGTACTAGGTACAGTCTGTATGATCAGTAATGGAAAGACCTTTTCTATAGTTTATATATTTCCTTATTTCTTAAGGATCAAAATCAGCTGTAATTAGATCTTTATTGTACAAAGGCCTTTCCAAATTTGTGTATTGACACATTATAAAATATAATGAAATATGAACTGTGTACAGTACTATCAACTTCTGGCGGGGGGATGGTCAAGTTTAAATTAACTTATGTATTAACTTAAAATGTAGAGAATTACTATACAATATAAGTGTACCTTATTTAAGAGGTAGGCTACCAAGTAAGTCAATTAGGAGGATAGTGATATTATCAACTAGAAAAGAAAATTTCAAAACTTTCAATTTTCTAAATAGATTCTTCCTAATAATATTATAGTACCAGTAGAGATGTCAAATCTGTTTTTAGCCAGGGCATGGATATTTAGGATCTTAAAAAAATTTAACAGGAGGACTTCTACTTATGGAAAGATGGAGTAGACATACTTTTCCATTTTCCTTCTGCTAAATACAGCAAGAACTCCAAACACATATATAAGACAAACATAAGAAGACTCTGAAAAGTGGAGAAGAACACAGATTAGCTATGGATTTTGAGACCCAAGGAACAACACAGCAGTGAGTTTGCTGAATTTTTCCCCCTCATATGCCCAAGATTTATTGTTGAAGAAGTCAGTAATCTAGAAACATCAACAGGTGCAGATAAAAACAGCCCCAACAAAAGCCTGCTCTCTGTTGCCAAAGGGCTAAGAAAGGGACAAAAGTCTTTTAGACAACAATTGCTCTGTTCTACTCTTCGATGTATCAGATAAGAGCAGCTTCCTCTACTTCCTATCTCACCTTAAGCTCAAGGAGAAGGGGAGCTAAGAAACACTTGTGAGAGTCACAGCCCAGGGACGCAGGCCCACTAAAAGACTTAAGATTTAATCATAAGATTATAGAAGACTTCCCTCTTCCCCACACCTTAACACCATACCAACAGGGCTCCAGTGTAACAGTGGCTTCCAGCTGAAAGATCTGCGAGATGCAAAATATGTGGAGATATAACTGACAAAACTGAAAGGAGAAACCAACAAATCTATGGTATTAATTGGAGACTTTACCACCACTCTCTCAACAAGTGCTAGAACAACCAGAAAGAAAATTAGCAAGGATATAAAAGAACTCAATAACACCATCAACTAACAGAATCTAATTGATATCTATAGGACATTCCACCCAACAATAGCAGACTAACCATTTTTTTCAAGTGTCCACAGAACCTACATCAAGACAGATCATAACATGGGCCATAAAAGAAACCTCAACAAACTTCAAAGAATTAAAATTATACAGTATTTTCTCTGGCCACGGTGGAGTAAAACTAGAAGTAAAGAACATACAGAAAACAGGAAAATCCCCAAACACTTGGAAACTAAACACTTCTAAATCTATGAGTCAAAGAGGGAAATTTTAAAAAAACACATTGAACTGAATGAAAATGAAAACGCAGTATATCAAAATTTGTGGAAGGCTCCTAAAGCAGTGCTGAGAGGCAAACTTATCGTACTAAAAACACACATTACAAAGGAAAAAAAGTTTTAAATCTGTATTCTAGAATCCCTCCTCAAGAATTTAGGGGGGAAAAGAGAAAAATAAACTCTAAGCAGAATAAAGGAAATAATAAAGCCAAAATCCAATGAAATTGAAAGCAGAAAACCAGTATAGAAAATCCGTAAAATAGCTATTCTTTGCAAACATAAAATTGATAAAAATTAACAAAGAAAAAAGACACAAATGGTTGGTATTGAGAATGAAAATGTGGATATCAATAGAGACGCTGTGTTTTAGTTTGCTAGGGCTGCTCTGACAAAGTACCACAGACCGAGGGGCTTGAGCAACAGAAATTTATTGTCTCACAGTACTGGTGGCTGTAAGTCCAAAATCAAGGTGTTGGCGTGTTTGGTTCCTTCTGAAGGCTTTGAAAGAAAGAGCTGTTCCAGGCTTCTCTTCTTGCTTATAGATGGCTGTCTTCCCTTTATGCATATCTCTTTGTCCAAACCTCCTTTTTATAAGGATACCAGTCACACTGAATTAAGGTTAACCTAAGGACTTCACTTTATTATACCTCTTTAAAGACCCTGTCTCCAAATAAGATCACATTCTGAGGTACTGAGGGTTAGGACTTCAACCTATGAATTCTGTGGGACAATGCAACCCATAATACCCTGCAAGCAACAAAAGAACAACAAAGAAATGTTTCAAAAGACTCTATACCCATAAAATTGACAATTTAGACAAATAGGCCAACTTTCTTAAAAACACAATCTACCACAGCTCACCCAATATGAAATCCATAGGCAACAAGAGTGAACCTAGCTGAATGTCTAAAGTTACTAAGAAAATTAAATCTGTTATTTAAAAAACTTCAAGAAAGAAAGAAAGAAAGAAAAAGAAAGCAAGCCTGCCCAAATCCAGGTGTTTAAGTGGGGGAATTATACCAGACATTAATTTCTCACAATCTCTTCCAGAAAATATAAGAGGAGGAACATATATTCAATTCATTTTGTTAACCTAGCATTATCTTGATTCCAAAAACAGACTAAGATAATTCAAAAAAGAGAATTGCAAACCAGTATTTCTCATGAATATAGTTGTAAAAAGCCATAGCAAAATATTAACAAATAGAAATCAGCAATATAAAAATAACTATACTCCGGGGCGCCTGGGTGCCTAGTTGGTTAAGCGACTGCCTTCGGCTCAGGTCATGGTCCTGGAGTCCCGGGATCGAGTCCCACATCGGGCTCCCTGCTCAGCAGGGAGTCTGCTTCTCCCTCTGACCCTCTTCCCTCTCGTGCTCTCTATCTCTCATTCTCTCTCTCTCAAATAAATAAATAAAATCTTTAAAAAAATAAAAAATAAAAAATAATAATTATACTCCATGGTCAATTAGGATTTATTCCAGAGATATAAGACTAGTTCAATATAATCCACATTAGCAGATTAAAGAAGAAAAATTACCTAGAAAGTAAAACGACAATTAATGCAGAAAAAGCATTTCAAAAAATTCAACACCTATTCTTGATTACAAAAAAAAAAAAAAAAAAAATCTCTCAGGAAAGTAAGAATAGAAGAAAATTTCTACAATTTCCCCAACTCAATTAAAAGTACCTACAAAAAAACTTTTTGCTAAAATTTTGCTTAATAGTGAAAAATTGAATATTTTTCTCCTAAGATCAGAAATAAGGCAAGGTTGTCTGTTCACAGACACACAGAACAATGGATTGGAACTGAGAATCCAGAAATAGGACTCACACTGACTTTGACAAGATGAAAAAGCGATTCAACGCAGGAATAATAGCCCTGTCAAGAAATGGTACTGGGCAAGCAGACATCCATAGGCAACAAAAGTGACCCTAGATTGAAGACTCACCTTATAAAAAAGTTAACTCAAAATGGACTACAAACTTAAATACAAAATATAACTAAATTTTTAAGGAAAAAAATGGGAGTAAATCTTTGGCAACTAAATCTAGGCAAAAAATTCTTAGATTTGACACCAAAAGTATAATCTTTAGAAGGAAAATGGGGAAAGTGATATAAGCAAGATGACAGTATAGGAACTTCTAGTACATGTCTCCTCCAAGAAATATCAATTTGAACAATATCCATGCACAAAAATGCCTTCACAAGAGGTAGGAATTATAGTACCTGAATGGAGCACAGAAATAAGAAAAGATACATTACCCCATCACCTCTCCAAGCCCAGGCAGCTCAGCGTGGAGAGAAACACCCTTCCATGGGGGAAAGAGAGTGAAGTGACCGTCTGATTTCATTAAAGACCCTATACCAGGGCCCCTCCAGTGCCAGACCAACTTCCATGAGCCCAAGCCCCTGCCCTCACTAGTGCCAGGCCAATATCCGTGGACCTAGCCTCTAGACCAGTTCCAGCCTGCCTCAGCTCCTACAGTTCCAGGGTCTAGGAAGGATCCTGTAGACTAAGGTTTCTTGTCTGCCTAATGCTGAGCTGCCCTTGGGTGGTCTCAGCCTCCAAGCTGGCTCCCACGGATTCAATCTTCAGGCAGTCCTCCCAAAGCCCCAGGCTCCAGGCTGACTCTTGTAAACTGAGGCTCCCAGCCTGCCCCAGCACTGGGTCAGCCCCCATGGACCCATGTCCCAGGCCTACCACCACATATGCAAGTGCCAGACCTACCCCAGTGAACTAGGCTTCAGACCCAGCCCCCTAGATCCAGGAACTAGACCTGCCCACCTGAGGGTTTATAGGTTGTCCAATTTGTTGGTGATGATTGTTCATAGTCATCTCTTACGATCTTTTGTATTTCTATGGTATCAGTTGTAATGTCTCGTCTTTCATTTCTGATTTTATTTATTTGAGTTCTCTTTTTTCTTGATAGGTCTAGCTTAAGATTTGTCTATTATTGGGCTTAGTTTGTTCTTTTTCTAGTTCCTTGAGGGACAGAGAGAAGCTCAGTGCTTTTTACTGGTAAATTCTACCAAACATTTAAAGAAGAATTAACACCAATACTTCTCAAACTCTGCAAAAAAATTCAAGAAAATGGAACACCCCCAAACTCATTTTATGAGGCCAACATTACCTTTATATCAAAACCAAAAGAAGATACCACAAGAAAATAATACCAGAGGCCAATATCCCTGATGAATATAAATGCAAAAATTCTCAGTAAAATACTAGCAAACCAATTCCAATAGCACATTAGAAGGATCATACATTATGATCAAATGGGATTTTTCTCTGGAATGCAAGGATAATTCAACATAGACAGATCAATAAATGCAATACACTACAGTAATAGAATGAAAGATAAAAATTATATGATCATTTCAATAGACAGCAAAAAAGCATTTGACAAAATTCAGCATCCTCTTGATTACAAAAATTCTAAACAAACTGGGTGTAGAAGGGAATTACCTTAACATAACAAAGGCCACATATGACAAGCCCACAGTTAACATCATACTTAATGGTGAAAGGTTGAAAGCTTTCCCTAGGAGGTCAGGAATAAGATGAGGGTGCCCACTCTAACTATTCCTATTCAGCATAGTGCTGAAAGTCCTAAGCAAAGCAATTAGGTAAGAAAAAGAAATAAAGTGCTTCCAAATTGAGAAGGAAGAAATTTTCAGATGATGATCTTATATATAGAAAATCCTAAAGATTCCACCAAAAGTCTGTTAGAACTAGTAAGTTCAGCAATGTTGGAGGATACAAAATCAACATAAAAATCAGTTGCATTTTCATACACTAACAACAAACTATCTGAAAGAGAAATAAAATAATCCCATTTACAAAGCATCAAAACAATGAAATACTTAGGAATAAATTTAACCAAGGAGGTGAAAGATCTGTACACTGAAAATTATAGGGTATTGATGACAAAAATTAAAGAAGATACAAATATATGGAAATGTATCCCATTTTCATGTATTAGGAGAATTACTATTATTAAAATGTTCATACTACTCAAAGTGATATGTAGCACAAAGCAATCCCTATCAAAATCCCAATGGCACTTTATAAAGATATAGAACAAACAGTCCTAAAATGCATATGGAACCACAAAAGACCCTGAATAGCCAAAGCAACCCTGAGAAAGAAGAACCAAGCTGGAGGCATCATACTTACTGATTTCAATCCTTATTATAATGCTATAGTAATCAAAACAATATGATACTGGCAGAAAATCAGACACATAGATCTATGGAACAGAATTGAGAGCCCAGAAATAAACCCACACATAGGCAGTCAACTGATATTTGACAAGGGACCCAAGAATATTCAATGGGGAAAGGACAGTCTGGTTAATAAATTGTCCTAGGAGAAGAACTAAATAATCACATGCAAAAGAATGAAACTGGACCCCTATCACACCACACACACAAATTAACTTAAAATAAATTTAAATATAGGACTTTAAGCCATAAAACTCCTAGGAGAATACATGAGGTAAAAGCTCCTTGACATTGGACTTGGCAACAATTTTCTGGTTCTGTCACCAAAAGCACAAGCAACAAAAGCAAATAAGTGAGACCACATCAAACTAAAACACTTCTGCACAACAAAAGGAACAATAAACAAAATTAAAAGGCAATGTACAGAATGGGAGGAAATATTTATAAACCATATACTGATAAAAAGTTAGTATCATAAATTTATAAGGAATTTATATAATTCAATGGCAAAAACAAATAATTTGATTAAAAAGATGGGCAGAGGACCTGAATCGACATTCTGCCAAAGAAGACATACAAATGGCCAACAGGTACATGAAAAGGTGTGCAGCTAATCATCAGGGAAATGCAAGTCAAAACCACAATGAGATATCATCTCCCACCTATTAGGATGGTAATATCAAAAAGACAAGAGATAACAAGTGTTGAAAAGAGAACATTTATACTCTTTTGGTGGGAATGTACATTGATGCAGCCACTAGGGTCAACAGTATGGACATCCTTCAAAAAATTAAAAATAGAACTAACATATGATCCAGCAATTCCACTTTTTGGTATATACCCAAAGGAAATGAAATCAGTATCTCAAAGACTTATCTGCACCCCCATGTTCATTGTAGCATTATTCACAATAGTCAAGACATGAAAACAACCTAAGTGTCCAATGATAAACACACACAGTGGAATATTATTCAGCTATAAGAAAGAAATTCTGCTTTTTCACAATAACATGGTCAGAGGGCTAAGTGAAAGAAGTCAGATAAAGACAAATACTGTATGATATCACTTAAATATGAAATCTAAAAAGGCCAAACTCATAGAAATATAGAGTATAATGGTAGTTGTCTGGCCTCTGGGAAAACAAAGAGATGTTGATCAAAGTGTACAAACTTACAGTTTTAAGATGACTACGTTTTGGGTATATAATGTACAGTATGGTAACTGTAGTTAATAATACTGTATTATATACTTGAAATTTGCTACATGAGTAGATCTTAAATAGTCTCACCATAGAAAAAGCAATGGTAATTATGTGAGGTGTTAGAAGTGTTAAACCTCTTAATTTTGGTAATCACTCACCATATAAACGTGTTTCAAATCATCCTGTTGTATACCTTAAACTTAACACTATAGTATATGTCAATTATATCTCAATAAAGCTAAGGGGAAGGAAGATACTGAATCTTAAAAAAATGCATGTTGCCAGATAGAAATGTTTATATCGCTCCCTCATTTCCTTGGGTGGAAAAATGGACAGAGTTCAGCAAACTTTACCTTAAAACAGGTTCAAGAAACCTGATATTGTGTCTCTGCCAGCCCCAGAGAACAGAAAGATAAAACTCTCGCATAGAAAACTCTGATAGCAGAACGAATATTTAGAAGGGAAAAATTGGGTAAATTGGACATCATCAATATTAACAACTTATGTTCTGTGAGAAACCCTATTAATGAGATGAAAAAATAAGCTACGGAGTGAGAGAAAATATTTACAAACCATATATCCAACAAAGGATTACTACCTTGAATATATAAAAAATTCTTTTTTTGAGAGAGAGAGAGGAGAGAAAGAGAGCACGGGGTGGGGACAGAGAGTGGCAGAGGGAGAGGAGAGAGAACTTAAGCAGACTGCACTGAGCGCAGAGCCCACTCAGGGCTTGATCTCATGACCCCTAGACCATGACCTGAGTGGAAATCAATAGACGTTCAACCGACTGAGTCACCCAGGCGCCCCTATAAAGAATTCTGAAAAAAAAAAATCAACATTAAAAACAAAGGACTTAACTAGAAAATGGACAAAGACATTTCCTCAAGAAATGAGACATTCCCCTCAAAGAGGATACCCAGATGTCAGATATGCACATGAAATGATGTTCCGCATCATTAAGGAAATTAAAACCACACTGAGCTATCTATACACATGTAACAGAATGGCTAAAACAAACAAACAAACAAAAAATAGTGGAAACCCCAAATGCTGGCAAGGATGCAGAGAAACTGGATCATTCATAAACTGCTGGAGAGAATGTATAATATTACAGTCACTCTAGAAACATTTTTGCAAGTGACTTTAAAAAGCTAAACATACAACTACGATTCCTCCTGGGCATTTATTCCAGAGAAATAAAAACTTGTATTCCCACAAAAACCTGTACATGAGTGATTAAAACACCTTCATTCATAATAACCAAAAGCTGGAAGCAACCAAGATGACCATCACCAGGTGAATGGTTAAACAAACTGTAGTACATCCATATCATGATGTATTTCCTAAAAATAACAAGGAGCAAGCTATTGGTAAAAACAAGAATCTGGGTGAATCTCCAGAGACTCGTGCTGAATGAAAAAAGTCAATCCTAAAAGATTATATACTGCATGACTCTATATGTACCATTATTGAAATGACAAAACTACAGAAAAGGAGAGAGCATGTTAAGATGGGCTGGAAGTGGGAGGGAGGTGGGTGTGGCTACAAAAGGTGGGTGTGGCAACCTGAGGATCCTTGTGGTACAGACATGTTCTGTATCTTGCCTATATCAGTGTCAGTGTCTAGGTTGGGATATTGTACTACATGTGGTTTTACAAATTGTCATCATTAAGGAAAAATTGGGTAAAGGATAGTCAGGGTTTCTCTGTATTATTTCTCACAACTGCATCTGAATCTACTATTATCTAAAAATAAAATTTTAACTTAAAAAATTCTACTAATGAACACTCAGAATGCAGTCACCTCTACTTGCATGGACCATTTAGATTTTCAGTATAGTAAGGGGAAATTCTGTGGAAGACTGAATGGGTTTTAAATTCTGTAATTGCCTTCCTTAAGAAGAAATTGGTAAATTCACCAAAGAGACTCACTAATGACTGCAGGGATTTATTCATATTATTGACTGGCTTATTAGTAAGCCACAGAAATAACAGAAAATCAAAATGAACAGGGTCTCAATTTGTTTTCTTTTTATTCCAGAGGTGTAGTGTTCCTTAGTCAAATCAAATAGAAATTACAATTTATCCTGTGGTTGTGGCTATTATTTCTCCATGTGAGGATTGCCAGTTAAAATACATGTCTTTTTTATCAAACTCAAGTTGAATGTATTTAACTAAATTTGTTATTCCTTTACTCATTCCTCCACTAAACATAGATTTATTGAGTACCTACCATGTGCCAGGCATGGCTCTAGATACAGAATTTCCAGAAGGGAAGCAAGCAGAGGCCATGCTCTTCTGGCACACCACATGCCCTTTAGTAAGGACTATGCAATAATTCTCTGCTTGAGTACAGCCCAAGAAAAAGTTGTTTTCCTGAATTATGCTGGTTGGTGGGTTGGTTGGTTGGTTGTTGATTGGTTTGGTTAGTAGAAAAACCCAAAACAGGACATTGCAGTGCTGTGAGGACCATGTAGCAATAATAGCTATTTGAGAATCTCAACACAAGCATCTGGAAGCATCTTCTGTTCCCTTCTAGTGGATCCCCACTGCCATGTCTCACTTTGCACTTTGCACTGTGTTTCAATATATACACTGCCTCCAGTTCATCTAGAAGAAGGGAACGTGTGGGGAGAGTGAGTTCTTCCCTTTCGTGGCCTTTGTCTGCTCACAGACATGCCTCCCTGGTTATTCTGCAAGTTCCTGTGCGTGCATCAGCCTGGGAACGGAAGCAAAGCAATGATGGAAGCTCTCTTACACTGCAGGGTCTCCTTGTTTCTTAAGAAAATAACTCAGTACTCTGTTCTCTTCCCTCATAGTTCTAAATCTAAATGAGATTTAAATTTTAGATTCATTCTTGTTCTGCTGGAAAGTATGGTGGAAGATTGCTCAAGATACCATAGACATCATTTCTATTATGACATCCTAGGGGAAACCTGAGTTCAGTAGAATCGCAGTGGGAGCCTACACACAACAAAAAAGAGTGGAGAAAAAAAAAAAAAACAAGCGGGGCCCCATTGTCTTAGCGATGATTTTATAGACTTGCATTCTAGATGGGAATGTTAGGTTAACTGTCTCTTTTTAGGAATATTTTACTTTCAATTTTTACTAAACATAAATCCCAAGGATGCTGTATTCATTAAGACTGCTTAAGTGATTTTTGCGACTAGAATTGGATAAGATGTCTGATTATGAATAAGAATTTGCTGCAGAGTGTTGTAAAAAGGGTAATGAGTTGCAGCTGGGTCACTGAAATCCACTGACAGGGCTAAGTAAAGAATGGTTGATAGATACATCTGTGTGTGACAAAGAATTTGAAGCTCTCTCCTCGACTCGTGGTACAGCTTCGACAAAATGTTTCCCTTCATTTGGAATAAAAGTAGATTAGTTGTTCTAAGCTGCCAATATCTACCTCACAACGTAGAATCGAGAGCAGAGGGTAGCCACTGCTCCGTGTACATCTGTTAGGGCTATACCTGATTCACCTGAGAGCAGCTCATACATAGTGATCCTTCAGCCAGGATCCCCTTTGACTGCACAAAAGCACTAAACAAAATCTGTCCTCATAGGAGGTGGAGAGGCAGGGAGAAGCAGCCCCTCCTCCCTGGATTTTCCCCTCCAGCCAGGCATCCCTCAATAGGATCCTTCCTTAACCCCAGTACTAATTCTCTAGGTCTTTATCTGAACTACTTTTAAATTAAATTTAAGCAACTATTTGCTCCATTAATCCATGTAGCCCGTTAGCACACTGTGTGCATTTACTGTACAATATTTCAAATGAAGTGAAACTTCAAAGCCGTTTGATAGGTATGGGAAAAGGGGGGTCTGATATAGCCAGAAGGAAATAATAGTCTCCCAAGGATTTCAGCCGGAGAGCTAAACTTAGTGGCAGACTACACTTTCCATTTAACTTTAAAGGTATAGCTACTTGGAGCAACTTGGGACCCCGCCTTGTGTTGCAGATAAGCCTTAGGAATGAGGAGAATGTATGTATTCTGGTCAGAATGAATATTGCCCATCATCTCAAATATTCCTTTCCTGCCCAGGTTACCAAGGAAACAGGGTTCTAGTGTTTTGCTTGCAAATGTATGTTCTTTACCTTGAAGTGGGAGTCCTCTCTGTGAGGAAGGGTTAGTGTTACAGGTAGATGCAGAGGGCTGGGAGCAAAGGGGTAGGGGCAAAGGACAACATGCCATCCCAGGATCTGGCTTCAGGGTATCACCAAGGGGTCAGAGGGCATAAGACCATTTTACTCCCTCCCCTTGTGGGAACTGGGATACACAGAAGATGGGTGCATTTCTTTCCTTTGACTTCGGCTCCCAGTTAAACAATGGACTGGACAGACCGAGGTCTTTCCAGGAAAGTTGGAAGTAGATCAGCATAGATCAAAGTTTTGCAGCTTGCCTCTGGTTCCAAGTCACATAAACCACACATACACACACACACACACACACACACACACACACACACACACACACTCACTCACTCACTCACTCACTTTATTCGATCATATAGTGTTTTCTCCCCCATTTGCAACTCATTATCTGACTGCAAGGTTTCCCAAAATGTGAAAATCCACAGTCCCTACAATATGGTATAGAGGGTGCATGATTAAAATATCCAAATCTGTGTGAAAGTGGGAAAAAAGTTTTATTCTGAACTTCCTATCTGCAATTAGTAATTAGTCTCTTATCTAGAAATTAGAATCTTTTGACTCTAGTCAGTAACTTCACTTCCTTCCCATCTTTGATATAACATTAATTCGATTAGACTTTGTCATACCAGGACCTCCCTGGGAAGAAATTAGAGTACTTTGGGGAAAAGCCTGAAAGCATCCCAGAAACAATTCCACTTGAAAACATAGAAAACTCTACTAGACAATGAATAGTGAAATGCTAAAGGAATATACTCAGATGCAAAAAAAAAGTTTCAGGTAGTGTGTTGTGGGGGCTGGAATTCAGGGGTGTGATAAGGAAGAGATAATCGGGGGTTGGGGGCAGATTCTCCCCCCGTAAACTCTAAAAGGATGCACCTGTCTTAGAGACCAAACCCGCGGTCACTTTCCACGTGGCCTCGTTTCCCCCTGCATGAGTCACTTGGTTGCGTGTTCGGTTTTTAAATCTGAAAGCCCTATTCCTCCCCAGTCACAGTTGTGCAGGCAAGGACAATCACAATCAGAATACTTAAGGGAAAAGCAAACACACTCTTACCAGCAAATGTCCACCAATATGCTGAGTAAGAAGTTGCTCTTGGTTACTTGTTCACTTGACCATACTCTAGACGTGGATGTGTGTTGTATTAGAATGGCTCAGCAGAACAGCCCTTCTATTTTCAGATTTTTGTGTAGCTTTTTATTGCCGATGTTGTGATGGCACAGGTTTTCTTTTCATATAAATCGTGAATTAGAAGTGGAAAAAAAAAAAAAGAGAAGAATTTGATTGCCCTCAATCAGACTCTAGCTTTCTGTTGTCATTAAATCAGAGGCTTATTTGAAATCCGTTATTGACAGTAACCCATTCTTAGCCTGCTTATGTGACTCTCAAGTTCATGTGTAATTTCATGTTTTATTTGTTCTTCATGCACTGCTTCCGTGATGTGCTCATTGTTATGCACCATTTCTGGGGAGTCTCTCCTTGGAGCGTGCTTAGAGAGCTGACAGAAAACAGAACTCAGTCTGTGGATTAGTCATGTGGAAATGACAGTGTAAAAATCAAATTGAATTTTTAAGCCCACTTCTTCAATCCTTGCTCAAGATAGTAACTGCAATTTGAAATGGCATCGTTTTAACATGTTTTAGTTTCTCTATATCAGAGGCATATAATGCTCAGAGTCAGCTAAATTATTAAACCTTTTCTAATTTCCATCAAAATTCTCTCTGGACTAAAAAATGTGACAACCTCAGGGTGAATGTGAACTGAAATCTACTTGTAAAACTAGCTTGGAGGTGTGGGTGTTCCACTTCTGTTAGCTGTTGGTGGTTCTGTGGGAGCGTATCTTATAAATATATATGCATATATTTGTGCCTACGTATACGTATGTACTTTCACACTGATCTATTTCTCCACACCTTGTCCTCTGTGCCAATTAAATCTCTCTCAAGGAGTAATAGTCATGTCATGCATTATTGTAAATAAACAAATGTGTATGTTAGGATCATTTCTTACCCATTTGTCACCTCTAACCTTTGTGTAAAATGTCTTTTGCATTAGCATAAATATTAAGAAGATGCCATTTCTGCTATATATAGGGTTGCCTTCAGCTAATCAGTTTTTCATGCATTTAAATAGGAATATTAGAATGATGGGGTAATTAGTTTAGTTTTCCATGAATGATCCATCAAGGCATTGCCTTGCACTGGATGGTACTGCTCTGGGTAAGTAGGACAGAGTTAAATTGTTAGCAGGGTTGGAATATCTTTAGTGTTTTGTTGGTGACTTAAAAAAAAAAATCATCTGAAGCCTATTATCTTTTCTAAGAGTAAATGCACCAGATGCTTGAGAAAGAATAATGTGAATCATGGAGACTAAGTGAAATTGTAATGAATTGTAAAATAAGACCTGTTTATTACATGCAAGAGAGACAAGACTTTCAGGCAGATGACAAAACCTCACACACACAGATGAATATGGGAACAGTCATAAGTACTTTTAGAAGAAGTACCTTTTAACAAATGAAACTGATCTCTCTTCCTTTGCACAAACATACCTGTATGGTTCCGCAAATTACTTTCACATGTAAACTCAAACATTATAAGGTTGAATTTAAAATAACTTGTGCTTTTATGCAATATACACATATATCATTAAACTACCTTTATGCTGCTGAAGTTAGATGCCACCAACAAATATTTTGAACTGCCTGGTGGCTGGGAGTTCTGCTTCCGCCGTGCTTTCCTCTTTGTCTGAACAGCAGTGTTTGTTTGCACCAAGATATCGAAATAATTGCATGTTTTGCTTCATTGTTTTCTAAAAATTAGTGGGAAATTGGAGAAAATTATTGGTTTGATACTGCAAAAAGCATAGTCTCTTAAACCTATAATCCAGATAAGGGCAGAAATCTCAATACATGCTGAAAATAGCAAATCTTTAGCTCAAAAAAGAAAAATAATAGCAAATCTTAAAGAAGACAAGTACACATTCAATGAGAAGGGAAAGAGCAAATATGGAAGCAGGATATTTTCCACAAAAGTCTGTGCTTGTACATGTTGATATAAACACGTATAGTAATACACCTGCATTCTTGTCAGTACTTAGCGTGGAATATACCAGGTTGATAATAGTGGTTATCTTTGGGGCTTAGAGTGGGATTTCTGAAAAAAAAAAAAAGGTAAAGAGAGACTTTTGCTTCTTATTTCAGTATCCTCAGTATTTTTGCAATATATATTTGTATATTACCTGGGAAATTTAAAAGACAATAATAAGTAAATGACTAAAAGAACATGCATAGAAAGCTTGAAATATATTGCCAAAATTTCTGTCTACCAGGTGATGTTTAGAGATTTTAGAATACTTTTTATAATTCAGAAAATAGAAGTTCCTTCCGACACTCGGGTCTGTCTTTGGGATGTTAGTCCCACTTACATTTTCTCAGGAAACCTTATGCACAAAAACACAGGACTACCTACCTGTTGTCAGGTTCCATCCTCCTAACAACCCAATGGTGTTCACTGGGCAAATGTAATGATTTCCATGTTATCAGTCAGCTGATGATACTGAGACTCAGGAAGGTTTATAAGAAATTTGCCCAAGGTCATATAGACAGCCATAGGTAATAGAATGAACATGAATCCATGAGCACATCTCTAGGTACAGGTCCAATGTGTTGCCCTGGTTGCTATGGATTGAATGTGTTCCCCAAAATTCATATGTTGAAGTCCTAGCCCCCAACACACACACCCATGTGATTGTTTTGGAGACAAAGTCTTTAAGATGGTAATTAAGGTTAAATAAGGTCATAAGCATAGAGCCCTGATCTGACTGACCTGGTGTCCTTACAAAAAGAGAAAGAGACAGCAGAGATCAATCTCTCTCTCTCCCTCTCTATCTCTACCATATGAGGACACAGTGGGCATACATAAGCTAGGAGGAGAGCTCTCACCAGGAACCAAGTCAGCTGACACCTTGATCTTAGGCTTCCCAGCCACAGAACTGTGAGAAAATAAATTTCTAGTGTTTAGGCCCCCCAGGATATGGTATTTTGTGATGGCAGCTGAGCAGATGGTAGGGGAAAGACACTTAGTGTTCCTGAAGGCCAAAGACATTCCAGCATCCTTCTGTCCCCCCAAATCTTTTCACTTTCCCAAGGAACGACCTACAGGATCTGTCCTTTTATCATTGTCAGCCACCAATATGTAGTATCATGGCACAGAGTGGTCTGAGGCACGTGAGTGTAGCAGAGAAAATAATGCTGGAGTGAAAAGGAAAGAAGAGCAAGGCCTGTTAGCCAATCTAAGGAAAAGACTTGCCATGCCACTAACAAATCCCAAATGACTTTGAAAAGGTAACCGTTGAAGCTTTCTGTTTACAGCAACCTGGAAAGACCATGATCTTTGGACTTAGATAGACATGGACTTAAATTCCAGCTCTGCTACTTAAAATCGTAGAACTAGTTCCTTAGCCTAAACCTCAGTTCTGTAGGAATTTGAGTTGTGCTTGAGTTTTGGCTTGAACCTATTAGAACTATGGGAATGAAATATAACAATACACATCATATAATCCCCTCAGCTCCTGGCACATGCTAGGTACCCAATACAGTGTTGTCACTGTTCCTTTTGCTTCATTTCTTCTCATATCTTGCTTCTATTCCTGCTCTTTTACAAAAAAAAAAAAAAATTGTGTTTTTTTTTTTTTTTTACAAACATGTTGGACAAAGCTTAAAATCCATTGGCAAACTGTTATACTTCGCATTTCTGCAATGGTTTGTGTTTCAACAAAGTGCTTCCACATACACTAATCTTATTTGCTCTTCTAAAAACTGTTATTAACTATCAGTCCTCATTATTAACTTTCCTCTTGATCAGCAGGTTGCTCCTATGTCACTGGAATCTAGAATATTAACTCTTAGAGGATACAAATATAGTGTCAACATAAAGCTCAAGAGACTGTGTTTTATGTGCCCACATGTTTCATGCCATCAGCATATTATAACAACACTTTGAAAAAAGTTTAAGTAGATATTGGCTTTTGTTGCCGATATCAAGATTTATTGGTTCAAGAGTTATTGATCATGGGCAAATCTCAGCCATTATTATGCCTTGAGGACAAATAAATCTTTATCAGCTGAACATGAATCAATATAATTATGCCTCACTTATGCACATCTTTTTCCTAACCATATTGGGTTTTCAACCAAATCATGAAATATGAGAGAAACTACTTAGGGAGGCAGCTGTGAGGAATTATGCCAAGAACATTCGCGTTTTGCAGCAGTGCCAATACTTGATAAAGCCAAGTCTTACCAGCTCTTGACAGAATGGAGGTAATCTCAGCAAAATGTAGAAGTTAATTTTTGGAGATACTGACTCGGATATACAAAAATATCACAAGATAGGATAAAAGACTTTAGAACCAGAAGAATATAACAATCACATCACGTGCCAGAAGAGGTAGCTGTAAGAGGTCTAGAAAAAGAAGGTAGACAAGTTGGGGAAAGCCCAGGGAACCTGAATTTATTTTAAGTCTTCCTCAGTGATTCTAATGTGCAGCCTTTGAGGAAGGATGGACTCTGTTATTAGATGCAAAAAGTATCTTTTCAAGATTTCCTTCTATGAGCAGACTAATTTTATGTCTTTTTATTCAATGCAACCACATCACCTCTGGTGAAACTGAAGCCTTCAGTTCATTATAGGATCTTCGGTTCTTACCTATGACTTACTGTAAATCTACTCTCGATGCCGGATTTTTTCCTGTTGTTTGATTCTGTTATGCTTGTTCATTATCCTGCCCATCTTTGTTTCATTTGTACATTTGATCAGCTCCCTTCTCTGTCTCAGTCCCAGATACTGATAGAAGTTGGAGCAGAGACAGAGCACCCTAGCACCCCCCAAATCCATACTGTTTCACATAGCTGTTAATTCCTGCTGGGGCTTCTTTGCAGCCTGTCTCTATACCTTATACACATGCTCTTATGTCAGGCTGTATAAAATGCAATACTGACATTTTAAAAAAGAACCTTGAATAGGATTTAAGGTGGTTTCTAGTTTGTATCAAGCTGTCTGTCAAAACGCAAGCACAACACTAATTATGTGGGAGTGTGATTAATATCTGGCATATGACTCTGAACTCTTAGATGCAGGAAATGTCTTATTTTCTTTTCTACTGACCCCGTCATCAAATGCAAACTGACTCTGTTTTTCGTGCCTTTTGATTTCCGGTCGACCTCACAGATAACTTGAAAACTCACCTAGGCTTGCTGTGACAGTATTGCCAATGGGGATGGGAAGAGCTGCATGGTACAGAAGTCCATCCTTTATCATTCTGTCGCCCATGATTGAGGCAGATGTATCTAAGCAAATGGAAGCTGGTCATGGTTGCCATGATAATTTTGTGGGGTGTGATGCCCAGTTCTAGGAATTCAAAAAAGGAAACAAAGAGCCAGGAGAGGGAAAGAAAGAATTATGTGCTTCCTTGAAAATTTTTTTAATGAAATATTCTTTCAGTTATATTTAGAAATCAAAGCATAGCACCTCCAATGTGAATGGGAGCTGTCATATGAACACAGCTCTTAGCAGTGGCTTACTGTGGCATTACCCAAAGTGTACAAAATACCCAGTAATGCTCTAGTGAGGCACAAACCTTACTTCACCATTTCCCAAATGCCACATCTGGCACTTGCCACATAGCTTCACGAATTGGTGCATCAAGTCAAAGAACAGCCATGGGGTGGGGGGGCAGGTGGGGGTTGTCTGTAAAGCATCCAAGGCAGTTTAGGAATGTGGTTTTACTACGTGGGTGGTTGGCACCATCAGGACAAAATGCACAGCCAAGTTTTACAGCCATATGTGACAACCTGCCCTTCACACTCGCTTACCTTATGTATTGTTTTACGATCTACAAAGCGCTTTCACACTCAACCTAATTTACTCCTTTAAACCACTTTGTGGAATAAGTCATTATCCCACATTTACAGAGAATGCCAAGGCTCAGAGAGGACTAGAGACTCACCCCAGGGCTCCTGCTTCTTGTGGCAGTATGGGGACTGACCCCAGTCATGGATTTCGGTTTCCAGCTCTCTTCCCTAAAATGCAGCTCCCTACTTTTATGTGTCAGATTTTTCTCTATTCTCCAAATATTTCTGTACACATCAGAGCCATTAAGACATTCTGCATCCCTCTGTCTACCTTTATGATGATGGTGGCTGGAAGCTGATATTCTCTTAGACACGTGCCCTGTCTTTCCACCTCATTTCAGACCCTTCTGGGAAAGAACTTTTATCAGGAGTATGTTCCACACGCAGTGTACATTTCATATCTGTTTCTTCATGCTGTGAAGCCCTTCTGGGAACCATTATTTATAAATATTTTTCTAAACTGTCTCTTTTGTTATTTAGTGGTTATTTTGTGATATGGTAGAAAGAATCTCCTGAACTGGAGATTAAATTTGTGGTGAGCAGCTAGATCAACTGTCAATTTGTGTGATTTTTGTGTGCCCTCCCAAGTGTGATAGAGGGAGGATAACCAGAGGGACATCAGGGAATTCCTGGGATGCCAAGGAGCATGGCTGGTATGACAGAGCACTGATTTATGAGTCAGAAGACCTGGGTTCTGGATGTGGCTTTGCTAATAACACTGTGCTATGGGACTTTGATGAGGTCATTCATTTGGTCTCTAAATTTCCATTCATTCATCTTAAAAAGAAAGAGTAATATTACTGACTGTGTGAAAGCAGCCCATGAAGTGCTATAGAAATTTAAGATAAAATTGCCATAGTATACAACTTTTATGAAAACCATATCATGTATTTCCTTTGCAGATGAGTCAGTCCGTTAAAATATACCCCATGTAAACATCTTTTAACCTAGATCATATCATTCTCTGATTACTATTATAAATCTCAAGCAGGAAAAATAGAGATATATAGTACATAACATTCACAGATCTTAAGTAGACATAATGCTAAGGGCTGAGTTTTCTTTGATCAACTCCCCCTGACTCCTTTGCTCAGTAACTTAATTGTCAGCCTGTGTTACATAGATAAGCACCCCTCATGGAAGAATTTAGTTTCAGCATAGAGTCATCAAGTACCTACTGTGCAGCGCCCCCCCCCCAAAGTTTGTTCAACGGTCCAGAGTTTCCTTTGCCTTTGTTCATTTTCAAGCAGTCAAATTCATATTTCCTCCTCAAAATTCAGAGATGGTTGAGTAAAGGTAAACACTCAAATAGATTTTTGAGGCAGAAAGTTGGAATGTGTCTCTCTTCTAAAAGCGAGCAAGTACTGTCAAACCACTTTAGTGTAAGACAGGAGTCATTGCTATGAAAAAATTGCACACATCACAGGAAAGCATTACTTGGATGGGGGACAGAAGCAACCCAATAATGATGGACCATGATAAGATCATGTCGCCACCGCTTTATAAACAAAAGCTCTTCAACAAAACCAATGTCAGCAAAAAGTTCACTTATTCTTGCTTTACTGAGCATGAAATGGGATTGAAAGATGGTATTAAATGGATTATTAAACTGAAGAAATGATGTCTTGTGATCTTTCACACCAAAGCCTCCACTTGAGATATTCATTGTCTCAGGGAAAAACTCTCCAAAGACTCAGGTCCTTTTTATGAAACTTGAGCCTTTTAAATGTAAGACTGAAAGTTTTATTTCCCACTTCCTTGCTGGACCTGTGATCCCTTAAGAGATGACTGTTGCTCTTCAGTTATTTTATTCTTATGTCAACATGTGGAAAAAGAATGTTTGTGAGAACTTATAAATTTCAAGCACAGTAAACTCTTGATTTTTTATGTACCCAGAAAGGAAAAATAACTTATTTTAAAAATCTATAAGCCGTTCTTTAAATTTCTAGCATTTTCTCCACTAGTTTTTAAGTTTCTACAGGTTCCAGATTAGACATAAGGAATGTCTTTAAAATCTTGCTTGGTTTAGACTTTTGAAAACAAGTTATATAATGAAGCCTATTTGTTAAAAATCCAAAGGACTAAAAGGATCAAATAATCATTATTTCCCATTTTTATACAAAAGAAAATTGACATTCTTATATAATTAAGACCGAAGCCAAAGAATGACATTAGGAGCAAATATATGCTTTACTGTTTCTGAAACTTGTAATTATTTTAATATGTCAACTCAGCTAAACAGGAAACATCAAGCCTAGATATAGTTTTTCCAGTCTTCAAAAGGACTCCAAGTTTTGTTTTTGGTAATACCGTAGATGATCATGGACTATAAACTCTGAATAGACACTGTCTCTAAGAAGAATTGAAAATAATGGAATTTTTTAAAAGCTTTAAATGCTTATATGAGATAGTAGCAATGTTAAACATTCACAGACATCAAAAACTACTCAAGGAAGGAACAGGAGACGTGAGCTGATTACTGAAGCCAGCATTTACCATGAGGGTGTGTGTGCTCAAATTGATCTTGAACTTTATGATCACAGGGTGAACAGGAGTTACAGACTAAGAGAATCTCTCCCAGGATGGTGAATTTAATAGGAATGTCTCCTAGCATAAAATGTAAAGGCAAATTAGAAAAAGCCTAGCCCTTCAACATTCATCTATATCCTAGGAGAAACAACAAAAACTGCCTCTCTGGGTAGAATGGGAAAATTGGCACTGGGAGGAAAACATTTTCCCTCAAAATCTCTAACAGCAGCAGACATCAGATGAGTTTACCAACCAAATTCACACCTGCCAGTCATTCACAATCTTCAGTTTGGGAATGCACTTTACAGCAGTCCTGGGTTGAAGATTGCATCAGTAACTTTACAGAGACAGAAGCAAATCCTGTATGGAAACCCACCTGCAACGCTGCCTTCAAAGAAATGTCATGGACAATGTGTCATGAGCTTACAGTGGAGAACCTAAACACATGAGCGAACAGACTCCATAAGCAAAACTTTAGATACTATGATTATCAGAAACAAAATATAAAATGAGTATGTGTAATATGTTTAAGGAAATAAAATATGGAAGTGAAAGTGTTTGCCAGAAGCAAAAGACTTTAAAAATTAACCAAGGATGGGGTACCTGGGTAGTTCAGTTGGTTAAGCATCCAACTCTTGATCTTAGTTCAGGTCTTGATCTTAGGGTTGTGAGGTCAAGCCCCACACTGGGCTCCACACTGGGCAGGGAGCCTACTTAAATAAATAAATAAATAAATAAATAAATAAATAAATAAATAAATAAATAATAACCAGGGATGTTTGAAAGAGAACTAAATGGAACTTCTAGAAATAAAACAATAAATAGATAATGAATGAAACTAAAATCAAAAGAGGATTAGACACAGCTGAAGAGAGAATTAGAAAATTGAAAAATAGATTCAAAGGAAAATTTCAGATTACAGCACAGAAAGGCAAGAAGATGGAAAATATAAAGGACAAGTTGAGAAACATGGAAGAGAATTTAAGAAGGAATAACACAAATTTAATTAGAGTGCGGGGAGGACAGACTGTAAAGAATGGAGAAAATACTAATCCTCAGAATCAGGAAGCCCTAAAATCCAAAACAGAACAAATAAACACAAAGAAATCCACACTTAAAAAGGTCATAATGAAGCTGCAAAACATCAAAGCCAAAGAGATTAAAAGTCTCCAAGAAACAAAATTCTAATCCACATTGTTTCGAGAGGAAAGTCTAGCAAACACTTAAGAAATAAATAATTTGAATCACATACAGACTATTCATGAATAATCCTTACAAAAGATGGTTATTAGAAGGAAATAGTTATTGACTGATCTCTTTCATGCAAATAGAGGCAAAAATCCTAACTAAATATTAACAATTTTAATCCAGCAGTGCATAAAAAAGATAATGCCATATAAGAATGTTTTTTACAAGGCAGACAATGTTTAACTAATGTTAACATCTGTAATGTTAGCATCTATTAATGAAATTTACCACACTAATGATTTTTAAACTTATATAGTCAGTTTAATAGAGGCAGAAAAAAATATATACACTATCTAGAAGTCTAAGCAAAATGTGAAATTTTCTTTAAGATGAAAAGGACAGACAAGATCTTAATGATTTGACTACAAATAATAAATCCCAAGTTTGTCCAAGTATTGCCCATTTAATTTTTATAACTTTCTCATACTTAAGAAAAAGATCTGAGCATCTTAGATGAAAAACCAACAGATTTACTAGAACCATTAAGACTGAGATAACAGTCCCTGTATCCTCCGGGTAGACCCAGTCTCAGGTACTTTTAGTGACCACGAGGGTTCTTTGTAGAAGGGAATTGGGAATTTAAGGAAATGGAAATATGCTTTTCCAGTATTAAAGCCACTATCTTTCCCCAATATTTACCTTGAAAATAGTTGTAAAGTTTTATTTAAAAGTCACTTATTTTAGTATCAACAAAATTCATCAAAATGTGTTTTATTCTTTTTTTTCCATTAAATTCTAGAGAATCATACCTTTCATCAGCAATGTCTATCACAATGACAGGCTGGTACCAGAAAGCAGTTTGCAGTGCTATTAAGGAAGGTATTTGATTTAAATAAGTAGATACTATTCTATGTTGGGAAATCCATGAAGCAGACCAACAGGGGAAGGAGAACCTATGAGTAAGTAACTAGTTATTTCAGGATTAAGGAAGGGGTCTACAGTTTCAGGTCAGTCATTTTTGTACACAAATGGGGAGTTTAGATTAGAGTCAGGCATTAAATTTCCTAAGAGAAGAAAGGAATGCAAGTCAAACTACAACTGGAGATTAGTCTCTAAAAGCAAAAGCGAGCACACACATACACACACACACACACACGGAAAAAATACATATACAGAACATATAAATACTTCTTCTCGAATCTCAAATTCACATGCAGTGCGTGGAAACAGAAATGATGTTAAGTGGAAGACATTATCATCAGTTTGATTTGTACATTTTGAGTAACTATGACTGGCCCATTAAGTATGTCCAAACCAGAACAGCACTTTGCCTGAGAGAAAACTAGGAATGGTAAGTGGTGGCATCTTCTAACAAGAAATTGATGACCCACATTTCTTGAAGAACTGATTTTTTTTCTTCAGTTTATGAAGAATCCTGTCCTGGTTGCCCAATTAGAGTGTCAACTACGGGATCTTCCAGATTCCTCGGGTGGAGTAAAATCTCAGTTGCCTAAAGTTTCTGAATTTTTATGAACTACTTCTTAAACTGAAATCACAGAAGTAACTAGTAAAAGACTTCTCCGGGAGAATTTTGTCTTTAAAGAATAATTTCTCCCCCTTTTAAATAACTTTTACCCTTTATGTATAAAATGAGTTTTATAGCATGACAAAAGGAGTTGTGTTCCCTAATGCCAAATTTCCAAGAAATATTGAGCTGTGAGGCTGAGTAAAGTCACCAGGGGGTTGGATGAGGAAAGAACAGAAAGGAGGTATTAAGGATGGATTTGAAGTCAGCCCAGTAAAGCTGGGCTGTATTTTTTACATCCTCATGCAGGTGTGGAATAGGTGGAGAGGTGAATTTAAGAGGGTTTAGCATTTGATCTGCTGGTGTATCAAAATGAGAGAGGATGAGAGCGTTAAAGATATAAGTAAAGGAGTCACTCTAATGATTGTCCATGACGTTTTAGCTGAATAAGGAATTAAGGACATGGAGATGGGTGAGGTCATCAGGAAAGGGTGAGGGACAGTAAAAAGGGAGTATTGAACTATCGGAGCTGACGGGGCTGAAGGATGGGAATGGGGATCCTAAAGGAATGGGCATGAAATATATGAGGTGGTGGCATGTGGTGGAATGAGATGCTGGAGGTAAAGAGTATCTCAGAGGTATTGAAAATGGCAGGGTCTAGGTATGATGACCATGGGAGTCACATGACTGAGGTAAGTGCGGAACAAGATGATTGGAAGAGAGGAGGTCAAGAAACTGAGAGGCCAAGGTTTGGGAAGAATTTCCTACATGGTTATAAAACTTATCATGAGTTATAATAAGTGTAGTTTTGCAGAGAGTGAGCCAGGAGCTAAAATCTTCAAGAAGTAAGAGAGATTGCCCTGGAAGTTGGTAGATAACTACAAGGTTATGGCATGAACACATAAGATTCAAAGGTGTTTATTTTGAAGGGAAGACACGAAGAAGAATCTAGAAGGAGCAAAAAGACTTGTACCTCACTTCTAGATCCAATGAGAAGAGGACTGTAGGAGAAAAATGGCTACCAGCTGAGAGAGTGGGTCAGGAAACAGCGTCCTTGGTGGTACCAAGTTTCAGACAGGAAAAAGTGAAGAGAATATTCAGAAAAGTCAAGGGTATGGGTATTTTGCCAGTGACAGATTGTTTTCCAGAAGGTGCAAAAGGCGGCTTCCCACAGCATGATGGGAGTTAGCACACAGGAGATGAGGGGAGAGCTGGGCTTCAAATGGTGGCAAGCATGATTAGGGGCAACAGCCATGGTGACATCAGTCCTGAAGCCTCTAGGCAGAAAGTAGTGAGGATACCATAAGTATTGTGGGACAACTAAGAGGGTGGCCTTGCAAGGAGTGTGTACAATTCTGGGGATCCCTTTTGAGCCCTGATATTGAAGGCAGTGTCATGCTAGAAGTCTTTGGATCTGTACTACACACAGCTGAATTATGTCTTAATTGCATGTGACTTGACTGTCCTGAAAGACTGCAAGGCCTCCTATCGTTGTGTTTTTTGCACTGCACTTTCTTTCTCTACTTGACCATCATACTTGCTATGGGTGAAATTGTGCCTCCCTTCCTCCAAAATTCATTATGTTGAAGTTCTAACCCCCTGGACCTCAGAAGGCGGCCTTTTCTGGGTATAGAGTCTTTACAAGATAATCAAGCTAAAGTGAGGTCCTTAGGGTGGGACCCTAATACAATTTGACTGGTGTCCTTATAGAAAGGAGAAATTTGAACACAGAGATGCACACATAGGGAGAATGCCATGTGAACAGGAAGATGGCCATCTACAAAACAATAAGAAAAGCCTGGAATAGACCCTTCCTTCACAGCCCCCAGAAGGAACCAACTCTGCCAGCCCCATTAAAGAGAATAATATACTCAGTGACAATTAGTGAAGATGGTAAGGATTGGCTAAAGTTTGGTCAAGCAAAGCTCCTTTGTCGCACTTTGATCCCGGACTTCTGGCCCTCAGAACTGTGGGACAATACATTTCTGATGTGTAAGCCAAGTCTGTGGCACTTCGTTATAGCAACTCTAGCAAATTAATATAATACATCTATATGTTGAGCTTCAGAGCAGGAACTGAATTTCATCTGTAACCCCAAATGCTAGCAGCTGAGCATATGCCTTACTCAGATTTAACTATCATTGAGATCTTGTATAGTTGTATTTTCTTTTTCGAGTGTTATTTTTAAACTATAGAGCAGTTAGACAGGGAGCCAGTGGAATTGTCTGAGGACTTTGTCTGCAGGATTAAATTATCATTAGAATCTTGAAAATCTTTCCAGGAGTCAGGTTATGGCTGTACTGTATGCTATAAACAATCTGGACCCAGCACCATCAACTAATATTCAATTAACTGGCCTCAGCTTTATGCCAACATCAGACCATTCTCATTGCTATTTCTCTTTCACTTGCCCTACCATTTGGGTGATTGAACCCAATTTAGAGAGAGAGAGAAAGAGAGAAGTCTTTCCTATGAATCCAATTCACAGGACTTGTATTGACCCTATATATGACTTTGCCTGTGTCTTCATACCATATAAGTAGAGGTATTTTTTTTAACCTGCTCCTCTGAGAGGAGGTAGGAACCTGGGTCAAGTACACCTTTGATATATTATTACTAATTATATTCTGATAATTTATTGAAAGAAGGGAGAATAATTTGGGGGGCTTTGGCAGCCTGCGTGAATAGAATTGATGATGGGGGAAAAACCATATTATGAATAGCCTTGGTAGTGGAATATATTTGAATGGGATTAAAGATATTTATCAGCAGTAAGGGTGACAGTTCATGGTGTGATTTGCTTGGCTATTCAGCTATCTGAATATGATGAGATCTTTCTAACTCAACTTCCACTGCTAATCTCAGAATTCATAGTTTAAATGCCCACAAGCAGTAAGATTATCATTAAAAACCAATTTCAGCAAAAAACAAGAAACAAGAATGTCAGCAGAAATGCAAAGTTCTAAATTAAATTTGAGAAATTATGATGCAGGATTTGGAACTGTCTGAAGTGTGCTTTCAAATTCATATTCTCTCTCTCTCTACACACACACACACACACACACACACACACACACACACACACACACACACGAAACCTAAAGAGTTTAGCAAACTTTTTAAAGGTTTTATATATCGTATCACTGGCTTCTTCTCACTGTAATATATGTATGTTACATATAATAAAAGATGTTAAATCTATAAAAGTGAACACAGTACAGGAAGTGAGTGAACTAGTTGTTCCAGTTACTTATTGCTGTATAACACATTATCCCAAAACTAAGTGGCTAAAACAGTATTATCTCTTATGGTCCTGGGGTTGACTGGGTTCAGCTAAGGGTCTCACTTGGGGTCTCTCATGCAGTTGCAATCAGTGGCTCGAACTGGAGTCACCTCAAAGGACTCATGTGCCTGGCAATTGATAGTGACTGTCTGTTGAGCTCTTAGCTGGAGCTTTCAGCCAGAACACCTGCAGGTGGCCTCTGCTTCCTGATAGCATAGCGGCTGGGCTCCCAGAGCAAGTATAACAAGAGAGACCATGGTGAAGCTCTATCTTCTTTCATGACCTTGCCTCAGAAATTGCATCACTTCCTCTCTAGTCCCAGGCCTACTCAAATAAAGGGAACATTAACTCCACTTCTTGATGGGAGGCATGTAGATATCAAATTATAAGAAGAGTATGTAAGATCAAAGACCTTGATGTGGCCATCTTGGAAAATATGATCTACTACATCCTCTCTCTGGCCACAGTAATTCACAACCCTTCCACATGTACGCATTCTCAACCCCTCCCATCAAGAACCCAAGAACCTGAAGCAAGTCCCTGAAATCAAAATGTTGATCGTAATATTACAATCAGTATGTGATCTTTAAGTGTTTATAATTTTCAAGTATTAAAATTTATTTGAACCCTAGTATAAAAGAACGAATTATAAGAGAGAAAAATCCCTGTTGTTGCCACCTGCTCTGTGAGTTAGCAGACACTCACACATATCTAGAGGCGCCCTAGGCTAGTGGATACCAGGCTAGGGGAGCCTTGAACTCTTTAGTTCAATCCTTACTGAACTACCAGCAGCATTATTGAAATAACTTCTCTTACTTCCCGGCAAGTAAAGCTCAGTATTTAGAAAAGTTTTCATTCATTCAAAGCCTCGCTGGGGGCATATGTGCTGATGAAAACTCATTAAAATCTTACACTTATGGCCTGAACCTAAGAAAATAGTCTAGGTTGAGCAGAAAATACGCAGAGTTCTCTCTATTAATTCTCTCACTGATAAAGACTACAATCATTGCTCTTTTTCAAATTGAGCTGGTTCTTTCATACCCGGTATCATTCCATTTTTACCAATACCTTATAAAGGAAAGTACTCCCTTGAGATAATTTCCAGTGCTGAAACTATCTTTTTTAAATGCCACCAACATTTCTTTTTTAATTTTTTTAAGATTTTATTTATTTATTTGACAGCGAAAGGGAGACAGAGCAAGCACAAGTAGGGGGAGGAGCAGAGGGAGGGGGAGAAGCAGGCTCCCCACTGAGCAAGGAGCCCGATGTGGGACTCGATCCCAGGACCCTGAGATCATGACCTGAGCTGAAGGCAGACGCTTAACTGACTGAGCCACCCGGGTGCCCCACCACCAACGTTTCTTAAATCTTAAGTCTTCTCTAGACACTTAAATCTCCATCCCCATCTCCCACCCCTACCCAAACTGCAGGGACACAAAATGACAGGTAATCTTTGCCCTCAGAGAATTTAGGATCTAGAGAGGGATGAACATATAAGGAAGAAAGGGAAGATGTAAGACATACACGTAACTGTTAATTAAGACAGCATTGGACATGGAGTCAAAAGATCACTGTTTTAGCCGAAGCATGCTATATAATTTTTGATAAGACACTAAATCCCCTTTATCTTAAGTTTCTTCATAATTAATAAATAATTTCCTTCCACACAATGATAGTAACATCTTCCTGATATATTGTGTTTGTTTGTTTATTTAAAATACACAAGCTGGTTCTTGTAAAATGCTTACCATGGCTCCTGGTACATAGTAAGCACTCAATAAATGTTCATTTCATCATGATGTAGCAGCAATGGTGGCAGAGCATGTGGGAATGCTTTGTAAGCTGAAGTTTTATATCAGCATAAGGTATTTCCATTAGGCAGAATATGTACATCCTATTGAATCCTGCAATTCTCTGCTTACCTACCAACATCCCAAACACTACCTTTTGATGTTTCTGGAGACTCTGGGGCTTCCCTGCTCCACCCCATCCCCACTTTCTTCATTATCCAGAGCCCAGTTCAAAGACCATCTCAGCTTTAAATCCGTCTAACCCCATAAGGTCAAATATGTAACCCCGGCCCATGTTCCCTTCACACTTCACCTACACCACGATTCTAGTACTTTTGTCTCACTTGTGTATGTGTCCCTTGTATCCAGAACAGTACCTGGTGCATGATGGATGCTGATGTGCATCTGGTGTTAATGCAGTGGGAGTGTCCATGGAAATCAAAGGAAAGAGATGTGTGGCCCACATTATGGGCAGAACCCTGACCTTGGGCCAGATTTCAGGTGTAGCTCTGGCTTTTTCAGACTTGCTGTTTACCTTTTAAAAAAAAATTATTTATTTGAGAGAGAGAGAGTGTGCGTGCGAGTGGGGAGGGAGGAGGGCAGAGGTGGAAGGAGAGAGAGAATCTCCAGCAGACTCCCCATTGAGTGAGGAGCTTGACGCAGGACTCTATCCCACAACCGTGAGATCATGACCTGAGCTGAAATCAAAAGTCAGACACCTAACCAATGGAGCCACCCAGGCGCCCCTGGACTTGCTGTTTACCTTTGATCCACACTGCTGACCTGTGGTTTTCTCATCTGTGAAATAGGTCATGAAAGCCAAAAATTACTGCAGTGTACCGCAAAGTCCTCATAAGTGTATGAGGAAGATACCAGTAAGCCCACTTCACAGGTGAGAAAACGAGCATTCAAGAGAGCTTTAGCTTGCTTCAGAATCCCACCTCTTTATGTACTATAGTCAGCTCTGTCCACCTGGCGAGTCCAAGCTCCTAGCTGCTAGACTCCACAATGGCTTATTACAACAGATAAGATCTTGGTTCTTTCTGACTCTGAATTCCGGAACATCATAATACAGTTCCTCTCCTGTCCCTCCTGTTCTCTGTTTGTCACAGGAAAGACATTCTAAATCTACCCCATTCTATTATATAGTGTTTTTCAGGCCTAGAATATTAACCCAGTGGAAGTCAAGGCCATTATTCCATCTCTTCATTTTCTCCCCAGAATGCAGTGGCTGGGGTTAATGGGGGTTGGGGGGGAGAGGAGGGGCGGTGCTTAGCAGTGATTTGCTGTAGTTGAAACAGCTTTCAAGCAGATGACAGTGAGGCCATTAGAGTGTGATAAGACCCAGGCAAGAAACACAACAACCGTGCTTTTCATTTTTGTTTTTCCCTTGGATTCTTGTCCCAAGGCCATCTATTAGGCATTTGCGCAGCTTTTTGGTGAACAATTCTAAACCAATTCTAGGTAATCCTGTTACAAAATAAACTAGAGCAAGTTTTCTCAGTGTTGGCACTATTGATGTTTTGGGCTGGATGATCCTTTGTTGTGTCAGGCTGTTGAATGCTTTGTAGGATGTTTGGCACTGTCCCTGGGACCTACCCACCAGATAAAAGTAGTACCACCACTCTCAGCCATGACAATCCAGGCTGTCTCCAGATATTACCAAAATCCCATGGGGGTAAAATCCCCCACCCCTCAGCCTCTCCATCCCCATTTGAGAAACTGAACTACGCCGAACGGTCTAGGTGGACCCAATTACATTCATTACATTACACAGTCCAGTTTTGAATCAAAGACATTTTCACCTAATGAAGTGAGAAAATATGACCTCCACTGGGGAAGACTGTTCTTCTTCCTGAGTGAGCACTTGGTCCCTCAAGCTCACCCCTCACTGGTAGGCTACCATCCCAGGGCTTTGCCAGGACTGTCATCCATGATCCTCAAAAATCTAGGGCAGCAAAAGCAATGTTAGGGTTTTGTTACACCAAAGTGTCCCTGAAATTCAAAGCTACTTGTTTATCAAGATGTATTCCCCTGTCACTATGACAACTTGTGTTGCCTTGGACTGCAAAGAAAAGACAAGGAATGATTGAGTGGGGTTTTTTTCTGTTCATGTATTGTACCTTAGTTCTGTCTTAGTCTGCTTCCCAAATAGAATAATCAATGCCATTATCTCTTCCTCCCTCATCTAAATCGCATCAGGCCTCTACAGTAGATCAATAGTTACAACAAAGAAGGCTGAAGCTTTCATTCCAGGGGGACTCATTACTCTGCAGCCCAGGATCTGGGTATGGATTCCACGTAAGGTTATCTACTCTTCCGGAGGAGTTAACAACAGCTGTCAGTTATTAATACGACGCCACGACCCCACCATACCGGCTGCGTGTGCACAGGGAACATGTCCAAAACCACACAAGCCTGCTTCCTTCTCTCCCCCTTCCTTTGACTTCCTCTTCCTGTTCATATTATTTAAAACTGTCTTCTCTGGCAATGTAAAATGTTTGAGACTTCATTGAGATTCTCAGCCAGTACAGGTTGCATATAAGCAGACTCACATCTGCTGCGGTATTACAAAGACTAATTAAAATAAATTCAGATATTAAATTAGTCCTTTCAGTAACATTTATTGCATAAGCCACTGGGCAGTAAAATACACCATTCAGTTAAGCTGAAGAGAACAATTGATTTTTAATCGTATTTCTTGACCAGCCCTAAAAAGGAGGGTAAAATAAGAGAATGATTATGCCCCCATGCCCCCACTTACCAGTTTTCCAATAGCAGCTGTTTCCCCTATGGTTCTTCTTAGCCTTGGAGCCATCCTATTTCATTGCCATTAGGGATTAGCCTGTGTGCAGTGTGAGCTAAAACATCATCATGGACAAACACTAAGGCAGACCTTCCTTAGCGGAAAAGCTGGTCACTACTGTCCCCAGGTCTCCTCCCCACTCTAAAAGATTCTGCAATGGCCCTTGTTTCAACCTGAGATCCCAAAGAGGGACCACTTGTTAAGAAAGCTCCTGAAGAGACTATGGACTCTGAGAAACAAACTGAGGGTTCTAGAGGGGAAGGGGTGGGGGGACGGGTTAGCCTGGTGATGGGTATTAAAGAGGGCACGTACTGCATGGAGCACTGGGTGTTATATGCAAACAATGAATCATGGAACACTACATCCAAAACAAATGATGTAATGTATGGTGATTAACATAACATAATAAAAAAAAAAAGAAAGCTCCTGAGGTCGGGGAAGATCAAAATTATGCTTACTTATCACCAATTCTTCAAATCCCTTATATAGATTTTTTTACTGCCTGCCCATATGATATTTTAGTAGTTTAGCTGTACAGCGGGAAATCAGTATGGTTCCACCTCATTCTATGTATCTCTTTGTGTGAAAATGAGTTTCCCACAGACTTCAATGACCTCAACTTTGTTTTTTTCAGAGAAGAGATTCGTTTTTTAGTTCACAAAAGCCTTTATTTGAAGGCTTCTAGGCATAGTGCTCAAAGTCTGACCTCAGTCTACTACTTATTGTTCTTCTGGACTTACTTTAAAGAAAAATATTGCAAAGAACAGAAGTGCTGTGACATTTTTACACCTTTATACAATTCTCCAGGTAATTCCTTCGTAATGCTGACGAGCCAAATTTCTTTAACATGCTCTGAAATACCCCAGTAACTGCCTCCGGTGAGGAGATTCATTTACTCTATTGGAAGTTGTGTTGCATTGCTAGTTATTACTGGGCTCTGAAACTCTCAGGACCTTTCTTCTTCTGGAATCTGGGTAGGACACAGAGCAGTGAGGCTGGAGCAGGTGCAGCTTCCAAAGGCACAGAAGTCAAGAGCGGTTCGTACACCTATCACCACCATCATGCCTGGGACACAGGACTGGAAAGCTCTAAATCTCTGAATCCTCAGATCGTTTAAGACCCTTGAAAAAATACCTTTATTTCCAGGCCATCTGGTCGATGATTGGGTTAGTGACAAACTTTGTTAAGTGGAATTCAGGCCATTAAGAAAGCATTTCAAGTAGTGGGATTTCCTTTTAAAACTTTGCCTCATAAAAATTATATTTAAAAGAAAGACACCTTCCCTCTTATAGTATTGAGCCCATGTGGATTACACTTTTTATATGATACTTTTATTGAAAGGAACTGACATCGTATTTATTTTGTGTGCCATTGGGCCTCAATTATTCAATAGCAATTTTATGTGTTTTTCGTACGGTTGTTTCCTGTTCTGTTGGTATATATCCTGTACCTGTTCAAAGCTTGAAGATACAACTTTGTGCTACAATGTTTTGTGTGCGTGTGATTCAACCACAGCCTCCTTCCTATCCCCTTAGATGGAAAAGGAAGTAACAATAATTAGCTTCCCAACCGTTTCCTGGGATGCCTGACTGAGTCACATCATGGGCTTTTTGTCACCCTCTCCACCAGCTGCCCAGCTCTGTTGTTCAAGGTATGAGGCACCACCCTCACCTTTATTTCTTTGCAGATATAAAGTATTTCCATGAGACATTATTCTGTGGATTTCTTGGAGGCCTTTTTAATTAATCACCTGGCACCTGCCCTGAGTTTAAAAGATGCTACCTGCCTTCCTGGGGTGAGACAGTAGATTAATGACTAAAGGCAGCTCTCCTGGTTACTCATTTGATTCCTGTGTTAGCATTTTTTTTCAAGAATGATTTATATCCATTTCTAATTTCTCCTATAGTTTTCTACTTGGGACTTACCCTTCTTAAGTTACCATTAGAGAGGAAATTGTGTATGTGTGTTTGTGTGTGTGTGTGTGTGTGTGTGTGTGTGTGTGTGTGTAAATACTATGAATACATACACACTGAACAGACTGCATTTAGGAATGTTTTGGAATAAGAATATGATAGGTTCTTTGCTACACTCTTCTCTCTTGCTTTAGCACAACAACCAGTAGGGGAACTAGATTTTTTTTAGAAGTTTTCATTAGAGTTAATTTTTAAAAATTAAAAGCTGTCAATATCACTAACATAGAAAATGCCCAAGAAGCTGGAAGACTGAGAAAAAAAAATAGGATTTCATAAAAACAACAGTATTAAACTGGCCAAAAAAGATGCTCCCTCCCACATTTTATTTTTCCAGGAGTTTGAAGGTTTCCGAGGTTTCTGGAGTGGAGCCTTTTCTCTCTCTCTCTCTCTCTCTCTCTCTCTCTATTCCAGTTTGAACTATTGATTGAGCTCTGCCTGTACATTTGCACCAGACCAATCCTAATTAGAGGCTGTTTAATAAATTGGAACTGTGCTGCCTGCAGCTTTGTGACCTTTGTTCCCTGATTGTCTCCCATTAATCCCCTCGCCCTCTGGTGTTGGAAACCTCTAAACTTTGGGAATGCACTGATTCCGGTTCCCTGTGTGGACCTTGTGAGCATGCTGGAGCCCTTTAGGAGGTTCCCCTGTGCTAATAACCATCTGTCATTGCCTGTGCTTAACTGCTTCAGCTATGACTGCCAGAGACCAAGGCAGGGCCTGAAGCAAACTGCTTGTATCTTTAAATCAAAGAGTGATCGTTAAGTAACATACCCCCAACATCTTTGCAATATAAAACTCTGAAGTTACATTAGGTGTAGCGCTTTAACCTTCGCCATATTGAAGAGGTAATGATATCAGAACCTGGCTTCTATCCCTCAAGGGCCCATAAACACACAGTGTGGATACCAAGTGATAGATCACAGGCTCTCACAGTATGTACTCCTGGTTTCTAATGGCTATTACTTTACAAATAAGGCAACTGGTAAATTCTACTACATCGTGGATGATCCGCTTCTACACCTCAGCTCTTCATGTTCCTCCGACAGTGTTTAGCATTCTCAGGAAAGATGACTATCCACACACTCTTTGGCACTACTCAGAAGACTTGCTTGCCACGATGGCCTGAGAATGGGGGGCCTTGTTCCTGAGGTGTCAGGAGGCACTGGGTATCAAAGTGGGCCACTTCACCATGTTGCCGTTCCTTTTTTCAAGGTTTATAAAGAGCAAAAGCAAAAAAAAAAAAAAAAAAAAGAACTATACATACAAAAGAAAATCCTATTGCATACAATATTTTTAGGAAAATTTAAATAATTCAAGTCTTTTTAATTGGCGAGGTTGGGGTAGAGGGATTCAGGAGCACATACACTACTGAAAGGTCGCCTGTTCAATATCACTCTAAATCATAATAGCCTCCGGGCAAACATCTCATGGAATTTTAGAGACGTAAGCAAAAAACCCTATTATCATAAACATCACTACATGCTGATGATCTCCCTTTTTTTCTTTGTTCTCTGCTTCTTTTCTTCTTTCCCTCACTTCCCTCTTTCTTCATAGGGCCCTATCCTTAAAATTTTCTCCCTTTGGATGTTATGCAATTTCGCTCCACTTTTCAAAGATAAATTTCTGGAAAGAGGATACTTCTATACTTGCTACTTCCGTTTCCTCACCTCCTGTTCACTCTTGAATCCACAGGGATCTGGTTTCTATCTCCAACAGCCTGCTCAGTTTTCTTTTACAAAAATCACAAATGATATTGCTCCCAATCAAGAAATCCAGTGGATAGTTCTGATTTCTTTTCAAATTCATCTTCTCTGCATTGTCTGGACTTATGGATTACTTCCTCCACTGAAAACCTCCCTATTTTGTCAAAGTTCAATGCTTCAAGCTCTCCTCCAGCTCACCAACCACTCTTCCTAGGCTTCCTTCATGGGCTCTGTCCCTCCCATCAGTGTTAAAGAGAAGCTTCCATGGTAACAGAAAGGAGTTCAGTCGTGTGCTCTGCAAGACATGCACTCATACAAAATTAAACAACAGTGAAAGGGACAAGTTCAAGAGGATGTGATATGAATATGGTTCAGAGAAAGAAGAAATTAAGAGTATGGGTTGGAGTAGTTCTGGAAGCATCATGACCACATGGATATGTGTGGCATCTGGGATTTTCTGATTGTATTTGGATCATGAAACTGATAGTCATAGGACCTTGGGCAAGTTACTTGAAGACAATGAGCACTTACTGGGGTAGTAATACTTACTTCATAGGATTGTAAGGAGAATTAAAACCATTTGTTGTTATTTTTATTGGTATATAGTATGTGTTTGCTTTATGAATATTTGTTCATTTTTCTTGATTCATAGAGAAGGGGAATCTTGAGAAGGCCTACAAAACAATGAAGTAGTATTTGGATAGGCAGAGAGAAAAAGGAAAGACGTTTTAGGGGAGTCAAGACAGGTGTGAGAAAAGCACTAGTGTAGAGGATTACTTCTAATGTGCTCAGTGTGTGGCACCCTGGACAGGAAAATGTGTGTGGTAAGTAGAGGAAAAAGACATTTGAACAGGTAGATTGTGACCATAAACTTATTTCGTGGCAAAGGTAAATGGTACAGCTTGCTTATATCATATTTATAAATGGCCCAATTTTGCTTATTTCATTGCAAATCTGGTTCAAATATAATACCTATTTCACTTCCCATCAATAAGGTGTTGTGAATTTATGCTTTAGAGTGCACCATCCTCTCCAACACATAGGACTGAAAGATAAGAAGCAAAATTAGCAAGTAGGCAATATGGTATTTAGAAAGTAAAAAGGGGGGGCGCCTGGGTGGCTCAGTTGGTTAGGTGACTGCCTTCGGCTCAGATCGTGATCCCAGGGTCCTGGGATTGAGCCCCGCATCGGGCTCCCTGTTCTGCGGGAAGCCTGCTTCTCCCTCTCCCGCTCCCCCTGCTTATGTTCCCTCTCTTGCTGTTTCTCTCTCTCTCTCTGTCAATTAAATAAATAAATAAAATCTTTATTAAAAAAAGGTAAAAAGGGCTCTGGAGAAAGAGGGTCCTGGAAAGGCCTTCCAAGGAGGTGACATCAGACAAAGACTTGCGTTGGTAAAGGAGTTAATTGTGTTGATATCTGTGGGAAGGGTATTCCAGGCAAAGGGACTAGCCATTGCAAAGTCATGGAAGCAGGAGGGTCCCTGGTATGGTTGAGGAAGAGCTGGGAGGCCAACAGGGCTGGAGCTGAGTGGGCCAGAGGGGAGGGAGGTTGGTGGAAGAGGAGGTCAGAGGTGATTGGGCCCAGATCATTGCGGCCTGATAGGCCACAGTGAAGATAGTGAAGTTCACGTTAAGCGTGATGGGAAGCCCCTGGGGATCTTGAAAAGCAGAGAGGTTGATGTGATAGAACTTAACTTTCATCAGGGTCACTCTGGTGCTGTGTGAGGGAGGAGACTCTTAGGCCCTTGCTCTCTCTCTCCTGCATCCAAGCCAGAAGAAGCAGAGGGAACTTGAGAAAAGGAGGGGGCAGAGAAGAAACTGAACACCTTCACCACACCTCCTCCCTGCTGCATCCTGCTAAGCTGCAGTCAGCCCGAGGTGGGAGGAAAAGTACTAGATGGCTAGATGAGACCTCTGACTGATATCAGAAAGGTGCCCTAAGAAGGTATGGGAGCTGGTGTATTAGTTAGGGTTCTCCAGAGGGACAGAGCTGGTAGGATAGAGATAGATGATGACATACATATAAAATGCGCACACACACACACACACACACACACACACACACACAGATAAAGAAAAGATTTACTGTAAGAATTGGCTTATGTGCTAATGGAGACCAAGAAGCCCCATGACCTACCATCTGCAACTGGAGAACCAGGAAAGCCGGTGGTGTAATTAAGTCCAAGTCTAAAGGCCTGAGAACCCAAGGGGCTGCTGGTATGAGTCTTAGAGTCCAAAGGCCTGAGGACCAGAAGCTCTGATATCCGAGGACAGGAAAAGATGGACACCCCAGCTCAAGAGGAGAAAGAGATTTGCCCTTTCTCCCACACTTTTATTCCACTCAGGCCCCCAGTGGATTCGATAATGCCCACCCACATTGGTGAGGGCACATCTTTTTTCCTCAATCTACTGAATCAAATGTTAGTCTCTTCCAGAAACACCCCCACAGACACACCCAGAAATAATGTTTTACCAGCTTTCTGAGCATCCCTTAGCCTGGTCACACTGGCACATAAAGTTAACCAGCCCACCTGGCTAAGATTTCACCTGCATGCTTGTTGGAAGGCAGTGGTGTGAAAAAATGTCCTGTTCATGTTTGATTTCATCTATATCAAGTCCACCTTATTCAACAGCTGAGTTATATATACTTATACACCATTATGGACATGGAGTAGTCTTAAAATTGTACATTAAAGGCAAGTTTTAAGTTCTTTCCTCTTATAGATAAAAGAAAATCAACAGAGGCACCCTAGTGGGTCACCCCACACCTCTCCAACTGAACACCACAAAGGCAGAACCTTCTGCTTGCACTGTGATGCCCCTGGAGTGCAGGTGACCAGTGAGCAGTGAGGACGGAGGAATAGGAGAGGCAGCATCCAGGTGGTGGTGGTGGTGCCTGATATTTCTGTAGTAGAAAATATGGGAGGAAAAGGCAAAGGGACAAGAACTGAGGCTCTGGGCATTCGTCCCACAAGGGAGGAGGAGAAGGAGGAAGGAGGGCATTCTGAGAACAATCAATCAGAAAAGGTAGATCCGGGAAAAGGATGACAGGGGCACCCAAGGGAAGAAGGGGAAGGAAGCCGTTGGGTTACAGACCAAAGAGGAGTGAGTGGTCAGGCGTAAGGAAGATGGTGTGGTTGAGTGCCCAGGAGGCTTATGAAAAGGGAATTTTACTTATAGATCAGGGGATAATGCTATAAAACTGAAAAGAACAGGGGCTCCTGGGTGGCTCAGTTGGTTAAGTGTCTGCCTACGGCTTAGGTCATGATTAGGTCCTTAGATCAAGCCCCACGTCGGGTTCCCTGTTCAGTGGGGAACCTGCCTCTTCCTCTCCCTCTGCCCCTCCCCCCCACTCATGCTCTCTCCCTCTCTCTCTCTCTCTCTCTCTCTCAAATAAATAAATAAATAAAAACTGAAAAGAACAAAAGATAAACTAAGACAATTGACAGACTGCGGAACAGGTGTGTGCGGCCTGAGTGTAGTCATAGATTCTAAAAAGAACTGCTAAAAAAAATCAGCCATCTCAATAAAGCAAGATTGGGTGAGAATTTAAGGTTATTCTAGTCCTGGATTGGCAGATGATGGGCAGCATAATCGTCCAGAGCTTCTCCTGCTCAGTTCCTGGGATGCAGAGGTGCTGGGCTGGAATGCTTTGCAACACAGCAAGATGATAGTTTGAAGGCACTTGGATTTCTAAAAAATATCTGTTCATAATAATGTTCTTCCATTTCAGAAAGAATTTAAATTGGGACCTAATGCTCTTGGCAACTCCAAATACATCTGAATGTGGAAAGAAAAAAAAAAGGCACCCTGCAGTGGGAATTTCTGGTCTCTCTCATTGTTGACATTCAGCTTCTACATAAGTGTCCTCCTAACTTGAGTCAGGGGATGCCACATAAAACTCCCCTTCCCTTAGTGGCAGAGATGTGAGTTGCGTCTCAGGAAGATTAAGAAAAGAAAGCTCTCCTTGCTGGAGATGAACAGTGTGATAAATTAGAACAATGGGTTCTCTGTGAGCAGCGTCTGACCCCAGCACTGTCACACAGCTGTGGACTTAGGAAAAGTCACATGATGGTTCAAGCTTGGGGTCCCCATTAATCATTGTGATGTGTGTTGCTATTTGATGGTTCAGGTTAGTTCCTTGGAAGACCCATTTTCATTACACTCTGATGATGCTGTTTGGAAAAATGGAGTGGGCATAGCTGTTTAGATAGGAAATTTAGGAAGGACAGACTAGAGAAGTGCTGGAAAATATACTATGCAGCCAGCCAGGGTTTATGTAAATAGGGATGCTAATATAATAATGAAAAGTAGTAAATTTCCTCTATAAAATCAAGTAAAGAAAATAAATTACTATGTACTCTTAAGAAAATATGTTACATCTGCATGATTTGATTGTGGTGGCTTCTGCCACATCCTCAAAAGTTGCATGATACCACCTAGTTGTGTATAATATTGTAAAATTTATAAATTACTTTCATCCAGACTCTTATCGGATTCTTGGGGTGACACTATCCAATTGGGAATATTGGATTCTTGGGGTGACACTTTCCAATTGGGAATATTGGTTTTATTAACCATACTTTACAGGTGAAATTCAGAGAGTCTAACTTGATCCAAGTGATGCAGCTAAAAATGACAGGTGGGAATTTTGAACCCGGGTCTCTCTGACTCCGGAGTCCATGATCTCTGCATGACAGCATGCTTCCTTAGGAATTAAATGGACTTGCCTCGCAGAGACTGTTCTTCTAACTGGGGCATAGGAGAAGTCCCAGGTAAATAGGCAGGTGACCCTAGGGAGAGATGTCTGGAAGCACCTGTCTGAAGTCCCAGCAGGTTGGCAGTACTCTGTCCCAAAGTGTGGTAGCTAGCAGAGGGAATTCAGCCGTGGTGGCTGGGCTGTAAAAGGGGGACCTAGATGGGCAGACATGTGCCCTGTGGTTTCCATTTACTCCTCTAGCTCTCACTGTGCTCTGGGCTCCCAGAGGCCAACCTGCATAGACATGATCAAGGGAAACTCTTGCTCTCTGGCTTGCTGTTGCCTTCTGCCAATGGGAGTTACCAGCAGGAGATCAGAGAGTGGAAGGAGGGTGAAGTGGGAGTCTTGTTTCCTCCAGACCCTTGAGCTGGCTGTAGCTCTCAGCCTCCCATAAGATGGCCTTTCCCACTGATTCCTATTACCACTTCTTTTTAGCCCCTCTGACCTAGCCCAGGGTGCTTCACTATTTCTTACATTTTCTGCACCTCTTCCCTTCACCTCTGTAAATGGTGCCTGGGTCCAGCTCCTCACATTGCCCTGTTTTAGTGTGCTTTCTGTTTCCTGATGGGCCCTTGGCTGGTCGGACCCGACCCCAGAGGAACTGGGCACTGGGCAGGAACTAATGCCTGGATTTAGGCAAATGAACAATACAGGGACCCTGCTACTGGAGCCGAAATTGGAACGAGGACCCAGAACTGGGAAGATGGAGCCAAGCATGCATTAGGAGAACTAGAGACGAGTGGAATGGATTGGAAAGAAATCTGACCCAAGGCTGACTGGCCAGGATTCTGCTGCATGGGCTGTCTGCTCTTCTAGGGGCCAAGATTCTTCAGAGATGTAGGCTATATGTTGGAAGCGTAAGAAAGGCAGCAGATACTCGAGAGGTGGTGGAGCCTACAGAGAGCTGTAGCCATGGACCAGACAGACATTTCAAGTGGCTCGATGTTGGAGCCCTGACTCCTTGTGGGGAGACACTGACTGGCTGTTCACTGAACCCATTTTTACTTCTCTTGGGCACATGGACCGTGATCCCCTGTGCTGAGTTCCGGTGAACGGAATTCAGGCAGAAGGTATGCACTAGCCCCAAAAAGCTCCCTCACTGTGCTCCACCTTCCGCTCACTGTAATTAAGAGTGCTGTGTGCCACAATGACATCCATCGTTCACTCATTTATTTATTCCATTTATTTCCTGAGACAAGACCTGGAAGTACAGCCTCTCAAGGAGCTCACTCATGTGCCCTTTTATCAATCTGGTTTAGGACTGGGGCTGTGGTGGACCATTGCAATACCTGGTGTCTATAAAAATTACACAACATTCTTATGGTACTTCAGTTATACTTATACCTCCTACAATGGCTACAGAAAAGCATGTCATCAGACCCCATTTTCTATCCTTTTCCTTTGAAAAATGATGATCATCCTTCTTGAGTACGCGTGCTCCTGCAGGTGCTTCTGAAAGCTTATGCGATGATGAGTATGAAAATGGGGGCTGATAACTAAGTTAAGGCAGTAACTAATTTAAGCCTCATTCAGCAGTTAGGCAGCCTGAATCCTCTTATTAATATACGGGGAGTGGTTGCTGATAATAGACACATTATCAAGCCCAGAGGCATCTTGGCAGTGCATGCTGAGGAATGGCGGAAATATGAGAAACTTGCAAGGAATTCTCCTGATATTTTTGCATTCATATGCATATAGGTTTTTTCCACTGTTTTTATCCTAAAAAAAAAAATCCTTAAAAGCGGACAGAGGCATGCTCTGGGTATGTACATCCGGGGGATATTTCCCAGAATCTCTTTCTCTGACATCCTTTTATCTACATTTTATCTCTCAGCATGAATCAGATGCCCGGCAACTCCTGTGATTATTTTCAAATCGCTTTAAATACAGTTTTTGACGCCCCAAGATAATTTATGAAGGAGAAGGGGAAAAAAGATTATACCTCAAGAGTATCAATATTCATAGATACTAATTACAAAATGTAATTTTTTCGAATTAAATCTTTTTTTTTTTTTTTGAATTGAGGTTGCACAGAGCAGAGCATTTTGCTGGTAGCCTTCTTGAGGGTTTAAACACTTTTGTCCCGGCGGAAGAATCCATCCCTGGAGTTGGAGTCCTAATCTGGGGGCGGGGAGCGCTGTAAAATGTTGCTTTCCAGGTGGTGCTGATTCCAGCCGGCCCCCTTCCTGGGAGAGTGGAGTGGGGGTGGGGTGGTGAGGATCCGGACAAGCAGAGGAGACGCTGCAGTGTCCCGATTCCCTTGTACTAGAAATTTCATTACAGATACTTTTGCCCATCAAATGCATTGTTGGATCGAAGTGTCACATGTTCCTTCACAGATGTTATTTCAGATTAAGCCACGGGCAGCAGGGAGTGGACGTGGCCCGCATTTTCCTCCTCACTTGGTAGCATGCCGTCTCCCCACCCTCATTTGCAAAGCAGCATAACTTGCATAACAATTGAGCCGATCTGATATTTTAGGTTATGATGTCAAGATGTATTATCCCACAGCCTCCTGACTTAAACAGCAGCCAAAGAAGGAATGATTAGGGCCAAGATGGGATTGAAAAGGACCTGAGGGAATGTCATCTGTTCTGAGAATCGTAAAAGCTTCTAATGACCTGTTATTCCCAAGAGGCTTTTGCGCCTGTGCCTATTGGATTTATTTTTTGCTAAACAAGCTTTGCATTTAGCGATATCTTTCTTTATACTCTAAGACCCCCGCATGAATTGATTTTACTTTTTTTCTGAATGAAATACTTGGTCAACAATTCATCATGCAGACATCATCTATGCCTCCATCACTATATTTACTATTCTCTATTAAATGTATTTATGACTTTTTCTGTTAAGATTCTTATCTGTTTAAGAATCTTTGACAGGCTGTCTTGTAGAGGTCCCATGTCATCTTTGCTTTTCTAAATAAACTTTATGTTCTTAAACCCAAGATGTTGTCCCTGAACATGTTCCTGGCAAAGAATGAACTGGGCAAAGAAGAGAATTGAGGTAAACCCTTAAAAAATAACAGCAGTGATTATCATTAAATCCCAGTGGTGTTAGGGTAACACATCCCCCCTCCGTGAGTTCCGTGACAGCAGAGGCCTTGTCTGTTTATGTGTGGCTGTATCTTCAGGTACATAACAGGTATTCAGTAAGTATTTGTTGGCTGGCAGGATGGCTGGCTGGCTGGGTAGATGGTTATAAGGATGTGATTGGAGTTGGGGCTTGTGCTTTTTCTGTGAGCCTGGGCAGAGGTTGGGCTGTTTTGTTTTGTTTTTTGTTTTTTGTGTTTTTTTACTATGTATTTATTTTTTTATTATGTTATGTTAGTCACCATACATTACATCATTAGTTTTTGATGTATTGTTCCATGATTCATTGTTTGTGTATAACACCCAGTGCTCCATGCAGTGCGTGCCCTCCTTAATACCCATCACCGGGCTAACCCATCCCCCCACCCCCCTCTCCTCTAAAACCCTCAGTTTGTTTCCTGGGGTCCATAGTCTCTCATGATTCTTCTCCCCCTCCGATGTCCCCCCCTTCATTTTTCCCTTCCTTCTCCTAATGTCCTCCTTGCTATTCCTTATGTTCCACAAATAAGTGAAACCATAGGATAATTGACTTGCTCTGCTTGACTTATTTCACTTAGCATCATCTCCTCCAGTCCCACCCATGTTGATGCAAAATTTGGGTATTCATCCTTTCTGATGGCTGAGTAATATTCCATTGTATATAAGGACCCCATCTTCTTTATCCATTCGTCTGTTGAAGCTCCTTCCATAGTTTGGCTATTGTGGACATTGCTGCTATGAACACTGGGGTGCCTGTGCCCCTTCTTTTCACTACATCTGTGTCTTTGGGGTAAATACCCAGTAGTGCAATTGCTGGGTCATAGGGTAGCTCTATTTTTAACTTTTTGAGGGACCTCCACACTGTTTTTCAAAGTATCTATACCAACTTGCACTCCCACCAACAGTGTAAGAGGGTTCCCCTTTCTCCACAACCTCGCCAACATTTGTTTTCTTGAGTTGGGCTGTTTTGAATTACGGAGTTTCACAAACATTTCCTGGAAGTCCTCGTCCTACCTTTTAGGTGGAGAAGTGAACGTGCAGAGGGCTAATCCTTTCAGGAGGATTCCACTGCTCTGTGAAAACAAGCCAGTTTATTTGGGGCTTAGAAAATGAGTCAAGGGGCGCCTGGGTGGCTCAGTCGTTAAGCGTCTGCCTTCAGCTCAGGTCATGATCCCAGGGTCCTGGGATCGATCCCCTCATCGGGCTCCCCACTCAGCGGGAAGCCTGCTTCTCCCTCTCCCACTCCCCCTGCTTGTGTTCCTGCTCTCGCTATCTCTCTCTGTCAAATAAATAAATAAAATCTTTAAAAAAAAACAAAGAGAGAAAGAAAATGAGTTAAAATTTGAAATTGCTTTCTCTGCAGAGGTTGCAGTCCTTCGAACTAAAGGGCCATTCTGGAAATTGGAGAATACATAAAACTGAGAAACGTTTCTGAATCTGATTTCCTGATCGAAGAGTCCCCTTCGCGGTGGGTGCACGCACACGGATGGAAATGGGCACAAGGCACGAGTGGCAGCCACTTTGAAATGTCTTTGGGTGTGAATTTCTGAGAGGACAAATCACTTCCACACAGCCTTCAAAAGAACTTGGTTGGCTCAATCCCAAGGAAGGCTAAAAACAGGGCTGGGAAGCAGGAGTAACATATCGTGGTGCTGTGTTTCTTAATACTGGGGACAGAAAAGGAGGGGTTCTTTTTTTAGAGCTAGGTATCATTTTAACATACACATTATAGATGGTGGCTTTTTTTTTTTAACAGACATAAATGTAGCTATCCCCTAACGGGAGCAGTGTCCCTTCATATATCTTACAGCTCTTGTCCCATGAGGCGACAGATGAGTATGTGATCGTGATACTGATTCCAGGGCTGAGATGCCATCTGATCCACTGGGAGAGCTGGTGGATTCAAATCACTGTCAGCTCATGCCTTCTGGGCAGCAGCCTTACTGTGCAGGATTTGCTCTATGGATCAGAAAAACAGCTGACAACTCGCAATACGTTATACAAAAGACCTTTTAAATGTTTTATTGTTTCCAGCTAGGATGTAGTGTGAGTCACTTCAAATATTTTTTTTATTTGTGTGCCTGCTTGATGGAGCAAAATCCTGTTAAGCAACTGGTAAAAACACAATGCCAATTTAAACTTCTGCCTGCAGAATCCTGAGGCTTTATAAGTGGCTAGAAAGAAGCCTCGGCTTTACCGTACGTTTTTTTTTAAATATAAAAGTTTGATCCAGGGAAAGCGTTTGTTGGAAATCCAGTCCTGAAATTGCCTGTAAAACGTAAGCACGTGCTAAAACAAAGAATCCTTGTGGGCTATTCAGAATTCTTAGGAAACAAAAGCTTTTACCCAGTTATTCTGCTAAGTTGCAGGATGGAGTTATTTATTTCTAGAGCATGCTGTTTACATATGAAAGAATTTGGAGTCTCTTCTCTCTTTTGGGTCAACTTTCCTTACCCATAAAATATGTATAATTCCTGTGAAAGTAAAAAACACATTTCTGTTTTTGGAAAATACTCAATGCCTTAACCTCAGAAGCTAAACTTATTTCTCTCAGTTGTTTTTGCTTTCTCTTCTTTTCTTTTTTTCATGTCGTGGGGTTGTTTGGGTTTTTGTTTATCTGTGGTTGTGGTTTTTTGTTTTCCTTGGGGTTTTTTTTTTTTTTGGTTTTTGGGTTTTTTTTTTTTTTAAAGATTTTTATTTATCCATGAGAGACAGAGGGAGAGAGAGAGAGACAGAGAGAGAAGCAGAGGGAGAAGCAGGCTCCCAAGGAGCAGGGAGCCCGATGCGGGACTCGATCCCAGGACCCTGGGATCATGACCCAAGCTGAAGGCAGACGCTTAACCATCTGAGCCACCCAGGCGCCCTTCGTTGGGGTTTTTTTGCATAACATTTCTTTCTCACTTGTGTTTTTTTAAATATTTGACTTCTTGCTTCTGTAATCCAAGTTTCTGGTCACAGTTTGGGTCACTAGTGCAGAAATACTATGTGTAGCTAGATAAAAAGGCAAAGAGGAAGCTAGCAAGCTTTTTGGAAGATCTAGACTAAGTAAAGGAGAAAGGATTTGAGTTTTCTAAGCTTTTGTTAAATTTTAGTCTAGTTAATGGTATTTAATATCAAATCTGTCTCCCAAATCTACTGTGATTACCAGTTTTCACACCAGACATTCAGAGCCACCAATCCAGAATGATGGGCTCAGATGCATCAATTCAGTGACTACTTATAGTTTCAAATTGTTTTCCATAGCTCTCAGTTGAATTCTTTGATGAGATAACTGAATAGATGTCAGCCATCCCACGTGTCTCTGGATGAAGACTATGTGAAACACTCTCATATTCAATATTTGTAGAGTGTGAATGTTGAGACTGTGCTCTTATCAAGGAGTGTCTCACTACATTTGACTGCAAGCATAATTAGCCATTGGTGTTCAGTGTGTGAAGAATTTTGGCTGATTGATTGATTGGGCTATATTTTAGGCCTTGTCAACACAAACAAAACATATCACTGTGTTCATCCATCTTGGGTAGCTATTTTTGTATGTACTTAATATTCCAGCAATACTGATGTCCACCATACACAATGGCCTCTGAATAAGTAAGGAAACAATTCCTTAAGGAAATGAGATTGAAGGAGGGAAAAGAATAACTGACCGAAAGAGCATTTCCTAAAGTGTGTCCAGAAACACTAATTCTTGGAAAAATTAACAGGATGTGGGGTTAAAAAAAAAAAGTGAATAACCCAATGAAATAAGTTTGAGAAACACTGAGATAATCCCTTAGTATATTTTCCTTACTTTAAGACTCACCAGGACTTTTAATATGCTGTGAACATTGTAAATCTCAAAGAGAGAAATCTATGTAGTGCTTCCCCACATTGTTTAATGGAATACCTCCCCTGCATCCAACTCCCCAATTTTTGCCAAAAGAATATTTTGAAAAACAACCTTCTGTGATGCTTGCTTGGTAGATGGAGACTTAAGTACTATGCTGAAGTAATAAATAAATATTATTTGTTTATAAATAAATTTAAATACCAGCTAGAAAACTGGACATCTATAGGCAAAAAAAAAAAAAATGATCTATATACAGATCTTATATCCTTTACAAAAAGTTAACTCAAAAGGGATAACAAACATAAATGCAACATGCAAAACTATAAAACTCCTACAAGACAACGTAGATGGTGACCTTCGTTTGGCAATGACTTTCTAGCTACAATACCACAGGCATGCTCCATGAAAGAATAATTGATAAACTGGACTTGATTAAAATTAAAAATTTGTGTTCTGCAAAAGACACTGTCAAATGAATGAAAAGACAAGATGCCAATTGAGAGAAAATATTTACAAAAAATATACCTGATAGAGGACTATTATCCAAAATATAAAAAGAACTCTTAAGATTCAGCAGTAAGTAAACAAAGAACTTGATTTTAAAATAGGCCTCTGAATAAGACCTTAACAGACATCTCACCAAAGAAGATATACAGATGGCAAATAAGCATATGAAAAGATGCTTCACAATGTAGGTCATCCAGGAAAGGCAAATTGAAACAATGAAATGCTACTACACACCTATCAGAATGGCCCAAATCCAGAACACTGACAACACCAAATGCTGACGAGGAGGGAGAACAACAGGAACTCTCATTCGTTGCTGGTGGAAATGCAAAATAGCACAGCCACTTTGGAAGACAGTTTGGCAGTTTCTTACAAAACTAAACATACTCTTACCACATGATCCAATAATCATATTCCTTGGTATTTACCCAAAGGAGTTGAAAACTTATGTCCACACAAAAATCTGCCCACAGATGTTTATAGCAGCTCTATTCATAACTGCCAAAACTTGGAAGCAGCCAAGATGTTCTTCAGTAGGTGAATGAATAAATAAACAGTGTTATAGCCAGACAATAGACTATTACTCAGCACTAAAATGAGCTGTCAAGCCGTGAAAAGACATGGAGGAAATTTAAATGCATATTACTTAGTGAAAGAAGCCAGTATGAATCATACAGACTGTATGATTCCAACAATATGATATTCTGGAAAAGGCAAAACTATGGAGAAAGTAAAAAGATCAGTGGTTGCCATGGGTTGGGGCAAGGAATGGCTCAACAGAGCTCAGGATTTTAGTGAAACTATCTTATGATACTATACTATAACATTGGACGCATGTCATTTTGCCTTTGTCCAATCCCAAAGAATTACAACACCAAGAGTGAATCCTAATGTAAGCTATGGACTTTGGATGATAATGGATGTGTGAATGTAGGTTCATCAGTTATAACAAATATGCCACTGGTGGGAGATCTTGATAAGGGGGGGGCATGCATGTGTGGGGTGAAGGGACATATGGGATATCTCTGTACCTTCTGTTCAATTTTTCTTAGAACCTAAAACTGCTCTGAAAATTAAAATTATTAAAAATAAGAACAAATAATAAATACGTAGGGGGCACATGGTGGTTCAGTCAGTTGAGCATCTGACTTTTGATTTCAGCTTAGGTCATGATCTCAGGGTGCTGGGATCAAGCCATGAGTCCAGCTCCACACTCTGCTTCAGATTCTCTCTCTCTCCATTCCCTCTGCCCCTATCTCCCCCACGTGCATGGGTTCTCTCTCTCTCTTAAATAAATAAATACATAGAGTGAAATTTAAACATTAAATGTTATTAGGGATAATTTAATCCAATGATTTTGGCTTCATGAATTTTTTTACCTATCATTTATTTAAGGCCCACTATGTGCCAGACACTGAGCTAAGTATTTTTACATATATTACAATCAATAATGGCCCTATGAAGTAGGTGTTATTTTGTCCACTTAATGAGTAAGGAAGTAAAGCTTAGAGAATCCAGTAACTTTCCCAAAATTACAGAACCAGTAAGTGGTGAAGGTGGAATTCAAACTTGGGCTACATCTGGCAGTTAACCATGATCTTGCAACGAAGAGACTAAATAACGTGCAAAAAAAAAAAAAAAATGTGTCTTTCTGTGTGTGATAGACCAGTTTTCATCTGATTCTCAAAAGAATCTATGACCTAAAAAATTTTAAGAATCACTGAATCAAGATCTAAATGTTTATAGACCCAGAACAACGATGTCATTTTCTCAATGACACACGACTATAATTGGTAAAACTAGGACCATGCTTTCCTGACTTCTCTTTGACATTAGAATGCTATATCATCATTGATGGCTTTTAAATTAGTTGATTCAGAAAATGAAGTAAGACAGTACTTCTCTTAAAAATTTAGAGCCATTTTGCTAATAGATTATGGGATTATTTGCTATTAAACTCATTGCTTTATGATAAAACACTAAAAATGTTTCATATCCAAAAATCAGACTATAAATACAAAAGATATTTAAAATTCTCTCTGTGTCAAGGTGAGTAAGAAAATATAATGTCCAGGGAAATGAGATCAAACTATGTCATTCAAATAATAAGTGACTCAACTAAAGTAAAACTTAGATTTTTATTTTTGAAGATCAAAACATAAACCCAGCTTTATATACAGGGGTTTCAGTCACCTCTGTAGTATGATTTGAGATGAGACAGTACCATCTTGCTTCACTGTCTAAATGTCTACCCTTTCACACTGTATTTGATTAAGGCAGTGTGTTTTAGTAGCCATTTTTTTTAATGAAAATAAGTCTAGAAGAGAAATACATAGAGCATGGGGTGCCTGGGTGGCTCGGTGGTTAAGCGTCTGCCTTCAGCTCAGCTCATGATCCCAGAGTCCTGGGATTGAGCCCCACATGGGCTCACTGCTCAGCGGGGGACGCCTGCTTCTCCCTCTCCCTCTGCCGCTCCCCCTGCTTGTGCTCTCTCTCTCTCTCTGTCAAATAAATACATAAAATCTTAAAAAAAAAAAGAAAGAAATACATAGAGCAGATTCAAAAATACTAAACCTAGTATGAGCTTGGACTTGGCGTATCCCTTTTTATTGGTGTCAGCAAATAAAAAATAAATTTTGGGGGGGAGGAGGTTCATGGAAATGTTCAGAAAATAAAAGGATGCTTGAGGGGCATAGACTATATAAAGGCAGCAATGATGAACAACAGTGTGTAGGGGATGGGGAGGGGGGAAGAGAAGGTCACCCAGAGGAAAATGACCCTAAAAGGAGATATTGGAAAGTGCTATAGTCGTCAGTATTTTGCTTTTCAGTGATGTAATCCAATCTTAGGAATTACTTACCATAGGGCAACATACATTTACAAGCTCTTCCGCTTGTATAAATTTTATAAATTGGTACACACCAAAAAAAGTTGGGAACACGAAAACGTGCGGAAATATGACTCTAGCCCTGTCCTTGACCAGTGCCCGTGAGGTGTAGCAGCCGCTGTGTACGTGAGAAGTGGCGGATGGCTGGAAAATGAAATCAGCTGTTCCAGCGTGATCTTCTGAAATAGATAGAAGACTTGCAATTTCACACCAAGATCCACAGCCTGGCCTTGTTTTCTGGTTGCAAATCTGAAAGAGCAGTAATCCATCTGTCAGCCTGACATCTTTTTATGCTCCCTCTCAATCACTCCCGGCAGGGGGGAAAAATTTTTTTTTAGATTGATTCTGATTTGGCAGCTTCCTTATTGCCCTATCACTTTAAAGACATGAAAAGATAGCAGCAAATTTCATTTTCTCTGATCCTGCAGGTTTTAAACCTTGGCACGTTCCCCAGTCTATTTGGGTCCCAAGAGCAGTCATAGTAGGTACCCATAACGGACTGGTAAATGGATTGTAGAACAACTATTCTGTTCGCCTTTATGAAAATTTTAAAGGATGATAGGATAAGTTTATTTATTCATTAAACAAACATACACTAAACACGTAATAGAAAATTGAGAAGGGATATTCCTAACAAGACGTCACCCAGGGTTGAACAAGGCGGTTCAAGAAGAAGCAAGAGCGAGCGTCTGATTGAGGATGATCGTGGTGATGGCAGCCCATGTGGGTACAACGGCCAGCAGGACAGGCTGCTCATGCCAGAGAGATCCAACTAGAAGCAGGTGGTGGGTGACTTGGGAAAATCAGCTACATGGGATGGGCCAGGAGATTAATTGCTATCAAGACATGTGGAGACAAGATCTGGGAGATGTGTCATCAGCAGCCATATAAAGAAGCAGGGTTCGAGGCCTCGGACCCTACAAAAGAAGTTCTTTGCTTTCCATTTCCCTTTTATCGTGCCTATTGCATTGAGATGACCCTGGGTGGTGCCTTACACATCAAAAAGCTCAGTAACTGACTAGGGATTCTATATTTTTTGGGCGATCTATTCATGAAATGCCAAAGTACATATCAGAATATACAACCTAAAGTGGGCAGCCGCATCCTGGAGCAACAAACTAGTCCAAGCTCCTCTGTGCGTGATGCTACAGAGCCAAGCTCGCTTCTTGTTTCTGTGTCTTAGAGAGTAGCTTCCTCTGAGTGAACATGAGCTATACAGGGATCCCACTGACGTGTGAGAGGATCAAGCCTTAAGAGGTACCATATCTATTTCCTTACTCCGAAATAAGGAGTGTTGTTTTGTTTTGATTTGGTTCAGTTTGGGTTTGTTTGTTTGTTTGTGTCTATAAAAGAGTTTCATTTTGTGATTCAGAAATATTCACTCCTTCAAACTCTGGTTTTATTTTTTAGTGTCCTCACATTCTTTTGGTTCCTTTTATTAGAATTCCAGGTTTACAGACTAATTCCATTAACATCTATAGATTCCACATGAATATAAAACTAGCTAGTAGGCTTCTTTATGGACAGAGGCCAATTCTACATCCTATATGTTGCCCCTTAATTTTGCGATTTGGTTCATGGTACCTTGAAGAACTTTGAAATCAACTGACAATATGGCAAATGTATAAAGATTTGTTTGGATTAGGAGACTGTCCCATTTCTCCTGATTAAAATTATGCTCTCATCCGGCACTTGATGCATTGTTTTATGTTGTCATATAACTATTTGCATGCATGTACACATACATATCACATCACTTCTCTTAGACTGAAAGCTCTCTAAGACTGAAATTGCGTCATTTGTCTTGGGATCTTCAGTAGTAATCACAGAGCCCACTATATAATAAATGTTCAGTGTTTGTAATGCATCAAGGAGGGTCAAATGTCATCATACTAACAAGCAAGACAAGCTTTTATAAAGACAAGATTTTAAAACTTGGCAAGTGGAAGTTGTCTTGAAAAGAAGGGGAGGAGAAAAGAAGAGGGAGAGGAAGGAGGGGGAGAGGAGGAAGTTGTGGGTGCCTAGGAATTCTTCGGTTGGAAGAAAACACATGATCTGTCACAGAATATGAAAATAATATAGAGGAAGAGCAGCTTGAATTTTTTGAGTGGGACAAGTAAGAAATCAGTGGAATGTACAGTTTCCATCCTTGGTCATGCTTTATAAGTTATAGGTCTTTAAATATAAACAGGGAAAAGTTAAGTGTCTGATTTTTACATATTTAATATGAAACGGTGGTGAAGTAACCATGTGTACCTGGGAGATTAGGGCACATGGGTAATAAGGAATGTTTATTTTCTCATTTTTAATAGCTTTGTTGAGATATAATTTGCATACCATAAAGTTCACCTGCTTAAAGTATACAATTCAGTGTTTTTTATTATATTTGCAGAGTTTTTTCATCTCATATAACCAAAACTTTGTACTCTTTCACCAACATCTCCCCATTTCTTTCTCCCCCTTCCCCTAACAGCCCCATTCTACTTTCTGCTTCTGTGAATTTGACTGGTTTAGATTTCATACATAAGTGAGATCATGTGGCATATATCTGTCTATGTCTGACTTACTTCACTTAGCATAATGTCCTCCAGGTTCATCTATATTGTCATAAGTGGCAAGATTTCTTTCTTATTTAAAGCTAAATAGTATTTCATTGTTTATATACCACATAGACATTCAGTTTGTTTCCATATCTTGACTATTGTGAATAATGGTGCAAAGAACAGGAAAGTGCAGCTCTCTCTTCAAGATATTGACCTCGTTTCCTTTGGGTGTACACTCAGAAATGGAATTGCTACATCATATGATACTTCTATCTTTAATTTTTCGAGGAACCTCCATACCGTTTTCCATAGCAACTGCACAAATTTACATTCCTACCGCCATGGTACATGGGCTTCTTTTTCTCCACATTCTTACCAATATATGTTATCTTTTGTCTTTTTTATAATAGCCATCCTAACAGGTGTGAGTTGATATCTCATTGGGGTTTTCATTTGCATTTTCCTGGTGATTACTGATGGTGAACATCTTTTCATGTACCTGTTAGCCCTTTGTATGTCTTCTTTAAAGAAATATCTATTCCAGGGGCACCTGGGTGGCTCAGTCAGTTAAGCATCTGACTCTTGATTTTGGCTCAGGGTTATAAGATCGAGCCCCGCATTGGGCTCTGCTAGGCATGGAGCCTGCTTAAGATTCTCTCTCTCCCTCTCTCTCTGCCCCTCCATCCCCCATTCATGTTCTCTCTTTCTCTAAAAAATAAAATAAAATAAAAAATTAAAATAAATTGAAAAGAAAGAAGTGTCTATTCTAGTCCTCTGCCCATTTTTTAATCACATTATTTGATTTATTGCTATTGAGTTGTATGAGTTTCTTTTTTTTTTTTTTTTTTTTAATTTTTTATTGTTATGTTAATCACCATATATTACATCATTTGTTTTTGGTGCAGTGTTCCATGATTCATTGTTTGTTCATAACACCCAGTGCTCCATGCAGAACGTGCCCTCCTCAATACCCATCACCAGGCTAACCCATCCCCCTACCCCCCTCCCCTCTAGAACCCTCAGTTTGTTTTTCAGAGTCCATCATCTCTCATGGTTCGTCTCCCCCTCTGACATACTCCCCTTTTCTTCCTCTCCTGTTATCTTCTTCTTTTTCTTTTTTCTTAAAATATGTTGCATTATTTGTTTCAGAAGTACAGATCTGTGATTCAACAGTCTTGCACAATTCACAGCGCTCACCGTAGCACATACCCTCCCCAATATCTATCATCCAGCCACCCCATCCCTCCCACCCCCAACCACTCCAGTAACACTCAGTTTCTTTCCTGAGATTAAGAATTCCTCATATCAGTGAGGTCATGTGATACATGTCTTTCTCTGATTGACTTATTTCACTCAGCATAACACCCTCCAGTTCCATCCACGTCGTTGCAAATGGCAAGATCTCATTCCTTTTGATGGCTGCATAATATTCCATTGTGTATATATACCACATCTTCTTTATCCATTCATCTGTCGATGGGCATCTTGGCTCTTTCCACAGTTTGGCTATGGTGGACATTGCTGCTATAAACATTGGGGTACATGTACCCCTTCGGGTCCCTACATTTGTATCTTTGTGGTAAATACCCAGTAGTGCAATTGCTGGATCGAACGGTAGCTCTAATTTCAACTGTTTGAGGAACCTCCATACTGTTTTCCAGAGGGGTTGCACCAGCTTGCATTCCCACCAACAGTGTAGGAGGGTTCCCCTTTCTCCACATCCCCGCCAACATCTGTCGTTCCCTGACTTGTTAATTTTAGCCATTCTGACGGGTGTGAGGTGGTATCTCATTGAGGTTTTGATTTGGATTTCCCTGATGCCAAGCGATGTTGAGCACTTTTTCATGTGCCTGTTGGCCATTTGGATGTCTTCTTTGGAGAAATGTCTGTTCATGTCTTCTGCCCATTTCTTGATTGGATTATTTGTTCTTTGAGTGTTGAGTTTGATAAGTTCTTTATAGATTTTGGATACTAGCCCTTTATCTGATACGTCATTTGCAAATATTTTCTCCCATTCTGTCGGTTGTCTTTTGGTTTTGTGGACTGTTTCTTTTGCTGTGCAGAAGCTTTTTATCTTGATGAAATCCCAATAGTTCATTTTTGCCCTGGCTTCCCGTGCCTTTGGCGATGTTTCTAGGAAGAAGTTGCTGCGGCTAAGGTCGAAAAGGTTGCTACCTGTGTTCTCCTTTAGGATTTGGATGGACTCCTGTCTCACGTTTAAGTCTTTCAACCATTTGGAGTCTATTTTTGTGTGTGGTGTAAGGAAATGGTCCAGTTTCATTCTTCTGCATGTGGCTGTCCAATTTTCCCAACACCATTTGTTGAAGAGACTGTCTTTTTGCCATTGGACATTCTTTCCTGCTTTGTCAAAAATAAGTTGACCATAGAGTTGAGGGTCCATTTCTGGGCTCTCAATTCTGTTCCATTGATCTATGTGTCTGTTTTTGTGCCAGTACCATACTGTCTTGATGATGACAGCTTTGTAATAGAGCTGGAAGTCCGGAATTGTGATGCCACCAGCTTTGCTTTTCTTTTTCAGTATTCCTCTGGCTATTCTGGGTCTCTTCTGGTTCCATACAAATTTTAGGATTATTTGTTCCATTTCTTTGAAAAAAGTGGATGGTATTTTGATGGGGATTGCATTGAATGTGTAGATTGCTCTAGGTAGCATTGACATCTTCACAATGTTGATTCTCCCAATCCATGAGCATGGAACGTTTTTCCATTTCTTTGTGTCTTCTTCAATTTCTTTCCTGAGTATTTTATAGTTTTCTGAGTACAGATCCTTTGCCTCTTTGGTTAGATTTATTCCTAGGTATCTAATGGTTTTGGGTGCAATTGTAAATGGGATAGACTCCTTGATTTCTCTCTCTTCTGTCTTGTTGTTGGTGTATAGGAATGCCACTGATTTCTGTGCATTGATTTTATATCCTGCTACTTTACTGAATTCCTCTATGAGTTCTAGCAGTTTTGGGGTGGAGTCTTTTGGGTTTTCCACATACAGTATCATATCATCTGCAAAGAGTGAGAGTTTGACTTCCTCTTTGCCGATTTGGATGCCTTTGATTTCTTTTTGTTGTCTGATTGCTGTGGCTAGGACTTCTAATACTATGTTGAATAGCAGTGGTGAGAGTGGACATCCCTGCCGCGTTCCTGACCTTAGGGGAAAAGCTCTCAGCCTTTCCCCATTGAGAATGATATTCGCTGTAGGTTTTTCGTAGATGGCTTTTATGATATTGAGGTATGTACCCTCTATCCCTATACTCTGAAGAGTTTTGATCAAGAAAGGATGTTGTACTTTGTCAAATGCTTTTTCTGCATCTATTGAGAGGATCATATGATTCTTGTTCTTTCTTTTGTTAATGTATTGTATCACGTTGATTGATTTGCGGATGTTGAACCAGCCTTGCAGCCCAGGAATAAATCCCACTTGGTCGTGGTGAATAATCCTTTTAATGTACTGTTGGATCCTATTGGCTAGTATTTTGGTGAGAATTTTTGCATCCATGTTCATCAAGGATATTGGTCTGTAATTCTCTTTTTTGATGGGGTCTTTGTCTGGTTTTGGGATCAAGGTAATGCTGGCCTCATAAAATGAGTTTGGAAGTTTCCCTTCCATTTCTATTTTTTGGAACAGTTTCAGGAGAATAGGTATTAATTCTTCTTGAAATGTCTGATAGAATTCCCCTGGGAAGCCATCTGGCCCTGGGCTTTTGTTTCTTGGGAGATTTTTGATGACTGTTTCAATTTCCGTAGTGGTTATAGGTCTGTTCAGGTTTTCTATTTCTTCCTGGTTCAATTTTGGTAGTTGATACATCTCTAGGAATGCACCCATTTCTTCCAGGTTATCTAATTTGCTGGCATAGAGTTGCTCATAATATGTTCTTATAATTGTTTGTATTTCTTTGGTGTTGCTTGTGATCTCTCCTCTTTCATTCATGATTTTGTTGATTTGGGTCATTTCTCTTTTCTTTTTGATCAGTCTGGCCAGGGGTTTATCAATCTTGTTAATTCTTTCAAAGAACCAGCTCCTAGTTTCGTTGATCTGTTCTACTGTTCTTTTGGTTTCTAGTTCATTGATTTCTGCTCTGATCTTTATGATTTCTCTTCTCCTGCTGGGTTTAGGCTTTCTTTGCTGTTCTTTCTCCAGCTCCTTTAGATGTAGGGTTAGGTTGTGTATTTGAGACCTTTCTTGTTTCTTGAGAAAGGCTTGTATTGCTATATACTTTCCTCTCAGGACTGCCTTTGCTGTATCCCAAAGATTTTGAACAGTTGTGTTTTCATTTTCATTGGTTTCCATGAATTTTTTTAATTCTTCTTTAATTTCTTGGTTGACCCATTCATTCTTTAGTAGGATGCTCTTTAGCCTCCATGTATTTGAGTTCTTTCCGACTTTCCTCTTGTGGTTGAGTTCTAGTTTCAAAGCATTGTGGTCTGAAAATATGCAGGGAATGATCCCAATCTTTTGGTACCGATTGAGACCTGATTTGTGACCTAGGATGTGATCAATTCTGGAGAATGTTCCATGGGCACTAGAGAAGAATGTGTATTCCGTTGCTTTGGGATGGAATGTTCTGAATATGTCTGTGAAGTCCATTTGGTCCAGTGTGTCATTTAACATCTTTATTTCCTTGTTGATCTTTTGCTTAGATGATCTGTCCATTTCAGTCAGGGGGTGTTAAAATCCCCCACTATTATTGTATTGTTGTCAATGTGTTTCTTTGCTTTTGTTATTAATTGGCTTATATAATTGGCTGCTCCCATGTTCGGGGCATAGATATTTACAATTGTTAGATCTTCTTGTTGGATAGACCCTTTAAGTAGGATATAGTGTCCTTCCTCATCTCTTATTACAGTCTTTGTTTTAAAATCTAGTTTGTCTGATATAAGGATTGCCACCCCAGCTTTCTTTTGGTGTCCATTAGCATGGTAAATGGTTTTCCACCCCCTCACTTTCAATCTGGGGGTGTCTTTGGGTGTAAAATGAGTCTCTTGCAGACAGCATATTGATGGGTCTTGTTTTTTAATCCAATCTGATAGCCTGTGTCTTTTGATTGGGGCATTTAGCCCATTTACATTCAGGGTAACTATTGAAAGGTATGAATTTACTGCCATTGTATTACCTGTAAGGTGACTGTTAACTGTCTGTTGTCTGTGTTCGTTTCTGCTCTTTGCTGCTTTTAGGTTCTCTCTTTGCTTAGAGGACCCCTCTCAATATTTCTTGGAGGGCTGGTTTCGTGTTTGCAAATTCTTTTAGTTTTTGTTTGTTCTGGAAGCTTTTGATCTCTCCTTCTATTTTCAATGATAGCCTAGCTGGATATAGTATTCTTGGCTGCATATTTTTCTCGTTTAGTGCTCTGAAGATATCTTGCCAGTCCTTTCTGGCCTGCCAGGTCTCTGTGGATAGGTCTGTTGCCAATCTAATGTTTCTACCATTGTAGGTTACATATCTCTTCTCCCGAGCTGCTTTCAGGATTTTCTCTTTGTCTCTGAGACTCGTAAGTTTTACTATTAGATGTCGGGGTGTTGACCTATTTTTATTGATTTTGAGAGGGGTTCTCTGTGCCTCCTGGATTTTAATGCCTGTTTCCTTCCTCACATTAGGGAAGTTCTCTGCTATAATTTGCTCCAATATACCTTCTGCCCCTCTCTCTCTCTCTTCTTCTTCTGGGATCCCAATTATTCTAATGTTGTTTCGTCTTATCGCATCACTTATCTCTCGAATTCTGCCCTCGTGATCCTGTAGTTGTTTCTCTCTCTTTTTCTCAGCCTCTTTATTTTCTATCATTTGGTCTTCTATATCGCTGATTCTCTCTTCTGCCTCATTTATCCTAGCATTTAGTGCCCCCATTTTTGATTGCACCTCATCAATAGCCTTTTTGATTTCGATTTGGTTAGATTTTAGTTCTTTTATTTCTCCAGAAAGGGTTTCTCTAATAACTTCCACGCTTTTTTCAAGCCCAGCTAGTATCTTTAAAGTCATGATTCTGAACTCTAGGTCCGACATCGTACTAATGTCCGTATTGAGTAGGTCCCTGGCTGACGGTACTACCTCTTGTTCTTTTTGCTGAGGTGATTTCTTTCGTCTTGTCATTTTGTCCAGAGGAGAATAGATGAATGAGAGAACAAAAGGCTAACAGGTTTACTACGTCCCCAGCAAATATACTGTATACAAATCAGAAAAGACCTGAAACCAGGGGAAAAGAAAGGGAAAGAAAGAAAAAAGAAAGAGAAAAAGAAAAAAAAAAGAAAAAAAAGATAAAAACAAAAACAAAACAATTCAAAAAAGGCAGAATATGATCAAATATGATCAGGCTAGTGCATAGATCAGTGCCACACACTAGATTTTGGGCGTATTTTGGTCTGTTAGAAAAAAGTGCCTCCTAAAATTTTAAAGGAAGAAAGACATATATGTACAAAATAAGGGTTGATACAATGAAGGGATGGAAGATGACTGTAAAGATGAAAATTATAAAAGATTTTATAAAAGGACTTGGTAAGATAAGTTGTTTGAAAAAAGAAAGAAGATTTAAGGAAAAAAAAAAAAAAAGGAAAAAGGGAGAGAATGTGATCAGGCAGGAGACTAGAACAAAGCCATACACTAGTGATTTAGGGTATATTTTGATCTGTTAGAAGAAACTGTACCTCAAAATTTTAAAGAGAGAACAACTTATATATATATGCCAAAAACAAGGATAACTACTATGAAGGGATAAAATATGACTCTAAAAATGAAAAAAAAAAAATTTTTTTTTTTTAAAAAAAAGGGATTTATAAGATGTTGGTTGAAAAAGGGAAAAAGAAAAATAAAAAAAAGTCAACAAAAATTAACTTTGATGAAATAATGAATCATGGTAAAAAAAAAAAAAAAAAAGAAGCCATGAATCTATGTGCAGTATTCCCCTAGCGCTGGAGTTCTCCTATTCTCCTTGATCGATCAACTTGGTCTTGGCTTGCTGGCTGTTTGTGTTGATCTTCTGGGGGAGGGGCCTGTTGCTGTGGTTTCCAAATGTCTTTGCCGGAGGCGGAATTGCCCCGCCCTTGTCGGTCCGGGCTAAGGAAGCTGCTCCAGTTTGCTCTCAGGAGCTTTTGTTCCCTGCAAGCTCTCGGCACAGCTTTGGAGGACCAGGGCGAAAATGGCGGCCTCCCAGTCTCCGCCCGGAGGAGCCGAGAACTCAGGGCCCCACTCCTCAGTGCGCCCCCAGAGAAAAGCAGTCACTCCCGTGTCCCCGGTCTCCGGCCGCTCTCCATGCTCACCCGGCCTGTGATCGAGCGTTGCTATCTCTGGCACCCGACCCCGCTCGGAGTCTCCAAATCCAGCAGATCCCTGCAGTGCGTTCCCGCACCGCTCCTCCCCGGGAAGGAAGGGGAGTCTCCCCGGATCTGCTGCTTGTTGGGTCCTTGCTGGGGGAGCCGTGCCCCGACTGGGCCGCAGATCACAGTTTATGGCAACCCCGAGCTGAGAGCCCGCGACTCTGCTCCGTATCTGCAGCCGGCTTCCCCGCCCCGACACCTGGGAGCTCTGCCGCACTCAGGCACCCCCGGTCTCTCTGTGACCCCAAGGGTCCTGAGACCACACTGTCCCGGGAGGATTCCACCCCCCGCTTAGCCACTGCAGCGACGTCCCTCCGCCGAGCCAACTTTTAAAAGGTCCGATTTTGTGCTCCGCGGCTCTAGCACTTGCCAGAAGCGGCCGGCGGAGGCCCCTCCCCCGCCGTTTATCCTCCCGAATATCGCCTCGGATTCACTTCTCCGCACGTCCTACCTTCCAGTAAGTGGTCGCTTCTCTGTTCAGAGAGTTGTTGCTACTCTCCTGTTCGATCTCCTGTTGAGTTCGTAGGTGTTCAGAATGGTTTGATCCCTATTCAGCTGAATTCCTGAGACCAGACAAAATCTAGGTCTCCTACTCCTCCGCCATCTTGCTCCGCCCCCCCTTGAGTTGTATGAGTTTCTTATATATTTTAGTTTGCTTTTTTTTTTTTGGTCCTGGGGCATTTTATTTTTTATTGAATTATAATTGGCATACATTGTATTCCAGGTGTTCTTTATATATTTTGAATATTAATCCCACATCAGGTATATGATTTGTAACAATTTTCTCCCATTCTGTAGGTTGCCATATCACTCTATTGATTGTTTCCTTTGCTATGCAAAAGCTTTTTAGTTTGATGCAATCCCACTTGTCTATTTCTGCTTTTACTGCCTGTGATTTTGGTGTTATATCCAAAAAATCATTGCCAAGACCAATATCAAGAAGTTTTTCCCTATGTTTTCTTCTAATAGTTTCACAGTTTCCGATCTTACATTTAAGTCTTTAATTCATTTTGAGTTGATTTTTTTTAAAGATTTTATTTATTTATTTGAGAGAGAATGAGATAGAGAGAGCATGAAAGGGGGGAAGGTCAGAGGGAGAAGCAGACTCCCTGCTGAGCAGGGAGCCCGATGCAGGACTCGATCCCAGGACTCCAGGATCATGACCTGAGCCGAAGGCAGTCGCTTAACCAACTGAGCCACCCAGGCGCCCTGAGTTGATTTTTTTGTAAATGGTTTAAGATAAGACCCCAATTTCATTCTTCTACATATGGATATCCAATTTTCCCAACACGATTTATTGAAGAAACTATCCTTTCCTCATTATATTCTTGGTACCCTTGTCAAAAATCAGTTGACCATAAATGCATGGATTTATCTTTGGATTCTCTTCTATTCCATTGGTCTATTTATCTATTTTTATTATTGTAGCCTTGTAACATATTTTGAAATCAGTAAATGTGATGCGTCCAGCTTTGTTCTTGCTAAAGATTGCTTTGGTTATTTGAGGCCTTTTGTGGTTCCATATGAACTGTAAGATTTCTTTTTCTTTTTCTATTTTTGTAAGAATGCAATTGGGATTTTGATAGAGATTACACTGAATCTGAAGGTCACTTTGGGTAGTATGAGCATTTTAGCAATATTAATTCTTCCAATCCTTGAACATGGAATGTCTTTCTCTTTATCTGTGTCTCTAATTTTCTTCAGCAGTGTTTTATAATTTTCAGTGAACCAGTCTTTCACCTCTTGGTTAAGTTTATTCATAAGTATTTTATTCTTTTTTGATGCTCTTATATATGCAGTTGTTTTCTTAGTTTCCTTTTCAGATAGTCTGTTAGTAGTGTATAGAAATACCACTAACTTTTGTATATTGATTTCATATCCTACAACTTATTGAATTTGTTTATTAGTTCTAAGAGTTTTTTTGTTGAGTCTTTAGGGTTTCCTACATATATGATCATTTCATTTACAGAGAGAGTTTTCTTTCTTTCTTTCTGATTGGGATGTCTTTTATTTCTTTTTGTTGTCTAATTGCTTTGGCTAGAACTTCCAGTACTATGTTGCTGGAAATTGTGAAAGTGGGCATCTTTATCTTCTACTGGATTTTAGAGGAAAAGCTTCCAGTTTTTCCCCATTGATTATGATGTTAGCTCTGGACTTCTTGTGTATAGCCTTTATTGTGTTGAGGTTAAGTTTTTCTGTACTGATTTTGTTGAGAGTTTTTCTCACAAATGGATGTTGAATTTTTGTCAGATGCTTTTCTGCATCTACTGAGATGATCATATAGTTTTTATCTTTTGTTATTTTAATGTGGTTTGTTACGTTGATTTGCATGTGTTAAAACATCCTTGCATCCTAGAGATAAATTTCACTTGGTCATAGTGTATAATCATTTTTATTGTGCTGCTGAATTTGGTTCGCTAGTATTTTACTGAGGATTTTTGCATCTATGTTCATTAGGGATGTTGACCTGTGGTTTTCTTTTCTTGTGGTATCTTTGTCTGGCTTTGGTGTCAGGGTGATGCTGATAAGATGCTCATAAAATAAATTTGAAGTGTTTCCTCTTCTTCCATTTTTTTGGAAGAGCCTAAGGTTGATTGATTTTTTTTTTTTTTTATGCTTAACCAGGTAATTGCTAATTCTCTTTTAAATGTTTGGTAGAATTACATAAAGTCATCTGGTCCTGGATTTTCTTCACTGAGAGGTTCTTTTAATTACTGATTCAATCTTCTTATTTGTTATTGGTCTGTTCATACTTTCTATTTCTTCTTGATTCATTCTTGGTAGGTAGTGTATTTCTAAGAATTTATCCATTCCTTCCAATTTGTTGGAATACAGTGATTCATAACAGTTCTTTATGGCCTTTTCTTCCCAAAGCATCTGTCATAATATCTCCTTTTCCATTTCTGATTTAATTTATTTGAATCTTCTCCCTTTTTTTCTTAATTAGTTTAGCTAAGGGTTTGCCAATTTTGTTTATAAAAAAAAAAAAATTCTTAGTTTTAAGGCGCCTGGGTGGCCCAGTTGGTTAAGCGTCTTAACTCTTGGTTTCAGCTCAGGTCATGATCTCAGGGTTGTGAGATCGAGCCCCTCAAGGGGCTCCAGGCTCAGCACAGAGTCTGCTTAAGACTTTCTCTCCCTCTCCCTCTGCCCCCCTCCTCTCAAATAAATAAATCTTAAAAAAAAAAAAAAACTTAGTTTCATTTATTTTTTCTATTTTTTTTCCTATTCTCTATCTTACTTATTTCTGCTCTAATCTTATTATTTCCATTCTCCCAAACTTAGGGCTTAGTTTTTTCTTCTTTTTCTAGTTCCTTGAGGTATAGAATTATGTTGCTGACTAGACATCTTTCCTCTCTTTTATGCAGGAATTTATTGCCATAAACTGGATAGCAACATGCAACTTGTCTCTTAAAAATACAGCCAAATATGTGCCTTTTTTCTCCACAAGCATAAGCCACTAGTCTTTCCTTATTTGCCTATGAAAACTGGAAATCTAATAATAATTTAAAAAAAAGATTCTTTGAAAATTAATCCAGTATGTCCATCTTTGTAAAAAGATCACCTAATTGGGGCGCCTGGGTGGCGCAGTCAGTTAAGTGTCCGACTCTTGGTTTTGGCTCAGGTTGTGATCTCAGGGTCATGAGATCGAGCCCTGCATCAGGCTCTGCACTCAGCGCAGAGTCTGCTTAAGTTTCCTTCTCCCTCTCCCTCTGCCCCTCCCCGTCATGCTCTCTCACTCTCTCTCTCAAATAAATAAATAAATCTTTTTAAAAAGAACACTTAATTAAAGTTTAAAGTTTTCGTACTTTTACTTCCCAATTGGTTGGCACTTACTAAATTAAGTGAGGCATCAATTAAGTTTATATAAAAATAGTAGTCCCTCAATAACTATCTGTTACTCTTTTGCTAAATTAGTATACCCAGTCCTGCCACTGCTGTTTAGAAGTAAAGTGATTGCCCATTTTTCCAAATCCAATGATTATAGTTAGAAATAGCCATGCCACATTTAGAGAGAAAAGTAATTTGTAGTGGAAGATGAATTCTCAAAGGCTGTAAGTTCCAATATAATTTGTCAACTCTGTGAGCAAACTTTTATTTAACACTCTCTGTATATGAAAAGCTAGCTAGTGCTATGATTATAAGACAGTTTTAAAAACAGCTAGGGCCTTAAAATGCTTACAGTATAGTCCAGAAAGAGGGCCTGGATAAAAATGAATTATTTAGCACAGCATTTAAAGGCTTATTCTCACATTATTCCCTCCTTCTTCTAGTCCTACCTACTCTTCTAGCACACAGGACCATGTTGTTGCCGAATACACACCCATGCTTTCCTGCTGCCTGTCTTTCCTCACGCTGGCTTGGTCCACTCGGCCAATGTTGGTGCCATTCAGAGGTTATTTATAGAGATAGGAAGCTGAGGAGGTGGTGTTGAAAAGAAACTGATGAGTTGAATGATGGACATGTTGAGTTTGAGGTGCTAATGGAACATGTAAGTAAGTTATTGGGTGACAGTTGGATAATAATATTTAACAATTTGGTAATTTTGTGTGGACTAAAGGAAAGGAAAAGTTTTAAGCCTAGGTTGTTGGAAGAAAGGTGATAGAAAGTAAGAATTCAAGGAGAGTTGGCTTTAAGAGAAAGATGGTGAGATCTGTTTTAGATTTGTTGCATTTCAGATGATGATTGACACATTGAAATTGATGTTGGTCATGTAATCTTCATAATGAAGGTGAAGGAGAGATTGAGGAGCTGCTCCAGATTGAAGGAGACTAGAGAGATGTGGCAGTCAGGTACAACAAGGATCCTGGAGTGGTGCTTTTGCTATAGAGGTCATGGTTAGGACAATTGGTGAAATTTGATTGGGGTCTTTGGGCAAAGGGTATATTGGAGTTCTTTGTATTAGTCTTGTAATTTTTCTGTAAATTTGAAATGGCTTTAAAACAAAAAGCAGAAAATAAACAAACACATAATTTTATCACTTTTGGAGACCAAAACTTGACATTGTCAATATATCTTAAGATATCCATAAGATAGGTAAAAAATATGTATCTTAAAACCCGTGTAAGCACTCACACGTTTTAACTCAGTAATACTACCCTGAGTCTCTCTCTTGAAGAAATGAAGCTGTGCATGAAAGTATTCAAGACAGCATTATGCCTAATTGCAATATTAGAAATGATCTAACCATCACACTGTGAAGGGACGATTAAGTAAATGTTGATCTGTCTATTTGATGAAGGCTACTTAGCTATATTACAATTTGATAAATGACTGGATAGCAACATGCAAATGTCTTTGGTCTAATATTAAATGAAAAAGTAGAATATAATCCAAGATATTAACTATGATTATCATGTTAAAATATAATTATGTAATATACTAAAATAATATGGAAGTTTCAAGATGGCCAAACTTTAAGTGAATCTTTCCCTTCATTGCTCAATTTCTCAAAATGTATTTATATTGCTTTCAAGATTTTAAAGATATTTTAAGTCAAAAGGTCAAGAAGTAGTTAGAAGTGCACAAACTCAGTACTGATGATTTGTACTGAAGGTTATTTGCCACAGAGTTGTAACCGTCTTTGAGAAATAGAATATGGGGGAGGGGGTGCAGAGTGAGCCAAAAGGGAGTCATAGAGTGTTCCCACACTCGGAGGAGGAGAGGGAAGTGGTAAGAAGAGGTGATGGGGGTTTGCCTAGAGAAGAAAGCTCTGGAAAGTGTGTGTGTGCTGGAAGAGGACGGCACTTGGGCGTATCACATCCTGAAAGAGACCAAGGAGACAAGAGCGTAAATCAAGAACTTGGCTATTTTTTCACTAAGCATTTCCCAGCAAGGAGCCTTCACTGAAGACAAACTGGCTTTTATAATTCAACACAAGCACATATGATTTTTTAAAGTTCATTCCTATGGTTTGCATTGCAGTATTTTAACGTGGGAAGTGGAGTTTAGAACCTGCAACAAAAGGGATCTGAGTCACAATAAAATATTTGTAAGCCTCTCCCGATGACCTTGGTACTGAAAGAGACACCGCTGTCCTGTGTCACAGAAGGTTCTGGACCGCCTTTCCAGCAACATTTTATCATCAGAAAACGGTTCACTTCATAAGGTTTATAACCTTCCATAAAACTGCAGAATATTTTATTCTTTTTTCATTAAGCCACCTTTGGAATCATTTTGGTCCCTTTATAGTCTCTTATTTAATCTGTTTTTTCATAGACTAGAGGGAGAAAAAATTCTATCAGTGGTCAAACTAGTAATTAGATAGTATAAGTCACAGCCTAATGACTTGAAGACACATGTACTAACCAGTTATCTCCTCCATCTGCCTTCATCAGTGAACTCTTTTAAATCCCCAAGCACATTTTTACCCTCTTCTTAAACAATGGAAAAAAGGAATTACCAAAATGTACACTTTCCCAATTACAAGAATTGCTAATGTTTATTTTTTCTTCTATTAAAACATAATTCCCATGGTGTGAAAGCTCTTTTACCAAACTCTGAGGAAAGCATGAATTAATAAAACATCAAGAGATTTTATTTCCTATATTCAAAAATCTTACATTTGCATAAAATCAACCACTGAGTCTTTCAGAAATAAATTTAATCACCAGGAGAGGACCATAAAAAAAAAAGGAGAAAAAAAAAAAAAAAAAAGAAACCCACTACAAAATAAACCTTAAAACCGCATTTGGGTTTAAAAAGAGGAAAATATCAGTTCTACTTATTCCTGAAGGATTTTTTAAAAAATCTTTTAATTAATGACAGCCCTCAGGGCACTGAGCAATTGTTAATTAAAACAAGGAGGAAGGGGAGAGGAAGTAGGCAAGAATGCTGTGATGAACACGTTTCCTTTTCTCTGCAGGGGAATAACATTACTAAGCCAACATTAATAAATATGAATATTTTTGAGAGAAAGTATATAAAAATGTAAAAAAGAAATCTTAACTCAGCTTGGCACACACTAGCAGGTGCATAAATTAATTGGGGCTCCTTAAGAACTGTAAACCCCGGGGTGTCCCCCTTTGTCTAATTGAGTGGTAGCAGTGATGTCCCTCCCATGACAGGATGGAGTGCTTCCTTCTCAGCACAAGCTGACTGCTGTCAGGGAAGACTCCCTGATCAAAGGTCTTCTAAGGGCTTTCGTTCACTTTCATTCTGGGTGAGCATGCATATGGACAACCACCATCATTACAAAACATTTCTTCAATGCTTAGAATTAGGAGCTAGACTCACTGCCCATTCCATTTATGGCCCTTTCTCTTTTCAACCATTAAATTTTTACTTAAAAAAAAATAATTATCAGATCTTTTGATTCACTCCCTGTGCGTACCTAATTTGGGCAGGTTATTAGAGAAAACATTTTTCCAGACCTTCCCTACCACTTTTTCTGTGCCCCACATGAGAAAGGCTTTTATCTTTCTCATGCGCTCAGAAAATCTACTTAACAAGCAGAGCCTTAGAAGCCAGGAAAAAAAATATATAAGAAAATCTGTTTCTCACTTTATTTTGGAAGGTAACAGAAGCCAGAACCCATAGGCTGTATGTTTAACATGAATAAATTCATTCTTTGAAATTAAGGTAATCTGAGATCATTTTACCCAATTTTTCTCTGACCCTAGTTTTACATAATTGTATAGTCTTTTTATCAAAGTTGTTTTTCAAAAAGAGCACTCAGCCTCTTAGGGTTTAGGTTTGGGTGTGTGTGTGTGTTTTTTTCCCTTTAGCCTGTGTGCATGCATCCCTTTGATGTTCTGCATGTGAGGATGTCAGGGTCAGCTCATGGGGGTCAGTGTCCTTTACAAAATTTCTCAGATGCCAGCTAAGATCAGTAGCTAGGAGACAACTTTGAATTTCATTTTGCTGTTTGTAGTCAGAATCCATTCTTCACCACAGATAAGACTTTGCCTCCCTAGAACTCTATCTCTAAAAGAACAAACTCTAGGTAATCAGAAAACTATATTCTGAAAAAAACAAAACAAAAAACAAATCTTTGCTTACTGGAGCAGTACCTGCTTAAGCATAGATGCCAGGGCAGAAAAAAATAATTTATTTTCTCCCATCCCTGCTATAATAATTTATATTGGGAGACTCCTGATTTTCTCCAGATGCCCTAAAATAACTTTGTTCATTGCTAGTGCTAATGCCATAGCTAAAAGAGGCTATTTCCAGAGGCACAGGGGGAAAACATCAAAACCGTTTGTTGTTCTCTTCACTTGTGCATGGCATCTACTAATGATTCTTTGGGGGCAGTAATTTATATATTATTGAAAAGGAAAAAGGAAAAGAAAAACTCTTGACTATATTTTTCAAGATGGACCCGCCTAAGAATTGCCAAGAGCACTCATTTAAAATGCTTTCTTGCTTCTCCCCTACTTCACAAATCTGAGGGTGGGGTCCAAAATTCTGTATTTTTCATAAGTGATTGTCTTACACACTCAAGCATGAGAGACATGAATAAGCCAAATGTATATATAGGGTAACATGATTTGTAACTGTAATATATACTACATAATACACTTGCTATTTTATTTATATATAAAACATGTATATTAGTAAATATGTGTAGTTATGATATATAATTGCAAATATATATGAAGCTTTGTCCAAACACCTATCTGTCAGTAGTACTGGGTGCATCAGACTCAAAAACATAATCTGGAGTCAAGGCTTTGGAGTTTGGGTCCTGGCTGCAGGGTCAGGTTACATTGCCAAGATGGAGGTGAAAGGAGAGAAGGAGGGGGAGGGGCGGGAGAAGTTTGGGGGAGGCAGAGGAAAAGAAGAAAAAAAAACCAAGATACCAGGTCTGGAAAAAGACAGCAGGCCCAAAACATCGCTAACCATAGGCTAGGTTCCAAATACTGACTCACCTTCCCCTAAAGGAATTTTTAAATTAGGGACTGGCATTAGAGATGACCTTATCTACAGTTCATCTCAAATCTGCCCTCCAACCGTAAGGGTAGTGAAGCCAATATCCTTAGGCAACAAAGACCGTGGACCATTCTAATTTTTACACTTGACTGAAATTCTGAAAATCGAGAACAGTTTCTCACCCCCTTGTGACCTGCACAGAGATGCCATTCTCCAGGGCCACCCACATTCATTTGGGAATTCACTGAACAGAACTTTGCAGTAAAATGTCAATGGGTACCCAACAGGGACTAGGGGTGGAATTATTTTTAACTCTAGTTTTGGTTCAAGGAAGATAGATGGTACCTACATTTTCCAGAAGACTTTAAAGAAGCTTTCATCTCTCAAGGGCTTTTTCAGCCCACTTCCATCTCCTCAGTGTTCTCACTAGGTCGCCTGTGGGATAATGCATTGATATCAGGGAGTAGGAACACGGACTTCCAAATGCCTCATGCGAGCTAACGCACTAGTTCTCTTTAGGCTTTTGCTAATGAGAACTTGCTCAAGAAGGAAATTTATGAGCTGTTTGCAAATTCCCATCTCCTAAGATTTATGTAACTATGACATATTTATTAATGTGGCTTAGAAAGAAGTTTTAATCTTTTTTAGAATAAATATTCTATTTGTAAATACAAATATAGGAGCATATACTTTTCATAAAAGTGTATCGAGAGGTCTTTTCCACATATTGATGGTCTAAACGAACAGCACTAATAATGTTTAAATACACTTGCCAATAGCATCCCCACACATCACACCTTTATGTTTTGGGGCAAATTAGACTAATTGTTAAGCCTGTGAAGATCTCAAGGGTACCTGGGTAGCTCGGTCGGTTAAGTGTCTGCCTTCGGCTCAGGTCATGATCTCAGGGTCCTGGGATCAAGTCCCACAGCAGGCTCCCTGCTCAGTGGGAAGTCTGCTTCTCCCTCTTCCTCTGCCCCTCCCCACCCAACTCATGCTCTCTCTCTCAAATAAATAAATAAAATCTATTGAAGAAAAAAAAAAAAAAGCCTGTGAAGATCTCGTAGCCTTGGGAATTTGGATTTTGTTTCCTTGCACCATTCAGGAATGATGTGCTTAAAATTTGTAAGTAGTTAAATACATGAAGAGAGGGTCATGTCCTGGAAGGGCAGACCCTAGTTACTGGTAACTCTTGCTGCCATGGTTCTCCTGTGTCCTTCCTGGCAGAACTTCCTGAGTTCCTCCTGCTGTGAGGGTCCTGGCTTCCTCACCTTTCCTTCCCTCCACAGTTCACTGCCCTTCTTCCAACTCTCAGCTTTCCAGAGACCTGCTAAGGACTGAATCCAGAGGTACCCATCTCTACATTTCTTTCTCATCCTTGCTGCTTCACCTGCAACTCTGGACTACTCTCTCATTCAGACTCACTCACCTGGCAGCCATTCTCCTCAGCTCCGTTGCTGGCCACTCCTTTCCATCTTCACGAATTTCTCTTCCCATGTTGACCTCAGTCTAGGAAAACTGTATTTTTCCCCCTGTATTCTCACACAACATTTCTGACACTAGATGTGTGACTATTTCCCCACACTGGCCAATTCTGCTATACCAGCTGCCTGTCCGACACTTGGGTCCCATTCTGACAGTAATCTGAGTAGGCACTGCCCCCACCTGTTAAGGACTCAGTCCCACAAGACTGCTCCCACTTCAGATGCCACTCACAAGTAGTGTCTCCAGGTTATCCCCAACTTCTGCATGAGTTGGCTACAAATCCGAGCGTCCCATGATCTCCTTTTCAGGTTCCATAGAACCCTGGGGAAAAAAATGGGCTTACAATTGCCAGTTTATTACAAAGGATGTTTCAAAAGATACAAATGAACACCCAGATGAAGAGATACCTAGGGCGAGGTCTGGAAGGGTCCTGAGCACAGGAACTTCTGTCTGGTAGATTTGGGGTGAATCACCCTCCCAGAATGTGGATGTGTTCACCAACCAGGAAGCTCTCCAAACTCATAGTTGAGGGATTTTTAGGGAAGTTTTGCACCCAGCCATGATCAACCATTAACTGAATCCTCATCCCCTCTCCCCTCCCAGGAAGATAGGGGCAGATACGGGAGTCGCTCACAGAACCCTGGGGAAAAAAATGGGCTTACAATTGCCAGTTTATTACAAAGGATGTTTCAAAAGATACAAATGAACACCCAGATGAAGAGATACCTAGGGCGAGGTCTGGAAGGGTCCTGAGCACAGGAACTTCTGTCTGGTAGATTTGGGGTGAATCACCCTCCCAGAATGTGGATGTGTTCACCAACCAGGAAGCTCTCCAAACTCATAGTTGAGGGATTTTTAGGGAAGTTTTGCACCCAGCCATGATCAACCATTAACTGAATCCTCATCCCCTCTCCCCTCCCAGAAAGATAGGGGCAGGAATGAAAGTCCCCAGCTTGGTCCAAGCATGCTTAGTCTTTCTGGTGACCGGCCACCATCCAGGAGCCATCTCATTAGAACAAAAGATGCTGCTAAATTCCAAGGGGTTTAGGAGCTCTGTGTCACAATCAGGGTCAAAGACCAAATATTAGCTTATTAGTAGGGCTAAGGTGTGTGTATATGTGTGTATAATGGATTTTATTATACATATACCCCCATAATAATGTATATATTACATATATATATGATATCTATGATATTTATATATATATTTCTTATAATTTCACAGGCCTTTAAATGTTGTTATTCTTTCTTTCTTTCTTGGGCATCATCCCTCTTCCTCTTTCTGCGTTTACCCCTCATATTTCACATTTGCTGATAGGTACCATCACATCCTGTGCCATTTATACTGTGCCATATTTTTGTTATCTTCAGTATGCATGATTCACCCCTGGTTATTAATTGGGGGTAGTAATTTGCTAATTATTTAGAAGTAAAAACTAAAAGAAAAACACTTTACAGTATTTTTCAAAGTGGACCTACGTAAAAATTGCCTTTCTGAGGCTCCTGGTTGGGTCAGTCAGTAAAGGATGCGACTCTTGATCGCAGGCTTGTAAATTCAAGCCCCCCCTGGGATGTAGAGATTACTTAAAAAATCTAAAAAAACAAAAAATGTATTTCTGGTCCTTCGCCACTTTACCAATCTGGGGGTAAGGCCCAACAATCTGTATTTTTAACAAGGGTCCCGGTGATTCTCCTGCACACTCAAGTATTAGACTTCCGATAGGTGAAATATTTGTATAAAGTAATATTTTTAGGGAGCCAGAAACTGAGGAGCTCCCACCATCTCCTCTTTATTCTTCACCCTGAACCACACCTGCTAGATTTCTAAGTTGAGTTGATTGGGGATTCTCTCCCATACTCTTTTCTTCATCCCTGTTTTGCTCTCTCTGGGTCCATAATTCATTGTGTCTGCCTCAAACCTACCATTTACAGTTGGTTTGCAAATTTGATAAAAGGACGGAATAGAATAGCAAGAAAAGTTATAAATTCTCTTCCAGGCTCTCTTTACTCTGAGAACATGTATCAGTTTATCTGTTTGTTAGCTGTGAGCTTGAGAAAGAGATTTTCATTTACATTCTCAGGTCTTCCAGTAAGTCTTGAATAATGTTGAATTTCATTATTGGATGGGTCCACATTTCTAATGGCTTCCTTATAATAATTTTCTAGAAGTGGAATTAATAGATGAGAAGATATAAGCATTTTGAATGTCATTGGTGAATACTGACAACTCAATTTTCAGAAAACTCATACAGTTTGTCCTCTTCTGATGAGTGAAAATGGTCCTGATGTTATTATTTTTTATTTTTTTTATTAACTTGTTAAGTATTTATGTGCTTATAAGCCATTTGTATTTGTCAATTTATAAATTGGTTATTTGGGGGATTTTTGATTGTTGTTTTTGCCCATTCCTCCCCCTGAAATCTTAGCATATTTCCTATTTATTTGGAAGAATTCTGTATCAGCAAAAGATATCAATCCTTTGTTTTATCTCTGGCGTTTTTCCCTTTATTTGCTATTGGACTTTTAATTTTATTAAGGTTGCTCTTGACAAATGGAAATGCACCAGAATTACAAACTCACTCGATACAAGACTTCAATGTGCAAATAAATATGATATGTTTATTTAATCTGTAACTTTGAAGGTCATCCTTATAAACTCTCACCCATGGAGTAGGAAGGGAGAAATTAATTTTTAGGCCTTTTTTCTTTTTTAATTCTTTTCTGAGCTGATCATTTAAACAGGCCGCCTAAGCAATATTTGGTTTGTTAAGGTAATTGCTTAGCCTCTTTATTCCCAACCCGCTTCTCCAGCTCTGTTCCAAATAGAGTAAGAGAGTTGAGTGGTTACTGGTACACCCACTGGTACGACCCCTCTGTGGTGAACTGACTCTCCCTCTCTCCCTCTCTCTGTCTCTGTCTCTCTCCCCTGCTCCCTTCCTTCCCTCTCTCCCTCTCTCTGTCTCTGTCTCTCTCCCCTGCTCCCTTCCTTCCCTCTCTCCCTCTCTCTGTCTCTTTCTTTCTTTCTCTCTCTCTCTCTTTCTCTCCCCAGCCAGCTCAGTGGTGCCTCCTGGCTTGGCCGGGCTTTCCTAGATTGGGTGTGTTGCTGGGTGAAGTGGGGAGACTTCAGGCCCTGAGGTGTCAACCCAGGCTGTCCCAAAGATGTCCCCAAAGGTTCTTGTTCTTGTCAGGTGAAAGAATTCAAGGACAGACACACAACACTGCAGAAAGTTTATTAAAGCAAAAGTATGCTCTTGAGAGGTTCTAGAGGTGAGCGCTAGAGGGAGAGCTGTGTGCCCTGCACTTTGGGTTTCTCTTTTATTGACAGCAGTTAACTAGGGAGTGAAATATTCATTCGTTAGGACGAGGAGTTCTTGGAAGCAGGTTTTCCACCCCTTTTCTTCCTTATTTGGACAGGGGTTGCCCGTCATGGCACTCGCCATCTTGGGCCTGTCCATGTTGACCCACCTTCTTGTGGCGAGCTGCCAGGACAGGCCTCTGACCTCCCCTGATAGCTGGCCATGAGTCTCTCATCACCGTCCTCCAGGTATCCTGTTAGATCCTAACTAACTTCCTGCTCTAACACGCTCCATAGTGCCCTCTGACAACTGTCACCTTCTCCCAGAGTCAAGGCATCCACCCCCAGACTCTGCTGAGCAGCCTTCTCACCCTCACCGCGCTGCCAGGCCCATGGGCTCTCAACTCAGTTCCAGGACCTTCTGGGGGCAGGTCCCAGACACAGCACATGTGAATCAAGAGGTGCCCATAAAAGCAATCCTCCCAGGCCTCCCTGCGCCTAACCAGCTGTGCCAGCAAGTCTCCCTTGATGGGGCTGCGCTTGGGTTGGTAACAGGGCAGCCTGAGAGACAAACTCTTTCTAAAAATATGGTGTGGAGATGGAGACAGAGGCCCTTCCTCCCTCTGAGTCCCCATATTGAAGGACCACAGCCAGGACACACACTTCCCGCCACTTCTGTTCCCTGCCTTCTCACGTTCCTCTTCCATGTACAATCCCTCTGGCTTCTTTAGTTTTAACTTGCCTGTGTCAAACCATCCTTCCAGCCCAGAGCAGCAGGCCTCCTGGCCTCAGCCTCAGGGCACTCCTGGAGAACAGCAGGCGGCCATTAGCCACACCCAGCTCTAGAGGGATTAAATTGTGGCTAAACAGATTTAGGCCCTTAGCAGTCCTCTCTTGTCCCAGACTTCCCCCTGTCCTGGGCAAGTCATCAGGTAGCTCCTGCCTCGGAAGGAGGAGTCTGCAGATGGAACCTGAGTTAAGGGAGAAAATTAGGATGCGTGTGTTTGATCTTGGCAAAATAATGTCCTGGTTACATATATTTTATGTAGTCATATCTTACGTTGCTTTTACTTTTGGAAAGTTCTTTCCCATGCAAATATCTGGTAAATATTCATCTGTGTTCTCTTTTCATTTTTAAAGATTTTCCTTTTTAAAAAAGTTTTTAGTCCATATGGGATGTATTAGATGCTGTGAATTAAAAGTTCCAGTAGGTGTTTTTTTAAAAAAGATTTATTTATTTTGAGAGAGAAAGAGTGTGCACGAACGTGCAAGTGGGGGTGGGGGGTGGGGCAGAGGGAGAGACTCTCCAAGCAGACTCCCCACTGAGTACAGAGCCCGATGCCCCGGGGACTCGATCTCATGACCCTGAGATCATGGCCTGCACTGAAACCAAGCGTCGGATGCCTGACCTACTGAGCCACCCAGGTGCCCCAAAAGTTCCACTAGTTTCATCTTTTAACGAACAGTGTTCTCACAAACCTTTACTGTATTACCTTCCTTGGTTTCCATGTGCTACAATTTTCTAGTATACGACTTTTCTTCTTCATCTCTGCTCTTAAATGTGGACATTCCAGGGCGCCTGGGTGGCTCAGTTGGTTAAGCGACTGCCTTCAGCTCAGGTCATGATCCTGGATCCCGGGATCAAGTCCCACATCAGGCTCCCTGCTCAGCAGGGAGTCTCCTTCTCCCTCTGACCCTCTTCCCTCTCGTGCTTCCTATCTCTCATTCTCTCTCTCTCTCTCAAATAAATAAATAAAATCTTTAAAAAAAAATGTGGACATTCCATAAATTTCTAAACCTTTTTCCTCTCAACCCTGGTTTCCTCAACATCACATACAGACTTTCCACATCAGTGATCTCCAACATATAGGGACTAAAATATGTTCCAAGGGCTGGAGGCTGTGTTTCAATGTACCTATTCGATGTTTTCACTAGTAGCTTGCCCCTGCTCTCTCAATACATTCTACCCTCATGCTCCCAACCCCCACCGTTGCTGCTGCTCACCCACCTGCCTTGTTGTGTCTGTAAATGGGTCTGTAAAAAACCCACCGCTCACTCCTCAGGCTCCAGACCTCCCACCCACACCAACACTTCCCAGCCATCCTTAGACCCCTCACTGCCACTTTTCAGTCAGTTTTTAAGTACTTAAGGTCCTTCTTGCATGGCATTTGCACCCCTGAATTCTTTGGGCTCCCTTGAAATCCTGCATATTCTTTGGAGTCAATCTAAAAGTTAGCTCCTTTCTGCAACCTTCACTCTGTGCTCCTTCCAAATCAAAGCAATCTCTTATTTATTTAAATGCTCTAGCCCTTCATCCTCTCCTGATAGCGCTTATCTCATTTGACCTTGTATTATAGATCGTGTCAATTTCTCCTATATTTTAAGTATCTTGTGTGTAGGATTTCTAGGCTACAAAGTAATGATATGATAAAGGAGTGATACTTTCTAAATAAAGCCTACATTGAAAACTGGGAAACCTATATAAAGAGGATTAAATAAATTCTTACAGAATTAATAAAACTAGAAATAACGAAGGTAAGCTTATGATCAGCCTTTTGACCACGGCACACATGCTCTCCTTTGTTTCCTGGGCTCTCCTCTCTCCTTTTCTTGCATAACCTGAAGGATGGAAACCACATCATACACTTTTGTTTACTCTGCATTGCCAGGATGGTACCTTAAATGTTATAGATCCTCAGCACATATTTATTAAAAGAATGGATAGATGGAAGCAATGGCCCTCTAACATATAGTATGAGAATTATTGATACAGGACCATAAAATACACATTCGTAAGTGTTCTGACCTTTCAGAAGACCCCCCCCCCCCAACACACACACTGATTCTCAGTGTGGCGATCAGCTCACCTCTGGCTGCAGCCAAGTGTGCCAGCAGGCCTGTCAGCCTAGGCCTCCTGCTTCCCAAATTCAACTACATGAAGCCAAATTTCAGTGGTAAATCTCATGCTGTTTTTCCTAGGCTCTAAAATATTGCTTATAAGAAATGAGTAGAGCCATAAAATAACGGGTAGGGGAAGCTCAGTAGGAGTTGCAGATAGCAAACCAAAAACCAGCTGTCATCTACAAGAGATCCAATAATTCTATAGCATCAAAAGTACGTGAGCCAAAACCTCCCTCACTGTGTGACCCTGAGTCAGCCCGTGCTTCATGATGACCATTATGGGCGTTTAAATTTTTAATCAACCTTAGTATTAATTATGTGTCACCCAGGTAGGCAGAGATCTGGTCTAGGGAATGTTAGTATACACACAGACACCCCCTCTTTGGTTAAGGGAACCAGCCCTCCACCAAGGAGTCCCTCCCAACTATGGCTGTAAATGGTTTGCTAATCAGAAAGGCCTCAGGACAAAAGTAAGTGGGATAAATTCCTATTTACTGAATTAATATTACCGGTTCCCTGGGTGCCCTTCTCCTCCTTGGAAGCACTTCTGGAAGTCTGATTTGGGATTCTTATCTGGCACTGTTCCAACACTGGGGCTTTGGGGCCTGTATTAATTTTAGATCCGAGTCTGTGGAGATTAGTCAATTCCATGAACTCTAATGTACTGGTGAAATAGTTTTCAGGAGCAAAAGTGCTTGCTTATCTGATCCATACTCTTCGGTATGAATTCCACCTGAACATTCTATGTTAAGGACGAGTATGATTAATTCATTACCCAAGATTACAGCAGTATGCTAAAAGCTAGCTGGAGGCATTTCTTTTGGTGTGAAATATTAAAGATTCAACATTTATATCAGTTGCACCTAATTCATATTCCTGAGCCCGTGGGCTGAGAAAGGAACTTGGAAATATTCAGCCATTTTCTGCATCGGTTTGTTAAAATGTTTAAGAAGATTATTGCGTTAACTACCTCTTTGATAAGAACAAGAAGAACTATATTCAGGAAGGCTAAAATACAAAAACTAAAAGCCATAGTGTCTTTCATTTCTTAAAAATGTTATAGATCAGGTTTTGACAATAGTGTACCTTGGGGTACCCAAAAGCCTTTCTGACGAAGAGAATGACTAATACCGTAGAATCATTAATAAATCGGAACTAAAACAGAGACTCCCATAGGCAGTAAATGTGAGAATTTTGTCAGCCGTTTCCAGAACAGAGAACAGAAGTTTGAATAATACAACTGAATTTCCAAATTTCTCTGAGGTGACTTTGGAAACGTATTTTAGTGCTTAGACTTGAGTCACAGTGTGACTGAAATTCACCACCACTTCAAGTAAAATAACAATATGAAATAATGGTATCATATTATGAAGAAGTAACGTAGCAGATGGAAAAAGTGCACAGCTTCTGGATCTTGCCCCTTTGCTCCCTTGTCTGGTAGAGAAGGCCAGGATGGTTGCACTGACTTTTCAACCCTCTATATGTAGCTGAGGCTCATTCTTGCCTTTTGGTGGATGGGGGTGGATGGGATATAATTAGGCATATAGTTAGATGCTATGTTATTTCCTTTTCTTTTTAAAAATTATGAAATACACATTTAGAATATATACATATATATTGTGTGTATATACATTGTACATATATACATATATATAGAGTGTGTGTGTGTGTGTGTGTGTGTGTGTGTGTGTGTGTGTATATATTTCTAGAAGCTCCAGTGAAATGATGACTTAACTCTGCTCTTTCAGGTCATGGTTCCCCTAAAAGTCCTTGCTATCTGGAGATCATGTGTTAGAGTCAGTACTGAGTAAAAGTAAAACAGCATATTCTTCCCTGAATGGTAAAATTTCAAAGATCTATTGAAAATTAACTCCTTTAGGAATAGTCCTTGGGAGCAAATCATTGTGAGACCACAGAAAAGCCTATATATAGGAGTATGTTGAAGAAGTTCACACAGAGTTAATGTTTGCCAATTCAGATTGAGGCAATTATTGAGCACCAACTGAATGCCAAACAGCATGCTGTGCTCTAGAGCATGTGAATTGTTGTTATCAAAATAACCACTACACACAAAAAGAAGTTTCTGCAGCCAAATGCAGTAAAACATTTTTCTTTAAAGAGAAATTTTTGTTTCTAAAAGAGGCATGTAGCATAAAATGATTCCCCACGTTTTTAGCTAAAGATGGTCTTTTTTGGAGCAGTAATAAAAAAAGACTAATGTTTTGCAGATACACTAAGGGAAATTCTGTCCAAAGATATCAATATATATCATCAGTCAAGTGTTTATAGATCCCCTAATTTAATTTGAAATAGTTTAGGACAGAAGAAATCAGAAAAAGATTTTTCTAAAGTATGAGAACATTCTGAGCCATCAAAAGCAATGTGATTCGGTGATTGGGTCATCACTCCCCTATTAGGACGGGCCTTTATTATAATTTAGGACGTTTGGCAGCATACTTTGCTAGCCTGAGGCCGAGGTGATCCTGCACAAGATAGCCAACCCTATGGAGCCCCAGTTTTTTCAACCTAAAAGAAAGGGTGGGTTCAGACAGGATTGTTATTCTTAAGAGTAAATATTCAGACAAAGTGGCCTTGATCTCAAAGTACATGATTATAAAATGAAGGAAATCATGCAGCGGACCTATGACATTTTAATATTGTATCTTTTTTTTTTTCCCCTGTCCTATGCATTGTCTAATCAAATGTAAGCACCTCCCCAAACCTCAGGGAAATCAGCACCTGGTAGAATTTTCTGTAAGCCACTGAATCATTTTGCTGGTCATTCCTGGAAGGTGTGAGATGAATTGGACCCAAATTTGAGCACAGCTTAGCAAGGCTTGGTGCACTTGTTTACCAGAGTGCTCTTCACTGTACATAAATAATTGGTTAAGTCTTATCAGACCCTGAAGGTACTTTGTCAAAATAATGTGTGTTTTTCTATTTCAGTGTTAACTCCCATTACATATTATTAATAGATTACTAACTTAGTATAAATAGCTTAGGGAAAACCATTTAGTTAGATTTGTTTGTTTTCAAACATTTTAATGGGGCAAGAAAAAGTGATCTCAAACTACTGAGCAATTATACACAGTAAACAAAGTTTAGAGCATAAAAAAAGATCTAGCTTCTCTCAGAAGCGGCCCAAAGAGGGGATTGGTCAATCAATTACAAATTATGGACTCCAAGAAAAAGTATTCTAAATCTAAGATAGTAGCATATCCCACGGAGAATATATTTGGAAAATATGAAAGCGGGGATGGGAAACATATGCATTTGTTTGGCCTCCTTTAATCAGAGCAAAGCAAATAAAAATACCATGTTTCCAGGGGACACCTGGCTGTCTCAGTTAGAAGAACACATGACTCTTTATCTTGGGGTTGTGAGTTCAAGCCCCACATTGGGTACAGAGATTATGTAAATAAATAAACAAACAAACAAACTTTAAAAAATATTTTTAAAGAAAGGGGCGCCTGGGTAGCTCAGTTGGTTGTGTCTGTCTTCGACTCAGGTCATGGTCTCAAGGGTCCTGGGATGGAGCCCCCCATCAGGCTCCCTGCTCAGCGGGGAGTCTGCTTTTCCCTCTCCCTCTGCTGTTCGCCCTGCTTCTGCGTGCGCTCTCTCGCTCTCTCTCTCATTCAAATAAATAAATAAGATATTTTTTTCATATTTTTTAAAAACCCACCATGTTTCCTGTACCCTGAGTTATTAGAGGGTGTTCAGATATCCTGACCTTTCAGAAATCCTACTCCAACATTCGTTGGGAAAAAGGTGGAAAGTGCAGTTCTGCATTTAACTGAAATAATTATTATTTTTCTTTCTTGAGAACTGTGATCTAGGCATCATGTGCTTTGGGGACAAGACAATACCAGATCAATCAGTAATAAAGTTCTGCTTTTATGCTGGACTCATGACTTTGGGGAATAAGGAGGAGATCAGGATGCATTTTCACCATTGAACCCAGAGAAGCAAGACAGATTGCTCTAGGATGGTTGATAGCTCTGCAAACACTGATGTTAGAAAGAAAGAGAGAGAGAGAGGGAGGGAAAGAGAGAGGAAGGGAGGGAGGGAGGGAGGAAGGAAAGGAAGGAAGGAAGGAAGGAAGGAAGGAAGGAAGGAAGGAAGGAAGGAAGGAAGGAAGGAAGGAAGAAGGAAGGAAGGAAGGAAGGAAGGAAGGAAGGGCAGGCAAAGAAAGAGCAGGAATATTCCAGGAGTGGATATTTACAAATATTAATGCATCATTTTGCTTGTGATCACAGAACACCTGGTACAAATACTATTTGCTGCTTTGGATAAAGATCACTAGACTATATTATTAAGAAGAAAATACTAGAGTGATCTGACATGCATTAAGAAAATATCGTGTTTACAGAGCTTTCAGCACGAGATCTTTCCATACTTCAGCAACAAGATTGACCATAGGCTGTGAAAGGAGAAATAAACACCGTATTAGACAGGATTCTCCAGAGAAACAGAACCAACAGGCCATATATGGAGATTTACTGTAAGGAATTGACTCATGTGATTATGACAGCTGAGAAGTCCTACAGTCGGCTGTAAGCCAGAACCCCAGGAAGCCAGTGGTGCAGTTCAATCCCAGGCTGAAGGCCTGAGGACCAGGGAAGCCAATGGTGTAAATTCCAGTCCAAGGGCAGGAGAAGATGAGATGAGATGTGACAGCTCAAGAATCGAAGCAGGAAAAAAAAAAAAAAAAAAAACTGGGCTGGGGGTGGGGGGGCGCACATGTGTGAATTTCTCCTTCCTCTGTTTTTTATTCTAGTTAGGGCATCAACAGATTGGATGATGCTCACTCACATCGAGAAGGGCAATCTGCTTTACTGAGTCTACTGAATCAAATGCTCCTCTCATCCAGAAGCAACCTCACAGATATATGTAGAACTAATGTTTGATCTGGGCACCCTGTGGCCAGTTAAGTTGACATATAAAATTAACACCAAGAGGTGAAACTCATATTCCAGTCATAGTATAAACCAAAGAAAGTGGGTAAAAGAATCTGGTCTTTTCTAATCTCTCTCAAATTGGCTGCAAAGTTTTCCTCCATAATGGCATAAATAGGAAAATCAGTAGTTTCGGCTCTAGATTTTTGTCTGCATGTCTTCTTCCAGCAATCTTTTTTTTTTTTTCTAAAGAAAAGACATAGTATATTTTTATTGTAGATTTAGGGACCCCCTCGCACAAATAATTTATAAAGTCACTCTGGTCTTACCCCTAAGAGACGGGGTGTACTGGTGAGCAAATCAGTCTGAGGATAACAGAATCAGCCAGAAATGCATGGGCATCATACCATGCTATGAGCCTAATAACCTAATTCATTTATCACCATTTTCTCACACATATGTTTACTTTTTAAGTGTTTGGCAGAATAGGTTCTATGCTGAAAATACAATATAGAAGGCCAAAGTATCAAATCTGACATCTTGAAACAGCGGGTCGGTGAGTTCTTGGGGTAGTTCTTAAGGATAAAACCTGGAGCTCCTATTTGGAGGATGGGGTACTGGTCACTTCTGTCATTGCTTTTCTTCAACCTACTGATAGACTTCACTGTGACCAGAGAGTAAATTTAGTTCCAGGTCTATGTCAGGAGATTCTGTAGAATTCTGTAGTATGTTAAATTTGAGTTCCAGTATTGCACATATTTTTTTAAGATTTTATTTATTTATTTGTTTATTAGAGAGAGAGTGCAGGGAGGAGTAGAGGGAAAGGGAGAGCCAGAATGCAGAGCAGATGCCATGCTGAGCCCAGAGCGCATCCCAGGGGCTCGATCTCACAACCCTGAGATCATGAACTGAGCCAAAATCAAGAGCCCGATGCCTAACCGCCTGAGCCACCCAGGCACCCCTTGCATGTAATTTCTATCATTGACCAGAAAAAGAAAAAGATCCTTAGTATGTGGTGGAAGGTTCATTTTGTTAGACCTACAAATGACTATAGACGTAAGAAAAATAGTCTCTGAGATTTGTCCCAAGTAAAATTTCCATTGGTAAAAATTTGATTGCCAACCTTTGTGGGAAAGAAAAAACACAAAACAAATCTTGGGCAGAAAGGACACCGATTTCAGAGAGTAAAGGTTTTACGTCCCTTTTGAAGATAGAGGAAAACGTTATTGGAAATTAATTTGAAAGGGATACTGTGTCCATAACGAAAGCCATCTACCAAACTCAGAATGAAGCAGACTTCAGTGTCTCTTTAGTCATCTAGTAATCAACAGAATAGAGATTTCCTAGAAATTTGAATCATAATTTTTAAAATATGTATGTATCAATCTCTATTTTTCCAATTTGTCTCCACTCTAAAACTTGAAAAGAGTAACTCAAGTTTAAAAAAAAAAAAAAAAACCTGAAATAACAAAGTCACACTTGAAAATGAAGCCAGGTCATTAAATGTATACACTTTTAAACAATAGAAGTTGTAGAACCACATTAAAAATTTTGAAGGGAGGGGAGAAAAAAAGAATGATCTCTCCCTAAAATAATCATGATTTACATTTTAACTTTTTCTTAGTTATTACTCTTCATAGTTTTTGTTAGATATAACCAAAGTGTATATGCTTATCTCTGTATTTTCCATGAACACTATAACTTAAGTGTTTCTGGGTTGCAGTATAATATTCATAACCATCTGGATGGTGGCTACCCTGAGTGGATTAATACATTAAATTAATCATTTCCTTGTTGTTGAACTTATAGGTAGACATGACCAAAACTCTTAAGATGCGTATTTAAACAAGAATCGGTCATCACTGGAAAATGTGCTGTATTTACTAAATAACAAAATAAATCCGCAGCAGGCCAGATCCGGCAGCCAGCACGCTGCCCACCCCCTCCCAAGTCAGGTGGTTTCACACAAGCCAGCATCTCGCTGTGCAGTCCCATGGCACCTATTATTCTTGTTGGATTGATTTGAATTGCATTTTCTTCTGTCAGGCTTTGTTATCAGCTAAGGAGTAAAGAGGGAGGCGTTCTCCGCTTCTACACATTTTCCAAATTTCATTTTGTCTCTCTTCCCTTTGTGAAACTCTACCACAGCACCTTGTCCTCTTCACCCTTCCCTTACACAATCTTTCTCTACCATGAAACCCATAATACATGCTTCTTGTTCAAAACCTATATATATATATTTTTAATGAGTAAAAATCGGAAGGAAACTTGGTATCGACTTTTCTGCCATGCATATATGCACCGCGCTTGTGGGACATTAAAAGTGGAGCTTGGGTCAACAAGGAACTGGGCGCTCTTCCCCGAGGCATTGCCGCTTGCCCACTCACACAGACGGGTGAGAGGATCTAAAATTCTGTGCCAGTCAGCTTAAGGCAATAGCCAGGAGGGAAAGGCTTTTTAGTGCTGCCTTTCTCAACTATCTTCTAGAAGAAACAGATTCTGCCGATGACAAGTTTGAGAATCCCTGCATGCAATGGTTATCCCATGGAGATCTGAGTTGGGAGGGGTCCTACAGGTAAAAATTTTAAAAAAGCCCTTTTCATTTGGTTTGTCCCAGCATTTAGCAGATTTATTTCACTCTGGAATTCTGTTTTCATGCTAAAACCTGTTACTTACTGAGGGAACTTGGGTGTAGTGCGATGCCATCTTGCCATAGTGCAATAATACGTGAGTTGGCCGATTTAAAAGATGGCACCTTCATCTTTGTTCCTTCATTTTTATTACATAGTATTAAGCACCCACTGTTTACAAGACCCGGGGTTTCTCTTGACCTTCTTCTGCCCCCTCAACCTTGATGTACTCTCCAGTCAGGGAAACACTCCTGTAAGAAAAACGCTGTCACAACCCTATGGGCACCTTTGACCATGTGATTGATCATTGAGGAGGAGAGAAGAGAACTGTTTATCAGCAGTGCCTCCCCTGTTGGCAGTGCCCTGGGGAATGAGGCCACAGAGGGAGTCCTCCCTACTCATCTTTAGGGACCCTCATCTGGCAATGCCTAGAGTTTACGTCTCTTCGGGAGAGTTTTAGATTATGAATCATGAAGAGAAGTGTTTTCCTCTCCTTTCATCCATCCCCAAGTGGAGCACCAGCTGCTCAGTAACAACCCTAGCTTTCCTTTCAACAGGGGGGATTGAAGGGCATGTGGCAAGAGGATCTATTTCAAAGAGCTGGTGGAAGATGATCAATGATCTAGGAAATCAGAGTTGAAGAAGGAACATTGGTGCCTTGAAACATTCCCTCGAGCTCTGACCCCATGAGGGTTTTAACTAAATGGCTACTTAGTTTATTGGATTTAGCCACAGCACATATTTAAGTGGAATGGATGGAGGAAAGAAGCACTAAGCTACATGACAGAAAAATGACAAAAAGCTTTTGAAGGTCAGAGAACATAGCACAATCACTTTAGACTAGTGGGAAAATGAAATTCTTCTCAGGACCTTGTAGACCCAGTGGTACTATCGATTCTAAAATGGATATAGTGCTTGAGAATGCGTATGTTTCATGCTAAGTGACTACGTACTGAATTATAATAGCTTTGGGCAGTCACTTGAGAACTTAATGAATGACTTACATGAAATGTTAATATCATTAATACCAAAGGAATTATTTATTTATTACCATCATCACATATTATGGAGCTGAGCTTCCAAACTCCTTCGCAAACACAAAAATAAACAAGCAGACACACGGAAACTTATTTCAGTGATTCTCTTGAACCTAAGAACAACCCAAAAACACTGATCTGAAAGGAAAATGTATCTAATCCTAAAATTAAATTTACATCCCAAAACTCTTTCTGTTCAATCGTCAGCCAATCTCATTCTCTCTATAGAATCCTACATAGTGGGAAATCGTGTTTGAATTTTCTTTAGCAAACTGGCAGACATGAAGGGGCTTGTATCTCTTGATATGATTTAAAAAAAACAAATGGGATATTTTCCTAGTTCAACTTACACATTTTACTATGAGATAAAAACATCTATTGATACATAATATGCTAAATTCCAAAATAATTTGATGAGGTGGCATTTTCAGTGTTGGGGAATATGTTAGGAAGCCTTAAATTGAAGAACGTAGATAATCTCTGAGGTGTGTGTGTGTGTGTGTGTGAATAGATAGACATCCTTTTCTATTTTGTCTGTGGGTGTATATGTGTCTGTGCAAACATACTGCGTTAGTTGGCTAGGGCTGTATTTAACAAAATACCACAGACTAGGGGGCTTCAAGCACAGATATTTATGTTCTCACAGTTCTGGAGGCTGGGGGTTGAAGATCAAGGTGTGAGCAGGTTTGGTTGTCTCTGGGGCCTCTCCTTGGCTCACAGACAGCCTCCTTCTCCCTGGGTCCCCACATGGCCTTTCCTCTGTGCACTCTCATACCTGGTGTCTCTTTTAGGTGCCCAGATTTCCTCTTCTCATATGGACACCAATCAGATTGGATTAGGGCCCACCCTGAGGGCCTCATTTTAACTTCACCACATCTTATCCACAGTGTCTCCAAATACCCATCCCATTCTGAGGTACTGGGGGTGAGGGCTTCAACATAAAAACTGGGGGGACACAATTCAGCCCAGAACACACACTCTATAGGGAAATGCGTCATTGGGGTTAAAACCGATTTTCCTGCATTCCATCTCTGTGTGTGTGCCATCATCCGGGCTGCTCAAGTGAGATGGCTGTGGAAGAATCAGGGAATCCATTTTCTTCCTACACCGAACTGGCTACCACTAGTCCACGAGAAAACCTTTATGGTCAACAGTAGATTAAGACTATTATTTCAGAGAATGCTTCATGTGCTTATTTTTAAAAATGTAAAATAATTTACTACCCAAACACAGTTGATTCATAAATAGGGAGGGGGGGAAAAAAAGCATAAATACAGTTTCAAAGAAACTGTTACCTTGAGGTGGGGCAGATGAGAAGCAATTCTAACAGGCATATTGATTTAGCTTTGGAATAAGCCTTATAGCATTTCCTTTTCTGATGGATCTTTTTTCAGAGACTAAAATACCACAGAGAAATAGTAATAATTTTCATACACCAAAAAATCATATTTACATTTCTCAGTAGTTTTATAAATAGTTTGGCCTTAGACTCGTTTAACCATGGTACAACGATAGGGTTCTAGAGTTGATCAATCTTAAGGACTTCTAGGTGAGGGATTCCAGAACCCTATGGTTCCAGAAGAGACCTGGGCATGGGTGCCTGGGTAGGGGGAGGCTGAGTAGTTGGGGCTCTCAGGGCTTCTCTTGCCTTTGTTTCAACAAGAGCAGATCTACTCTTTGAATTTATCAGATCGAATATTTGAATATCTCAAAGAATCACACAAGACAGTTTCTACTGATCTGAAACATTAGAGAGAACTTTGGATGTGGGCATATATTCCCAGAGTATAGTCGTGACACTGAGGCCCAGACAGGTAGTAATCTGCCCAGGGTCACAAAGGTTTTCTGATTCTCAGATCAATCTTCTAACTATATCATATTACTCAGACATCATTTGATGAATTCTTGCACCATTCAAGTAAATGGGATTTTACTTCGGTTTTGCTTGATAGGTAAAAGTAAAGACTGAGATTATAACTTTATTCATTTGGAGTTTTGACAGAAAGCCAGGATGGGATTAGGTCTCCTGATTTGTCCTCCCTGGGTGACACTCTTTTTTTTATTTTTCAACTGATATCATTTTAAGTTCTTTTATTAGTTCTATGTTATCCACAGTTGAAGTTTTGCTTCTCCATTGGCAATTTCTTAAGGAAGTTAAGACTGAATCTAGATTCGGGAAATTGCTCTGATGGCGGTTCATTCTGTAACTCACCAGAGCGCATGTCTGTTTTGTTCAGCATTTTTTGAGATTTGTTTTGCCTTATTCTCTGGTTCTGGAACTGGTACTTTTGATACTGTGTGCATATGGGCACCTGGGTGGCTCAGTTGGTTAGGCGACTGCCCTCGGCTCAGGTCATGGTCCCAGGGTCCTGGGATCGAGCCCCGCATCGGGCTCCCTGCTCCGCGGGAGGCACACTTCTCCCTCTTCCTCTCCCCCTGCTTGTGTTCCCTCTCTCGCTGTCTCTCTCTCTGTGTCAGTTAAATAAATAAATAAAATTAAAAAAAAAAAAAACATAATAAACCAGATATGTTTGAGCAAGTGCATTTTCATTAAAATGGCACCCTGTATGACCCTTGGAAAGTAATTACATATCTTAGAATACTATTTGTTTGAAATTAGTGTTCACAGAGCATCAGGAGAGATGAACTTTCTTTAGTTTTACTCCCATGCTATGCTTTCTCCCTTCTTTCTTGTTTGAATACCTCCTTTTACTGAGCTGTGGGTGGGAAACGGGGTAGGAAAACTTGAATAAGGTTTGCATGTCTAAAGAAGAACTCTCCTAAGCCTTCCCATCTAACACTGAACTCAGAATGTCTATTTTTTTCCTACCCTAGATAGCTTGAAAACCCCAAAATAGAGAGTCTTTTGTTGAAGGTGGTCATTCATTTAGCAAATATTTTTGAGATTTACTCTTTTCTGGGCCTTAGCACCATGGCTGGAAACCCTGTTTTATTTATCAGTAGTAATTAAACATCAAAATATCTCAAACAATGGAACTAAAATTTTAAAAAGGGGGGCAGTGGAGATAGATGAAACAAGACTGGCAAAATGTTGATGATTATTGAAGCTCAGTAATAAATTAATGAGTTTTGTTGTATAGTGAATCTTTCATTGAATCATGATGTTTTCAACTTTGTGCATGTTTGAAAGCTTCCTAAATAAAAAATTTAAAACCATATTTGGTTGGTAAAGTCTGGGTAGGTCCAAAACCAGAAAATCAGCAATGAGACTTAAGAGGAAAGAGCCAGATCAGAAAAAGAAAGAGGGAAAGTTAAATAAAAGTGAGAGCCCCAACAGATGTTAGAGGACACTCAACGAGGGTTTTCCAGTTCCTATGGTGAGGCAAAGCTTGTGGCTTGCAGCAGAATCGACCCTTATAACCATATGTCATTTCTAGTGCTAAGTGCAGATTTATGAGTCAGATAACTGCTCCATAATTTATATTTAGTTCTCTTCAAAGTATATGATACTTCTCTTCCCTGGGCCCTTTTGAATCTCCTGAAACTCAGAGGATCTATTTTGTTCACCATTCGAGCCCTAATAACTAGATCAGTAAGTGGTGCATATCAGGTACTTAAAAATAATTTTGAATAAATGTTTTTAATGTCCTTATCTAAAAGTTCTTGCTCTGATTTTTTCCTGGAGAGGAGCCTGAACCAGTGACCCAAACGACATCTATATGTATGATTCTGGAATCTCAGATGGGTAGGCAGGTTTGTGAGCACTCATAGAGAATATGCCACAGTGACTGTTGGATATGTTCCTCACATCTAACCACAAATTAATTTTTTTCTCATCATTTCTTTCTCGTCTTTGGTTTTGGGACTGACAATATGACAGTGCTGAATCACAGTGCCCACATGTTTGATTTTTGACAGCAAGCCAGAGATTTCCTCTCTGCAAATTGAACAACACTGATCCCTTTACATGAGGCCTGTGAGCATGTCCAATTGTTGGCATCATTATTTGATGAGTTTATTATTACTGGGCAGGGAGCCTCCTAGGATGTTCTAACCTGGAACTTGAATTAAGTGACATTTTTATGGTTTTTTAAGAGACTCTTACAAGTCAGTCTGTAGGATTTATAGAATACTGACTCTGCAGAGCACTATCCAGTGCCTAGTCCCTGTAAAGAAAAAGAGAAATGGTCCTTGTCTATCTAGCACTTACCATCTACTTTGGAATTTTAAACCTATCTAGTATGAGTCAAAATTATGGCCTCTCCTCGGATGTTGTTTTCCTGTGTTAATTCAAACTGTGATTAAAAGAGGTTGATAACTGGTTGATAGCTTTCTTTATAGAATTTTCATTGTAGTTAAGGCCTAGAAATAGCAGTTTAATTAGAGACTTACAGTCATGCAATTCATAGTGATGAACAGTCTTGTGAATATTTAGATGCTAGCAAATGTGAAATATTTTTGGCTTTCCCTTAACTTATTTAATATTCCCCCTTTTCTGGAATCAATTTCATAAGCAGATTTCAAACTTTTGTTCCAGGAGAAAATAGTGTCAGTGATGCTTTCTTTTGAGGCTAGTTCTAACACTACCACCACCCCCAAAAACCTACCATGTCATGAAAGTTTACTGTTACATTGTTTTTCCTTCAAAATCAGCAACAATAGAAAACTTTAAAAAGAAACAAATCTCTTTGCTCTTAGCAGTTTAATTGATATATAACTAGACACACACACATATATATACATAAACATATTCATGCATCTATGTGAATTTTGAGAAAGACACTTCAAGAACTCCACCCATTATGCAATTATATGATTTTAATATATTTCTTTTATACAAACTTATACGGTTCCAGAGATTATTTTAATCATGTTCTTCCAACTGCTTAATTAAAAGGATTTCTGACCAGTGAGTACTAATTTAGCAGAAATGCTATTAGTATTAGCTATAGTATTAACTATTAGTACTAATTTAGTATCAGCCAGAACCTCGGTCACTTTGGTTAGGCTTTCCAGGAGAGGAGTAAAAACTGGATCACACATTTAGGAACAAGGCCTGTGTCCCTGGCTTTGGCTTTCCCAAAAACTGCAGCAACCCAGGTGCACTTAGTTTACACACACACACACACGTCCAGAGTCACCATATGATGCTCACATGTGCTTATGGACAGGTTTCTCTCTACCACCAATCAGTCCCCTCTACTTTCTTTCTGTCTGTCTGTGGCTGAGCCCCTCATGACCCGAGGGTGTGTCAGAGTTGTTCTCAGGCCTGGGAAACCACTCAGCCACTGCTGAAGCCAATGTGTACTGCCTCCCGGGTGATCTGGCTCTGCCTTCCTGCCAGCAGAAGGGCCTGTCCACTCCTTTGTCCAGATGTAGTCTCGTCCCTCCCACTGAGCTACACACTGCGTGTGCCCCCTGCCCAAACCACATCCAACAATCATCTCAAAACACCTTACATCTCCCATCTTCCATTAAAAAAAAAAAAAAAAAGCAAACAGAAAACAGGACTGCAGTCTGTAATGGAGAGACTTCAAACCTCCTGATACCTTACCAAAGCTTTGGAAAAAAAAAAAAAAGAAATGACATTTGATTTTTACTTGCTATTATATTTCAGCTCCATTACCTTGAGATCCACGCATGAGTCCTGGAGGAGCTGAGCTCATAGTTTCATAGAAATGTGTCTTTTACTGGGATTGCCTTATTATCACCAAGTTCATGGGCTGTCATGAGTGTTCTTCCTTACCGCCTGGGCCCAGCTAGGGCAAGGGGCCAAACAATGAGCCTAGCTCCCATGTGATGGAGGACACAGCTCTGCCCAGCCAGCGCTATCCAACAAAAAAGGTCCTTAGCCCAGCCCCAGATCCACAGTGGTTTTACGTGCCAGTCAATCTGTGAGTAGGGAAAATGGGAAATATTGTATTTCCTGCAAGTGCAGCTCAGATGAGGTTAACCAATGTCCTCTTTCCACCTTTCTCAGAACTCCCAATGGGCTTTCAAGTTGAGAACTACTTGGCAACTTTATCAAAAAACTGACTGCCTTAATTCCAGTTTCCTTGCGGAAAACTCAGTCATTAAGTTTTGCTGAATAAAAATTATCTTTACTTTATAAAAAGAAATATTTACCCCATCACGTGGACAATGCATTTGCCTTTGAAACACGGAACACAAACATTTTGGAAATTTAACATGTCGGTCCCTTAAAGCTTTCAGTTTGGCTGATTGTGAGAATTCTTTTTTTTCTTTTGATAAATCTGGATGTTTTCACCATGGAAAACACAGCTCCCTCCAGATCCTGTTTATGAGAAAGTCACTGGCCTGGACATGTTCATGTCTCTTGAGAGGACATTTCTTCAGAAGTGGAAAGACTTTTTCAAGAAAAAAAAATCTGCTGGTCTAAATTTGTTACATTTGTTTTCACATTGTTTCAACTTCAGTATGAAATATCTAGATAGAAGAAACGTTTGTTTCATGGGTAACTTCTGGATTTATGGCTAACATGAGTCTCTAAGAAATAAACTACCTGGACTTTATAATGTACATTTAGTTAGTTTTAAAGCAAAAAAAAAAAAAAAAAAAAAAAAATTGGGGGGGAAATAAAATATAAATTTTTGTAAAGCCCTAGATTGCATAGATTGCCATTGATAAATTGGCTATGAAGTATATAAGTACTACGGATATAGTTACAAACATTGACAAGTCTCACCAGGTATGATTTGTATTCTTGTTAAATCCAAATGATAGGCACCTTGCTATACACAGAAGCAGTGTCCCTTGCCAAAGTGTTGTTCCTATGTATCTCCTTATTCTCTCAATGTTAGTTCTGGCCCAAGGGACTTCTCAGTCCATCACGAAAGTGACCCTTGGGCATCACACAGGCATTTGTAGGCACATGTGAGTCCTAATCTTGTTCAGACGGAGACCCTGCTACATATATTATACAGATCATCCTGTCACCATAAGTCGAAATATTTGCCAGGTGGTTAAGGATGGGAGATCTGAGCCATTAAAGGGTATTGGTAACAGTACCTTGCCAGCTTTGGTATTTTTCTGCAACTAACCATCTTTATAGCCTTCTTTTTGGTTGTCTGTGTCCAGAGAGGTAGAAGGTGGTCTTGAACCTCTTCGGAAGAATGGATTTATAGCATCAACCATGTATCATCAAAAGGAGACATTTAGTACCTCACCCCTAATCTTAAACACCAAGATTTTCATCCGGTTCCTTGGTAAATGTGGTTCATTATTTACTTTGTGGGACTAGAATAGCTCTAATTCATTTCCTGTTGTACTAATCTTGTTATCTTTTAGTAATTACATTCAAACACTCTTTGGAAAATAATATTTTCTCTCTTGAAGATGTGTGCTGAGTTTTTACAATTAAAAAATGATCTGTCCCATCAGATAGCGTCCCTGTCTTTGAGTGCTTGGTTTGGGCATCCATGTCCAGTAGCAGAGGGGAACACTGTCCTACTGCTAGAAGGGCTTTTGTGTCTTTAGTTATATCTAAGTGGACATTAGGTAAGAGCCCTCTCCTTTGAGACAGTATTTGTTATTCCTATCATGATTTGTAATTCTTCAAGGAAAGTATACAGAAGATTTGTCCTACACTTTCAATGTCAAGGGCTTTGGGTTTCTACTCCTCTCCCTCGCGCTTCCGACAAGTCTCACCCACACTGCTGTTCTCCCCATCTACATGAATAGAAAGGAAAAGTGGGTTCAGTAAGAGTTTGAATTCCTACAGAGAGATGTGCCAATTAGATTTAAAACATAGCTTCTATTCTCCTAATAGCTATAATAGCAAAATAATGGCAAAATGGTTTGTGTGAGCTATTTCCCCGCTTATGATCACTACCCCTGAAAGAAAAATGCCTCGTCTCCAACCTGGGGAGCTGTTTAATAGCCAAGTCGCTCCTGAAAGTAGCTGGGATGCATCGCGACGTTCGGGTGAATCACCTCCTTGCCTCGGGTCTTTATATCACTGCAGCCTCAGCCCATCACCAGGCTGAGAAAGCTTTTGAGAATAGTTTGCATGCAAAAGGAATAGTCTAGTTATGTAAAAACAATCTCTTTCCCAGTCTCAAACCGCGGTGTTAACTACCAGATTAAATGCTACTTTTCAGCCCATGCTCCACTTATTATTTACATGCGAAAAAAACTAAAACTTGGTTGACCTTCAGATCGAGAGGAGGACAGAGGAGAAGCAGTGCTGAGTTTAGTTTAATGTTCTGTAACAAATAAGGGGAAAAGATGTAGAGATACCGATTTTGAGGGAAATGTTAATTATCTAAAGCTTAATTACAGATAACATCATGAGGAGAATACATAAAAGACTTGAAATGCAGCCAAAGCATTTCCCTAAGAACATTAAAAAATGATTGTTGTTTACAATTCACAAATCACACAGACATAAAGCTGAGATGGGGAGAACAGAGTCAGGCTTGAAGTAAGAACCTGACCTGCTCTTTCAAAACCAGCTCAGAAGAGAAGTGATAGTATTGCAGTTAGCTCATGTTTTGGAAGCAAATGAGATTCTGTACATGTTTCCCCTTTAAAATAAAAATTAGCAGATCACTGGCAAACACATCGAAGTAAAATCCAAGGAGACAACACAGCGCAAATAAAAATAAATAATTTATGAAGTCTTAGAATGGGAACTACAAATAAAACAGAATTCACAGACATTTATCTCCATATAAGTACAATAGAAATAAAGGAAGCAAGATTTTTACGTTCCTGTCACTCCATTACTGAGTCCAATGATATGAAAATCTACCTTTTCACTGAAATGTAATTTTCATTCGATGTAGCAAAGAATGGCTTACATTTATCTAGTTTACTCTTTAGAGAGTAGTCTAGTCTGGTCTCCTATTTAGTTTATTCTTTGTCTTTTTTTTTTACAATTGGTATCTATTAATTTCCAATTACCTTTAAAGGTGAGTTTCAGGATAATGGAATGTAGCATTTTGGAAGCAGTTTGCTTTTAAGGGAGGCTCTAGGAAATGAGTACCTGGCAGTTCCTATTTGCCTAAAGCCAACAGGACACAATGTTCTCTTGGGAAGGATCAGTCAGGTTCCAGGGCCTTGGGTGTGCAAGCCGGAGGTCCCGGTTCTGGCCCTCTGGGCCTTGCTGGTATTGCACTAGCTGTTATAGGAAAAGTGTTGGGGATTGTTCCAGAAAGAGTAGAGTTGCAACTAGAGGTCTCAACACTTGGTACCTTTTCAAAACAATGGGGATGTCATGAACTTTTTCTTTTTCTTTTTTTTTTCCTTTGTTTCAAGTTTTTCTTTAAATCCTAGTTAACATGTATGGTAAAATTGGTTTCAGGTGTAGAATTTAGTGATTCATCACTTACATATAATACCGAGTGCTCATCACAATAAGTGCCCTCCTTTAATGCCTGTCACCCATCTAGCCCATCCCCCACCCACCTCCCTCCATCAACCCTCAGCTTGTTCTTATGGTTTGCTTCCCTTTCTCTTTTTCTTTTCCTTTCCCCTATGTTCATCTGTGTTGTTTCTTAAATTCCACATATGAGTGAAATAAAGAAGATGTGGTATATACATACAATGGAATATTACTCAGCCATCAAAAAGAATGAAATCTTGCCGTTTGCAATGACGTGGATGGAGCTAGAGTGTATTATGCTAAGCTAAACAAATCAGTCAGAGAAAGACAAATACCGTATGATCTCATTCATATGTAGTGAAATTTTTCTGTGGCTTAAGGATTTGTACATATATATTTAGATGAGTGGCTAGAAAGAGCAGGGTTTTTGAAGGGGAAAGAGAGTGAGAACTATGGGCAGATTAAGTTATATGTTTACCGGGAGAACAATGAGAGATACAGTGATGATGGCTTGCTGACTTTGGAGAAAATAAAAACAACATTTTTAAGTTTGATAAACATTTGTTGAACGAATGAATGAATAAATGAATGACTAAAAGAGATTGGAGGTCTGTCTGTATTTGCTGACAGCTGCTGAGGAGTTGTTCTTTGTCCTGTTTTTTCTTGTAATTCTTTTTTCTCTCCCTTTCATGCCATCTTTTGTTAATTGGGAAATTCACATAGCGGCGCCAGGGTGGCTCAGTCGATTAAGCATTGGATGCTTGATTTCGGCTCAGGTCATGATCTCAGGATCCTGGAATCAAGCCCCATGTCAGGATCCACGCTCAGTGACGAGTCTGCTTGAGAGTCTTTCTCTCCCTCTGCCCCTCCCTACCCACATACATACATACATACATACATACATACATACATACATAATTTAAGCAAAAAAAAATACACATAAAGTTATCCATTTTAAAGTGAATGACTCAGTGGCATTTAGTATACTCACAGTGGTGTTAGTTCTGTTTAGTTCCAAAACACTCTCATCATCTCACAGTGAAACCCCTGAGTACATTAAACAGTTACTCCCATTCCCTCTTTCCCTAGCCCCTGGCAAACACTGGTCTGTGCTCTCTCTCTGGCCTTCTTCTGGAAGTTCATATAAATGGAATCATAGAGTCTGGGACCTTTTGTGTCTGGCTACTTTGATTTAGCATAATCATTGCAAGGTTCGTCCATACTGAAACCTGTATCAATGTTCCATTCCTTGTGGATGGCTGAATAATATTCCATCCTACAGATATGCCACAATTTGTTTATCCATTCGTCCCTTGATGGACTCTTGCGTTGTTTTCGCCTTTTGGCTGTTGTGAATAATGAAGCAAAACTGTTGGGGGATGTTTTAGAAGATGCCGCTGGAGGAAGAGCATGCAGAAGCCAGTGGGGTGAAAAAATTGAAAGGCACACACACCACTTTTTGCACTGGAGGAACAGGGTTTTTATTTTTCTAATAAAAACTGAGACCAGTTTTTGTAGAAGACCCACCTTACAGGAAATAATAAAAGAAGTTCTTCACTCTGAAATCAAGTGAGCCAATGTAAGAGTCTGAATGTCCATAAAAATACAAAGAGCACTAGTAAAGGTAATTATGTAGTGATAAGGCACTATAAATGAATATTTGTTTCCTTACCTTTTTTAATTTTTAAAATAGCCTTTTTTTAGAGCAGCTTTAGGTGCACAGCAAGATTGAGTGAAAAGTATAGAGAGTTCCCATATTACCATCCCCACCCCCATGCGCATCCTCCGTCACCATCAACATCCTATGCCAGAGTGGTACACTTATTACAATTGATGACTATACATTAACACCTCATTATCATCCAAAATCCATAGTTTACATTAGTTTACGTTCATAGGTGTTGCACTTTCTATGAGTTTGACAAATGTATAATGACATGTATCCACCATTATAGTATCATACAGAATAACTTCACTGCCCTAAAAACCACATATTCCTCTCTTTCCTCTCTAACCCCTGGCACCCACCGATCTTTTTACTGCCTCCATAGTTTTGCCTTTTATGGACTGTCATATAGTTGGAATTATACAGTATATAGCCTTTTCAGGTTGTCTTCCTTTACTTATTAATAGACATTTGACCATGAACAGGGTCTTTAATTCTTAATGTTTTCAGCAGTTTTCCTAAGCAGGGTTTTAGAATTCCTCATATCGCCTGAAAATCTACAATAGCCCCGACATTTTGTGGCAGAACACCAGACTGGGGAAGGAGGGGAGACAATCTTGTTTTCAGTGACTGTCACAGGACCCTTAAAACCAAGGCTCCACTCAGTGAAATCATGGAACGCCCCTGCCCCGCTCCAGTTGGGGGTCCTGGTGATCTAGTCTTCCCTCAGCTATCAGAGCAGACACGCAGCTGCCCCAACATGGCTGCTCTTCTCACCTGAGTGACATGGTTCCCTGGTCCACCTGAACCACCTGAACCACCAAGGTTCCCAAGGTCCCACAGCTTCCACGTCCTAGAGAGGTCTCCTACTTGGGCTTGTCCTTATCGCCTCATCTCTTAAGGAACGACGGGGTCCCCGAAGTGACATCTTCCCAAGCCTACTCCTCACCCAACCCTGTAACCAGTTAGGGGCATCCCAAATAAGTTCCTTGGAGAAACTTTATCCTGGGCTTTTTCCATGGGCTTTGGGGAAGTTGTTGCTTCCATTTCTTTCTTTTTTTTTTTTTTTTTTAATTCCAGATATTTTTTCTATTTATTTTATTTATTTATTTATTTATTTATTTATTTATTGACAGAGAGAGACACAACGAGAGAGGGAACACACGCAGGGGGAGTGGGGGAGGGAGGAGCAGGCTTCCCTGCGGAGCAGGGAGCCTGACGCAGGGCTCGATCCCAGGCTCCTGGGATCATGACCTGAGCCGAAGGCAGACGCTTCACCACTGAGCCACCCAGGCGCCCTGCTTCCATTTATTTCTAAAAAACAATTAATCTGTTCTTTTTCAAACCTTTATCCCCAGACCCTACCTAGCCCTCATACAGCCAGGATTCCAGGCATCCAGCTTTGGTGCCCAGGCTCCCACCGGGCGTGTGTGGGAGGGTACCAGCCACTCCCCAGCTCAAACTAGTTTAGCTTTCATTGCTTCATGGTCTTTTTATAGTTTTAAACCATTTCCAATGAGGTATAAATAAAAGAGCTTTAATTGTGTTTATAACCAGAGTCCCATGGAAAAGAAAATTTTTTGGTGAAAAGCTTAGTGATAAACTGACCTAGGAAGGTCAACATCTTGTTTACCTGAAACCACACTTGAAAATTTTAATTAAAATTTCTTTCAATTAAAAATAAATTATTTAAATGTATTATAAATGAATTTAAAGTGAAATTAAAAATTTAAGTCTTTTTATTTATTTTTTTAATTTTATTTATTTATTTGGCAGAGAGAGACACAGCGAGAGCAGGAACACAAGCAGGGGGAGTGGGGGAGGGAAAAGCAGGTCTCCCGCCGAGCAGGGAGCCCGATGCAGGGCTCGATGCAGGGCTCGATCCCGGGACCCTGGGATCATGACCTGAGCCGAAGGCAGACACTTAACAACTGAGCCACCCAGGCGCCCCAGAAATTTAAGTATTTTTTAAAAGGTGTCAGAGGGAGGCATTTACAACTGTTCATGAGTTTTGACTGCCCTGGTCACTCCTCCTTGGATGTGACCACAACCGTCCTTCACTATTTAGGGCCATTTCCTCCTATCTGGCCTTCAGATTTTCTCACAAAGGACCTTTTTCCCTGAAAGTGGTGGCTAGCAGTGGAGAAGGAAGCTGAAGCGTGCATTTGATATGCTCAGTCCAGCTGTACTTTGAGAGCACAAATGAGCAGACCATGTGTCCTGACGTTCCCAGCTGCTCATTCTCTCATTCCCTCTGCTCGTATTATCATTCCTTCAGCAAACAATCATTAGAGTCACATCTCTCCCAGGTCTCTTTTGTTCCTGTGATCAATCAGTCACTCTGTACCTCTGATTTTCCTGTCCAGTTACAAATTGTTTGGTTTTTTTTGTTTTGTTTACCTACAAGGTTTTCTGGTATATAGCAGATGACAGTTCACAAAGAGTGAACTTTGCTAACAGGTTAGAAACTGCAAGGAAAGGGTCCTGAACTAACTGGGTTACTTTTTATTCTGAAAATATAACTATTTGCAAATGTTAAAAAGGAAAAGCAATTTCCATCAATCCTAAAGTCAGACTGCCTTTGTCAAGAAGTTGTTATTTAAGCCTGAGTTAGAATTACATGAAGAAATGAACTATCCATGTCACACTTTCTGACTCAGAAATGGAAAGAAGTTGATAGATGATCCCACAGACACAGCACTTTTAAGGCCTTATAAAGGAGGCATATAGTGTTTCTTATGAAAATTGCTGATCAATCTCCTCCAGAAAGATTGAACAAACTGGCATGGATATAATCAGAGTACACACCACCGTGAAGATTGCATTGCTTTCTAACCTGGAAATTGGCCCATATTTAAGACCCAGTGACAGGACAACATTTGGGCCCTTTGTTTTAAACAAGTTCATTGTGGAATAAATGAAGAACAACTGAATGAAAGAAGCAAAGGTTATTTATTCAGAGCTTGCTATCACAGGGGAGTCAGCCACCATCACATGGGTTTTGACAGAGACTCAAAGGCAGGCTGAGGAATAGGGAAAGCTTCAGATGTGCCCTTGTACAAATGTGGGCATGGGGAAGCTGTAGGCAGTTAACTAGTATCCCCGATAATCAGGTAGAGGTATATATTTGACTTTCTCTGGTTGGTTCTGAGTTGGAAGCAGGGCCAAAAATTAGGGAAGCTGTCAGTTATTAATCAAGTCCTGGCCATTTTGAGCTAATTGTTATAGAAGATTTTGCTTAGCTTCCTGGATGGTTACCAGGGATAGCGATCTGGCTTCTTACAAGTCTGATGGAAGCAGGTTTGCATCCTAGGCTGGTTACTATAAATCGTGGTCTGATTGCTGCAACTTATGGGTCAGAGCTCTCTTTTTTACACATGGTCTGGCCATTGTCTGTGTGTATATTCAATCACTCACCACCAGACTGAGTTCGCACATGTTCATTAACCTTCCTGAAGACACCTTCATCCAGGATTCATTTTTACTTTCAACACTTTGGGTGGCCAGGAGGAGACTGTACAATAGCCAGTCCCACTGAAGGTATCTCATTGGTGTTGGGTGTGGTTACAAAGCAGGGGGCTTTCTCATCTAGGAGCAGAGCTGCTTGGGTGTCTGGGTGGCTCAGTTGGTTAGGAGCCGAGATGCTGCCCAGTGCACCACTTACCAGGCTCCATAAATAGCTGTCTTAGATGTAAGTGGTCCTGTGCTTTCTCACAGAATGAAAATAGGCATCATGTACTGAATCCTTACCACTCCTTTCAGGGCCTTGAAAGCTAAACAAAGGAAACTGAAATTAATACACATTATCCAATAGTGAATAAATACATGTTCTTTAAATAGAAAATAATATGATTAAAGCCGTGGTTCAAGAGCATTAATAATCTGTCAATGATATGTGAAATGTATTAGTAGGGAGAAGCATGAGGCCCAGAGCCCATCCAGGAACCTGCTGGAGTAGTGATGAGATTCAGGTCTGGGGTGATGAGATTCTACATGGGGCGAAAAAGGGAAGGGAGATAGATGGCCACAGGTTTAGAGGGGGAAAAAAAATGTATTTGAAGGAACAAACAATAGATTTGGTGACAGGTTTGATAAAGAAAAGGCATGATTTAAAATGTCTCCCAGGAACAAAAGCTAAAATAAACTGCTGAGACTACATCAAAATAAAAAGCTTCTACACGGCAAAGGAAAGAATCAACAAAACTAAAAGGCAGCTTACTGAATGGGAGAAGATATTTGCAAATGGCATATCCGATAAAGGCTTAGTATCCAATATATATAAAGAACTTACACGACACAACATCAAAAAATATTTTGATTAAAAATGGACAGAAGACATGAACAGACATGTCTCCAAAGAAAGACAGATGTCCAACAGACACATTAGAAGAGGCTCAACATCATTAATCATCAGGGAAATATAAATCAAAGCCACAATGCGTTATCACCTCACATCTGTCAGGATGGCTAAAATCAAAAACACAAGAAAAACCAAGTGCTCGTGAGGGTGTGGAGAAAAAGGAACTCCATGCACTGTCAGCAGGAATGCAAACTGGTAAACCCACTGTTGAAAACAATATGAAAGTTCTTCAAACAATTACAAATAGAAATATCATATGCTCCAGTAATTCTACTACTGGGTATTGACCCAAAGAATATGAAAACACTAATTTGAAAAAATATAAGCATGCCTATATTTATTGCAGCATTGTTTACAATAGCCAAATTATGGAAGTAGCCCAAGTATCCACCGATAGATGAATGGATAAAGAAGATGTGGTGTGTGTGTGTGTGTGTGTGTGTGTGTGTGTGTGTGTGTGTGTGTATACCACATACACATACATACATACAATGTGGTGTGTATGTGGTGTACGTGTGTATATATATATAATAGTCAGCCATAAAAAAGAACAAAATCTTGCCATTTGCAACAACATGGATGGATCTAGAGAGTATAATGGCTAAGTGAAATAAGTCAGTCGGAGAAAGACAAATACCATATGATTTCACTCATATGTAGAATTTAAGAAATAAACAAAAAAAGAGAGGGGCACCTGGGTGGCTCAGTTGGTTAACTGTCTGACTTCAGCTCAGGTCATGATCTCAGAGTCGTGGGGTCCTGGGATTGGGCCCCACCTCGGGCTCCACACTCAGCAAGGAGTCTGCTTGTCCTTCTCCCCTTCCCTCTGCCCCTCCTCCCATTCATGCTCTCTCTGTCTCTCTCTCAAATAAATAAAATTTTGAAAAAAAGAGACAAACCAAAAAAGACTTTTAACTGTAAAGAACAAACTGATGGTTGCCAGAGGGGAGGTGGATGGGGGAATGGGTGAAATAGGTGAAGGAGATTAAGAGCACACTTATGATGAGCACTGAGCAATGTACAGAAGTATTGAATTACTCTGTGGTACACCTGAAACAAATGCAACACTGTATGTTAACTTCACTTGAATTGATAAGATAAGATGATAAGATAGAATGTCTCCTAGGTTTCTAGGCAGGGAGATAAGAGGAGGTAGACATTGTACTGTGTGGATCCCCCTCCAGGAATGAATGTTTTACTGCTCCAGCTCCATAGTGTTGCGGGCAGACAGCCCTCAGTCATCAAGTCTCATTGGACAGTGTCTCAGTTGAGAGCCACAGACACAAGATGACACCCTCTTCTGGGCAGCTGCATCCTGCGATCCAAAGCAGGTATTAAAGACTCTGCTCACCTGCCCCCAGGTAGCTATAGCTTCAGAACTCCTTGTCAGGTGCTTGAGGCTTCTGCTGGGCAGCACAGCTCACCTTCCTGGTCTGCCCCATCCTGCTCGCTTCCCTTCCTCCCCCTTCCGTAGGTGCTGACCACATTGAAACCCCAGGAAATGGCCAGCATGCTAGCATCCATCTCAGAGCCTACCTCCTGGGGAACCTGACCTGTGACACAAGAACAGGAATATCACTGATAAACCTTTAGAGTTGAAAATTACGCTACTTTGGGGTTAGAGAACATTAGCAAATTTTTTCCAGAAAGGAACCTCTGGTAATGGTCAAGACACATCCAGAACAGCATTGCTGTGGATCATGAATTGCATTTTCTTTTTTCCAAGAGATGAAAGTGAAAGTTCCTTTAATTTTTTTTTTTTTACTTTTTTTAATGGCACAAAGAATATATAACAAACCAATGCAGATCCCATAATGCCTGGCTTATACTTAAACAAATAGCAGTTCTATATAGAAATAAGCTCTTCTTTGTCAAGCTTGGAACTATCTAGCATGCATAATTATTTGATGTTTTAAGTATTTTTTATTTTTTTAAGATTTTTTTATTTATTTTTGAGAGCGAGAGAGAAAGAGAACACTTGTGCACGAGTGGGGGGAGGGGCAGAGGGAGAAGCAGACTCCCCACTGAGCAGAGAGCCCCATGCAGGACTCCATCCTAGGACCCTGGGATCATGACTGTGTCAAAGGCAGACACTTAACGGACTGGGCCACCCAGGTCCCCTTAAGTATTTTTTAAAAGCCAATTAAGAAAAAACAAAAAGATAGAGAAAGGATAGATTTTCCTCATGAGCCATGGTGTTGGGCAAACTCAGAACTGCCCTCAAAAGTTTTAGAGAAAGACAATACCAATGTTTTAGGAAATTAGTGATAACAAGTTTGTGACATATTAAATGAAATTCAAGATTAAAAAGATGTATAGTGTGATTCCAACTTAAAAGCAAATAAATATATCTTTTCATCCCTATGTGAATGAAGATGCAGGTGCTGTGTATTTATATGTGGCCAGTGATTATCTCTGGGGAGTAGGATTGTGGCTAATTTTTCTTTTCTGTACTTATTGCAATTTTTAAATATTGAAAAATTAGCATGTATGATTTTATTAACAGAGATAAATTTTAATATAACAAAAGTTAATCTCTTGATTTAGCATTTTCATAGGACAAAATATCAATGGAGAAGAAGTTAGGGGAGTTCACCATTGTCTAAAGCTTTAGTTTAGTTCTGTTTAATTTAGTTCTGTTTAGTCTCTCACAGAAAACTTTTTTTAAATTCCAGCAGAAGTTTCCACTATAATTATTTGAAAACCGTGGCCTTTACAGTTCTCACCTTCCTAGAAATTTCATGATTTTCCTTCCTATTTTCTTTTTGATCAAAAAAAAAAAAATTCCCTGTTGTCCTGACAGTATAGTTTCAGAATGGACCAAAAAATTTTATTTCTATTACATTTTTGGAAGATTGGGCCTTTTGTAAACTTTAATTGAAGTGGCTGAACTACTGAGTCTTGTCTAAAATTGCAGTTAGTCATTATTTGAACAACAGACGGCAACTATGCCTTTCTCCTTGAGTTTCAAGTTTAGAAATGTTGTTCTGTCTTCATTTAGCAAACCATATTGTTTTACGTCTCATCCTTGTCACTGGAAGATCTCTGGCAATTGACTTTTCTAAGATTCTTTTGTCCACTCTTTAAAATGGAAAAAGTCTTGGATGGGTCAGCCAAGTGCTAAATTGAGCTACTTGCTGTTCTGGGGACAGAATCAAAAGGAGCAGTGGCACCAAAATGTTTGAAAATAAAAATAATGGAAATGTCTATGTTAACCTATTTTAATCATCTTAATTCCAGTCCTCTACTATAAAATCAATACATGTGTAACGGGTAACTTTTGGGACTTTATTTACTTTAGTCAAAATTGACAGTAAGGCAAGGATTATATTATCCTACTTTTTAAGTCCATGACATTGAACTTTTGTATTTTGAATTATTGAGTAAAACACAAACATGATGTAATTCTCTTGCTGACATTTGATAAAGTGTGATATGCTAAACCATTCGTCAAAGTGGCTCTTGTTAACTTAGAAGTTTCAAAGTGACAGCTCCTTGCTGATGGCACTAGACTGCCCATTTTAAATGCCACTGTCGCTAAAAATCAACTATTTTTATGTTTAAATGCTCCTTTTACATAGTTAGCATTCAAAGACTTCACACCATTTTGTTGTCTGCATTTTATACCATAAGCATATTCCACATTGCTATCATAGTCCTTTTTTTAATTTAATTTTTGTACTTAACAAAGCAGTATACATACATAGTTCCAGTAAATAAATAGTGCTATAAACCCAATAAAGGAAAATAAATGTTCCCTGTCCTCATCCCTTCACAATCCTAATTTCCCGCTCTTCAGAGACAACCACATTGAAATCCTTTAAATAGTTTCCCTCACTGGGGACACATAATGGGATTAACTGGTTATAGTTTTATTTTTGAATTACAGACATTATTTATTGACTTCCTTTTACCCAGTCTTTGTCTTCTTGCCCCCTGCCATACACATACATCTCTCCACCATGCTTCCAATGAGGTTTAAATTACGGTTTTTATTCATATCAGTGGCACGTTGTTACAAGGAAATAACCATGTCAGTACTAGTCACAGCTGAGCCATGTAGTTTACTGTCATTTAGTTTACTAATATTATTACCCGCCTTATTCAGTGTTTTGTTTTCTTTGCAGTTAATAGTTATCTGGGTCTCTTAACTTTGCTTGTTTCTTTGCTTCATTTTCTTTGTACTCACCACTTAATTCAACCCTAACTTTTCCAAAATAGCTATAAAAATTCTTCCTAATGTTGTTAGTCACATAATAAAATAACTCCCACTTCTTTCTTTGGGAGTATTCCTCCTAGACCTCTGGCTGCTCTTCGGCTCTAACCCACAATGTTTGTTCTAGAAATTACCAGCACTGTCATTCTGGGAACACCCTTCATCTTTCCCCTGTGTCAGATCTTTGTTTCCTGGATCCCGTATCTTTCTCTTACTTGATAGACTCTCATTTCAGTGGAGCACATTCTCCAGTAGCTTTCTGAGAATGGTTACAATGGGGTTAATTTTTGTGACTTGTGTCTGTCTAAATATGACTTTTTAAAAATTTTCACACTTGAGGGGCACCTGGGTGGCTCAGTTGGTTAAGCGACTGCCTTCGGCTCAGGTTATGATCTCAGGGTCCTGGGATCAAGCCCTGCATCGGGCCCCCTGCTCGGCGGGAAGCCTGCTTCTTCCTTTCCCCCTCCCCCTGCTTGTGTTCCCTCTCTCGCTGTCTCTCTCTCTGTCAAATAAATAAATAAAATCTTTAAAAAAAAACATTTTTTCACACTTGAGAGTTTGGGTTAGTATTGTATTCTAGAGGCAGATGATTTTCTCTAAGAATTACTGAAGTCTTTGCTTTATTGTTTTAAGTTTTCTAGTGATACTATTATTCAAGGCCATTCTGATACCCGGTTCCTCATACGTGATATAGTTGTTTTGTTTTGTTTTTTTCCCATTACTCAAAAGTTTTAAAAAGTTCTCTGTAACCTTAAAATATTACAACGAAGGGCACCTGGCTGGTTCAGTCAGTGGAGCTTGTGACTCTTGATCTTGGGGTTGTGACTTCAAGCCCCATGTTGGATGGAGAAATTACTTAAAAAATAAAATATTAAAAAAAAGTTAGTGATATGACTTTGTATAATTTTTTTTATTGTACTGGCCACATTGTGGGCCCTTTCAATCAGTACATTCCTGTTCTTCATAAATTCTTGAAATTTTTCATATAGTATTTATTAAATAAATTCCTTCTCTCTCCTTTCTGATTCCTTATCTGCCTTTTTGAGACTCATATTAGTTAGATATATAATCTTATTTGATATATGGTATTCTAGTTTTCTTATCTCTCCCCTGTCTTCCATCTCTGCCCTTTTTTGTTTTACTATCTGGAAAACATACTATGCTTTCTCTTCCAACTTCTCCATTGAAGTTTTTAAAAATTTAGTATTAATACTGCTTGAATTTCTTTTGAATTTCTAGGAGTTCTTTCTTATTCTCTAAATGTCCTTTTCTGTTTCTTTCCCTTCCTTCCCCCCACCCCCCATGGATGCTTTCTTCTCTATTTAAAAGGACATTAATGATAGTCTTATAGGAATATTTTTCTGCTTCCTGAATTAATCTGTTTCCTTAGAGTTTCATCTTTCATGTTTTGGGGTCTCTCACGGTCCCATGGTCCTTGATGGCCCATTCATATCTAAGAGTGAAGGCTAATACTCTGATGAGACATTCTGTATACAGATAAAACTTGTCTCTGGCCAGGAGAGCTGGACATTGCTTTAGCAAACCCCAAATATTAATCAGATTCCCCCTTTTTGTTATTAGTTTTCCCAGAGAAGGATCACCTAATCTTTCCTGCCTGGAGGTAATAAACCTGGATAACAGTGTCCTGAGGAGCAATTGGGGCACGGGGAGGAGAGGCTGGTAGGATGCACTCTTTCCCTAATCTAACTCCTGTGTTTGCACCATCACGTCTCCTTGCAATCCTCAGCCAGAGCCTCTGTGATTCATCCTCTCTGGAGACCAAACAGGCTTCTGCTGGGAGGTGAGGGGAACGTGCCTGGCTTCACAGGCTGGGGGAGGGGAGCCGGGGGCCCAACCACACGTTATAAAAACTATAGTTTCCACTTTGGGTACCTCTGGTGAGTACCTGTTATCTCCAATTCCTGGAGCTCTCTGGGGCTCTGTGGTGCAAAACATATGGTTTCTTGCTGATACTCCACTGACAGCCTTGAGTTTTGGGTTTCTTCCCTCTGCTAAGTCTGTTACCACCAGTCATCACCTATCCACGTTCACCTGTCTTCAACTGTCCATGAATTTAATGAACATCTCTTGCCTGCCCTTTCATTCTTTCTTAGCCCTTTTGTATTTACAGCATCTTCATTATTACCTTTTGAGAGATATTTGGACAGGGAGCATGGATAAGCATGTGCTAACCTAGTGTGACTTAACTGAAAGTCTCTCCTTCTCTTGAATTTATACCACTGACTTTCCACACCAGAATATCCTAGAAATGTGTGGCATGTCACAGTTGTATTCTGATAGATGTGAGGGGGGTATTCCATGGGAAAAGGGGGCTCCATGGTCAAGGAATGATATATACCATTCATTTGGCTCTTGCTTCTAGTTTTCTTTGTGATTTCTCGATTATTAGGCTCTTGATTCTGACTTAATTTCTAATTATGTTTATTCTCTATCCTCAGCTATACTCCAGGACCTCTTGAAGTTATATACTATGTTTCCGTATATAATATGCTTAGTGTAGTATATCATAACATCTATTTAGATATCTGGCATTCCTAATTAGAATGTAAGCCCCTTGGGCAAGGACTATGTCTTAATTATCTCTCTGTCCCCAGCAGCTAGCAGAGTAGCTGGAATATCACAGCGATCACTAAATGTCTACTGCTGAGTGAGTGGGTGAGGGATGTGCTTCCCTATATGTTCCATAATCCCTCTTTTACCGCATACCTAGGGAGAGTCCCTGGTAGTACAAGTCTTCAGATGAAGTCTTTATGTGCTCCTAAATGAAAAAATCATATAATACCCGAAGTTCTTCACATGACATAGGGTAGGGACAGGGGCAGTAATTTGGGGAAAGGACATACATTCTCCCTTTCTCTCCCCACCCCATGCACATGCCTGCCCCCACAAAGTACGTGCCTAGTCAGTTGTCCAAGCCAGACCCTTTGCAGCCCCTAGTCAGAGGCTGGGTGGGTCCCCTGCTCTGGAGGAGAAGAGGTGTGTTTCTGGTAGTCCTAAGGCAGACCTCAGAATTTATTGTCTCAGAGAAATAGTTTCATAAATATTACCCAAGCATAGTAGAAAAGATATTGTTAGTAAAATATTTCCAGTTCAATGTGAGGTAAACTGGCTGTAGAGGATTACCCTTGAAAACTAATTATCATTTTTTTAAAAACTTGCTGTGGGAAAATGTATTTTGAGTTCCAACACATATATTAACTTTTGGAACACTGCTCACTCATATGTTGGGGACTGATCTTATTGTATTTGTAGTCCATTTGGGGCTGTGGGAACAAAAGGAAAATCAAATTATCAACTGGATTATACCACCACTGGGAACAACAAATCTAAAGTTACAAAATAGCCTATAATATCGAATATCATATCAGAATAAAAATGAACATATTTTACACAGTTTGTATTATCTGTGGACTGGCTTGGTGTCTACAAGAAAGAATGTCTTATAAAAATTGTATTGCATAGGCCTAACGAAGTTATGTTTGCTTCTGTCCTAGGCCCTGAGATAGCCTAACTAAATTGTAAGTCCAGAAAAAAATGATACATGGGCGCTGCACTATCTACCACCCTTACAGTGGACTGAATAATTATTCGATGCATTTTTTTAACCTTTTGGAGACTTATGAATGGACTGGGATTGGATGGAAAAAGGATCTCAGAGGTTAAGGTGCTCTCTGAATTTGGGACTGTTGCTTTTCTACTTATATCATAATAATATGATCATATGAATAGTCAACTCAGTGTTTCAGAGCAAAATGAAGATAGAATTCCGGACATATCAAATGTTGTGATGAAACAAACCCAACACCAGGGGGCTCAGTAGAGCCATTGCTTTTTAAACTGGCAAGGACATTACTGGTTTCCTAAGAGAACATTGCACAGCCCAAGCAGGGCGTGGTAGAGACAGAACAAAAATGAAGTGGGGGAGTGTTTCGTAAGAATAGTCTAAAGAGAGACTAATTTCTTTTAAAATTAAAATCATACTGCGAAGACTGTATGTCTACTTATTTATCCTTTGGGTGGCCTGAATACTTTTCATAGTCCACAGGTCCAAATATATATACTAAATGGATATTGTTTTGCTAAAGCCTTTAAAAATCGATTTCAGATTATTGTGAAATTATTAACAATGATGGATGGGTTCTATAAAATACACACAATTAGTTATCATTCAGGAAACAGATATTGACTGTTTTATTTGGGCCAAATACGGGGCTAGGTGCAAACTATAGATTAAATATTGGACTACAGGATTTAGTAACACCACTTCAAAATCTGTTACTGCTGGGCTGCAAACAATGGAGTGACCTTTCCAATTAAGTAGCTCTAAAATTGTCGGTATGTGTTTTATTGAATATATTGATTCCTAAATAGGCCTACTATATTATATGGGTTCTTTTATTTTAATATTATATCTGCATTTTTAATTGAAGGAAATGTTATGGTCTTTCCTTTTTTAAACGAAAGCCAAAGTACAAATATGCTTAGCAGTTTATTGCTATCAAGTTTTCAAGTCAGGTAAATTGGACTAATTTCATTTAATAAATGAAGAGGAAAGAGTAAAAGACTATTAAGTTACTGACCAAACACATCCCTAAAAAGTAAATGATAGGTTTGGAAAATATAAAATGTCCTTGACTCTCAGAACCCTGTGGAAGCCCAGAAACTCGTAGTGGTTTATACTTGGTGGTAATCATCATAATGGGTTTTTTCTTGGCAGCACTAAGAACATATCATCTACCATAGCCGTTGTGGTGTTAGTAAAGGGGAAAAAAATTCAAAGACTATCCAAAAAGCCAGTTTCATCAGGAGCTAATATTTTCAAGTATTAAATACGAAAAGCTGAGGTGGAAATTTCCCCATCTTCCAAGAGGAGACGGGAGCTGAGTCAGCTCCAAACTCTGACCTTCATATGACCTCATATATGACCTCAACTACTCCAAATCTGTTTCTTCATTCTCAGATGAGGACAATAATCTGCTCTGCCCCATAGGTCAGGGTCAATTAAAAGATGAGATTACCTGTGTGTAAGCATTTTGTAAAGTGCAAGGACATTGATTTTTTTTCTATAATTATTATTTCCCTGACTCATTTCCTGTTGTGCCCCTAAAAGTGGGTGGCACCTGCAGAAGTCTGACATTCCCAGGGAGTTGTTTCTGGCTTAGTTCCCAACTGGTGCTCCTGGGTCACCTGGCATAGATCCCGTGCAGAAGGACAGTTGTGGCTTCAACGGAATGCCAGGCTCCGGGCACAATGAGTCTCTCAGGGTTGCTTTTTCTCTCCCCATCATGGGTCCTACCTATTTGTAGAACTGAGTCACTTCTTGTGGTTCTTACAGGCAGAGGGAGACATGGTTTATCTGGGTGCACCCCCATTTACACACACACACATTCAGACCTTCACCCTTCACCCATAGTTTGCAAAACTGCCTTTGGTCAAGGCAGACCAGAGAGAACCAAGTGCAAAGAGAATGTGGGAGGTACATAGAGGCTCTGACCCTGGTGTATTTTCATCCCAGCTCTGCTGTGCTGCATCCTTCACCCTGATGAGCTCTGAAGACGGAATTTGCTATGAAGTATGTCAGTTAAATGTAGTAATTATTTTTTTCCGAAGGGAAAAAGGCAGTAAGTAGCACGTGCTCACTCACCAACATTACGGCTTTTGCCCCCTGATCACAACCATAGATTTGGGCTGATTTCCTATTCTCAGGCAATCAGTCACGGGAGGAGAGAGAGCATTAGTAGGGTGCCCTAGTTGACCTTCAACTAAATTATTGTTCCATTCCCCTCCTGCCTTTCTTTCAATGTAAGAGGGTGGGGAGTAGAGTAGCTCTCCATTTAAAAAAAAAAAAAAAAAAAAAGGACAAGGGAGGAAAACAGGTGCCAGGCCAGAGCCATCTAGCAAAGGGATATAATTGAGGGTGACAACAGTCTTCTTAGTCTGACAGCTGTTTTGGTTGCCCTACCCCTTTGTGTCAGCGAATAGGAAAATAACTTACCTAAGCTATTTATGTCGGAGATATATTCAATAAATACTTGCTGGGCCATAAGTATTGAATATTGCTTTTACAAGTAACTTTTTGGTTTTTAGTATTTAAAAATCCCAAAATGTGAAAGGCAAAGATGGAGTCCAATTAGCCTTGGCATAGCTTTACCTGGCACAAATAAAATACTACAGGCAAATGACAAGTTGTATTTCAAATACGTATTTTTTGATTCTCGTTATGTCAGAGTTGTCCTGCCCCAAAGAGAAGATGTAAATCAAAAATATTGAAAGCTCCATTGAATGGCATCCCAAATAAATATCTCTCAAGTTGTGCAAATGAGTACCAGTAAGTACAACTTGGAACTTGGATGAAAGAACATGACTTTCCAACAATTGGTATTGCAAATAAAGCTACTGACAACCAGAGCCATTTGGGGAGATTGGATGTTCTCTTGTTATAACTTTTGGAGTATTTTATATCACTTGGGGAAAACTTAGAGGTGTTTTTCAGCAGTGCTGTGTAAGATGAATTTCTCCTAACAGTCTATCTCATTGTTATTACAGACGAGTTCAGCATGAGTAGTCAAGAAGGTAATATAACTGCTAATGGCACTTGGTGCTAATGGGTAGTGGAGTAGCTTAGGTTAACATAAAAAACAGTTACCTGAAAGTGTGGGACTGGCCACAATTAATCTCAAGTAGAACCCAAATAAAGACGAAAACCACAAGTGTAAATAATGGCATTCTCTAGTTAGTTCAAAGGAAGACAAGTTGAGAATTATTTTTTTATTAATTTCTTTTAACTGCAATATGAAAAATCCCCCTCAAGTTAAGTTCTTGGTATCAGATGGCTGATAATAGATCTACCTCATGAGGCATTACCCGTAATGGTCATCTCTGAATTTTCTAAATTTACTGTTAAAGCCTGAAATCAAGCTACAGATAAATTCTCTAAGTTTTTATTAATGTATTAGTCAAAAGCAGCATACTTTGTTTTATATGATGCTTGATACATATAAATTAATGTATATATGTATATATATCTATATATCTATATATGCTCCAGTTATGAAACAGAATCATAAAAAGAAACACGTGAACTCATTACTCAACGTAAGACATAGAACATGACTACTACTGTTGAGGTGGCCTGAAAGTCCCTTCCCCTTAGGATCCCTCCTCCTCGTAATTGTTATCCTGATGTTTGGTTTGTTGTTGTTCTTATTCTATCCACTTTGTCATTCATTTTTTTCTTTTTTTTTTAAATTTATTTGTTTTAGAGAGAGAGAGAAAGCACGAGTTGAGGGAGGGGCAGAAGGCAGAAGGAGAGAATCTCAAAGAGACTCCCCACTGAGCGAGGAGCCCCATGCGGGGCTTGATCTCAGGACCTGAGCTGAAATCAAGAGTCAGATGCTCAACCAACTGAGCCATCCAGACACCCCATTATTTTTCCATTTCATTTTTTTATGGTTTTCCACATATGTATGCTCCCCTGAACAATATGTTGTTTGGTTTTATACTTCATAAAATATGTCATACTATATATTCTTTTATTACTATTTTTAATTCAGTTGTTACTTTAATCCAAGTTACACAAAAACACATAAAGAGGCAAATTGTGCCACAAATCTTGACATTAAAAAATCAATTCCTCACCCCAACACCCATTCCCAATTTCAGCTTTTTACATGGATTTTTTAAATCCATTACTTACCTATTTACCTTTAAATAATATGCTTATATTGCTACTAATTGGTTTTTTCAGTTCTAGAAAATACCTATTTTCTTCCCACTTTGGAATGTGAGAACTTGTCTCTTTCATACACATCCCATCTCCCCACATATATACTCACGCTCTCCTCCTGGATCCCCCACCCCACCCCAGGAGATTCCTGTCATCAGTTAGATGATATGTGGTTAGAGCACTAGTGAGAGCTTATATAATTATGACTGTGTGGACACCATTCACAGCCTCACTACGTGGTACAAATTTTTCTGCACAATGTTGGGTTTTCCCTAAAATTAATGATTAACTTACTTTTTATTCATTTAGGTTTCTATGTGCCTATGATGAATTCAACTCACAAATTTCACCCAGTTGTGTAAATCTCCTTTCAAAATGTTCAAACCTATTAAATAGTTTATTATTTTCACCTTCTTGGAGAAATTTTCCAACCTGTTCCAATTGGGAAGGTTCACAGCTACCATTAGGAATTTCATTCCAGAGACTCTCATTCTAGGGACTGTCTGTGCTTCTCTGTTGCAATGGCTCTCCTCTTCCCTGAGTGCCAAGTCTTTGTTTTTCTTAGTTTACATCCTTGTTTTGCTGGAGCATATATGCCAGTAGCTTTGTAGGAAAGGATGCATGGGTGATAAATTTTGATACAGGAAATCTAAAAGTGTCTTTGTTGACTGGTTATAAAAATCTAGGTTGAAAATTATCTTCCTTTGGAATTTTGAAGACATCAACTTCCAGTCTTGCTACTGAAAAGTCTAGAGCCTTTCTGTGTCTTGATCTTTTGTATGAAAGCTGTAGTTTTCTCTGCAAGATTGTAGGACCTTCTCTTTGATGTAAATATTCTGAAGTTCAGGATGATGCACCATTCCAAGATAGGGGCTGTTTTCATCCATTCTGCTGTGTGCTCAGTGAGTCTTTCAATCTGGAAAATCATGTTGTTCAGTTCTGAAAAATTTTCTTTCAACCATCTTATTAATAGTTTTCTTCTGTCCTATTGTTATGAAATGATTGTTATTTAAATGTTGGATCTCCTGGTCCAATCGCTATGTTTCCCTATGTTTTTTCTCCTATTTTCATTCCCTTTGTCAATTGCTCTTTTTTTCTGGGAGATTTCTTCAACTCTATCTTCTTATTCCCCCAATGAGTTTTTCATTTCTGCCATCAAGCTTTTACATTTCCCAAGAGCTCCTTCTTTTCTTGGACTATTTCATTTTTATAGCATTCTGCTATTTAACAGATATGGTTCTTTGCATACCTGAAGATTTCCAACTTTTCTTTTTCTGACATGTTCTCTACATGCTCAGAGTTGTTTCACCTTCCCTTTTGTTGTCTTGCTCTTTGTCTCAAAGTCTGGACATCCATTTCTGCCTATTCATGTTTGAGAGTGATGTGCTAAATAGCATACGGGAATTTTAGTTGTATGCATTAAAAAATATCTTTCCCAAGTTTGTGGTTTGTCTTTTCACTTTTTTGTATAACTCCACAAACAAACTTCCTTAAACTGAATGTGGCATATTTCAGTTTTTTCCCTTAGGTTTTCTACTTTTTATTTCTTGTCTAATAAATTCCTCTTGGTGATAAATATATTTTCCTATACCATCTTTTTAAAGTCTCAAACTAATAGTTGTGCTTTTTACATTTAAGTCTTTCACCTGGGATTAAATATTGCATATGTTCAGAGACAGTCATCCAATTTCGTCCTTTTTCCATATGAATAATGAACTGCCCCAGCCCCATTATTGAAAACTCTATTCTTTCCTCACCAAAAACGGTGGCAGAAATGTCATAACTCGGCTTTTTGGCTGTATCTATTTCTGACTCTCTATTCTGTTCCATTGTTCAAATTGTCAATTTCTTTGTCAATACTAAATAGCTGTATAATAAGACTTAATAGGACAGATTTCCCTATCTTATTTCTTATCTAGAATAGCAATCTCAAAATAAAAAGGGGGAAAAACAGCTCCTAATGTGAAATTAATGGTGGGCTTGACTTCATTCATTCATCCATTCATTCATTCATCAAAAATGTATTAAGTACTCACCATGTTTCAGACAAGCTCCAGACCCTTCATAATAAAGGGTCAAGCAAAGGAGTGGATAAAGTTAGGAAGGAGGTTATGGCCAGATGGGGAAAGACATTGTCTGCGCAGCTGAGATGTTCAAACTTTACCCTGTAGACAGAGGATTTTAAGTAGAAGGTGATACCACTTTTGTTGTGCATTGGGCTGCATAAAAACCCGAGCTGAGTAGGGGCTGGGGAAGGCACTATGTGTGGGGAGGCCAGTTCCAGGTGCATTGTCCGTGGGAGAGATGCTGAGGTCCAAACTTAGGCAGGAGTGAAGGGAATGGAGAGAAGGTGACGATCAAGAAACACTTGGAAAGAGAAAGAACGAAGCATGGTGAAAGTGGTTGGCAATGTAAAGGGAAGGGTGGAATAAAAGGTTTCTAGCTTGGGTGGCTAAGTGGGTGGATGCATCACTCACTGACCTTTAGAAACAGAAATCACTGAGCCGGGAGAATATGACAGGGTGTCTGGTAGAGGAAAGGGACAATCCATGACTTTAAATTTGATCACATCAAGTTTAAGGGCCCCCAGGACATCCATGTGGAGAGATAAGGAGGCAGTTAGAAGTACAGGTATAGAGCTTAAGGTATCCACCCTCAAAACCCTAAACATGTCCAGTGTCCTTCTCATTACTTGAATAACCTGGATCCTCAAGTGTACTAAATTCTTTTTCCACATAAAGACAGATTTTCCAAATGAATATATTTAAAGTTTCAGAATATTCAACCCCTATGCATTTTCAGCCTTAAGACATACATGGGACAGTACTTTGCTTTTCATGGGGAGCTGGAGTGGGGAGAGGGTGCTAGCTCCATGACTCTCTGGGGACTTAGTAATAAGAAAGGAGTGCTACCATGGGAAAGAGTCTTTCTGATGGGAATATCCAAATCCAAGTCCTCAACTCTTCGAGAATCTCTGCCACAGTGACAGGGAAAGAAGTGTCATTTAAAAATATGCACCTCACACCTCACCTCTTGAAAAGGTTCTGCCAGCATGCTTTAGAGTACTTTTGGGAACCCAGAATTAATCATGGAGAGAATGATATTGCAAAGAGAAAGAGCACCGAGGTGCAGGAAGTGGAAGGTATTCGGGTATTTAAATCATAGGCTATTAATAAAGCTGTTTGTCTTGCCCTGTGATTAGAGTGTGATGATTATGTTTCCAAAGTAAAATGGAATGATTTTTTAAATTATTTTTGCAAAAAAGTAAAAAGAGGCTGATTTCCAGCTACATATAAAACACTTAAATATATCATGTTTCCTTATTTCATGAAATATCTATGGTACTTTTCTAACGATTGCTGTTACATTTTAAAAGTGCACTGACATCCTGTAGGAATTAATTAAACAGTCATTGCCTTTGCCTTAAATATAAACTTCAGACATGATGTGTGAACATCATCCCCCGCTTCAGGCTGAAAACTAATCAGTGCTGTGTGGTGGATAAAACAAATTGTAAGCTATAATATGTGAGGTGGTTACTACAAATCCAGGTCAGATCTCATTGTGGCAAGCACTAAGGCAATGCTGGTTGCCTTATGCTGTAGGAATTTAAGAGTGCCCATATTGCTTGTCATGAGCAACCCACCAGCTGAGCGTTCTAAATCCTTTTCCTATGCTGTTATTTACACTGGGATGTATTGATTCAAATGAGATTTGACTTATATTGCCAAGAGAGGTGGAACCAGAAAACATGAAGTTGTATTTGTAGACTGACCACGTTTCTATCCATTGCACTGTGCTTCAGGCTTATTCCGAACCAAATCACCAAAGGGACAAAATGGAATGCAAAGAGAGACCAGGAAACCTACTCTTTAAAACTCTTGTTTGGTGCTCTCCCCTAACATCAGCCTTTTTCTCCCAGTTCAGCTGCTAAGAAGTACAAGAGTGCTCTGATATCAGATAACAGTGAGTCATATTTAAACTTTGACACTAGTTTTTGGGGTTTGAGAAGCAGTTGATCGGGAGCAGGGGGTGTCTTGTGGATGTCTTTCCCAGTAATTCCAGGTAGATTTAGTGCTCGGTGCTCAGTGCTCCTACAGCACATTGCTCACCGCCCCAAAATAGCACTTCCTACCTCGCATCACAAAGTATATCTTTACACATGTCTCCAGTCCATCTCATGAGCTCCATCATGGCAGACGTGGGCCTCCTGCATCAGCGCTTCCTTGTTGTTGGAACTGGTCCCTCCTCCACAATGGGGATCTCTGAGAGTGGACCAGATCCTAAAGCCTCCCACACACTGACTCACCTGCTATCCAACTAGCCTGTTACAGATTGAATGATGTCCCCCAAACTGCAGATGTTGAAGCCCTCCTCCCCAGTATTGTAGAATGCGATCTTATTTGGAAATAGGGTTGTTGCAGATGTAATTCGTTAAGTTAGAATGAAGTCATACTAGAGCATTAGGGGATGGCCCCCTAATCTAATATGACTGGTGTCCTTATAGAAAGGAGACATTTGGGCACAGACACACAGGCAGTGAGAATGTCATGTGAACATGAAGGCTGAGATCAGGGTGATGCCCCTAAAGCCAAAAGTGCCAAAGATTGCCAGAAAACCCCCAGAAGCTAGGGAGAACCCCTTGACTCTTCTTCACAGCCATCACACTCCTACTGACCTTGATCTCAGACTTCTGGCCTCCAGAACTATGAGACAATAAATCTCTTGTTTTTTAAGCCACCCAGTCTGTGCTACTTTGTTATGGCAGCCCTAGCAAATTCATACAAAGCCCATAGCCTAGAAAAGAAGGAGGGGAATGACAAGGTTTATTATCATCAGTTCAGAAGAACAGAAATGACAGCTTTCTAATGGCAAAATTAATCATTTTTAGATTATTCACTTTATAGCCTTCTGATTCTCAAGCTTGTAATTGCCATATGTGGTAATAGAAAGTGGAGTAAGAAAAGGTGTGATGGAAATGTGTTCTTAAGTGAGGGATGTATATTACACTGATGGATGGCTGATGGATATATTTGAGAGAATGAGGCCCTATTACAGTAAAACAGGCTCAGAGCTATACATAATCTAAACATATTGGTATCAAGGGCCCACTACTTAAAGCTTCTGCTTTGATATTAAACGGATGCATGTGTTAAAAAGATACTAAAGATAAATGTATCCAAATAATCATAGACCAGATTTCTATGAGTAAAGAGGAGACACATGAACTCACACATTTTGCTTCTGCATCACTGTGACCAGAATTGAATATGGAAAATCAATAATACTGAAAGGTAAACACAAGATTTGGTGTTGGATAGAGTTGGGTCCTATTCTTGATTCTACTGCCTCCTAGTCGTATGACCTTCCACGAGTCATTTAACTCTCAAAGACTCCATTTCCCTGGAAAACGGGAATAATAATGCTTCCCTCAGAGAACCAATCTGCGGATCAAGGGAAACAGTATTGGTACAGTGACCAGCAAAATGCCTGCAACATGCTTACTAATGATGGTTAGTAAGTAGTCACTGCAAATTTTGTATTTGTTCTTGTTATGACTGCATGTACCTGTTCTACAATGGGACACCAACATTCTGGCCATTCCAGACCAGGAGGTCCATTTATTGGAGTCTAAATGGTAATGATCCCTGTGAAGCCTAGCAGGATCATTGAAGTGGCTACTAACCTTTCCTTTTTTCTTTTCCTCCTTCTTAGCCACAGAGTATATCCAGATTGTGAGCTAGAGCCCTCAGGGACACTGGCATAGCATACACTTGGCTTTGAATGAGCCCTGGTTCAAATGAATCCAAGTGTATCCTCAGTCGAAAAAACTTCCCATTATAAAGGACCAATTATAAATAAAAGACTCGGGGCGCCTGGGCGGCTCAGTCAATTAAGCGTCTGCCTTCAGCTCAGGTCATGATTTCAGGGGCCTGGGATTGAACCCTGTGTCTGTCCGGGCTCCCCACTCAGCAGGGAGCCTGCTTCTCCCTCTGGCCCTCCCCCGAACGCATGTGCGCACGCGCTCTCCTTCTCTCTCTCAAATAATAAAAGACTCTATGATCGGGAAAAGATGATTAAGAAATAAAGTCCTAGAAATTGAGACCGTACGGTAGGCTCTTCTTAATTTCAAGGCAGTCTTTCTTTTAACTCGCTGAAATAGAGCCCATGACTTTAAACTTGATTCCAGTCAGTGTGGCCTTTGTGTGTAGCTCTGAAGAAGGTGGGCCATACAAAAGAAGGTGGGAAATACAAAACGGGGAAAAGACCTCAAGGAGCAAAGGAGATTTCCTGACCGTCTCCACTGCATCCCTGGGCAGACTTTGTCTGCAAGGGAAATAATTGGGCTCCACTTTGATTTCCAGTCAGCAAGCTGGAAATGACCCCAGGTAGTTTGGGGTTGAACATAGTGATTTTGTTCAGAAGGAACTAGCCAACCAACTCATCGGATGTCAAGGCACCGCTCATTGAAGGCTGCGTGCTTTTGAAGCTTCCTTTAGAAATGTTCTCCTCGTCATCCCGAAGCTCAATTTTGCCAGCCCCTTGGTATTTGAACTCTGTAAGTTCAGCCCTGCCATGTGTTTTCCTGAAAAGAGGTTAACATTTTCTGATTTGAATTTAGTGAATTACTCCAGATAATATTCCTCCATCCCCTCCTGCTGACCCTCTCTACCTCCACGTTCCCCGTTCTAATTGCCCATTAATCAGCCTTGAGTTTGCCAATAGGAAAACTCATCCACAGGGCTATGAACTTGATGGGATTAGGACAAATTAGCCCAGTGACATGCAGTGACAGGCTCGGGTTGTGTGACAAGCCTGGAATGCACAATTTGGTGGGCGGGAGGACATCTTTTAGCAGAGGGCTACAGCCAAGCTGCTGATGGGAAGTGTCCATTTGTCTTGTACAGAGGAAGGTGACATCTTAGCAGCCTCTTAACTAATACAGAAAACACAATTTGGGTCGCTTTTACATTCAGTACCCCAAAACCAAAGAAAAAGAGACAATTTAAGAGGTAGATGAGACCTTATGTATATATAATCTAAGTCCCTAGTTTTGTAGATGAATAAACTGAAATCCACACTGGGAAAGGTGCTATGTATAAAGTCACATAGGACTAAAACCCAAGCCTCCCCCTTCCTAACTTTGGAAATCAATCCAGGTGGAGGAAATAGATCATTTGAAGTACAGTGTGTCTAGATTCCAGTGTTATCCATCAGCTGACCCAGAGAGAAAGACCATTCTTGCCACAGACTTAACGGAAAACCAGAGCTCTGCCTTAGTTTCTCCCTTCCCTCTTCTGGAACAGGGCACTTGCTCAGTCCTGAAGAGCTTTTAAAGTCTCTCTTCCCCTAAACAAGGACTTCAGACTCTATTGTCATGGGCTAGGATCTGAGCTGCCAAACACCCCCAGCACCGAGCACACCCTGAAAGAAGACACTGGAGACTCCTAGAAAACCTGCTGGTTTCTGGTCGATGTTTCTCTCTTTTAACAAATGGTTAATTTGACTAAAATGGACAATGAGAAAGGAAATTCAAATGACTGAGTCACGTGACACAATGGAAGAGCTCCACTGATAAGCAACTAACTATCTTAGTTTGGGCTCCTAGAGCAGAATACCATAGCCTGGCTGGCTAACATTTTTTTTAAAAAAAAGACATTTGTTTCTCTCCATTCTGGAACCTGGAAGTCTGGGATCAGGGTGCCAGCACGGTCAGCTCTTAGTGGAGGGCCCTCTGCCTGAGTCACAGATGACCATCTTCTGGTCATATCTTCATGTGGTAGAGAGAAAAGTCATCTCTCCCATCTCTTCTTATAAGACACTCTTCCCATCATGGGGCTCCACCCTCATGACCTCATCGAAACCTAATCACTCCCAAAGTCCCCACCTCCAAATACCATCACGTTGGTGGCTCGAATTTCAACAAATGAATTTGAAGGGGACACAAAGATGCAGTCTGGAACAGCAACTTACAGGCAACCCCGTGAAACCTTCCTTGGAGACCTTCAAAAATAGTTTATGGCTAGTATTTCTTTGTCTGCGTTATGAAAATGAAGTTCTATCTGGAGTCCAAGGATGGAACAAAAGAATCCTTCATGTTCCTGCCAAACTTGAGACTGGATTTCTTTCCTGTGAAAGAGGGAGAATGTTAGAGGGAGCAGTGGTTTCTCCAGGCCACCAGCAGCTGTGGAGGAAGGCATGGTGACTGGTGAGCTGCATTGCCAACTCTGGTCTCTCCCTGTCATTCCTCTTTATCTGGAACATCCAGCTGTCAATTTCTGACTTTTCAGAGGTAGGAGCAATAACTCTTAAATAAATGTGCTTGAAGCGCATTAACATACATGTGTAGCTTATGATCCTGCCGTGCTCTCTACTAGCATGGCAGTCAGTTGGTAGCCCTGTTACTAGACCTCTCTGCTCAGCACCTTCTGTGATGCAGAATCACTTATTTACATGCCTGTCTCCTAGGAGACAGGAAAGCCTTTGAGGATGGAAATGATATGAAAATAGTTTGTGGATCTCAACCTGTACTTAGTAAAACCTGCCATCCTTTGTGTGATCTCACTTCTTCTGGAAAAGACATTCAATGTTAATATTTTCAGGATTTGAATGAAACTTTAAAATCTACTCTTGTACATTTTGATTTTAAATGTTTATTAGAATGCCACCCTGCTATAACATTGCCCAAAATTTCACAGGATTTTTTCTGCAGTGGGGGCTTGTGAGACATTTATAACTGGAAGAGGTACTCACCAGGATGGTGGAGGAACTAGGAACCCTCTCATCCCGGAGGGCCAACATTCTACCTACCAAGGAGGCCACGTTGCAGCATGAAAACTAACCCAGCCAGCAGCTCATGTGGCACAGGCTTGCTTGCAACTGGCTCTCCCTAGGCATGGCCCTGAACTTATGGGGGCCCTGAGAATGAGCACCTTTCTTGCATTCTGCTCCCTAGGCAGGTACCAGTACTAGGCAAGTCACCCGAGCCTCAGGCCCGACCTGTGTGACTTACAGTTAACGTTGAGTCTTCTGTCCCTACCTGGTAATGCATCTCAGCTGCAATTCATTGTCTACAGCCATGGTTCTCCCAGGGTAGTCCTGGACCAGCGGCCCTGGCATCACATGGAAACTTGTTAGGGATGCAGGTTTTCAGGGTTCAGTTTAGACCTGCTGAATCAGAAACTTTGGGGAGACCAGACATATTACTGTGTTCCCTTCCAGTTGATTCTGGTCTAAGCTTAAGTTTGAAAACCACAAGTCTGGAGATGGGGGGGGTGGGTATTGAATCTTTGTTTGGATGGTTTATCCAGTTTTCTGAAAATGAATCTCCTGGAGCTGCTGCCTCACACCCCCTCAAATATTCCACAAATCGTATTCTGCAAATAGCTGGGAACAACATCCCCTCCCCAGGCCTGTTTCATGTTTCTGGAATATGATAACCCCATCACCAGCATCCTATATCTGGGAGGGAGGTCCAGATATATAAAGAATGATGAGAAAAGCCAAAGGAGTTTAGACTAAAAAAAAGGAGAGAGCGAGAGAGAAAGAAGATGAAGGATGGACATGATACATGACTTCGTATATTTTAAGGATCATGATGTGGAAGACTTAGAATTATTCCTTATATATAGATTAGAAGTGGGACCAATAAATAGGAGTTACAGGGACCCAGATTTGCGCTAAATAAGGAGGAGCATCCTGATACTCACAGGTTTACATAAAGAATGGGTGGTCTAGAGGGGTAATGGGTCCTCATCACTGCTCATGTTCAGGCAGAGGTCATAGGACTCTTATCAACAATATGATAGAACAGGGGCATCTGGGTGGCTCAGTCAGTTAAGTCTAAATCTTGATTTCAGCTCAGGTCATGATCTCAGGGTCATGAGATGGAGCCCCATGTGGGGCTCCACGCTGGATGTGGAGTCTGCTTAAGATTCTCTCTCTCTCCCTCTCCCTCTCCTTCTCCCTCTGCCTCTCCCCACCCCTAGTCTCTCTCTAAAAATGGTTAAAAAAAGAATATGACAGAACAACTTCATGATAAGGCAAGGGCTGCCCTTGATTACCTTAAGGTTTCTTCTGTCATTCTGCAATCTTAGTACCTTACAGATAATAAATACCAACACATATAGGAAAGAGGGAAAGGAGGGAGGGAAGAAGGAATAGTGAGAATAATCCCCAAATCATTTATATCATGATTATTACATTTGGTTTTCACTTGTATTGACTATGTAACATCAAGTTTACCTTCCTACAATGTGTTGTGTTGCTATAATGTTATTTTTTATGGTTAATATGCATCTGTGAGCCCATGGAAACTAAGAGGGGGAGAAGCAAAGGGGTGTGATTCATTGATTTATGCAACATGTGAGAATGTGTGCCATCACCAGGTGCTGGTGGAGTAGGTGGTGGAGGGGGAGGAAAGAATTAAGTCATGGTTTCTGCACCGAGCTCCTCAAGCTGTCTTGGGACTGACCACAAAGATAGATCCCTAAAAAGGAAGCCCCCAAATGGCTGAGACCTAAGGTGCGATGGTTAATATCAAGGCAGAAAATTAAATTCACTAACTAGAGGCCCATTTTCTTCTTCTCCCTTTTCAAAAATTACTTTAGCCCTTGCTTCCTTCCTTTATGGGTTTCTTTCTTTTCCTTACATCTCCTACCTGCAGTAGTCTTATGGCCCTATCTTTTGCTAACTCTAGTCACACTGTAGAAAACATTGTTTTGAACCATTAAATTAACATTTTTAAAAGAAGGAAAAGTATATTTCAAAAAAAAGCAATAGAAAGTTGGATAGTACTTTCTTAGTGTTGGTTTAAAGGAAGAGTTAACATTTTTATCATTAGCAACTTAACCGGTGGTCTCTAAAAGTTGTCATTTGTCTTCAGATTATCTCCCCAGTCCCTGACATGTAAGCCACTCCAGACTCTCAGGAAAAGTGTTTTAGATTTTTAGGAAGTTTGGAAATCACATTCAGATTCACATGCCTCAAACAGACCCTGACTTCTGATGATCTGGGGGCCCATCCCTGTCCCTCCCTCCTGCCTGTCCACCCTTCTAGATGTCACTTGTCACCATATAGTGTTGTAGTCCAGCAGATTAGGCTGGGTGTCTGATCTCACCCTGTGACAGCCCTGGAAATTGCACTGTTTGAATCACTCCTTGATAACCATTGTTGACTTCACATCTGTCCTTTTTGCACAAAAAAATCTAGTCAGAATTGGGTGGGGAGAAAACCTCACTCTGGGTTGCGCCTGCTCTTGAGATAACATTGGACTAAGGACAGGGTCTTCCTGAGGACTCAACCTGTGCTTCCTCTATTGCTTTCCTTTGTGTGCTTCTCACTCCATGGGCGCACACGGGTGGCCTGGGCCTGGTGCTGCACCACAGCAGGAAAGCAGCATGGAGCCCAGCTCCTAGGAGGCAGCTCCTCGGCGCCATCTTTATATATGAAGAACTGCCTGTATTGCATCTGTTCCAATATTACATTTAAAGGTCTTTTTGCCTTCTCTAACAGTGCTGTCTGTGCTGAACTCTGTATTCATTAAGAGGGGAAGAATGGACACACCTGTGATAGTCACTGTGCTATCTGTTCAGATCATTTATCCAAATATTCAGATTCACATAAGCCATACCTCTGTCCGTGATCTAAATGCTGCAATATCACCAGTGTACCAGTATGTTCAGAGCTGAAAATATGTTCTTCACAAAGCTGGCGTTGCCATTCTCTACTTATGGCCCCATTGTCTTTCCAGCTGCATAAACTGTTCTTCTCCCTTTTTCCTCCTTCCCCTTTCTGCCAGCATCCCCTCCCTGTGTCCCTCCGTTCACTTTGCACTCAGAGGCCAGGTGCTGCTCTGCCTGCCTGCCTTGATAACCTCTCTTGTAGCCATTCCCCTATCTCTGTTATCCTAGCCAGGCCTGTGGTTTGGAGTGCTGAAAAGAACCACCTGGTCCAACCTTTTGCTTTTTGTCCATGGAAAATAACCTAAAGAAATGCAGTTAATGGTCCTGGCTTTAGGATCATAGTTTGGATGTGACCCTACTGCTACCTCTCTCCAGAACTATCCACAAGGGTACAGCCAGGTACAAGAACCCTCCAAGCTGTTCTTTCTGAAGACCTGCTACAAGGCTACTCCTCAGCTCAAAAACCTTCAGGGGTCCTCCGCTGCCTCCCACATAAAATCCAGACCCCAGCATCACCCAAAACTCTTGCGCGTAGCCTTCAGTCACCTAGGATTCAGAAGTAAACTGACTTGTTCACATACAGTTGACCCTTGAACAACATGGATCTGAATGGTGCCGGTTCACTTACTGCAGATTTTTTCCAATAGATATATTTGAAAATTTTTTGGAGATTTGCAGCAATTTGAAAAAACTCACAGATGAAGTAGCCTAAAAATATCAAAAAAAAATTAAGAAAAGATAGGTATTATTGTAAGACTATAGTATATAATACATGTAACATACAAAATATGTTAATTGCTTGTTTATGTTATTGGTGAGGTGTCCAGTCAACAGTAGGCTATTAGTAGTTAAGTTTCAGGGGAGCCAAAAGTTATGCATGAATTTTCAACTGCACGGGGGTCAGCACCCCCAACACCCCACATTGTAAAGTAAGGGTAAACTGTACTTTCAAATTATTAGCCAGAATACTTAGAATGCTATAATTTCTCCAAGCTACATGTTAATTTTTTGTTTATCTTCTTTTGTCATACACAATTATATTAGTTCTGTTATACACAGCTTAACTGTCATGATAAACCATGTAACTGTCACCCACTTGAAAGTATTTTAAATTAATTACATACTACTTTTTATTTGACACAAAAATATAAAACAAAATAAAAATCAAATAAAATTTTCTTCTAGAGCAAGTCTTACTGCCCTTTCTACCCCCCCAACCCCCCTCCCCACACAAACACAAAAGATTAAAATGATCATAGACTCATCAAACATTTACTGCCATCTTGTGGACAGGGACACACTATCCAAACACCTAAATGGAGTGGAGTGGTCCTTTGCTTTCTTAGCTAAGCAGCCTGTGTGTGAATGTTGCATGATTCAACCCAAGGAAACATCCTCTTCATTAGTTAAACCATTTACCCAGAAAGTGGTTAGTCAAAGTCAGACAAACCTTTGTTAATTGTTCGTTATCATTACAGAACCCTAAAATGGTTGTCAGAAATGTGCATACAAATTATCTTCATTTTCTCATTCCTAATATCCAGGAAGGGGGTAAGGGTGATGTCAAAAAAAGGCAACTGGGTGATTTTTATAGGCTTTGCTTCTTGAAGCAAAAAAGCCCAAGTTGTTTTAATTAATGGATTAGCAATTAGAGGTTTGCACCCCAAAGAACACAATTTACTGTTGATGCTTCGATAGTCTCCCTGCTAAGTTGCTCCCAGACAAGTTAATGTTGAAGCTGAAAAAAATGTGTGTTTCTCCATGTGTATTATAAAATCAGTATTTCACAGAAGGGACAACCAGAAGCCCATATAACAGCCACCCACATATTGGATTTCAAATTAATTCATAAGCAATGGGCATGAAATAGGAAGAATGAAATAAAACATTAAACAAGAATCATTTCACTTTCTGTGGGAGGAGGGGACCCCATCCCTACAAAATTTGTCATTCCTTTGATTTGTCTGGCCAATCAATGATCTCCTATTTCAAATGGCATAGGTGCTCAGAATACTGGCCTTCTGTAGTAAATACAGTCCTTATTCAAATACTGAGCCAGACCATATCTACCATTATTATGTCTCCAGGTGCTTTATTGTCTCCTATTTGGCCTGTAATGAAACTCCTGTGTGGCACTGAACTTGTCTTAAAGAAATGATTTCTTATATACATAAAATTAGACCTGACAGAGAACCAGGGCACCTCCAGCAAGAGCTGAGTCAGTGGGCGGCACTTTCCCTAATGTGTGCCTGCCTCTCTCCTCTCCCTTCCCCGCTCAGCCTCCCCAGGGCTCAGGATCACTTGTGGTTTGCATTTCTTTCTTTCATCCTTGCCTGCCTGTGTTAATTACTCTACAAAAGTTGTTTACATAGTAGCTGTTAGATAAGGCCATGCCGTCAGTCAGAAGAGAATTGAATGTTAATGTATTTCTTCACTGAACCAAAATTTATTGACCGCTTACTATATGCCAGATTCTATGGTAGGCATAGGGATATGAAGATGCAAAAGCAGCACTCTCCTCCATCAGCCTAGTCTGAGAGGAGTAAAATAGTAAATTGTGACAGAACCACCTGATAAGCACAATGACAGAGGTATATATGTTGGGTTAGTGGGAGCTTGTGGTTGCTAGATATAAGGTGCATGGGGAAGTAAATAGGGGTGATTATCGTGGAAAAAGAGGGCAACCATATGGTAGAGGAGCTTCGTTCCATATTGGGGAGCAATAGAGAAGCTAAATGTGAGGAGATAAAGACTGGAATCAGACTAATTATGAAAACTTCCATTAATCTCAGCAACAATGATCAAACCCCAAGCCAAGCGGTGGAAATGGACAAGAGGAGATAGATACTCAGCTCTTAAAGAGGTAGAGATAGCAGGACTTGGTGACAGGTGGGATATGGAATCTGAACGCACACTGTTGGCCATGTTGCCCTGGTTTCCGGCTCGGGTGACTACGTGAAGCGTAGTGCCATTTTAATGAGTGAGGAGATGGAATTTCTGAGAACAGGTGTAGAAATCAGGGCCCTGGAACCATGTGCCCAGAGACCAGCGGTAGGAAAGTTTCAGGAAGGAAATAGAGAAGATCTGAAAAAGATTGATGGAACCTTGTCATTAGACCATGGATTGACTTAGCAAGACAAATCTGAGGGAAGGGAAGTGATCATAAACCAGAAGAGAAAGAGTTGGAGGACTTAATAGAAACAAGACAAACTAGCACATCTCTAGTTTGGCTGCCTGTGAGAATCACAGGAGGATCTTTTAAGAGCTACCAGCAGCCAGGCTACGTCCCGGATCAGTGAAAGCTCCCTGGGATTCCACTGTGCAGCTAAGGTGAGGCCACCGATACAGACTCCTTTTTCTAGAAGCTGGGATGGAAAAGAAATGAGAAAGATTAAGGTGTACCACCATGGAGGCTTATTTTTAAGATGGGAGTTCTCTGAAACAAAAGTAAAGGGGCAAAATGCTAGCTGAGAAGGAAAGAGCAAAACAGGGCAGGTACTAATTGATGGCAAAAGTCTAAAGGGAAGCAAGAAGAACGGGAAAGTATTTAGAATTTGCTTTGAATGGAAGGAAAGCTATCTGGAAGTGAGGCTGATAAGAGAAGATGGGTGTACATACAATTAATTTTGTGAGTGGAAGAGGGAAAAGACTCTTCATTATCAACATGACAGTACTTAAATGCATCTTCAAACAGGTCTGTTTGAAATGTATCCTGCTGTTAATAAACAAACTTGTTAACAAACATTTCAGTAGACTCATTGTAGGAAGCCTGGATGTATAGATTCCTTTCTGGTTTTGCTCTGTCTTTAGTTTCTGATTCCTCACCCCACCCCCACTGTTACTCTGTTCTCAACACAGGGTGGATCTTGCCAAGATAGGTATTGTTCTCTTTCTATATCCATTACCATTCTGCCTTCTTCACCACCTTCACTAATACAAATTATCATGAGCATGTTGTCATGTTAGATTTCAGGAGAAATCATTTAGGCCATATGCTGAGCTTGGGACATTTGGGATCTGACAGAGGACAGCGATACAATGGCAGAGAACTGAAGTATCAAACACGCAACCATGCGTGCAGATGATGGTCTCAGTCCATTTACTCTCTTTATATTTTGTGGTGTATGTGTATGCACTCACACAAGATGTTAGCGGAGCTGTATTTGTCTTTACGATTGTCCCATAACAGTTTTGTCCAGACTGACCAACGGTAGCTCCTTTTAAGATCTTAAATTTTGATGGGGTGCCTATTGCCTAGAAACCAGTAGTTCTGTTGCCTTTCTTCACACTGTCTCCACATTGTTCTTGTAGCATCCTTTGCTGTGAAAATATATTTCTGCCTGACTCTGCCATAAGGGGAGTGGGTTGGATGGGATGCTGTCCTCAGTCACCTTCACCTCTCTGACCAGTATAGCTAAGCCCTGCAACACAATTCAATAGACGTGACAGGTCTAGGACTTTGGGATGAAGAGCCAGCCTGGCCACCTTGGAAACTGACTTCCCCACCCAGAACTATCCCCTGATTGTTTCTGTTGTGCTCACTGTGAGCTTGAGAAGTTCAAAGAAGAGCAAAGAGGAGCATTTTGCATTTGATACGTTGAAATATAGACTCTTAACAAGGTCTATTTTAGGCTTCCGTCTCATGAAATAAACATAATGCACAATAAACTTTTATGATACCACATATGATCTGTTAACAAGATTATTATCTCGTTTTCCTGATAGAATCATCAGAAACACGCTGGGCCTTTGGGGAAATGCTTTAGGGAAATAGAACCCAATAGAAGCTGCCTAAAGATGTTTTCCTAACTATCTTGCAGACGCTTCTTTAAAAGTTGTATCTTGCAGCAGATACGGACAGAAACTTTGGAGTCAGACAGATCCACTAACCACTGACTATGTCACTGCGGCCCTAAGCCAGTCTTCATCTGTGCATGGGCAATGCTATCTGCTACCACGTCACACGTTTGTTGCTCTGTGGACTGAAATATTGCCCAAGTAGAGTAATTAACACAGTGCCTGCCTCACGGTAAGGGCTTGGTGAACAGGAACCGTGATTGTTTTTATTACTATTAGGAAAATACTTTCACTGAGGGAAGACAAAAGGGAGAAGTGGGGTAGTGGTCTTGCAAAGTGAAAAGCAGAATCTCTCGCGTATTCTGTGTATCCCTGAAATGCCACTATATGGAAGGAAAGGGTTTTGTTTCTTTGTTTGTTTGCTTGTGTTTACTCTATAGAGACTGATTCTTGGAACCGATCAAGTTTTCCTCTTCCTTTTATGTGAGAAAGCCAACCACAAGCAAATATCTAGGACTGTAGGACATGCTTCCTTAATACTAGACTCATTCCTGGCACCATCTGATTTTCATAGATTTTATTTTCTCCTTGCTTTATTTTTTTTTAAATCTATATTAGGTAGCTGTATTATTATGTATCTCTATGGAAGCTGCTCTAAATCATTTTTTTGGATAAAGGATCTCCTTGATCAAAAATAAATAATGGATAACCACATTTTTTTTTCTCTTGAGATTCTAGTTTTGGATAATCCATTATTTATCCCAAAATTCAGCAAATCAGAATCTTGTTCCAAGCCAGCCAAATCATCCAGGAGGGTGCTCCAGAATTACTGCAGAGGTCACCTTTAGGCGTGAATGGGCCATGCATTTAAAATGGCCCATTCATTCTCCCCTTGGCACAGATGCTGTGGTGGTTGGTTAATTATTTTAATGCTAATATGTGTGTATATCTTTTTTAATGTGGATGCCAGACTGAAAATTTGGATTGAAACCAGTAATCAACAGATGGCAATCACTCGGGGTCATGGCTGTCCTGGGCCACGTTTTCACCACTGACTCTTTTTTTCTTTTTTCTTTTTTAAGATTTTGTTTATTTATTTATTTATTTGACAGAATGAGAGAGAGAGAGAGGGAGAGAGGCAGGAGAGAGGGAACACAAGCAGGGGGAGTGGGAGAGGGAGAAGCAGGCTTCCCACGGAGCAGGGTGCCTGATGCTGGGCTCGATCCCAGGACCCTGGGATCATGACCTGAGCCGAAGGCAGACGCTTAACGACTGAGCCACCCAGGCGCCCCTCACCACTGACTCTTAATAGAAGTCCCAATCTGGCCTAGCAGCAAGTCTCCCAGTGTCTATATGCTCACTCAGAACCATCCCACTGAGAAAGTCTGGGACTACTCTCCTTTGATACGAAAAGTTTCTTTTTTTAGATTTTATTTATTTATTTGTCAGGGAGAAAGAGCACAAGCAGGGGGAGCTGCAGGCAGAGGGAGAAGCAGGCTCCCCGCTGAGCACGGAGCCCGATGTGGGACTCGATCCCAGGACCCCAGGATCATGACCTGAGCTGAAGGCAGACGCTTCACCGACTGAGCCACCCAGGCGTCCTGATGAGAAAGGTTTCTGATATACACCTGTGCAAGAATCCCAAAGTGGAGATTATAGAAATGTTTTCACCGTCTGTGTCCTTGAAAGGTCCCATATTTTTTATTTTTTAGTGTTAAAATGATGTTTCTAAAGCTGTCCTTTCTTAAAAGTATCTGTCTCGTGGAGTATCATTTGGAAATAGCATGAAGAAAGCATCAGAGATAATTGCAAACAGATTTGACCTGTGTCAGTAATATCTGAGTGATTCAACTTAATGTAACACTTCTCTATTGAAAATATATTCTTTGCAAGTCACTGCATGTGCCACAGGATGAGTGTTCTGGAAGAGTTCACAGTCCCTGAGAGCTCAACCTTTTATAATTGTGACATATAATAATGTAGAACATAATGATGAGGATTTTTTCCCATACTTCCTTTTACTGTCTTGAACCATTTTCGTGCAATAATAGGTACGAACCGATGGCAGCTCTCTCCGCATTGGTAGCTCAGTCATGCCCCACATCCACTCTTAGGTGCTAAATGCCTTGGGTGGGACCATTTCAATGAGATAGCTACTGGATTGATAGACTATCCAATTCAACTGGAGTCAGCAAAAGGAATTTATTGGCCAGTGTAACTGAAAACTCAAGGTCAGGAAGCTATTTCTAGTGTTTTAATCCTGTACCTCAAACAATGTCATCAGGAGCCCATCTCTCTCTGATGATCTCTGCTCTGCCCAGGTGGGCTAGCTTCAGGATCGGGCAGGTTCTGTCCACTTGGCAGCCCTGGAAGCTGAGTCTGACTTTCTCACAGTTATAAAAGAAAAGAGATCATCCCTTTCCCAGTTGCTTCAATAAAAATCCCGAGATTCCTTCGGATTTGCTTGGCTTGAGTCACGTTATCATCCCTGCGTTAGTTAGCTAGGGCTGCCATCACAAAGGACCATAGACTGGGTGGCTTAAACAACAGAAATGTTTCTTCGCACCGTTCTGGAGGCCAGGTGTCCAAAATCAAGGTGCCAGCAGGGTTCACTCCTTCTGCGGACTGTGAGGGAAAAATCTGTTCTGTGCCTCTGTCCCAGTTTCTGGGAGCCTTGCCTGGTAGATTGTGTTCTGCCCGTGTCTTCTCATTGTCTTCCCTCTATTCATATTTCAGGGTCCAATTTCCCCCTTTTGTAGATAGGAACCCCAGTCATATCGAATTGGGGTTCACCCTGATGACCTCATTTTACATTGATTTTTCTCTGAAAAGAATCTATCTCCAAATAAGAACACATTCTGAAGTACTAAGGGCTAGGATTTCAACCAGTCTTTTTCGGGGGAGGGGGTGAACAATTCAACTCATAACAATCCCTAAAGCAAACACTATGTTAAAGGGATAAAAGGCACTGATTTGTCAGTTCTGGGTCACATGAGCACCCCTAGAGCAGAAGTAGCCTCACCTCCATAAACCTAAGTGGTAAGAGTAAGAAAGGGCTGGCTCTCCGGGGGAGAATCCGTCTACTCTGCCAAAAGGAGAGGGAATCGATAGTGGGCACACAAAAACAATATTTATTACACCAAGTATCATTAAATCAAAATAAAAGCCAAAATCTTATGCACGTGCCTACATATGACACATGGCCTATATACAAACAGCCAAATCAATTACCAAATAATGCAGGTACTGTGACATTATTAACATGGGATTAGAGCTGTCACATTTCTCTCCAGGAGGAGGAATCTCACATCTTTAGCATCATTCTAATAAAGGGATATCCCATTTGGCTCTTTAGATGCCAACATGGGAGAGAGGAAATCTAACAGAAAGAAGATAGTATCGGACACCTGGGTGGCTCAGTCGGTTGGGTGTCTGCCTTCAGCTCAGGTCATGATCCTGGAGTCCTGGGATCGAGTCCCACCTCAGGCTCCCTGGGGCCTGCTTCTCCCTCTGCCTCTGCCTTTCCCTCTCTCTGTCTCTCGTGAATAGATAAATAAAATCTTTAAAAAAGAAGATAATATTGATGACCCACTGCCATCAGTTTCCAAAGAACAAAGACTCCGCAGTTGTGGGGCCAGGGACATGGTACCACTTTTTGGCCAGTATCTGGCCAGGGATGAAGGCGGGAAGGACTGCCCGTAAGGCAGGGATGCCAAATTCATACCAGGTGTCTTCCCATCCCCTCCTCTCTCATCCCAGAAAACATTAGGAATCAGTCAAGGTATTTATTCTCACTGAGCCTTGAAGGGACTTGGTAGAATCAGGGTTGTCCTCGTGTGTGTGTGTGTGTGTGACTGTGACTGACACACCCAGGAGTTATTGTAGTACACATCTTTGCACCCACAAATGGAAGCCCTATGCACGTCCTCCCATCAGCCTCCAGTAGCCTTTACCACAATCAGAATGGGCTCAGGAAGTTCAAGCCACTTGCCCTCCCATTGAGTCTTCTGAGTTATCTGCCCTTAAAAGAGTTTCCTGACCTTATCTATCTTATGCCCATCTTTGCTCCTGGAAGCTTATTTTATATACATACAAATATGCACAAGCTACATATTCACTCTTATATAGAGTGATATTTTAATATTATATAACAAATTCCTTGGCTCGGTATACCTCTCATCTAAATGAGAAACTGTCTTCTCTATGTGAGGCAATGTCACCTCATGTTTCTAAGTTTCCAGAGGCTCAGGAATGCATTTTTCTGACAACGGCTCAGGATACAGGCTGGTGTTTTGCCAGCTTGCTCACTGTTAGTTCATTTCTTTAATAGCATCGTGGTGAGAGTCTTTTCAGAACCCAGGGACTCCAGCCTCAACCCTTTCTATTAACTAAAAAACCCTGAATAACCCTCCATATGGTGCTGCCATGGCATTTGATAAATACCTTGCTGATTATTTATGTGGCTTTACACTTATTTTGACAGGCTGATCACATTAGTCTGTATTGCAACCAAACTTTTGTCACTGGGTTAAGTGATCTCCTGAATTTCTGCCACAGAAACTTGGGGAAAATGAGAATCAGGAATGTACAATCTAAAACAAAAGTAGGCAGCAGCCATTCTGAAAAGCAAGAAAAGGGACAAAACTCTATTAGAGCTCCTGGTGAATGTATTTGTACCTTCTGTCAGCACGGCTCTTGACTGTAAACTGCTTCAACTACCAGGATCAATAAAGGGCAAGGCCTGGAGATAGTAATTATGCTAATTGGTAGTGACTAGAAAACAGGCAGGCTGCAGGATAAGCAGACAGCATCTCCAGAGAAACAGACACATTCGTTAGGGAGGGCAAGATGTGGTGCCCTCCATGAGGTTTTTCCTGTAATCAGTTCACTAAGAAATGCCAAAGGTACTGGTGAACATCATTTAGGTTCTTACCTCAGTACATTAAATCAGGCACTTCTGAACAATAGCAAAGAAATAAAAGACTCAGCACCTGTCTTCAGGAAGCTTATAGCTTAACTTACCCTCCAACATTGCACAAGCACGTGTGTGCCCCCCCCCACACGCACGCACGTGCACGCACATAAGCTGAAAGTCATTTTCACTGTAAAAGGCAAGAACTGAGAGCATAAATACCAGGGTGCTATCAAGAGAAGGGACCAAAGTCAGATGGGATGAATCACAGAAGGCCTCTTGTAGGCACCATGTGTAAAGAGAGGCTTCGACTAAAGAGAGGATGAAGGCATCTCAAGGCCTTTCTCTTGATAAAGGAACTTAAGAATTCTGACACAGAAGCTGCATTGTAGTTGTAAAAAACATCTTATTAGATGTGGATGTAGATGTGAAAGCTCTCAAATTTCGTCTCCATGAATGTAACACGGATGCCATCTTGGAACCAGTTACTATACCAGTTAATCAAAATGTATGGGTAGGTATCAAAAGAATAGATGAGCTGGTTAAAATTTTCAATTAATGATCCTGCCAGGCTGCTATGAGATTCTGAACTTCTTAATAAACCTTGACCAGTAAAATTGTACACACAATTTTCTTTGATCACTTGAATTATATTGAAGGCTCAAGTATTAATAAAGTCTAAATAAAACTTAGCTAAATGCATGAAAATTTAGAAAGACTATTGGAACCTCCTGGCCCTGTAAATATCAAATTCATTTCTCTTAATTCCATCTTCCAATCATTAGCTCCAGTTATGAAAGAATCCTTTCCCCAGAAATTAGACTACAGAATAGTAGGTAAAATTTTTCTTTTATTTTTATTCCATGAAAGAGATGTAGGGAACCACAAATACTACCTACACTCCACAAATCATATTTTAGTGTTTAAGGAAAATTCTGACAGTTTTAAGTTAAATGGGTCGGATCCCAAGGATAAGATTCGCCACAGAGCCCCACACTTCCATACATATCTTTTAAAAAGAACACATAAACAGCACAGCGATGTCGGACACGGCGTATTTTGGAACTGTGAATTCTGTGCGCTTGGTCCAATGAAGATGGGTGGTATACAGAAAGAGATCTGAACTGAAAGCTGTGTTAATGAACAAGTCATCTCCCCTCCGAGGGCTGACTGCAGCTTCCACTGCGCAAAAGAGGTGGGGTGGGCAGGTCTAGCGTGACCGGGATTATCTCCCAGAGTTTTAGAGTTCTAAACACTTCCCAGCAGATACTGGAAACGGGAAATAAAAACATGTTTGCAGGGTTGCATAACTGCTACCAGCAGGGGGCAGCACTGCTTAGATAATCACTATTTTTGCCCTTCCTCCTTTAAGAAAACCCACAGGAAAAAAGGAATTTCATCCCTCAGTTCTTAGCAGCTCAATCCCATTCTAGTGGGCTAAAGCCAAGGAATGCCCTTGGCCCAAAAGATTTGCATTTTCAAGGCACCAACACCTCCCCAATAAGTGTGCCTACAACTCACATTTCCTGCGGACACTTCAGTGATATTACTTATGGTTGATTTTCCTTTTTATCTTTGCCTTATCTTTATTTTCTATTTGTTCGTTGTTGGGGGAAGAACCATTTTATAAGGAAACTGAAAATTTAAGACACATAGGAAGCTTTTGTCAATCTTTCTCTCCCCCAAATAAAGTCTCCTATTTGAAGTAGCATTTCAAATTGGGACTTGGGAGGCCCTCCTCAAGAAGGCAACACGTCATGCCATGAAGAGCAGAGATGAAAATATATCGTGGAAGGAAATGACTCTTCTTTTGGAAAAGCCATTAATTGACCAGTGCTGCCCCCTGCCGCTGAAAGGAAATGAGGCCGAAACAATGGAGTTCCTCTTTCTCTGAATCGTGTTTTATTTTAATGATGTAAATATTTATTGAAAAATTCAACTTGCTGGGGCGCCTGGGTGGCTCAGATGCTTAAGCGTCTGCCTTCGGCTCAGGTCATGATCCCGGGGTCCTGGGATCGAGTCCCGCGTCGGGCTCCTTGCTCTTTGGGAGCCTGCTTCTCCCTCTGCCTCTCTCTCTCTCTCTCTCTCTCTGTCTCTCATGAATAAATAAAAATCTTTAAAAAAAATTCAACTTGCTTAGAGCCTAATACAAAACTGCATCTTCCGATTAATTCTTAAAGCTTGGATTTGATAGTAAGATTAATTTTAGCCTTATTTACAAGATAATTTAAAAATCACTAGAAAACATTTGCTCCATTTCGTAAGAATGTATTACTTGACAGTTAATTTTAATTCAGATTATATGATGGGCTTTCATTCTGGTAAATCACATACCCTTAAAATGTTTAATCTAAAATTAGAGACCATTTTCCATAAAACAAAATGTTTGGGAGCTTGAACATCTAAACATATTACCTAAAAAGCAACAGGGGCTTGTCATTGGAGAACTATAGTCACTTATGTGAAAGCACCTCTATTCACTTCCTTCTTTGTTTTCACCTTTCCCTTCCTTGGGCACTATTCCTATATGTGATAATTTCAGGCAAGGTTGCATGATGTGAAAAACTGCTTTGAACTAGCTATACCAGGATTTATAACCCAACTCTGCCACTTATAATTGGCTTGACCTTGAATATATTACATAACCATATTGAGCCTATTTTTGTCATCTCTAATACAGGGACAAATTTGATACCTATCGTATAAGGTCGTTAAGAAAATTAGTTGAGAAAACATGTAAAGCTGAGAAGTAAACACTCAGTAATGGCAGGTAGGGGACCTTCCTCAAGGAAGCCCATGATAGAAAGTCTCTAATATGTCTGTCATTAGTTCTTTCCCCCCTTATATGCACATACTATTCTTCACATCAAGAGCCAGAGCCTAATTCTCCTCCTCTGAATCTGGACCAGTCTTACTGACTTGTTTGACTGGTAGAAAGCAATGAATGTGACATTCTGGGACTTCCAAAACAAGGTCATAAGGAATCTTGAGCTTCTAAGATGGCAAGTCTCTTGGATGCTTGTTCCTGTGATGCTCTCTCTCAGAACCCAGCCCCCAGGCCAAGAAGCCCAAGCTACATGGAGAGGCGAAATGTAGACATTCCAGCTGACAACCCAGCTGAGCTCCCAGTCAACAGCCAGCATCAACTGCAGGCCACACAATGGGCCATCTTGGACATCTAGCACACAGGGGCCTTTAGACCTCTCCAAATTCAGTCCTTATCTGACTGCAGCCATATGACCGATCCTGGACAAGAACTACCCAACTGAGCCCAGCAAATCCACTGAATTATGAAGGATAATCAAAAATTGTATTTCAAGCCACAAAATTTGGGGATGGTTTGTTATGCATGCAATGATAGATAACTGGGAGAAAGCTACAGGGAATATTCCTATTTTAAAGAGCCACTAGTCAAACCCAGAGAAACAGCTGGGAGGGAGGGACTCTTATTATAAACATTTATCTGTAATTCACAATTGTGTTCCTCAAGTCACTGTGTCACAACTTCCAGAAAAGCTCAATTCAGTTTTTGAAGGGACATATGGGAATTCAATAAATATTGGTTGGAGGAATGAGGGAATGAGCGAATGAATGTTTTCTATCAGTTCTCTAGTAGAAAGTAGCTAATGGCCAGCAGTCAATCAAGAAGTTTTATTAGGAATCTATTATTTTGAAGCCATAAGCCACATTCTAAGAAGTTCAAGTCTTATAAATATCAAATAAAAGAACATTAGAAATAGTGATAATGTGCAAACTTGTTCTGCAGGAATGGAACGGACAGAACATGGATTCGAGATGAAAAAATGCACTTGGGTTGGTAGACTAAGGAAAAGTCTTTTGGGATTTGGGACCCACACTGGACCCAGAAGTTTGGGTGGATGACAGAAAGGGCATTTTGAGTGGGAAGATGTCTCGGAGACAGGGCCAAGAGGCGGAAGTACAATGGGTAAGGAATAGAGATTCTGTGTTGGAATTAATACTTTGAATGTGAATAAGTGCCCAATATACAGAATGAACACCAGTCAATAAGAGGCACAAAGCTGAACGTGATCAGTTGCCCCATCAGGACCATAAGAGACTCTGAGGTCCCTTTGTTGGAAACTCAGTGTGGACCTGAGAGAAGGAGGTCAAGGAGTGAGCTGGGACATGGGCTGAGAAGTCTGTCCCTTGAGCTTGGAAGTGTGTGGGATGACCTACATCTTGATCCCTTGACCTAAAATCTGCACCTGAGAGAACTGGAATGGGGAGGGGGGGGGCCACTCACTCATGCCAAGGAGTGTCTCATAGTATGAGAATGGGGCACCACCATTCATGGGTATTGTCATGGGCATTTTCAAAGTATCTTCATTATCATTGTTATCTCATTAAACCCTGTGAAGCTGGTAGAAGAGAAAGGTCCAGTGTTGGTGTGGCCTGTCCAAGGCCACCTAACTAGTTGGTGGCCAGCCCAGACTCAGGTCTTCTGCCTACAGGTCAGGTTCACACCAAACCCTCTGCCCTCTCCAGATTCTACTGTGCCTGGAGCCCACCAGTGTCTCCAAATGACCTTGTTTACAGCACAAAATAATGCTATGAGTCTGTTCTTTAAAGCTATCTGAGAAATGGCATACCACTTTTGGTTAGAAATAGTGATACTGATTGCTAGACCAAAATAGAGGATGTCTATCACTGAAATAATTCAAAAAGCTATTTTTGTGGGTCACATTCTATGTGATAAAAACTGTCATTTTAGTTGACTTTAAAGGACACATCCCTCTGTAAATCCATACGGTGTACTGTATTCTTGGCTGAACGTGACACCTTCCACAAAGAGTAAATAAATGACTCTGATTCAGAGTGGAGGGAGCACAGATAAATAAAGTTGACAGTTCACAGAAGAGGTCTTCATTACTAAATTATTTGGGGAGGTTTTGTAAGTCGGGAAAACTAATCTGCAACTAATGCTTCTTCGGTGCCACTTATCCTGTATTCATCTCCCCACACTGACTATGAAAGAACAAGCCCACAGAGTTTTACCTCGCCATCATCAATTACAAATATGTCCTTTTTTTTCTCTGTGTGTGAAATTGCATTTCTTATAAATTGCCCCGTGCCGGTGCCTTGTGAAATACACATCCCATTTCCCGAGGCATCTGTCTGCCTTGGACAATGAGGGACACCCACCCTATGGGTGCTCTTAGAGCCAGGCTGGCCCCACGTGTGGTCCCACATGGGTAGGAGGGCAGGGAACCTGGGAGGCCACGTGCCTGGTCATGAAACTATCCTTCCACCTTCTATGCTATTGATCTGTAAAGGCTGCTTGGCTTGCAAGAAGCTGATGGCCACAGACACAAATCAAACCTGACTCTCTTCTGCCTGGCTTCTAGAAAAACACCTTTATGAGCCTCTGTAGCAGTAAGGGTCAGGGATCTGCTGCAGCCTGGTGGCAGGAGGGCTGGCATGCACGGCGGGGAGAGGCAGGAGCCCTTTCTGCATGCCCCCTGGAGACTAGTTCCCGATGAGAAGACCTTCATGCTTGGGGCCAGCAGCTCAGAACCTAGTCACTGCACATGACTCAAAGATCTGAAAGGATTGTGCCTTTCCTATCCACCTTTGCCGGATGACACAGACAGTTGATGTTTATGGAGAAATTTTTATTTTGAAATCTAAGAGACCATCTGAGCAAGTCTACAGTAATGCTTACAACAAAATGGACTTAAACATAACCACTTAAACTAACTTTAAACATTGGTAGCTGCATAGTTAGATGATCTGGAAGAAAGACATAGTCTATGAAGACCAGCTGTATTTTCTCTTTTTATTCTCATGCATGGCTCCATGTAGGTACTCTGGGTAGGAAAACCTATGGAATTTGCTTCCCTTTATAAATTGCGTGTGCCGAATAGAAATGGCTTAATGGAGTACAAATCAGATCATTCCTGTCCTATTTAACTACTTGTGTTTGGTTTGGTTGTGTTTTAATAATTCCAGAAAGGGCACATCTAACACTTGACATAACGTTTTTATGTAACACTTGTGCTTCCTCAACCAGAATGAGTCTTTTGAATTTACTAGAAACTAAAAACATTATCAACTATTTGATCAGGTTATGCTTAAAAGAACACAAATTCGCCAACATTCAGATTACTCAAAGCCCTAGTTTTCTAGGAGATCAATATAGAGGTATTTTTAGGCTCAGTGCATAGAAATGGCTTACTTTTACACCCTTTTCTACTGTACGAGAAAAAAATGTAGTTGGATTTCTTAGTGTTCTCTAAATTGGGGGGCTACTGTTAAAGAGACAGAGGATGAGCCTTGGTAGAGTTGGCTATTGCATTTGAAAGGAGGCGGTGGTGTCCCTTCATGAGAGTTGAAGTTAGGGCCGGCCCTGGTGTTCTGCCTCTGATGTGCAGGGTGAGGAATTCCTGTTACCTCCATCGTCAGGTGACTGCAGGTGCTGCTGTGACTCCAAATCATGCCATGATTTCCAAATCAACCCTCAGCCTTACCCTAGACACAGAGGGAGCAACTGATTTGGCATTAGCCCCATGCTCACGGAGCTCCAACCTCAACTAGATGGTCTCACAGTTGCATCACACGCCCAGTATCAGAAGCCATTCCCTTCCTTCTCTTGCCTCCAACCTAGACAGGACTTAGCACATCCTTTTAAATAACACCTTGCACCTTATATCGGAAAGAGACGTGGATCTCATTTTCAGCTCGCTCAGTTTTAATACCTGCACACTAATGCTTCCAGGGGCAATAGCCAAATTTCCTACACTGGGCGCAGCAAAGCTGGAGATTGCAAATCCTCTAACTGGCTTGCACGACTTTGATTTTAACTATACCAAAAAGACATTTTTGTCCCCTTGAATATTACCAGCTGTTGGGTTGAACTCAACATATTCAAGAAAACTGTAGCATTAGAATTCTCCAGCAGTGAATACTAGTATCTGATAAAAACAATATTTCCCACCCTCCCCCCAAGAATGGCCTTTGGTGGTGGCAAGATGATCAATTTAAGGGATTCTCTTTGTTATGGTTTAACTCCCCCTGCCGCCCACTCCATCCTAATTGCCTCTGCAATATGTCCTTCAGGTATATCTATGGCACTTTAGCACAAAGTAAATAGTAGAAGTCCAAAAGGAATCAGAGTGAAGTTCAGAGGAAAGGAAGCATAAGACAGAATGCTAAAGCCTGATTTTAGTGTAGACTTTGCCAGAGAGTTAAATGATGTCTTTGTGGCCCAAATATGTTGAAACTTTAAGTAGTAGGCTAAGAAAATACACTGGGAATTGGAATGACATAATGAACTAGTCTGCCTTAAACGTGTTATGAGAAGGTTCTGGAAAAGATGGGATAGCTACATGGCAAAGAAGAGGGAATTGGAGACTTCAAATCCTGACCACCACTATCTTTGATCATCAGAAACAGGGTTAGGGTGCAATGTAAAAAAAGCACTAGGATTGTATCAGCACAAAACGGAACCAAATTGTATACTTGAAGAGTCTATAAAATTGCTAAGAGTCGGTTACAAATTTGACGTTGATCTGTTTAGCAACTATGGCCAAGAAATTTAGACCCTGTCACTGCCACACATTTCATCCTGCATTTTGTTTGACTTCTCGTACGGGTGGCTTTGATTGCAGCAAAATATTGTGAGATCATCAGAAACAAAAAGGCTTTCGAAACAAAAGGTGACTTATTTGAGTGATCATTTTAACCTCTCTTTCTTTAAGGGAGGGGCTAAGGAGAGAGAACAATACAGTTGAGAGGTACTACCTGATGGAACGCAGAGCAGGGACAGGCCCTGGCACATCCACGCCTGGCAGGAGTGGCCCAGGAGACTGGCAGCCGTGTCTGTCCGAGGGCCTCATCCACATATAGATGGGGGTTGTCAAGTTCCAGAGACTTATTCTGCTCTTGATATTATGCCTTGTAGTTTAGGTAAACTGCCATGGATGGGCCATGATGCTCAGGACCCAGTGTCCCAGTACGCTGATTTTTTTAGGCATGAACAACTGAGAGAGATTGTCTTCTCAATATTCCTTTTTCAGTGTCTTGAAATGAATCTACCACTAGTTTTTTCTATCTTAAAAAGTGAGGTGTAATTCAGAGCAACATATAAGGATATATGAATTACTAAGAAAAGAAATATCAGCCAGATAGCATTAGATATCCATTCTCTTCTGGCCTTCAACCATTGTCAATCACTTTTTATTTAACCTTAGCAAAGCTTCTGTGCTTATATAAGATAAAGCGATTAGACTTTCTAACCTACATGTAGTCGAGTCTTGTCTGTATCTTCTCATTGGCTCTAGCACACAACAACTTTTACCAACTTTTTATCCAAGGATCTCTTACATATTCTCTCTTAAGACACTGTTTTACCTCCCTATGGAAAAAAAAATGTGGTTATTTACAACTTAGAAAAGAGCATCATGATGTAATGGAAAGGGCATGGACTTTGAAGCAAATCAAACTGGGTTTGAATCCTGGTTGAATATTTAAATGATCGTGACCATGTTATTGAAACTTTCTGAGATTCTTTTTTTTTTTTTAAGATTTTATTTATTTATTTGACAGAGAGAGACACAGCAAGAGAAGGAACACAAGCAGGGGGAGTGGGAGAGGGAGAAGCAGGGAGCCCAACCTGGGGCTCGATCTCAGAACTCTGAGATCACAACCCGAGTCAAAGGCAGATGCTTGACCGACTGAGCCACACAGGTGCCCACTTTCTAAGATTCTTAATCTGTAAAAATGATATGAGACCATGCTTGATTGCTGGACAATTAAATGAAGTAAGTAGTATATAAAACTCCCAGCACCTAGAGAGGTTGTCATCTTCACTACCACCACATCAACCATCTCCACTCATTTCATTAGTACAACCACTGCCAACCGAGTGACCATGGGAAACCCAGGTAACACTCTGGACCTCCGCTTCCTCTTCAGCAAACAAAGGTAACAATATCTACCTCACAGGGCTCTGAGGATAATGAAATAGGATCATGTGTAGAGAGCTAGGAGCATGGCGTGTAATTCAAAACTTGTCCCTCTTTTCCCCTCTTTTTTAGCAATAGCAGGGAACTCTCCAAGCCCTCGTCATTCCCAAGCTAATAGTTCACTCTGATCCTGAGATTAGATTAGAGCCTGCGGGGTCACCATAGATGTACTCTAAGTTGGACCTAAGGTCCAGCTTTGTGTCCAGAAAAGATGCACACTCTACTACCAGTCTCTCCGGGTCTGAATCAGTCTTGAGGCCACAGAGGAAGAAAAACATGTGTGCAGCTCATGGATATTCCCCTGAGTGAGGCTCTCTCTTCCTTCAGGGACCCTTCCTGGCCAATGCCCCATACAATAAATACCCCTACACCTTTCTGTCAGGCCTTGCCTGGGCGTCTTCTCTGTTTGCTCAGTGCTAAGAGTGTCTTTCCTCCTACTGCTACTTATCTCCTGGCCTTTCCTGTTGAAAATGGACTATCTTCCCATGCATACTGGGATCTTATAGTGACCCCCAAGGGCAGCCTGATGCAGGACAAAATGCCCCTGACCACAACAACTTGACAGTTCTCATGTCCTTCAACGGCCGGGGAAACAGTAGATTAAAATGAAGACATAGTCTCAACACATATGTTTTCCCCACCAGCAACGCGGACCATTCATCATCCTTCTGAAAACACAGGAGGTTCCTCCTCTCTATGCTTGTATGGCTTCCTAGGGTGGGGAGTAAATGCTTCCTACCAGCTTTTGGTGCTCACTTAAGGTTCAGTGTGTTTACCGTGTTCACCCATTGATGGATCATTTAGGGAAAACCAAGGAGTATCCCATTTTATCTTGTCAGATAGGCTCCAATGTGCATGGCAGGGCCTATGACTATTTTTCCATTTTTATTTTTTAAGCTGCATCTGTCAGTGGCCCCAGAAACTATTTGGAAATGGACATAGGCATTATGTACAGTAAATTTCAGGAACGGCTACACTTGACATTGGGAGAGAAAGGCCAGATTGAGTTATGGGGTGAGTACGTCATGCTCATCGTCTTAGGGGGCCTCTGATAATTGATCCTAAATGGATCTTTTTCTCTGCCATAGAATTTTATTTGGTCAGGATGTGCTCTCTATCTTTTATTGTCCAAAAGCTAAAACTGCAATGAACATGATAACTACTTCTAATTCGGAAATTTCACCATCTATTGTTTCAACCAGTGTCACTTAACCCTATAGAGTCAGAAAACAACAGCAGTAGATTGCACATCCTAGAGCCCCGCCATGAGGGTCAAGGTGATGCCCAAGGCTTCCAAGTGACCTCGAGTCCAGGAGTAAAGTTACAGACAACACTATCTCATTGTCTACTTGTAAGTCCAGGGACATGACTCTACCTGCTCATATAGAAAAAAATTTTTGACGAGTTGATGTTTGCCCTCGGAATGAGTAGTTGATATGAAGCCATGTCCTCAAACTCAGATGAGAACTAAAGGTAACTTGATTTATATTTCCTTTATAGCAATTCTGAGCCCCCCATGCATTTTATTTTTGTCATTGTTAGACTCTCCTCTCCTTCCTGGGGCTGCACCAGATTCAGGAAGGGTTATATGGTGTCTTGGGGCCTTGGCTGTGGGGTCTGTCATGGTCTCACCAACACCCACTGCCCAAGCCCCCAGTGGGTTTTGACAGTCAACAGTTCTTAGCTGCTTCCACGCCCTCTGGAGGCATGGGGATCTTTGTGGAAGCTGTGAGCCCCAGTCCTGCAGTTTCTCCTCCCTGGACACACCACAACTCTTCCTCCCGGGGAGTCCTCTGCCTCCCCATGGCAGAACCAGGGAGCCACCCTTCCCTGGGACCTCAGGACCTGTCCCTGCCTCCAGACCAGGAAAAGTTCTTCCTCATATGAATGAGCCACCACACCTCACGGAGACCCATTTCTCAAAGACATTCTGCTCCTCTCTTCAAATTCTATCTTCCTTTTAGGAATTAGGCTTTTAGAAAACAAAAGCCAGGAAATCTTGCTGGCAAGTTCTGGCTCCTGCCACCCTAAGGCAATGAGGCACAGAGAGAAAGAGGAAAGATACAGAAAGGGAGAAGGAAGAAAACCCTCAATTAAAACCACCAGGCATTTGTTAGTAACGTAGATGGTAGCGCTCAATACAGCACTGCATTCCTTATGAGGGTCTAACCTTATCTTCAAGAACCAGAAGGAACATTGTACGAAGAGAAGGAAACTGTGCCCTTGACTTCCTGTGTTTGTGCAAGGGAGTGTGGGGGACGGAAGGTGTATTTTCAAGGCATCACCGGTTCATCCTCTACAGATTACCCTTAATATCATTTTAATTTGTTGGAAAAGGTAAACCAATTCTGCCTCCTTTTCTTCTTGTAAATCATTTGTGAAGGAGTAAAAATCACCAAAACCCAAAAAGGCTCTCTTAACTGCTCTCTGTGAAAAAGATGCCTAGAGTTTGCCTGTGGCATCAGTTTTGTGATCCAGTGACATTAGATGAGTCAGTCAGAGGCCAAAAGGGGCTGAACTCGTGTCCCTCAATTTAAGAAAACACAGTCTGTAAAACCTCACGCTTGCAAAATATTGATGTGGCAGATGGTTTTAAAGCAAAAGCTGTTTTCCCCTTCACAAGTAGAGGTGCCAAGGATTCCTTTAAGTATCAAGATGTCCTTGAATTTTTTAAAAATATGATATAATTTAGAATCATGGGTTCTTGTAGTTTTTCAAAAGCCTATCTATTTCTTAAAGATACGTACATCCATCCTCAGTCAAGTGAATGGTAAGCCAGAGAAAACATGAGATTTCACCAATGGGGAAAAAAAAAAAACTCCCTGCCAAATTTAAATAGTTGTTTCAGATGTTTGGGACAGTTGCACAATACTCAAATGACTCATCCCGTCCACAAACACAGTTAGAGGTGGACCGGGCCATGAGGCAAGACCCGCAAAACAGGTTTTGATGGCGCAGTGGTGCTTGGGGGCGGTTACACTAAGTGCAGCCCTCCTTGGCTTCCAGGGAGGAAAAGTAAATAAGCACTCCTACATGGCCCCCCAAAAGAACCCTCTTTCTCCTTCTGAATAGTTACTATTCTGTGGCCATTTTTTTTTTTTAATTTCCCCAGGTCTCTTAGTTTGTAAATATTTGTTTTTATGCATTTAAGCAGTTACTCTGACAGGATTGATCCTAATCTTGGGCACCAAGGAAATGGAGAAAATGTACAAGATGTAAATAATTGCTTTCCTGGGTAAAATGATATAAATCTAAGCATTTTAGAAAGCTCTCCCCATATTAAAAAGAGGGGGAAAAACATCTCTGGGCAAGAGAAGAACTGGAAAAGTGGTATATTTTGTGTTGAAACAACATGGTGTTGGTTTTTGATGTTCCACACCAGGCTTTGGAGGTAAAGCTCAGCCGTTGACCATGGTTATGTTTTACTGTAAAGGGCCACTGCTCACTAAGTCCTATGTAACTAGAAACTCTCAGAGAAGGAAATGTCATTAGAATACCCAGGGGAAGGTTTATCAAAGGATACACAGTTTGTGCATTTGAGTTTTGCTTTTCATCATAAGCTTTGACAGCTTCTTCGGTTCTAAATATCCAATGTCTTGAATGTGTAAAGGTCATAAGACCATAGAAAGAAATGACCAAAATTCTTCCAGGTCTCTACTCTCAGATTTTATTTAGACTCTACTTTTCCTTTATCCTTTAGCTTGCAGGCATGGTAGGTATGGGGTGTTAGACTTACAGATATGTTTCTTTTGCATGGTCATTCAAGTAATCAGTATTAATGAAGATGGGAATGTTTGATGTCTGAGTTATGCCTACAATTTTAAGTAAGGGTATTTTAAGGAAGTTATTTCTTCTCCTGTCTCTTGTAAGAAAAAAAATGAGAAAATTTGAAGCCTATGTATCTTTGTGCGGCTGTTTAAGATCAAAGTTTACCTGTTCTAACAGAGCACACAGAGGATGGATCATTTAGTAGCTTTCTTTGGTTAATTTCACCCACAAGAATGCCAAAAGTTGTCTCCCTGAACTTGCCACCTCATACTTGCATTCCAGATGTCCACTCTTGTGTTACTGTGCACACCTTCAAGTGAGCTGGGAGATTTATAATTACCCGAGTCTTCCATGAAAGAAAAATGCCAGAAGTTACCTACACCACCCACTGTAGGATTGTTCTTGGCATGGGGACTGAGGTGTGGTGAATTTGTGCATGGCAGTGTGAGTTGTCATGTGTTAGTTAAGTGGCAGTAATGCTAGGGGGTACTTTTCATCTTGGAGTTATGTTATTAACTCCTTGAATGAAACATATCTTGGTTTTGAATCATAACCATGGGAAATGCCTCACACCCATCTTACCTTAACATATGTAAATTCCATTTCTCCCAAGACTCTCAGCTATGAGAGAATGCAACCGTCAGTATCATGAAAGTAGCTCGGCTGAAATGTTTGCTTCCCTGTGCTCTGTCACTTGAGCAGTTCAAGTGACACCTTTGACAAGGCAGAGCAAGAAATTTATCCCTTCAGTATGGAGCCTTTTGCAAGGGAGGCTGAGTTTTGGAGCAAACTAATGGTGAGTTGAATGAAGTATTTAAATATCAAGGGCATCATACTGGGCATTTTCCTTGTAGCTTTTCATAAAATTAAGAGGAATTTATAATCAAAGGATTGTAGTCTTGTTCATTGTTTTAAAGTGAAACATGCCTTCTACATACCAAACGGTATTAGTGATAAATGACTGTGGGTAAATTGTTTGGGTATAAATGTTTCTGATTTTATTGATGAACTGTACTGAACAGCTTGTGAGCATGTAAGACGTGACCTTATTGAAGCAATATGACTCACTGACAGAAAGGAACTGTAAAGTCAAGCTAGGTTTTTAACACAAATGAAGAACTTCTTGGAACTCTGTGTTGGATTGTTACTTTTGATTTTCTTTAAATGTACTTCTTTTAAGATTTTATATAGACACAGGTATGCAAATACATATATAATAATTATGATATGTATTATGATCAGAAGAGCATGATTAAGGAGCATACTAGTGTCTAAAACTAATTTTTATGATTTTTTGACCTGGAAATACTCAGACTGCTGTTTCCCTTTATGTTACAAAGAACTACTGAGTTTATTCCACATGAACTGGTCAAGTCCTGAGAGCCTCACAGAATGGTCCAGATTCCCCAGCCTCAGTTGACCCTGACTCATCATCTCATTTTAAAGTTGAATAAACAGGGGCACCTGGATGTCTCAGTTGGTTAAGCAACTGCCTTCGGCTCAGGTCATGATCCTGGAGTCCCGGGATCGAGTCCCGCATCGGGCTCCCTGCTCAGCGGGGAGTCTGCTTCTCCCTCTGACCCCCCCCCCATGTTCTCTGTCTCTCCATCTTATTCTCTCTCTCAAATAAATAAATAAAATCTTTAAAAAAAATAAAATAAAAAAATAACGTTGAATAAACTGAAGTCCCCCTTACTTGAACAACCCAGAGTTGGGATACAAGATCACAGACTCCAACCCCAGCCCAGTGCTTTTTCAGTTAGAATATCTCCTGTCCCACGGTATAACTTTTCATTTTGTTTTCTCCTTTCTAATATAAAGTTGAACTTCATTGGAAATAGAAGATTCTGTCACAACCATAGGCAATTTGTAAATTGGATGGTATAAGAAATTCTCTTCTGGTGGAAGCAATGTGACCCATCTGTCTTTTCTATGGAAGTATGACCTGTGTTACCTTCTTTTATGGCATGAAGTTGACTTCAAGAGCAATTAAAACATTGGATTCTAAAGTAATAACTTCTATTAAAGAATGCTCATCATCCCTGATGGTCTTAGCTTTTAATGTTATATCTAAGATGGCAAGTCATATTATATACTTTTAGAGAAAGGGGGGTAGAAAATACTGTACTGTCCCCAGGCCTAACTAAAAAAGCACAATTTTCAGATGAATATTCAAGCTTTTCAGACATCAACCTTTGTTTATCCAAGTCATTCATTCATTTATTTAGCAAGCATATTGACCAGTTGTATTCTGGAAACTGAACCATTTCTATGCTCTTGTGATATTTAGATTTTTAAAAATTCCTTTGTTTTTATTAGGAGCTCACTTTCGACAAACTATGGAAAAATAAAAGGAATTTTTTTCCTGCCTGCCCTCTGGGCAAAAAGGAAGGTCAGCTCCTGGGGGCTGAGAGTTGATGTTGCACAGGTCTCATTGGCTCCAGGGTCCTAAGACAGCCCACAGGGCCCCGGCAGAAGCTGGAGTGCAGGAAGTACACCATGAGATGAGATGAAGGCATTGGTCCTCACCCCTTAGACACCCCCAACCCCCTCCGCAAGCAGATTCCCAGTCACAGGAGAGAATATCAGAATTGTAAGGTAAACAGCTATCATGCAAACTCAAGCTAGCTTGTCATTCTGTTAAACCTTGATTACCCAAACTGCCATTTTGAAAATTCTCTCCTCATTTGGAATTTCTTCAGTCCCTGGCTCTGTCTCTGCCACTACACGTTGTCACCCATTCCCTTGGCAGGTCAGTGGCCACTTACCCCCAGGGCAGTGGCCTCAGAGACTGCCATAGGTTGCTGGCAGCAACTCAGCAATCTCTCATGGGCTCCGTCCAGCCTGCGCTGTGGATAAATTACCCGCCAGCTCAGACACCCAGGGGCAGGTCCAGCCCAGGGCAGGAGGAACTGAAATCCATTACAGTCCATAGCTGCTCCAGAGATGGAGTGAATCAAAAGAAATGGAGTTTTGAAAAGCCTGTTTATTTCCAGGGTCTTTCTATCGTACTTAACACACCCAACCTCTCTCCTGGTCAGCAGGTTGTTATCTTAACTGCATAGATGGTGAGACATAGAGATTTAATGATGGGCTTGGTACTGTTAGTGAGCAGGGTGGAAGTGAGAAATATAAGCCTCTGCTGGCAGAAGATGGCAACTTCATACATAATGTGGGATGTTCTGTCTCTGCCTTCTCTGCCCGGAGGACCAGAATAATTTCTCCATCCAGAGCTCGCCGGTTGCTCTTTGTTCTTAGTGCATCTGAGTGTCTTCCCTCTTGCAGAATGCTTGTGTGGCTTAGATGTTCACTTCCGTGCTGGACATAACTGGATAATGCTTCTCTCAAGTTCAAATTCACGAAGCTCAAATTCAGGAGTTGCCTCCAAGTGCAGCTTCAAATCCCCAAGGCTGTGTGCTGTTCAAGGACAGCTGATGGATCAAGTCCCTGCCCAGCACACAACCTAGCACAACAGTTAACAGTTACACAGGCTCATTTCAACAAGGACGGACTACATACGAGGGTGCACTTGGCTGTGGATGCAATGGACAGTCGGCAACAGCCAGCGGTGGGCATGATCTTGGGGAAGGGGACAGTGGTAACTGGTAAGGTAGTCCTGAGTGATTATCACCGCCTGAGAGACCCAAACCATCTTTTTTTTTTCCAAGCCTAAAACCCTCATTTGCTCCCATCTTCTTTCTCCACATGAGCTCATCTGAACAAAGCATCAAGCAAGTGCTCACTGAGTTCCGCCTCTGTACTGACTCCATTGTTTCTGCAGAGACAACAGAGGGAGAAGACATGCTCTTGACTTGTGAAGGTCAAAATATAATTAAGAGACAAGATATACATACATGAAACAATTAGAGGACAAAAGAATATGTGATTGAGTGGCAGGGTGCATAGTTCAGACATTAAATGGAATAGTGTTTCTGAAGTGACAATTGTCAAAGAAGGCTTCATTAGGGAAATGATCAAGAAGGACGATTGGATTTGAAAAGGAGAGGGGCAACCACATGAAGGGGATGGTGTTCAGTAAATGATGGGAGACAGAAACAGCCCTGGGGGTGGAACAGGACTGAGTTTTGAACAGGAAATGCATGTGAGGGACTGAGGAGGGAGAAGGTTGAGCAGATCCTGGAGAGACTGGAAGGCCAAGCCAAGGAGTTTGGACCTGGTAGGAAATGAGAGCCATGCAAGGTCTTGGAATAGTGGAACAGCACGATAAAAGCAGTGTGTAAGGAAAATTATTCTATCCAGGTACATCAGATTCTGAAGATTCTGGAGGCCAGTTAGGAAGCTATTGTTACCGGACCTAAACAGGAGATGACAGTGGTCCCAGATTAGAGTGGTACAGGCAGAATAGGGACAAAGAAGCATATTTCTAAGGGAAACTATGAAACACTCATTGATGAACGGTATCCTGTACTATGCAAACTATGGCTATCTCATGGAGGTGACAGTCTGTCTTTGCTCAGAATAGAAGAGAAGTCCAACACTTCTCCTTAGATCTACTCCTAAAGCCAGCAAACCTTTCTCATGCCTCCTTCCCTGTTCCCGGAGTTAACCAAACGCTCTCTAGAAAATTCTCCAAAACACCAGTACCCATCCTGACAGTTCAGGCCAAAGCTTCTCTTCCAGACAACACTCCTGCCACCGAGAACACTCTCCTCCCTCAGAGCTACCCCTCTCTCACAGCCGGGTTCATGACATTGAGGTACAGTTCCTCGGTTCTCTTTCTTAGCTGTTGTCGAATGTGAAATACCTTTCTTCCATCTCCCTCACTGTCTTAGTTTTATTTCTAGTTAGTTTAGTCCTCACATCTGTCCCCTCTCTGGCTTTATTCACATCAGTTTGCCCAGTGATATCTGGTTCCTTGGCAGTACACTTCAGTGTGAGATGATCAACTTTGCCCTGCATAGACATGGTTGTATTTAACCTAAAGTCTCTCCTACCTACAGGGAAAAGAGGTACACAGTTCACCTGATAGTATGAAAGAGGAAACAAGTTAGAAAGGTGAAGAGCATGTTTTGACTGACAAATCCCAGATAGATTTCAAGGGAAATTTTGAATCATAGAAGGTGAAGAACTTTAAGAGATCACACACATGTTCTATTTGACCTGCAGAGTGTTTTTTAAGTTGTTTTCTTTTCATCTTTGAGCCAATATTTAAAATTCAGAAGATTTGACATAACAATCCAGAAACATGTTTCCTTGAAAAAAAGAATCAGAGGATGTGGCAATAATCAGCTGGAGTTGAGTATCACCATCCCCTGTAGATGCGGCATGCATTCTCTTCCTCAGCTACATTTTTGCATACTTATTAGGACCTGTAGACATTTGAGTTTTGAGTTCATGACCCAACTGATTTCTTGTTTTATAGAAAAGAGAAACTGAGGCACAGAGAGGTTGAAGAACTTTTCCAATATTACCCAAGGGGTTGGTAGAAGTATAGGGATTATAACTGAGCTTTGCTAGGACTCCTTGACCCTCTTTTTTCTGCCTTTTGGGACCGTAGTTCTTTCCTGAATACAAGACCAGAAAGGTTGACAAGCTGGAGGAAGACAAAGGCTTGCACGTGGGAATATGCTCATCAGCTGAAAGGGACACTGAACAGGAGTTCCTGAGAGCAGGAATTGGGGGAAATCGAGAATAATAGTATTTCTCTACCACGACCTTGGATGTAATTTTATTTTACTCTATCGTACTTGCTACTTATAATTCCAAGAAGTGACATGTTTCATAATTAGCTTTTCCCCTTTATTATGATCTCTTTACTTAAAAAAAAAAAAGTGCAGTTGAAAACATGGCAGTTGTCATATAACATTGTAAGCGTTCGTATTGAAAATGTCCCAAATTTCTAAATGAAACTCACTGATAAAAACTATTTGTGTGTATCTTCTTGTCCACTTTTCTGAGTTCATTTCATGTCCTTAGACCTCTGGCTTGCCCCTGTAGAGTCTCCATCTTGAATATGTTAAAATGACATTGGCACTTGGCGAGAAGCTAGCAGGCTCCCGCAGACTCAGCCGGGCTGTGATCTCCACAGGCTCACGGGGCGGGCGGGAGGGGGCTGCGATCATCCTGCTTATCATTATTGATGTGGCTTCAGCGACCTCTGATGCGTTTCTGTCCAGTGTGATTCTGGATGCCATTCAGAAAACACCTGCTGTAATCCTTGCAAGAAATCTGGGTGTGTGCCAAGGCCGGGGGATTGGTGTCGCTCCTGAACAAACGTGAAGGTCAGCCTCTTGGCTCTCCTTTGGTAGTTATTTTCATGAAAGTCAGAATTCTTTATTGAGTGAATGTTAATACAGACCCAGCACAGACTGGCATTTCTACTTCTTGCGGAGTAACATTTGAAATCGGCTTTTTATCTAAAATGGCAGATGAGTGGAGATTTTGCAGGGCATTTGGAATTAGAAGATGCATAGCAAACAGATTCTTTGTGTTCTCTGAAATACAGGAAAGCTTAAAATTAAAGTTGGGTCTCTACTTTCACTACTTCACCCTCATCGTCCTCAAAGGATCTGTGCCTCTCTAATTGCTTCCTTTTCTTTTGGGGGAAGAGCCTTTCTTTCTCCCCCTACCCCCAACCCTTGAAGCCTTTGGCTGATGGAACAGGATCACTTCCCTACATGGGTGAGGATGTTTCCACCCTACCATTGATGCTATTGTTTTCAATACAGGTCCTACATTTCTATCTACTATGTGCATATGTGAGCTGTAAATGAGAGACAAAAACTCTGTAGAGGTGTTTGACACTGAGTCCACAGAAGTTTCCATACATAAGAGTTTATCGGATCTGAGGCCACCTTGATAAAATGTGATCTAATTGATACAATAAATTGACTAATGACAGTAATAACCAACACATGTTACATGTTTCCTAGGTGTTGGAAACTGCGCTACGTATTTCATGGGTATTATCTAATTTAACCTTCATAGTTGTCCCTATATCCCGCTAAATGAATGCAATAATAGTCTGTGTGAGTAAAGGTTGAGTTTTAGGCACACAGTTTAAGAGGGATCCCAGCAAATTGAAGGACACGGCAAGGTGGGAGCGGGGCCAGCTAGAGAGGGCAGAGATTCTGGAACCTGAGCCTACGCAGGGTCTCCCTGAAGGCCAGTGAAAGGACAGATTGCTGGACCCACCACTATGTGCCTCCTCAAGAGTTTCTGATCCGGGGGGTCTAAGGCGGGACCCCAAAAGTTGCATTTGTAACAAGTTGCCCAGTGATGCCAGGGCTGCTGGTCCAGGGAGCCCAGCTGGGCTAGAGCTCAAAACCGTACCTAACATGGGGGGAGCAGGTCACGTCCCCCAGAATGTTTACCCTGGAGAAGACAATGCTCTGGGTTGCACAAAAGCCTCTTGCAGCCCATTCAAGGGCTGGAGGATGTAAGTGATAGCAAGGATTCCACCAGCGATGCGGGCCGTGACCTTGGCCAGTAGGTGTGGGTTGAGACAAACATAGGTGGAGAGTAAGGGAGAACAGATGGAGGGCACCGCCTGCAGAGGCAGCAAATCAAGGATGCTGGGAGGTGCCCAAGCAGAGGAGGGTGAAGGGTTTCTGAGTAAGGATTACAAACTGGGGGCCTAAGGCTGAATGCAGCCTGCAGACATGTCCGCAGCAAGCGTCCAGGGCCAGCAAGCGTTTCCTTTTAATGTGACGAGAGGCAGATAGCCTCTGGTGCCCCCAGTCCCTACCCCCTTTCCGTCCCCCTGAGCCATCCACTTGCACTCACCAGCCTGGCTACAGGTGGCCTGGATCTAAAGGCCACTGGCTAAAAGGTGACTCAGCAGCAGTGAAGTGCTGGATTAGGTATTTTTTGAAATAATCTGTCATCCAAACCCTAAAGAAGGAGAAGAAGGTCACTAGGTACGTCGATCCCCCGTTTGTTTGCCTGTAGGCACTGCACACGGAGAGGGAGGCCTCAGGACAAGCTGCCACATGGAAGCGGGTTCTCACATCACCAGGCAAGGTGTTATTCCCTGGTGGGGCTCTCTCCATCACTGCCCCATGCTCCCTCCCCAGTTTCTCCCTCCAGCGGCTTCCTCTGCTTCCATCTTATAGAGCTGACCACAGTGGCCCAAGAACCTAAATGGGAAAATACCGAAGAACTCTGGCCGAGCCCACCCATCCCCCCTCTCCCTGCGGACACCCCCCTCGGTCTGGCCGCCCTGTGTCCGGTGGGCTGTTCCCCTGCTGCGAGGCCAGGGGCCTCCTGGAGCCTGGGAACCAGACAGTGAGAAGACGTGGAAAGACCCAGCCACGGAAGGAAGAGAAAGGAGAGGGAAGAGTTTGGGGTTGATTACAAAACAACCAGAACCAAAAAGGCCGGATTCTCGGGAGGGAAAGCTTATATGAGAAGTTCCAGGGTGGGCGCCTGTGTGGCTCAGTCGGTTAAATGTCTGCCTTCTCTCTTCAGCTCAGGTCATGATCCCAGGGTCCTGGGGTCGAGCACTGCTCCGTGGGGAGTCTGCTTCTCTCTCTGCCTGCCACTCCCCCTGCTTGTGTGCTCTCTCTCTGACAAATAAATAAATAAAATCTTAAAAAAAAAAAAAGTTTCCAGGGCAAGGAAAAGAAAAATGGCCATAGCGAAGAGACGTAACAAGACCAAATTAAGAAATGGAAGACCTAGGTAAATTGTTAGAATAAATTTTCAGTGACAGACATTGTCCTTGAGACGTTTGAAAAGAAAACCAGAGAGAGCTAGAAGGACACCCCAGCTCTAAGGACCTGATTACGGCTTTTCCGTCTTTCCCGCCTCTGTCTCTGGATTGGGTTGCTCAGTTGTTGGCTTTACATTCCCTGGGCAAGCACACTGCTTTCCCAGTGATGAGAGTTTGGGGTTGGGGCTGCCATCCCAGTGGCAGAGCTAACAGTCTATGCCCCCTTCCTTGGGCCATCTTTCCACTCTCATTTCTCTCTCTCTCTTCTCTCCCTCCCTGACTTCCTACACATAAGGGGGAGACCTCTGGCGCAAGTTCCAGTAATAACGTTGGCAGGTGAATTTTGCACATACAAAGTGAGTCATTTTTCTTATAACTGAGATCAGAGGCTGTATCCCCTCCCAGGAGAAAAAACACTTATATTGACGTGTTTATGTTTTGGAATAATAATATTTGTCCGTGTGAAAACATGTGCAATTCTTTTTTGCCACACCATATGGCTGATTACTATTCATAATCCAAACAGTAGCAGCTGCTGCAGAATTTCGAGAAGGACTTTTCTTGAAGTAAAAACAGGCGAACTATCGGATGCCATACATGGTTTCCACAGTGTCACTAGTGATTCACCAGAAACCTACATATGGGTCCCTTTCAATTAACCCAGTACGGTCTTTATGAAGAGCTCAGCAGTTCATTTTTCTAGCTACTTTTATTTCCTCTCTCTCATCCAACCCTCTCCCCTCTCAACCTGCAGCCCCCCCCCCACCCCCGCCAGGGGCCAGTCTACCTTGGGAACATGGACACACAATAGCCAAAACCGTTGGCCACAGAAGTTCTCAGTTTGGTTGTTGTTGACTGATGACAGTGGCCAGAAAACAAATTGCAGGGCATTTTTGCCCTGGTTCGCCCCGTGGCTTCTGACACTGCTGAACCACATTATATATTTGTGGTTAATCAGACACAGGGAGGCACTGAGGCAGTTAATGGTCCCCTCTCAGGCCTACTTGGCCCAACTCTGAGGTAATGGAAAATGCAGAGTAGCACTTTCTCCAGACCCATTTGAATGTGGTTAACAGAAACCCTGGAGGTTTAAGAAGGAAATGATTTGCAGAATAGGCGCTGGTCACCACTGTAGAAACCACCACAATCCACGGTACAAAATAGCCTTAATTTCATAGAGAAGTATCTGCAAGACGTCCTTCTATCATTGCATCTCATCATTCTGAGTCCTAGTCCCCCGAAGAGCTGGGAGCTTTCGAAAATCAAAACACCGGACGCCTGGGTGACTCAGTCGGTTAAGCATCTGCCTTTGGCTCAAGTCATGATCCCAGGGTCCTGGGATCCAGTCCCACATCGGGCTCCCTGCTCAGCAGGGAGTCTGTTTCTCCCTCTCCCTCTGCTGTTCCTCCTGCTTGTGTGCTCTCTCTCTGACAGATAAATAAATAAATAAAATCTTAAAAAAATTCAAAACACTTTTTTCTTTTTCCATTAATGTATCCAAAACATTCCTTATGCTGATTCTACGCATCACAATGGTAAACATCCAGACTATTTAGCAAAAAAAAAAAAAAAAAAATTCCTGACCCAATGTACAAAAACTTGTGCCCATGATGGGAGTATATTTAGATAATTTTCCACTTCCGTTGGTTTAATCTTATTTAACACCCTGTGTTTACATGATGTATCATGGCTTTCAGGGTGTTTTCATGTAAATTATTAGTAATTGAGACTTCTTGCCCCCCCTGAGAAGACTGTCAGGTGACCCAAATCAATGGACGATTATGAGACTGGGATTTTATCTCTGGCACAGATACATTGTCCTGTTCTCCCCACAACAGGTATCACTAATTTCCAATGTGTTTCCGTTGTCTTCCTGCAGCCATTTGTCTTTTTCAGGTGTCTACTGGTCAATCCTCTAAGTACCTGCTGCTTTTATCACAAGTTATAATAGGGTGATTTATCAATGTCATTCTCACTCGCCACGAGAGAGCAACTACACGATATTATAGAATTGGTCTGCATACTTGGCCTTTAACAACAGTTTCTGGTTTGAAATGGCGTTTATACCTCTGTCATCCCAGAGCTTGTCAAGAGGTCTCTGAGTCAGCCTTAACTTGGCCAGCCTTTGTTTTCAGGGGGCATTAGGTGATTGTTTCATAAACTTCTCTTTTCCAAAAGGAGTATCGACATTTCCAAGTCATTTCTCATGTTTAGGAGCTGTGTGTGAATGTGTGTGTCTGCTGCTCATGCCTGTGTTTCTTATCATTAATTGATATACGTGATTGCGCTATAGCCCTGTAATGTGACTTCAGGACTCAATAGTCCCAATAGGTTGTTCTAATAGCCGATGCCTGAAATCCTCTACTGGTCCATCCTCACCTGTCCCCAGTTCCCAGAAAATCTTTGCCCTGAAAGCTCAGCCCTGCCCATTCTCAGAATCCATCCTGACCCGCAGGTAGTCATTTCTTGAACAGGGATTAGACCTGCTGTCCTAAGCCTGGCGTCTGGTGCACCTGGGCTAAGCCCTGGGCATGCTGTCTGCTGACCCACACCTGAGCTCAGCCCATGCTAAGCTGCTGGGCGTGCATGGGATGCTGCCGCTGTTTCCTGATTTATGCTTGTGCCCCCCTGCTGAGATCCAGCTACCCTCCTCCTGCCCACTGGTGGTGCTGCTGAGCAAGCACTGCCCTTCTGTATTCCATTAACTCGGGACCTTCCAAGTGTGCCTAGAAACAGAGTCACGTGATGATTTCCAAGGGCTGTAGACACCTTCACCTTCATGCACCCCTTCCTCCATTGAAAAATATTGAAAATTGTATTTTTTAACTGGGTTGGAATAAAGACATATATATTGATATTATATACTAAAACATTTCTTTGACTTGAAAGTATATTCTTTGCTTCTGGCTTTAATTTCTTGAAAAGAAATTAATACATTTACATGGATTCCTAAAAGTATTATAAGCCCTAGGCACTGTGCTTAATGCACCTGATAGATGAGGTGGCCCTAGCTAGAAATGGACGTTTGGGGCAAACCCTTTTGCCTTAGATCAGTGTTTCAAAGTTCAGTCCTTTGAAAATCACATTTAGAAATGTAACCACATTGCTCTTCCTAATACCAGTTTTCACCTAGTATTTTTCTTTAAATGTACCTTCTTTGAAATTTTAGCAACTGTATTTTTTTAAAGATTCTATTTACTTCTTTGTCAGAGAGAGAGAGAGGCATGAGCAGGGGGGAGAGGCAGAAAGAAGGAGAAGCAGGCTCCCTGATGAGGAAGGAGCCTGACTTGTGACTCCATCCCGGAACCCTGGGATCATGACCTGAGCCGAAAGCAGACGCTTAACCGACTGAGCCACCCAGGCATCCTACAACTGTATTTTTATGAGAAGGTTTACATCCCTAGCATAAAGCCAGTATAACTTGCTGTTAGGAACTTCATGTTTGCATTCCCCCAAAATTCATGTGTTGAAACCCTAATCCTCAGTATGATAGTATTTGGTAGTGGGAACTTCAAAAGATAATTAGGTCATGAAAGTAGATCCCTCAAGATAGGATTTGTGCCTTCATAAGAAGAGACACAAGGGAGCCTGCTTCTCTCCCTGCTTTTTGTGTGTTCCCCAGGTGAGGACACAATGAAAATACAGCCGTCTGAAAAGCAGGAAGTAGGTGTTCACCAAGAACCAAATCCATGGGCGCCTTGATCTTGGCCTTTCCAGGCTATAGAACTGTGAAAAACAAGTGCTGTTGTTCACGCCACCTAGTCATGCTAATTTGGTATTAGCAGCCCAAACAGATTAACACACTTGTCATAAATAGAAAATATCCATTAATACAAATTAACATAAATACATTATGCAATGTTTTAAAATTTAAGTTTGCTCAAGTTCAACCTAACTCTAGCATGCTGAGTTCCTCAGCATCCCTTGTCCTCTAATAGTCCTTGTGGAGTCAGTGGTTGGACCAATGCCTAGCACAAAGGTGTCCACCCTGGTCACAATTTTCGATGTATTCCCTGTTCATCTACTGACATCCAGCCACTGTCCAGGTTCCTGCTCCAAAACAAATGAGCCAACCCAACCTCCCCAACTCAGCTTAAACATTGACAGATCATCTCCGCCCATCAGACTGGATTTTCCTGGAAAACATCACTGGCTGTCACAATCCTGACTTACCATTTCTCTCTAGAACCACACTGTCCAATAGAACTTTCTCTGATGATGGAAATGTACTGTCTGCAATTGCCAGTACAGGGCCCACTAGACACATGTAACTACTGAGCATTGAAATATTTGAAATAATTCTGAGAAATGAAATTGTTACTTTTATTTGATTTTAATTAATTTACATGTGAACTCTTTAGCCATACATGTCTGTTGGCTACCATATTGCACAGGGCAGCAGGAGATTTTGACTATGGTCATTCTTTTTGGGTTCTAGATCTCCATCCCAGAAGTGATTAGTTCTAAAATTCTTTCCCTTTCCATGAGGCCTATCATGCCACAAACTAAGCTTATTAGTGAAATGGGTGATACTTAAGGTATTTGATATTAACATCCTAGTGTGAAAGAAGGCTCTGGGAGAAGGTATGACAGAAGGAAGCAGGAATAGAATATGAGAACCCTGGGTGCCGCTGAGAGTCATTGTGGGGGGGTGAGTGGGAGGGGGGTGGTGAGGGAGACCAGAATGGAGAGATTGCAGTATCAAAGATGAACTTCCCCCCACTTTTCAGTCATGTAAAGCTAACAATAACCAAGATACAAACTGTATTAATATCATTTTATTTCCTGATCATTCTTCTCTTTTTTCCTTTTAAAACAATTGTCAGTTGGAGTCAAAGGTTTAGCTTCAGACTAAGCAGCCTGCTCAATAATTTCTCATTAATCTGCTAAACCTAGAAACTGCAGCTTTAGCTGGCTTCAAGCCCCAGGCTCTAGTCTTTAAATCTTTGGACCAACTATATTGAATCAGATTTGGGACAAAAGCTGGCACTCCCTCATAGATTCCAGTGAGGACCCAGGGGTCCATGATTACATTTAAGTCGACCTTTGAGGAGCCCAGTAATGGTACTCATTGGCGTAGCACACACATGGACGACTGTCTGTCCATGCCCCCCACCACCACCCCCCTGCTTCCTCACCCTTGAAACCCTCCATTCCATGTGGTGTACAACTTCTGGGAGGCCATGAGCTCACGGATGGTGACCCCATCTGGAACTCATGGAATGGAATGGCAAATTGATTACCTAAGCCAATCATGGAATTTTGCTTCTCTCACTACTTACTGATTGCGGAAGAGGAACATGACCTAAGGCTGGCTGCTGAGCGACTCCTGGGAAAACTTGCCTACCAACAAAAAGAGATGCATAGAAGGTGATCTTCCTTCCTCCGCTAGTGTTGTTGGGTCTGCAGCTAAGGCCAGAATCTATAGCAGCATCGTTCACCCATGAAGTACAAAAATGACCTGCTGGCTGGTGGAGGGGCAGGGTGGCCAGGGTCCTTGATAGCGCAGAAGAACAGGCAGGTTAACCCTGAAATGATTTGCACTTCCTCTTTGTGACATAATCAACCTCCTAATAGGTTAAGACGTTTGGAATTGGGTCTTCTGTGATCAGCGGCCAAAATCATCTTTGCCGAGGCAATGAGGACCCAGGGTGGAGTTCTTATTGCCTCTAATTTGACTTAAAACTTCTTTCCACCAGAATATGAGCAGGCTGAAACCTTAGGTTTTTCCTGCTCTGGGGATTAGAGAACTGATCTTTCCTGACAGTTTATTCTTTTACTTCTGGGATGGCTCTCTGTATCAAATCCCTACCAAACTTGGCCCATTTCTTCCTCTTTGACACAGGAATAAAGAACTAGGAAACCGTTCTCTTTCACTAGAATCAATGCCTAGCCATAGCTTATAATAAAAAAATAAATTTTAAATAGCAAATAGTAAATAATAGCAATAAGACATGGCCATTTGCTACAATGCTTTTAATTACAAATGTAAAGTAGACTTGTATTTGTGTCTTTAGGAGTGAGCCCTTTTTCTGCTGAGCATGGAGTATCGAACACTTGCTTAATGGGCATAATTCTGTTTCCATCGTGGACAAGGGACAAATAATAGCAGCTTTTGCCCCAAAGCAGAAAACCTCTGGGGAGTCTGTCTCCACTAATGCATATATTGATATACATACATATTTCCCATTAATACTAATAGAACCCAATGCGACTGTATAAATCACCTGAATTTTGATGCAGTGTGACTGTGATGTTGGATGATTCAAGATGAACTCACAAAATACATTTGTCTGGGAGCTATTTCTTAATATGCCTTTATCGGGTAGCCGGATTCCTCCCCTGTGACTGAAATATTAATCAAAGGCTGTTTCTGCTGGCTCCCATCTTGTGCACCTTCTCTCCTCCTCATCCGAAGAGATGAAGTAGACTCATCTGTGTGACTGTGTCCCTCTACCCAGGTATCATTTAAGATTCTATTGGAAGAAATAAAAAGGGAATGGATGGAAAAGAGAAATCAAGACAAATTTTCCTTTTCGTGGGGAGTAGTGAGCGGGGCCGGGCTGCATTAAGTGTATACATGTTCTTGAATCCTGGCCAAGGATGAGGAAATGACACATCTTGATTCCCCACTTTGTCTTCACCCATTGTCAGTCCTATCGAGCATCTTACCCCCAGGCCTCCAGAGCAACATTTTTTACCTCCCCCATCAGTGTGCTGTCTAGGAGAAGCGCATCATATATACCTTCCGCTCAGAGCCATGAGAGCCCAATCCAGCCAGCTGGCCTGGCTCTTCTGCTCTCTCTCGGATCTTTCTCTTCTCCTACCTGGGTTCTCAGCACAGCGATGGCTCACAGAGACTTTCGTCTTACCCTAGCACAGGAAAAAAGGACAAGTGTACCCTTAGAATCAGACAGGAAGAAAAATGTGGATTCTAAGTAAAAATATACATAGTACGTGTTTACTGCTAGACCACATAATCTGGGGATTATGAAAAATAAGCGCCAAAAAGGATTTCTGGCGATTCAACTAAATCAGGTTCCATCCAGGAGCGGCGGCTTTGCACAGCTGGTTGAGCCCTGGGTGTTTCCCGCGTGTTTCACAGGGCGGGACAATACCGCCAGTGTCCCTTTTACACGTAATGATCCTGAGGCTATTTGAAGATGCTGTGAACCAGCCTCCGTGATTTCTGTGTTAATAAGTTGAAATCATTTCGTTTCTTCTCTATTCCAAGAGAGTGGAGGCATAATTAAACATAGAGCTGCTTGAATAGGTTTTAAAAAATTTACAGTGTCTTAATTCCCAAAACCTACATAAAGCCCTCGAATCTTGGGGTCTACTAAAACACTGCAGAATTAGTGTGGTCATTATAATCTGCCTGACCCCGAGGGAACACTAGGGTTAAGCTAAACTCTAATTAATAGGAGTTGAGGATTAGAGGAAAAGGTATTGAGCTGTAGTAGATCTTCAAATCTTATTCAAAATTGAGACATCTTTTTAAAAATGCAACATTTTTCACACTCGCTCTCAGGAGGTATTAGTCCGTCTATAGAATTAAAAGTTCCGTTTTTTAAAAGAAGACACGATTACGGAATGAAAAAGCTGGTGCGGTGTAACTCCGTTATGTCCGTTGGAAGTAAACATGGTTATTTGGACCGTAAAGCTCTGCTCAGGCATCTTCACCCTAGTGGCCTCTTATCAAATGGTAAATATCAGATTTAGGAGGAACCAAAGGGGTGCCACCACCAACAAAAACAATTGTATTCCTTCATCCACTTATTCAGTAGTTGTTTGCATGCCTGCCACAGGCCAGGCCCTGTGCTAGGAATAAATACAAAGAGAAGACACATTCTTGCCCTTCCAGGGTTTTCTGGACTGGGAAGAGAAAACCAATGGAAAGGCACTGAACGAAGGGACTGGAAATTTATTGGGACATTTATTTAGGTTGTCTCGCATACTCCTAATTATAGCCCTTGTTGCATAGGTAATATTATCCCCATTTTACAACTTGAAGCACAGAGAACTTAAGTAACTGAACCAAGGCCACACAGCATGTGAACAAATTAGAAATCAAACTCCTATATGTCTGATCACGCTCCTGCACCACACCAGTGTTAAACTGGGTGACCCCCATGGCCATCCAGTATCATGCAGGTGGCCTTCCACACCTGACACCTGCTGCTGACTGACACTAGAAGTATTGCCCTCAGCTGTGATGGTGATGTTGGAGCCCACATTCCTTCTCTGTGGACACTCTGGAATGGGGAAGAGAATCCAGGAGTGCTGTCCCCAGGAGGATTTGCTATGTCATTCATTCTCAAGCAGCCTGGAAGCAGCTCTCAGGCATACCTGAATGAAACTGAGGAATGCCCCCTCTCATCTCCAGGGGAAGAGTGTTCTTCTGACCAGTGAACAAACCAACGTCACTAGGAGTATTTCGATAGCTCCTTGAGAGTTTATTAGCCAGGCAGCAGACAGCCTTTGGAATCCTGGAGCTGTGGCAAGAGAGACTGCCTCAGGAACTGGGAGAGTTTAAGACAAATCCGAGAGAAGAATCTTCTTCACCCAGAGCATTTGGAGGAAAAGGGAGCCCCCGTGTTAAGCAGGACGCAGTTCAAATGAGTGTGAAGGTAAGAGATATACCGGCTAGTTTGTTCAGCCATGGGCCCAACACGGTCGTCAAAGGAGTATAAATAAGAGGACAAGCCAAGGTTGGTGACTCAACAATGACATAAGAATGAAGACCTTGGCAACTGGAGAAAGTAAGATTTAACCAACACCTGTTCCGAAAGGCAGGTCTACAATTGCTTATTCTTGATCCCAAAATCCAAGTGCTCTGAACACTGAAATTTTTTGGTGGCAAACCTACCTCAAATTGATGTAAGACTGTAATCTTGATTCATCCCTCTTACTGTGAATATGCATAGTTTTGCTGTAGAAACATCCATATATTTGACCCTGGGTGACGCTGGTGGCATTAAGGAATATAGAGGATAGAAATGTATTACATTTCTAAGAAAACCAAAGCCTGAATGTCAAAGCACACCTTTCCCCAAGGGTTACAGATAGGCGGCTGTGTTGTGCACTTATGTCTGTATGATCTCATTTAATGCTCACAAAACTGGTATTATTCCCCCCCCTCCATTTTATAGATGAAAAAAATAGAATAGGGAGGCATTTATTTGACCAACCCCAACCAAAAGAAAGTAACCGATTAAGGATCGACCCCTCCCAACCATCTCAGCCCAGTCCCTGGGCCCAAGCCTGTGCCATGCATCATGCTGACAGGGACTGTGGCTTAGCCAGCATGGCTCTAGGGGACTCAGACACTGCCAACTCCTCCTGGTAAATCTGGTTTTCATAACAAAGAAGCAGCAGCTGGGCTAGAACCTCCTGTCAGCACAAAGCTCTAGAAAGTGTTGTGTTAGAGAGAAACAGGAAACAGGATTCCTCATAGAGTCCTCAAGGACAGAGGTCTTAAACCTTGAAGGGGACTCAGAGTCCTTTGAGAATCCAATTAAAGCTATGACCTTCTCCACAGGGTACTGTACAAAGGACTCCAAAGAGTAGATTATTCATCCTGTTTCAAGGGAGACTATTCATGAACTCGAGGTTAAGAATCTCTGCCCTTAGCTTGTAGGGGATTAGTAAATTGTCCATAACAAAATTTATAGTGAAGTTCAGCCTTTTTTTAAAAAAGATTTTATTTATTTATTTGACAGAGAGAGAGAGAGAGACACAGCAAGAGAGGGAACACAAGCAGGGGGAGCGGGAGAGGGAGAAGCAGGCTTCCCACGGAGCAGGGAGCCCAATGTGGGACTTGATCCCAGGAACATGGGATGATGACCTGAGCCGAAGGCAGACGCTTAATGACTGAGCCACCCAAGCACCCCGAGAAGTTCAACTTTAAGGAGTTGAACTTTGTTCAGGAGTGGAGATCATTTCAATTAATACAATTCAATGACTCAGTCAAGATGCAATTGCCATCAAAGCCTAGAATTCCCTGGCCAAAGGGCGCGTGCGCGTGCGCGTGTTGGGGTATTGGGAGGAAAGACTGGGCAGGAGGGGAGATTCTTCTGGCTTCTCAAGAAAATTACCCATACAGGTATTATTAAATCTTTACAGTTCTGTTGACCTCTTGCTCTTACAAGCAATGAAATGGTCAGTCCTAAAGCTGGGATTGCATGAGAAGTCACTCTGAGCCCCAGGATCTTGTAATGATCTTCTGTGTGTTTGTGCTTGGAGACTTTGGTTCTCCTAGGCAGATTCCTTTTTATCATCTTCAATACTAAAGCTTGCAAACCACTGTCAAGGCCCAACTATCAAGATTCTCCAGCTGGTATTGTTAACTGTATTGTTTATTTTCCCCCTTGCTCTTTTGATTTACTGAGGTTTTAAGCCATTATTTTCTAAAACTAAATGCTTCCCAGTCTTTTTATATCTCTGGTTTGATAGTTATGATAACCCACTCCCATGAGAATAAAACTGGAAATGATGAATAGAAGAAGTGTGTTCATCATTAGCCAGTACAGAAAACAACTCTTTCTTAGAAATTCAGAAACTTAATAATGGCAGATTTTGTTTTTTACATGATTACCTTTATGACAGTTCTGTCACTCCACACCAAGGGCAATATATTCGGGTGGGTTTTTCCCTGATGAGACTATCCGTGGCTCATGACACTGGGCTGAGCTGTATTTCTGATTTGTGCATGTGGTAGTTGAAGGAAACTGATGGTGCGTGCGTTTTGATGTGAAGTCAAAAACTAGGCACATTCAGATGAGTAAAATGCTCGTATGCCCCTCATTTCCCACATGTTAATAAGTAAGATTAAATGACAAATGCAGTGTAGCAAAATTGGTTAAGTTCTTGGACTCTGGAGTTAATCCAACCTGCATTTGGATCTTGAATCCATCACTTACCAGCCGAGTGACTGTTGACAAGTTACTTCATCTTCCGCTGCCTCATTCTCTGTAAAATGGTATTAAAAATAGTATCTCCCCATAGACTTGTTTTTAGGATTGAGATGATGCATGTAAAGCCCTCAGCACAAGGTAATATTTTCTCTCAGGATGACTGGTGATGTCCCAGCTCCGTTCTCCCATAAGGAGCCTCTCTGGTATTATTTGGGCTTAAATACAACTGAGTATCCAGATGTGCCAAGCTGTATATTTATTTGGTATTTCTCTCAGCTCTGAGGTAGCAGAGAATGAGCGCGCAGACAAGAGGGGAAGCGAATCTCATATTACCCTAGCACTTTGCATGGGAGGGAGATGCAAGCCTCCTTGACAAATGGCTTCTTTTTTTTTTTTTTTTTTTTTTTTGCAAACTCCATGGCAGCCTAACAGGAACTCAGTGTGCTTCCGCTGATCTGAGCTGAACAGGCAAGACAAAGAGAAAGACTGTACCCTTTCCACCTGCTTCCTCCCTGGCATCTTGTCCACCTCAGCTGCAGTCCTGTGGTTGTCATAGGTGAATGGCTCAGATTTGTTCCAAACCAAAAGATCCTAGGGAGGCCGGTGGGTCCGTCCAAATCATTCCTGGTCTCCAGAATCCCAGAGATGCCAGGTTCATCTGAGATCAGCATGGCGATCACCTGTCACCTATCTCTGCGGAATTGGACTGAAGACCCTGAGGGGTTCTGCCAGTATTGAGAAGCATTCTCAGTGGCAAAGGCTGCTGGCCCAGCTTTATTTTTCTATCAGCCTTGAATAGCTTTGAGCCTAATACCACCTCTCATTCCATCTGAAATCCAGTAAATATTTGGAAGAAAACAACCCCATTCGGAAATCAGTAGGAGTGTACAGATCCTAGTCTCTTGGAACTTAATAAAATTTCAAAATGTGCATCCTAACAAGGCAGAGGTTCTGAAAGAGGAAACGTTTATAAGACTTGGAGTGTTTAAATAATGGTGAATAGGCGTTCCATAACTCAGTTTGGCAAAAGCTAATGCTTATGATCTAGTGCTCCGTGGGGAGGCGAGAGGCTGTCTTTAGGACAGGTACAGAGACTTTGCCAGGCTGCCTTCCCTCGTAGCTCATCAGGAGGAAACTTGTAATAGGTTAAAACATTTGAAAATGAGATTCTCCATAATAAACAGCCCTGTATGAGATGTCATAGAAAGCAACATTTCAATGACTATCCTATTGCTAAAGATGAAGGATGGTGTCATTTCATTATATCCCCAGGTATAAGGTTCGAGTGTAAAATCAGTTAGAATCACCTTGCAGAAAGAGCATGCCTGGACTTTTCTGCAGTACTAAAATTTTGTTATGGTATATAGTGCACAGAACTAGCAGAAAATACCTAATTAAAAAAAAAAAAAAACCTTTTCCTGGCAGAACTATCACCAGCAATACCTTCTAATAAGTAACTATGAACGGTAGTTTTCCAGAATATGGACAACATGAAGGAATTTTGCAGTATTATTTTCCCACGTCTACTTTTACCACTTTTTAGCTTGTTTCTTTTTCCTACTATTTTTATTTTCTGAAGAAATGTGCCCAGATTTCTTGTTACTTGGCCCTCTGGACTTCCTCATGCTTGTGCAAATTAGGTCTTTAATATTTATTCATTTTAGAATCTTTTTATTATTACAAGATTTGGGGCCAGAGGAAAAGAAAACACGAAGTATATTGAATTACTTACAGTGGCCGCTAATACTGTTATTATAATACCATGAACAAAAACAGAAAACAACGGGCTGGAGTCAGGGCATGTGGGCTTCAACCCATGCGCCTCCTGGGAGCCTGCTGGCATCTTGGGGACATTTATGTGAGGTGACCACTTGGCTCCACACAGCTCTGAAGGATCGGGGTGGGGGGGCACTGCCCAGCAGGTGTGCAAGGAAGAAGTGTGGGGCGCCAGACTGGAGAGCCCCTCTCTGCAGTGTATGTCCTCCCTGACCTCGTTTGATCTCTCTGATTTCCCTCATCTGTGTCATGAAGATCATAATGGCATCCCCCGGACCATGGCAAGAGAGTTAGGTTAAGGAATTAAAGTCTTGTGCTAGAGTGCTTACCCCTGGTGCCTAAAACAGAGTATGCACTGCTTTTACTGTGTACCCCCCCAGCCCCACTTAGCACCCAGGGGCACCAAACAGAGAGACTCGGGAACCAAACTGCCCTGCCGCTTACTGGCTGTACCACCTTGGACAAGTGATTTCATTTCTCTGTGCCTCAGCTTTCCCATCTATAACTCAGTGATAATATGAATAGCAACCAACCCTATGGGAATATTGTGAGATTTTTTTTTTAATCAGGATAGAAATAATATCACTAATGTAGCATGAACTGAGTGCTTACTCTGAGTCAGTCATGGAACTATCATGCTTTAGGTACCTTATCACTTTTCATCCAGCCTATGAGGAGCTGTTCCATCCATATCCCCATTTCACAGACAAGAGGCTGAGCGCTTTGCTCATGTTCGCACAGTCAGCAGACAATGGAGGCAGGGTTCAAATACAGGTCGCCCTAAGATGAAGTGTGTGCTTCCCAGCCCTACAGTCTGTGCAGCACCTGTGCCCCCCCGGGAATGGCCTGTGTGGGTCCGAAATACTAAGATGCTTCCAGGACAGGTCCAGGCACTAACATCCCCGTGGAGAGCCGTCAGGGATCTTGAGCCCTGGGGGTGCTCAGGGAGCCCCTTTCCCAGGCTGACTAGCATACCAGCACCCTCATTTGCAAACCAGATTCTGGGTTGAGTGTAGGCTCCCCGTCAAGAGGGCACTGCATACTCTGCTTAAAAGTCAAGCACTTTTTAAAACATCTGCTTGAAATTGTGTGCCACTGATTGAAATGAAAAACAAACTCAGCTGCCAAGCAACGGTGGAGAGAGGACAGGAGAAGAGAACTAGTGACAAACAACTAGTTAGCACATCCCAACAGATGGTTATAATAAGAGCCCAATGAAAAAATAACCCAACAAGTAAAATTACTGAGGTCTGGGCCAAGTTATTTTATATTCCAATATGTAAAATATAAAACTGTTCTTTTTCTATCAAACAGTACAGATCTGTAGGCCTAGTTGTTTTTAATGGGAAAAGCTTTTAATTTTTTGGGTCTATCATGACACTGTTGTCCCAATGCATCTGACTGCAGCCAAAAGCTCCCTGGCCTTTGTCCTCAGCCCACCATGAGACAGCTTCCTCTCTGCTCCCAGCACCCATGTCAGGACAGAAAACACTCATGCTAGCAGGACTTTGGAAGTTCTGGTCCGGACGTTCTAGGTCACACCGCTGGTAAGAGGCAGAGTCGGGATTCAAACCCAGGCAGTTTGGAGGCCACATCCCCCTGTCAGCTCTTCTGCTTCTCGGGGATGACCATTCAATCGTATCTGACCATGACTTGGGTGCCTGCCTCGGGACGGACTTGTTTATCCTTTCCTAAAAGAATCCTACATGTTTATAATCTCTAAAACCTCCCCCCGCCCCTCCCAAAGTGAACTAACTTAGAGCTCACAGCTGACACTGCACTCCTGAGCTCAGCAAGATGGTGGATGCGGGTGCTGAGCTGGGGAGATGCATTCACCTGAAGACACTTTGAGGGGGGAGGCCAGGTTCAAAGGAGCCGGGAGAAGTCAGGCTTGGCATGGGTTATAGGAACAGAGTTCAAAGCATACTCACACTTCCCTTGCCTTCTCAGAGGGCAAGGAACCTTCCTTAAAGTCTTAGTCAGCTCAAGCTTCTATAACAAAAACACCATAAACTGGGTAGCTTCTACAGCAAGCATTTATTTCTCACTGTTCTGGAGGCTGGAAAGTCCAAGATCAAGGCTCCGGCAGATCCTGGCTGATAGCCCCTTGTCCTTATATCCTCATGTAGCAGAGAGAGAGAGAGGACTAGCTCTTTCCTCTTCTTAGAAGGACACCAGTGCCATCGTGGGAACCCCACACTCCTGATCTCATTACCTGCCAAAAGGCCCCACCTCCAAATACCGTCGCATTAGGGCTTCAGCATATGAATCTGGAGGGGACACCAACACCCAGTCCACCCATTCCCAGCCCTGGGAATACAATAGCAGCTGTATTTACTCTTGCAAAACCATCTTTGGCCATTTTCTCCATCTGCTTCAGCCCCGACATCTCATTGGTTGTCTCTTCCTCTTAGAAATTACACCAACCCCTTTTTCTCTGCTTTCAGTTCTTACTACTTCCAGCCTCGAACTTCGCAGTCCAGGAATCCTGCTGTTCTCACTGCCTCTCCCACTTTCTCATCCACCCTGCACACAAATGTCTAATCATTTCTTCCTCTGCTTAAGAGTTTGAATTCCCTATTGCCTATATGATCAAAGTTCTTTTTCCCCAAATTCTTGGCTCTCTAGGATCTGATCTTCACTCAGCTGTATGAATTCTCTACTCCAAACAAACTAGTCTTTCTCCATTCCCTTAATAGGCCTTACGGTTCCCATCTGTTACCCCCTCAACCAGCACGGCCCATAGATCCAAGTAAGAAGGCCTTTTGCTCCAGCTTCACACTCTAGAGGACCCTGCTCTGGCCTTACCCTTCCTCTGGGGGCAAAAAATTGTCAGGACCAAGGGGATGTGCTCACCCTGAGCCCAAGTCCTGCTGTCTAGTCCATGCTCTAGATACCTGAGACCCAAAATTCCCTGCTCTGGTAGCACAATGGCAGCTTCCATGGCCTGCCTGCATGGGAGTCAGGGTTGGGGGTCAGCAGACTGAACTTAGACTTGCAGGCCAGAGTGTTTACACACGTGAATATGAGGAACCTCGGATGAGCAGGGAGGGGGCATGCCTCATACCAGGGGCCAGGGGCTGGCTCTCCCCTTCCACTGCCAAATTCCTGAACCTGCTGATTATACGGTATATTTGTCAAGGTAAAAGGATAGAGCATGGTTTATTTAACAGTTTGTTAGCTTGATTTATAACTTTAGGATAGATAGAACACATTTTATTTAACAATCTGTTTGACTTATGACTTTAAATATTGAGACATGAGGTATATAGATTCCATTTGCATTTCTGTCCCAGGATCCAGAAACGTTAGGGACACAATTCCCTCTACTTCCATTTCTGCCAGTCAGAAGTTGACCATCTTTAAAGTTATAGGTCAATTCTCACGTTTACCATAAAGTCTTTGCTAACTGCCCCAGCTGTGATGTATTTTTCCCATTGCTTCCTTCATTCACAAAACAGTTTTAGTATGAACTGTTAGGTGCCAAACACACTATGTTGGGAACTAAAAATACAGATATGACAAAACAGTCCCTTTTCCCAAAGAGTTTACTTGCTACAAAAAGAGTCACAGATGTAAATACCTACCACACACAATCCATCAGCACCTTCTGCGGGCAATACATCCGAATTATATCCCAAATAGGACCCTTTCTGTGACCTCCCCTGCTAAAACCCCAGTTCAAGACATCATGACTTTGAATCTAGACTATGCCACTGCTCTTGGCCTGTGTGTGATCCTACCAGCTGCCATAAGGACCTCCTCCCCTGCATAAAACCCTCCAGTGGCTTTCCACTGCAATTAAAATAAAATCCAAACCTCTACCTGGCCCCCATTGACCTTTCCAGCCCATCTCCTGCATCTCTCCCTCTCACCTTCTACTGGAGTGACTTCTCAAGCCTCCCCTGGCTTCTTCCCATCTCTCAAACATCTCGTTCCAATCTCAGGGGCCTTTCAACTTGCTGTGCCCTGTACTGGGAAACTTGTTCCCCTAGATCTTCAATAGCCTCTTTTTTGTCATCATTTATCTGTTCACTAATGAAAGGCTCTCCAAGTCCCTTACTATCCATTATTCTATGTTAGTTTCCTAATTTGTTTATGTTTACTGTCTGTTTCACCATCTAGAATTGGATTCCATGGTTTGCCCAGAACTGTCTCCCTGGTACACAGAACACTGTCTGACATATAGTTGGTACTCTACACATTTTTGTTGAACGAATAAATGATTGCAATAAAGTGTGATACATGCAGGGTGCCGTAGAAGTCATAGTAGGAATCTAATTTCACCTGGGTTTGGTTTTGACTATAGTTTGGGCTTGGGGAGGTGGAAAATGTGAAGGCCTGGACAGGGATGACGATCCATTCGGTAATGCTAATGAATTTAAACTTTTAATCCAAAATCCGCAGGAGCCATTGAAGGCTTTGAGCAGAAACATTGATCAGATTTGCATCTTAGAAATTATTTGGGGCAGGCGGGAGAAGGGGCTAAAGAAGGCAAAGTTGGAGTCAGGGATTCAACCTAAGTTAAAGCTTACTATATAGAAGAAGGAAGAGGGGCGCCTGGGTGGCTCAGTTGGTTAAGCATCTACCTTCGGCTCAGGTCATGATCTTGGGGTCCTGTGATCGAGGCCCACATCGGGCTCCCTGCTCCACGAGGAGTCTGCTTCTGCCTCTCTCTCTCTCTCTCTCTCTCATGGATAAATAAAAATCTTTAAAAAATAAAATAAATTTCTAAAAATTTTTTTTAAAAAAGAAGAAGGAAAAGGCTTCCTATCAGGAAAATAAGTAGAGCTTTAGGCAGCAAATCTACACATGATGCTTACCGCTGGTATAGTCAGGGTGACAAATAGGGTCAAGAGGAGAACCACAGGAAGGAAAGAAGGAGATGGAAGTTGGCTCTGGTGGCTGCTGGGTTTCCATTAGATACAACCTTTGTCAACCCAGATTCCTGCAGACAATCATGTTGTCATGTCCAGAGGCGTCTTCTGTATATAATGAACTAAATTCCCTCCTAAGCATCTGGAATGGTCCTAGATATAGGCCACTAGTGGAAGAATCGAGAAAACAGCCGCTCAAATCATTTCCTATGTTCTGTAGTTCAGATGAGGATTCCTGCTGAGAGTTGAGTAGGTGGTGGTGTCACTGAGGAATACAGAGATAGAAGCATATTTAGGGGAAAGATAATGATTTCAGTTATAATCATACTGAGTTTGAGGTGAGGAGTGAGTGATGAGCTGCAAAAAAGAAAGAGAAATCAACATATAAGAGTTAGCTGTTGCCAAGGGAATAAAGGTGGTTGCCTAGAAAAAGGGTCATCAAAGGAAAGAGGCAGGGCAGAGCCCTGGGAAGCCTCGTTATTTAAAGCTTACTTTAAAGCTGCAGGTTAAAAAGTTAGCTGAATCAAAGGATCCCAGGAGGAAGACCTAGAAGACAGCAGCTTGCAAAGAAACAGTACACAATGGGCGTGGTATTAGCCAAGGGAGTTTCAAGAACAAAGAGATGGTCAGTAATGGCAACCATAACAAAGGTGAAATAGGAAATGTATGGAAACGTACATGTGGATTTGGCAATATGGAGATCACTTCATCTAATGGTGGGAAATCACCCCAGTGAGTCTTCTCATTTTGAAGTCAAGTGTGCTTATTTTTATTATTATTATTACTTAGTAATTATTATCATTACTACTAATAGTAGTAAGTGGTCACCGTAGTTTCAATGGTTGGGTGGGGAAAGCAAGCGTGAATTACCCTAATCATGTTCGAAGTAATTTTTCAAAGTCTCTGAAGGTATAATTACAAGATAGATTATGATGGATCCTTCACTCATCCGAGCTACGACAATCCATTCTATGAGCTAGCTTCTTAAAAGTGGCCAATAGATCCTACACACAATAAATGATTTCTGTGTAGTTCACCATTAAAACAAAATCCATCTTTTTTTTCCCAGTGATGTGAATTTAATTTATTCTCATTTATTAAAGCTACTTTCTGGGACTTGAAAATGCTTTCTAAATGTTCATTCCATTTTTATATTCACAATCCATTTCATTCAACACGCCATACTGAAGATTGAATTGCTGGCTAAATTTGAAAGGGATCAATAAATAGCAGCAAAACTACAGGAGGTCATTTAATTTTTTTTTTTTTTATTAACAGACCCAATAAATCTGAGCCTATTTTCTTCAAATACATCAGCTGGAAATAAAAAATCGCTCTGGGGCAATTTATGAGGTTAAATCTAAAAATAAAATTTTACTTTCATTTGTGGCTGTATTAACATAACAAAGCTTCAACAGAGCTTGCTTAGTATGGAATTTATGTCCCCCATTTGCACAAATATCTTGTATATAACTGTATAGGAGTAAGTGACTAGATTTGAAACAGAAGACAGTGAAACTAAAAATGCAGTCAATAAGGAAGAAGTTTTCTGCGTTTAAAGGTTTCAAGCTAGATGTTCAAATTCTGATTTTTAGGCAAAAATTTTACAGGACTATTTCATTTTGAAAATCCCTCGGGTCCCCTAGAATTCACCAAGTCTACTTAAGGCAGGGGGAGGGAATTGTTAACCTCCAAGACTGGTTTTCCTTGAGTTCATCTAGACATGGGGTGACTTTGCTTGGCTACAACAGGGAGCATCATTTTCCCTTTGGTGAGCTCAGGGGCTGTGAACAGTGATTAATTGGCTAATTAGAATTTCAAAGGGCAGTGATAACAGTGGTGAACAGCCAAAAGTGACGGGAGAAGTTCAAGTCCATTAAAGCACTTTGCAGTGATGGAGCCTTCCCTTCCCGGTCTTTCCAAGTCTGCCTTTCCCTCCACCTCTCCCTGTTGACCAGTCCCCTCCGCCCTCAGGCTCCAAACCTGCCTCTTACTCTCATCCTTTCCAGTGGCAGCCTTGGGTTTTTCTTTATCCACTTTCTCAGCCTCTTTTTTGTACCTTTCTTCACCACCTACAAAACCAAAGCGAAAAAAAGGAGTCTTTTCCTTTATAAAGTTGTATTTTCCCTCTTCTTTTAAATTTTTTTTAATTTAAATTCAATTAGCCAACATACAGTACATCATTAGTTTTTGGTGAAGTGTTCAATGATTCATTAGTTTCATATAACACCCCTCTTTTTAAATCCAAAAGCAAGTTGAGCTTTTTCCCTTTTCCCCAACCTTTGATTGTTCTTATTTGTCTGCGGCACCTAGGTTTTGTCTTATCTCCTCTGCATCAGAGGGCCACCATATCAAATGGGTTCTCAAGCTACCAGGACCCTTAAGTAGCCTAGGAATAGTGAATTTGGCAACTAAATCAACAATTAGCACTTTTTCCCCAGAAACTACTTAACAAATTTTCTTCATTCCCAAATTGAAAACCAAGAATCAGGCAAGTGAGTCAAACTATTCTTTAATTAGGGAGCGTGCCAGCCCAGAGCCCACCTGGTGTGACTTGTCTCACTTCAGGTATTTGGACTAGAAAGGAAAATGGGGCCACATCCTCTGAAAGAGACACCAAAAGCACTTATACTCAGTGCCCTGCAACTCACTTTGGCCTGCAGTGAGGCTAGATCTTGAACCCAGTGGCACTGTAAGAGTCTCTTTTTTTTTTTTAAGTATAGTTGACACACAAGTTACATTATGCATTAATTTCAGGCGCACAACATAGTGATTTTGTAAGTTTCCACATTATCCTATGCTCACCCCAAGTGCAGCTACCATCTGTACCCATACAACACTATTACAATAGCATTGACTATACTCCCCATGCTGTGCCTTTCATCCCTGTGACTTATTTATCCCATAACTGGAAGCCTGTACCAGCCACACCCCTTCACCCATTTTGCCCAGCCCACCACCACCTTCCTCTTTGGCAACCATCAATCTGTTCTCTATGTTTATGGATCTGATTCTGCTTTTTGTTTGTTTATTCATTGGTTTTGTTTTTTAGATTCCACATATAAGGGAAATCATGTGGTATTTGTCTTTCTCTGTCTGGCTTATTTCACTTAGCATAATACCCTCTAGGTCCATTCATGTTGTTGCAATGGTAAGAGCTCATTCTTTTTTTTTTTTTTTTTAATTGAGAGAGGGGGTGGGAGGGGCAGAGGCAGAGGGAGAGAGAAAATCTCAAGCATACTCCACACTGAGCAGGGAGCCCGATGCCAGGCTCGATCTCATGACCCTGAGATCATGACCTGAGCTGAAATCAAGAGTCGGACGTTTAATTGCACCACCCAGGTGCCACAAGGTCTCATTCTTTTTTATGGCTGAGTAATATTCCATTATATATAAATATATATCACTTCTTCTTTATCCATTCATCTATTGATGAACACCTAGGTTGCTTCCATATCTTGACTATTGTAAATAATGCTGTAATAAACATAGAAACAAACATATATCTTTCAAATTTATGCGCTTTTTTTTCTTTTTGTTTGTGTAAATGCTCAGTAGTGGAGTTATTGGATTGTATGGTATTTCTATTTTTAATTTTTTGAGGAACCACCATACTATTTTCCACAGCTGCACCAATTTACATTTCCACTAAACAGTGCATGAAGGTCCCGTTTTCTTCACATCCTCGCCAACATTGTTGTTCCCTGTGTTTTTTATTTTAGCCGTTCTGACAGGTGTGAGGTGATATCTCATTGTAGTTTTGATTTACATTTCTCTGAGGATGAGTAATGTTGAATATCTTTTCATGTGTCTGTTAGGCATCTGTATGTCTTTGTTGGAAAAATGTCTATCCAGCTCCTCTGCCCACTTTCTAATTGGATTATTTGGGCTTTTTTGGTGTGGAGTTGTATAAGTTCTTTATATATTTTGGGGCATTAACCCTTTATCACATATGTCATTTGCAAATATCTTCTCCTATTCAGTAGATTGCCTTTTAATTTTATTGATGGTTTCCTTTGCAAAAGCTTACTTCTTAAAAGATTCACAACTGGTTTATCAAGTTAATACCCACAGCATTATAATTATGACTATATAATGATAATACATTTTCCCCCACATAGGAAATATTGAATAAATATGTAAAATCCTTTTGCTTCCATTACCCTATAAATTTGATCATTACAGGCAAAGGGTTTTACATTTCAGGTTTTCACTCCCTATTTCCCCCTCAATGACATTCACTGTCTCTCTCTCCAACTCTGTTTACTAAATGACTCATGGGAATGGAAACTTCTCTTATGATTAGATCACAAGGCTGGGGGCTTCTATATCCAACTTTGGCTCAGTTACACTTACCTGACCCGTTGTTCCTCCTTTCCTTATCTCTATAATGAGGATAATAATACTCTGCAGGGGAACAGATTCTCAGATGAAAGCTAACTGAGTGTTGTTAAATGTTTTCATCATCATCCTCAAACAGTGCTAGTTTTCTGGGCATAGCCAAGGTGAGAAGGGAAAGAACCTAAGAATTCCCTAAGAAGACCCAAGAATTGAAAATGTTTCTAGAGAAGCAGCTGCAGCAGAGTGATTAAAAGCAAAGACCATGGGCGCCTGGGTGGCTCAGATGGTTAAGCGTCTGCCTTCGGCTCAGGTCATGATCCCAGGGTCTTCGGATCGAGTCCCGCATCGGGCTCCCTGCTCCTTGGGAGTCTGCTTCTCCCTCTGCCTCTCTCTCTCTCTCTCTCTCTCTCTCTCTGTCTCTCATGAATAAATAAATAAAATCTTAAAAAATAAATAAATAAATAAATAAAAGCAAAGACCAAGAGAACCAGACAGACTGGATTTGAATGCCAGTTTTGCAACTGACTAAATGGGGGCGTAACAGTGACCCCCTTGGGACTGTAATTAGGATTACACAAATTAATATTTATAAAGCTCTTAGAACAGTGCTTTCAATGTCAAAGTGCTGTGTTAATAAAAATTTAGCATTTCTGATTATGCTGGAGAAGGGCCCCCCTTTGTCTGAAAAGATGCAGTTCTGCTCGTAGACCCTCATGAGCAAAAACTGAGTTCAAACAAAGGGGCTTCGACTGACGAGAGGCGGAAGTGGCAGATGGAGACCAGAAGAATCCGTCAATTACTGGTCTTTAAACTATTTTGCATCTCTACCTCCTAAAAAAATGTTTGCTCATGTAACTCACACAGTTTCAATTTGATATCTGAAATTGTATTATAACTTTAAGTAAATTTATTTTTGTTATTAGGTAGAAAATATGAAATGAGATAAGATGAGGATTGACTGTAATTGCAAAAAATATCTCATGGTTTGATTTGAAAAAATAGACTTTACCTGCCTTATTAAATAAAGTGTGACAAATCTGAAAGGAATTACATAAAATGTTGATGTGTGGATTTATCAAATATATCACCAAAATGTTCGATAGACCCACAAAAACATTCCAGTTGCATTTAAAAAGATCAGCTTCAGTAACTTATACCACTCTGGCTGTTTTAAATTGAGAGCATCTAGGGGCGCCCAGGTGGCTCCAAAGGTTAAGCATCTGACTCTTGATTTCAGCTCAGGTCATGGATCTCAGTGTCTTGGGATCAAGCCCCATGTCAGGCTCTGCACTCAGCGTAGAGTCTGCTTCAGATTCTCCCCTTCTGCCCCTCCCCATCCCGCTCACACACTCTCTTTCTCTCTAAAAAAAAATTAATAAATAAAAAATAAATTGAGAGCATCTATCCCTACATGATCTAAAATATCACTTTACCAGCACCTAGATTTTACAAAATTATGTATTAGACAGGGAAAGGTAACAAGCCTTTTGTGTTTAAGTTGCCTTAATAAATCAGTAAAAAGAGGCTTCCTCAAACCATTATTTCTCTTTATTTCTTTGTTTAGCTCTCCAAAAAAGGTTACACCCCTGGGCAATGTGCCATCGTAAGATTTGGGACAAGTGACGGGTATGTTCTAAACTGACGGGAACAAATTTATTAAAATCTTTTCTAAACACATATGAACCAAGCTCTGTCAAGTAAATCACCTTCACCGACGGAAGCTGAGGATGTGGAAACTGATTCCTTTTTAAAAGTTGAGCATGTGTAGACATGACTCATAGTGGCTCCACAGCTTCTGTCTTCCACCCAGGAAAATGGAGGGAAAGGAGGGACGCTATTTATTCCCCAAGGGCTACTGAGGGTTGCTGGTTAGAGCAAGCAAGCAGGAAGAAATATTATGCTTGCCTGTTACATGTTGGTATGATAGAAGAACAAACCAGAAGATGAGCAGAGCAAGAGGTATTATAAGTTCTAGGTGGAGAGAAGACCTGTGATGGATTTGAACATGAAAGGCTATCTTCAATGAAATTCCATCTACCCCCACCCCTTGCCACCCTCCCCATGCCTCACTCACTAGGTAAACTGTGTTCCAAGTTGCAATACGCCAAGATTGTTGAAAGAGTTACAGTGACAGAAGTAACTTTATGAAGGTTGTATATTTGGATTTTTCACAAAAACAATTCCTTACCATTTGTCCTTTAGATAGAAAGGTTGAATTGCTAAATAACAACCCAATGAGGTGGTTATTGCCTTTCTGGTCTTTCTCAAAAAAATTACAGATCTTTATAAATATTCAGAAGCTTTGACTATATCAAAGTGACCAGTAGAACATTGCAAACGAGAAACAGAAAATATTTGCAAGACAATTGGCATTTCATTTTTAGAGAAAGCTGTTTTCTGGCAGTAATAGTTTAGCATTTTTGCTTTCATTTTATTTAAAAGTAGACCCAATGGAGAAACTGTAGTTTGGAAGAAAAGGCAGTATGAAAAGAAACCCAGTCCCCCCTTCTCATCTCCATACATAATGTATGCTTGTGGGAGAGCTCTCTGGGAGAACAAACAGGCAATTGATAGCAATGACTGTTCTCTGTTTGTTCCAGTGATAAAATGCAAGACGGGTCTCAACATTAGATTTTTTTTTTTTATGAAGGAACTTAAAGAAAAATTGGCTTATTTGATGTCTTATTACGTCTTAGGCGGTTAACAGATTTGTAAGCATCTATTTTATTAGTGTAATCCCAGGAAATATCGCATTGATTTTTTTAATTGTAGTAAATTCAGACATTTATCTTCAACCCTAAAATTTTCTAATCCTAATGTTGCTTTTGCCTGAGGTAAAAATAAATGTGACAATCATGAATGGAGTTAGGGAGGTTAATTTATGCCTACATATACATTTAATCAATCAGTCAGAATGCTCATTATATATGTGCATTTATATCTACTTTTATCTGTTAAAATGCTTTAGGCTGCTGGTAAGAGAAAAGGCATATCTCACATAGCAAAAAGACTCAAAATGGAATGCCTCCAGGGTTGGACAATTCCATGGCTCAAGTGCATCATCAAGAATATAGTCTCTTTCTGTCTTCTTTGCCTTCTTGGGCATGTTGGCTGTATACCCTTGCTGTCTTCTTTAGGGCTGCAAGATGATTATCACACATACAGGTGTCTCATGAAGGACATCATCTGACTTCCAGTGGTAGAGAAGACCATCTCTTCTTCCCACATCTTTGTTTTTTATGAGCCAGGAAACCTTCCTCAGCAGCCTTGTGTCAGACCTCCGTTCCCATTAGCAAGTATTGGGTCCTGTGCCTCCATCTAAAACAATCACAGCCAAAGAGAGCAAGATTACTCTGATTGGTTTAGAGAGTTCAGATTAGCTTCTAAATTCCTTGGGAGGAATGTGAACCCAGCAAAATTTTGGATTAGTGAGCAGGGAAGTTTGGCGGTGGGCGTGATCTGAGGTGGCAGCTAGCTGTTGAGGAGGCAATGGTACTGAACACATATTGCCATATGTGTAAATCAAGGAAGTCTGAATTATTAATTTGGGAATGTTCATTGTAGTCCTAGGGATTCTAGCCTTTAAAATGAAAAACCTAGAATTCAGACACCATTTTGTTTTATTTTCTTAATAACTGTCAGGAAAGATTTTATGTACAAAGTTGGTTTTGGTCTCTCTCCTCCACTGGAATGTAAGTTCCTTGAGTGTGGAAGCTCTCTTTGTCTTGTTCACAGCTGTATCTCCAACACTGAGAGTAGTGTAAGCATCTCGTGGTAGGCAATTGGGAAGTATTTGTTGAATAAAAGATGAACATTACAAGGAGGATATTGTAATCCCTCTCCAGTCACAGGGTGGAAATCATGATTTAGAAATTATATGGTTTAATATTGCAAATCAAAAATGTAAAGTGCTCCATCTTTTTATATACATGTGGCTCAGTTCCCTCCCCTGAAATGGGAGAACAGCATGATAGTTATTGTCTACCTTCTCATTAACGTGGTTCTGTGACATGGTGCCTAGAGAAGAGGTTTCAGGGGGCTACGCTCCAGCAGAACCTAGGGACGGAAGAATACAGCTCAAACAACACACCTAAAGCATGAGAGCAACATAAAAAGGCAGAGGAGGTGGACCAAGACTGACAGAAATAAAACAAGAAGTACGAGTGCAAGAAACATTACATTCTAAGCTTGTATGGACTGGTTTGAAGACTCTAACATGATACATTCTCTAAACTTTAAAATATAAATCGTGACGCTCCTGCAAATGATGTCATGAATCATTGAAGAAGATTAGGGAAAGGTACCCACTCTAGCAGAGCTTTTGATATGGACTATTTCAATTTATTGAAATTCTAGCCACTGGACTAACTCATAGGTTAGTTAGTTAGTTAGAGCCATTCATTAACCAAGTCAGTCTTCAAGTGAGTGTTTGGTGCTCCACCAGTCTTTGATTTTGGCTCTCTCCTATTCAATGTTATTATCAACATCTCGAAGAAAGACTTCTAAACTTTAATAATCAACTTAGAAGTCTTTAATAAGTGTGCTTATTCAGATTTATTTGTGATAAAAAGCAGATGAAAAGAGACTAGATGATGGAGAAAAGATCTAAGGAAATTTTAACTGGCTGGAATGAGTAATGGTATCTAAGAAGATAAAATCTAACAAATAAATGTAAAGCTCTTAACTTTGATTCAAAAAAAAAAAATTATTGCCAAAGCACAAGATGGAATTGCTCTGGCTTAGCAACAATCTACATAAAAGAGACTTGAAGAGGATTGGTTGATTGGATGGGAAATGTCTTCCCTAAAGCTAATGCAAGATACATTGATTTAGCCTAAAATGTATCCATTCAACAAACCATTTTTTAATTAAGCACTCTGCACAAAGTGCTAGCAAGAAAATTGAGGTTTAATAATTAATAAAAACAGTCCCTGTCCTTAGGGACATCCAGTTCATGATAGAGATGAACAAATTCAAACTGCAATGTAGGGCTATAAATGTAAAAATGTAAAATAAAGCCTAGGCCTCAAAAATCACAGATAATCCCAGTGAACAAATACTGGTCAGATCACAGTAGAGTTTTGTGCTAAATTTTCACCACACATTTTTCTAACAGCTTCATTGAGATATAATTAATATACCATACAGTTCACCCATTTAAAGTGTATACTTCAATGGTTTTTAATATAGTCACAAAGTCATGCAACCAGCAACACCAGCTAATTTTAGGATGTTTTCATCACCCCTAAAAGAGACCCTATAACTATTAACAGTCATTGTCTATTCCCTCCAAACACCAACACCACCACCACAGCCCTATACAAACTCTCACATTCCATCTTTATAGATTTGCCTGCTCTGGACCTTTCATATGAACAGAATCATACAATATGGGCTCTTTTGTGACTAGATTCTTTCACTTATCACAATGCCTAGGGATTCATCCATTTTGTACCCACAGATCAGTATTTCTTTTTTTGTTGTTGAGTAATATCCCATAGTATAGACATACCATACATCATTTATCCACTTATCTGTTGATGGACATTTGGGTTGTTTTTGCCTTTTGGCTATTATGAATAATGATCCATGTTCGAGTTTTTGTGCCAACCTATGCTTCATTTCTTTTGGGTATATACCTAGAGGTGGAATTGTTATGTCACATGATAACTCTACGTTTAACACGTTAAGGAACCATCACACAGTTTTTCCAAAGTTGCTGCGCCATTTTACATTCCCACCAGCAGTGTATGAGGTTTTGAGGTTTTCTCCACAAGCTTTTCAACACTTATTATTGCCGTCTTTTTGATGATAGCAATTCTAGTGGGTGTGAAGTGGTACCTCATTGTGGTTTTGATTTGCATTTCCTTAATGACTAATGATGTTGTGCATCTTTTCATGTGCTTATTGTCCATTTGTATGTCTTTCTGAGAAAAATATCTACCTGGATCTTTTGCCTGTTTTTAATTGAGTTATCTTTTTATTATTGTTTTAAGAGTTTTCTATGTATTCTGAGTACAAGTCTCATGCCAGATATATGGTTTGCAAATATTTTCTCCCATTCTGTGAGTTATCTTTTCACTTTTTTGTTGATACAATTTACAATACAGAAGTTTTTAATTTTGTAAAGTCTAATTGTTGTTGTTTGTGCTTTTGGGGTCCTGTCTAAGAAACTATTGCCTAATCCAAGATCATAAAGATTTACTTCTATGTTTTCTTCTGGAAGTTTGATTTAACTCTTAGATTGATGTGTATGATCCATATTGAATTAACTTATGTGTATGGTATGAGGAAAGGGTCCAGTTTCTGTTTCTGTCCACTTATCCCAGGGTCATTTGTTAGAACGATTATTCTTTCCTTATTTAATTATCTTGACATCCTTTTCAAAAAATCGATTGACACTGCACGTTAGGGTTCATTCTGGACTCTCAATTCTATTCCATGCATCTATATGTCTCTCCTTATACCAGTACCACACTGTCTGGATTATTGTACCTTTGTACCAAGCTTGAAATGGGGAAGTGTGACTCCTCCAACTTTGTTCTTTTTCAAGATTATTTTGCCCATCTTCAGCCCATTTCATTTCCACGATCGGCTTAGGACAACATAGTTTAAGAAGGATATTGATAAAGAGGAGCAAACCAGAGGACATTAGAAGAAAATTTTCAATAATCTGTGATGTTTAATCTGCAAGGTGGAGTATAAAAGTGGAGCATGAGAGATGATTTCATGAACTTAAATGGTTGTTGTAATGGAAAATCATTCCAGCAAATTCTTTGTACTCCATATGGTGAAAATTACTGGAAGGGGAACCTCAGTTCAAGGATGAACTTTATAACCACTAATCTTAGTCATAAGTAAATCAGATTTTCTCATACTCTGATCTACCCATCCCTAAAAAGTCGAGCAAAGGCACATGATCTATTCATCAGTAATGTTGTAGAAGAAATTTCAGCCCTGAATAGAGGATATTATGACTCTGTGCTATGTGGATATGAATAGCAGTGAGAATCTAGGCATTGTCACTGGGAGCTATCTCGATTAATCCCCCCAAACCATATGAGATAGGTACTATTATTATTTATTTTATTAGATAAGGAAAGAGGCTTAGATAGGTTTAATAACTTGCCAATGACACACAGTTAAGAAGGGACTGAGTGTACCCTCAAACCCAGTTCTGTTTCACACTGAAACCCATGAGTAATAGATCATGTAAAAGGAGAACAGGAGCTATTTGATTTGCCAAGTGTGGTCATTGAGGAAGAGTATGTTGTCAAGGATGAGTTTGAGGGTCCAAGTTTTAACAACTGCAGAGAGATATGCTCCCATATTCTCATAGAAATATGGAAGTTCACAAGAGAAGCAAGTGCTAGTGGATGTAAACAGCAAGCTCACCCATTCAACAGCAGATAAGTGTCCATGTTCAGATTTGGGCTCAAGCCTACTTGTTCAAGACACTATGGTTTAACCCCTCTTCGAGGTGAGTCAGAGATAGCTGACTCTGAGGCTTTGAACCAGAGAACAGAAGTGAAATTAACAGAGAGGAAACCTGAGAAGAGACACTAGCTTGGGATTCTTTGCCTGGTGTGTCAGATATGTTAAATATGAGCATACAAAAAGTATTTTCCAAAAAGTGTAAAGTAGAACATCCTGCTGTGGAGAAGACAATTAAAATGTGGGATTGAGCCTTAGATCACTAGACAGGATTGGCCTTCAAGAGATGGCTGGAGAAAAGAAAATATTAAATCTCTAGGCCAAAGACTATAAGGAAGGAAAATCAGAGGACTTAGCATTTAGCTTTGTGTCCTTCAGCCCTCCTGTGCATCACCCAGAATTTGCAGCTTGTATGCCTAAAATTTCCTCAAGTCAGTGCCCCTTGGAAAGAATTTAGCTAATGTCTCCTGATGCGGGACTCTGCACCTGGCACCAAGCTAAGAGCTTTCATGGAGAGACTATTATTTGGTGTTTATAACAAAGTCTGTTGCAGATGGTATTCCCTTCAGATGAGGAAACTGGAGACTCCAGGAGGTTAAATAACTAGCCCCAAGTGAGAGCACAGCAAAGATGGAAACCCAGTCCTTCTGACACCAAGCCGACAACTGCCTGAGGTGCTCAAAGGTACCACACTGCAGCCAGGCTGCCTTTGTTTCTGAGCCTCCAGAGAAGGAGACCAAGATCTCAGACAGGCTGGAGCCCTCCCCCAGCCAACTCCCAGCTTTGTTCCTTCCTTCTTTCCTTCCTTTTATTCTTCTGACCATCTGAATATCCATCCATTTTTTTTTTTAAATATGTCATCGTGTATGTGCTAGGTACCAGTCACTGATGATACAGGGAGGAACAAGATTCAATTCTTACCCTCACGGTGCTTACAGAGAAGAGAGAAAGAAATTAAGCAAGTAAGTATACATTGATTTAAATTAGCTAAATGCAGGCACCTGGGTGGCTCAGTAGGTTAAGCGTCTGCCTTCAGCTCAGGTCATGATCTCAGGGTCTTGGGATCGAGCCCCACATCAGGCTCCCTGCTCAGTGGGGAGTCTGCTTCTCCCTCTCCCTCTGCCCCTCCCCCACCCTGGCTCATGCTCTCTCTCTCTCAAATAAATAAAATCTTTAAAAAATAAATGAGTGAATGAACTAAATGCCCCTCCACTTATCTGATTCCACACAGAAAGAGAAAGGAGTTCACCTAATAACATTTGCTATAAAATAAGAACCACTTAGGTTAATAAAGGGTCCTAAATTTAGTTTTAAAGCAAGACCAGATTCAATAAGAGTTACTTATTTCTTTTGGAACGTGCATTCTGCATTGCAGTCCTTTTAAAATACCTTAACCAAAAAGCTAGCAAACTTAGCAAATCTTTTCTTTAATGAATTCAAGTGGTTTGTAAGTTTGAGTGTGTGTGTGTGTGTGTGTGTGTGTGTGTGTTTATGCTGAATATCCATATTTGGCTGCTGCCAGTGAGATTTCTCCAAGGCAACTGGGGTTGGCATGACCCTGACCATGACTTTGGGCGTGTCTAGCCTTCGCTGAGTTAACCTGGGGTGAGAAGGTAAGAACAAGAAGAAGGGAGGGGTGGAGCTGGAGCTAAGGCCAAGTAGGAAAACCTTGCAGGACCTGAAAATCTTCTTTCTCAAGTGTTTTGAAAATATCTGAAATATGCCCTAAAATTCACCCTTAATGGGTCCATGAGTTATTTTTGGCCCAAGAATAGAATTCATTTTGGAGAATGTGTTAAGGGGCTCCTGACAACACATGGGTTCTCCATCTTCCTCACTCAGCACCTCCTCTGTATGATTTAGACTCAGGCTTCTAACAAAAATAATGGGCCACACCTCGGCCGCTTGCGTCATAAGAGTATGTGTCAATTTTAATCATGCAACTAAACTCAATTCCGCAAAATCACAAATTTTAAAAGGCAATGGGTGAATGAAAGGGGGAGGTGGGGGTTGTAGGTAAATTAACACACCCTGATTGCTGACCTTATATAATCATATGCTTAGTCTGGTCAAATGTAATCAACTCACTGAAAGGAAAGACAAAATCAGAAAAATAAAATCTCTAATCAAAAAGGTATTTTCTGTTACTATAACCCCTTATTGTCCCTTTTGACCTACTCAATTATGGAGGGATAACTAATAGTATTGTTTTTTCAGCATGAAAATTTTCCACAGAACATGCTAAACTGATTAGAAACTGTATAATTTTTAAAATATGTATTTGTGCTTGGTTTTATAAGCCTAAGTTATACACTAACTCAGCAGTTTCCAGGCTGTAATAACACATCCAGGAGCCCTACAGTTGACTCTCATATATTATGATGAGTCAAACCCACAACTCCTTATTTCAGCCCACTTATCTGAAGCGACCAGTACAAACATGTTCCTAGCAATTATAACCAGTAGCAATAGTAGATGCAAGTATAAGAGAAAACTCATGAGCCAAAGCTTTGCATCTCAGAAGATCCCCTATTCATTCCAAAATGACCTTGAATTTTTTTCCTTGGCTAGTTACATGATATTTCTAGATCTTATGTTTTTTAAGCTTACAGGTGGGTAAGTCAAGATTTGAAATGTCTCTCATCATTAATGAAAAATGTAAAAGATACTTGCTGAGACACAGTAAGCTTATTCCCTTCTTTTTATATTTTAAGATTTCTTCTTTCCATACAAGGACTCTGAAGGATCTTGTTCACTCATTGTTAATGTCAGGATTCAGGAAACAATAACCTAATATAAGAACTATTAATAACTTCACAGTGCCTTAAACTTTGCACTTAGACTGTAAGGGTATGGTGAAAGGTAAGGAAATTGTAAGGAAATGGTGGTGTGAGGGAAATTATCCCAAGATGTCCCAAAGGTCATGGACTATGAAAGCACACAGATAAAATTAAGATGCTGGAATCATACCATTTATTAAATTGATTTAAAATACAAAAACAAACAAACAAGGGGAAAGAGATGGAGTTAGTCCATGAGGATGGGATGCAAGCAGATGACAGCACCCCCTACCCAAATCCTGGATTATGAAGGTCCGTATGTAGTGTTCTCTGCACTGACGGGGTGCTTTGGGGCCAGAGCTGAGGTTTGAGCAAGGGAGGCTGCAGACAGAAGGCCCCTCTGGGGCCAGTGACACACCCTCGCTCTATCATGGAGATGCAGAGAAAAGGATCCTGGCCAATATCTGTCACTTGCCAATTATCTTGCTGAACAGCCATAGATTTTATCTGCATTTTTTTTGAGCACAGCTATTGCCAGAATGCGACCATGAAGAGGGTCACCAATGAGTGGCTAATAATGTAGGGGTGGCATAACCGTCAGCCCAGAGGCAGCATGATCAAGATTTATGATCTGATATTCCTATCCATTTCTATCTATAGGTAACATTCTTGTTTGTTTCATCATAGAGTTCATTTTTCTATTTATATGTCTTAACATATTCTGAATTACTTTCTATCTGTACTTAACACATGCTGTGAATTTTGCCTGTAGCACATAAGGAACTAGCTTACTTATTATCTATGCCTAAGGATTTCATCATTCATCTTGTTTTCTTGTCCTCTGTAGCAGAATTGAATGTTCCAAATAATATAGCAAACTCCCATCATAACTGGTGTTGATTCTTACGGCAACCTTCATTCCCAAGTTCAGCAGGACACCGGAGAATTGAAAGGCCACCATGCAAACAAAGACATTTCACTTTTATTTTATGGAACTCACTTATTTATTATCAAACCCAAGATACCTCGGCACAACCCAACCTTTTTAGAATCTGTGGTATCAATAGTCATGAGCAATGAGGCTGTCTAAAATTTCTTACTGTAGTCAACTCGCCTCCCTACAGTTACTCAAAAGAACCTCACAAGAGCCTGAAAATACATGGCCCTCCATTTTCTCTCTGACTCCCTCTACTGGCTTTCTTGGTCTTCCCAGAATTCTCCTGCCTCATGACAGGTCTGCCATGTTTCCTACCTCATATTGTTCATGACAGAGTTCCTGTGGACACCACTGACATAGGATCCCATGAGAATGACACAGCCTGAAAATGGGTGTCATGGGGGCCATACCTGAGAGCCTCTACCTGCTATCCCTGGGTCTGAAAAGTTCCCTACATGGCCTTAGGGCTTGTTTTGCCTTTGCCTTGATACTTTTTCTTTAGGTTTTTGCTAAAATGTTACCTTTTCACTGAGCTTTCTGTTACCACTTTATTTAAATTGCACCCATCACTTCCCACCTCAACACTCCCCATCCTCTTTTTCTTTACTTGTTTTTTTAAAGATCTTATTTTTAAGCAATCTCTACACCCAATATGGGGCTCGAATTCACAGTCCGAAGATTAAGAGTCCCATGCTACACCGACTGAGCTGGCCAGGCATTCCTCCTCTTTTTCTAGTTTGACTCCACAGCACTTTATTGCCTTCTAATATACCATTTAAAATTTTCCACTGATTTTGGCCATTTGTCTTACCCAGTCCTATCCCAATTACACACACACACACACACACACACACACACACACACACACACACACATACACTTGTAAATTCAAAAAGAGAAGGAATTTTTATGAATTTTGCTCACTGCTCTATTTCCAGGACTAGAAAAGTACCTGGCATATAGTGGGTTCTCGGTCCATATTTGCTTAATACATCTACTCCACCCCATTATCACAACTGTAGATATTTCTCTTCTACTGACTCCATTTCCATGCCAGGTGAGTAAGAGGAAAGAAAAATCAATATGGGTCAACTCAAAAATAGCTCCAAAAAAATTACTCTGGAAAACATTGTCCCTCTATGGCCGAATTTGCAGGCAGATGACAGGAAGCTGGGCAGGATTAATGTCAAGTGAAAGCAGAGATAGAAATCGTGTAAGGCTGCAAAGTACCAAGTACTCCACTTATCTATGAGTTTGCCATGCCAGAGGGTTGGCTCAACCAAGGACGTTAGAATTGCCTTAAGCTCTATGGCTGGATCCTACTTCGAGGGGCTCCACAGCTTATTTGAGGCAGGACTTTCTGTTCACTGATTCCAAGCATGTTTGTTTGAATGAGAAAGGTATTTCCTTGGTCTAAGGTGAGGGTTGTTGTTTTGCAGAAACTTGTGATGGCTAAATAGCTTAGGGGTGTTGGCATTTCCTAAAGGAAATGATAACATCATGTGGGCCTTCTGATAGGAAAATAATAGCGCCCCACTCTCACCGTGACATAGCCTGGGGATGTTTCACTAGAGGGAGTACTGGCTCAGCGCTGAAACGCCCACATGCTCCTAGTCCCGTGCTCACCATGACCTAGGACATGGATGTGAAGAAGTTGGACCAATTGAACCACTGTGGAAGGGAAGCTTGCTTACTCGTTTAACCCTCTTCCTTTCCAAAATCTGGACTCCCTTTCACTCTCAGAGCTCAGAAGCAGGTCTCAGACATTTTGAATGCTGTTCTGGGTCCTGCTCTGACTTGTTGATCAATCTCAAGCAAGTCTTTCTACCTCCAGCTTTGTCCTTTCTCACTTGAGGTCTTTCTTCCGTAAAAGTGGGAACTTGCTACTGAGTCTCTCAACAAGGACACAGAAGTCAGCTCAAAATTGGTTAACAAAAACAACTTTTGTGAATGTTGTCATTCTGTAACCGGGGCTTTTTCTTCTTTGTTGAACTTTAGTCACTCTTCTGTCTCCCTCCTAAAGGGAATGCCAAGACATCCAGCGAACCTCCGCACCCCCCCAAGTTGACCTCACATGACTCCTCATGCATGCACCACATGGGAAGCAATGGATGTCAGGCCCTTGTCAGTGCCCCCAGCCCTCACTAAAATTTCTCTGACTCTCTGGAAACTGCGTCTGTTCAATCTCCCATGACGTTGACATGTTATAGTAAAAGAGTTGGCTTGTACTCTGGGTCATTCTTTCCCATAGAAAAATACAGGGTTAAATCAGAGAAATACCATTCAAAGGTTCTAAACTAAGTAATTCCTGTGTCCAGCAGGAGGAGTGTTTTTGTTGACTTGTTTTCTTTTTCTACCCTGAACCAACATCTCACGACAAAGAGAAACACTTGTATGTTCATAGGCTGGGACAGACTATTCTTACACTGTCAATCAACACTTGGCTCGAATCTAAGTATTAAATGTAGGGTAAATTCAAATCTTTGCTGTTTTCATGGAATAATCACTAATGAATATAATCATGTTCCGATGTAATTTGTTTCATTTGCAAGTTGGCAGGAATGAAGAAGGCAGTTTTCTTTAAAGATGATTAGACCATGGTTATTAGGGTGAGGTCATTGGTTTACAATTAAGTCATTTTTTTCCCTACGGTTATAATAATAGTGATGGAACCCAGAATCTTGTAGCTTGCTCTTTGGCAAAGGAAGGAGATGAAATTTTCAGAGTTTGGGCTGCCTTCCCTGAGCTGAGGAATAGTTTCCCACACCCGAGGCTGCTGGTGGGTAATGGCCCCCTCATACCACAAGCATTACTTGGTGTCAGGCCTCTGGGGGCCCCCAGCAGTTCACAGCACTCTCCAACTTGGAGCAGAAGCCTCTACAACATAATCGAGAAGAAGATATTTTAAATTTAAATCCCAGATTGGATTTATTGTCACCTGATCTACCGTGTGCTAATAAGAGGAAGAGATAGTCTTCAAAGGAAGAATAAAAGCAGACCTAAGGATTTTGCACTCCCCATGAAAGAAAAAATATCTTCCCACTGAGGTCAGGAAAAGTTATCAGCTTCAGACCTCTAGGCATGGGACTTAATTTCCCATATCATTATTTTTGCCTGCATAGTCACCATTTTTTAAAAAGTTATGTTTTTATCTCTTTTCCTCTCTTACAAACAAAACATTTCATGGTCTCCACAGACCTATTTTTGGCAAGCTCTAAAAAATCTGAAATACTTAAAGCCCGTCATAGGGAAAAATAGCCACTGGGACTAAAACCACTGGATTCTAGGTACTAAATGAAATTCTGTTGCTCCATTAAAGAATTTTCCTCTCTGTTCTTGGGGTTTAGATGAAGAAACAGTGGGGAGAGTCCTGAAACGGGAATTGAGACTCATGTCTTCATCCTGACCATGTTGTTAACTAGTTGTCAGGCCCTGAACCAGTCACTTAAGCCAGCTGAAGAGCTGGAATATGTACATATTAAGACCTCTACCTGCTAAAACACCTCTAAATGCATGCATATAGATAACGGCTAAAGTCATACATTTGGTGGTTGCATTTCTAGACTTTTCCTAAAATACAGGCTTTGAAATGAAAACTACCAGGCAAATGGCATCTGCTCCTGCTTTTAAAAAACTTGAGATTTATGGACACTGAATTGTGCCTAAGAATTTGATAGGAATATACCCATTGTCAAGTCTCAGGGTACTGTTTATATTCTGCATAAATATTTAAACAGAGAATTCTGAGCACCAGATTGTCATCAAGGAAAGAGTAAGCTGCAATATCATGTAGCTGCACAAAGTAGTAAAGCTTCATGGTCAAGAGTGTGGGTTCTGGAGTCAAATGGCTGGTATTCAAATCCCTTTCCGGCCACTTGTTTGCTCTGTGACCTTGGCAAGTTGACTTAACTTCTTTGTGCCTCCCGCTTATCTATACATGGAACCAATTCCATTATCTCCCTTCTAGAACTATTGTTAAGGATTCACATAAATAATGCATTTATAGTAATCAACTCCATTATTGGCATACAACAAGCATTCAATAAACATTAGGAACTATTTTTACAACCTGAGAATTAGGTCCAAAATGATGAATCTGAGACCCTCATTACTACTTTCAATTTTTTATGACTTCAAATCTAATAGAAAGAATTAAATAAAATAGCCAAGAGTGGCCTTTGTTATTCTCTTGGTTCCTTAGTTGTTTCTTTTTTTTTTTTTTTAAGATTTTATTTATTTATTTGACAGAGAGAGACACAGCGAGAGAGGGAACACAAGCAGGGAGAGTGGGAGAGGGAGAAGCAGGCTTCCCACTGAGCAGGGACCCCGATGCGGGGCTCGATCCCAGGACCCTGGGATCATGACCTGAGCCGAAGGCAGACGCCTAACGACTGAGCCACCCAGGCGCCCCAAGGGTAGACATTTTTAAAATTATTTTTAAAGATTTTATTTATTTGCTTATTTATTTGAGAGAGAAACAGAGAGAGAACAAATGGGGAGAGGGGGAGAGGGAGATGGAGACTCCTCATTGAGCAGGGAGCCTGACACAAGGCTTAATCCCAGGACCCTGAGATCATGACCTGAGCTGAAGTCAGATGTTTAACTGACTGAGCCACTCAGGGACCCCTAAGTGTAAACATTTTAAAATAATGTAGGACTATTCAGGATTAACTATAGTCATCTGGGCTCTTGTTACGCAGTTAGCCAAAAAGCAAATGACAAGGACTTGACTAGTAGAGCTAAGTGGTAATTGAAAATGGAAATTTTTCTTTAAGGATTTCATTTTAAATAAGATTTGGGGGAGGGTAAGTTTTATCTATTCATCAAATAAAGCACCTTCATTATAGAAAACATGCTTATTTGATTCCATTAGACAACCACCTTTAACATTTTTGTGTTATTTATTACCATTTTCTGTGCATAATTTTTGTTCCACTATTATAGTCATGCATTATATCCTGCTATTTTTATTAACCTCCTTTTTTTTTTACCTGAAGATTGGTCTTTGGCCTAATTTTAAGGGACCATTTTCCTTTTGTAAATAACTAACTGAAATCAAGTCCTTCTGATTCAGAGAGACCAAAAAGGGTGGGAAAATATGTGAATGACTTCTCCATTCCAGTGGGAACCTGGATGGAAACCCTCTTTTTGGAAGCCAAGAAGGCAAAGTTCCATTTTTTCTTGGCAAGACACTTTATGAGATTCTGAGTGTCTTTGGACTCTGCACTTTGGTAGTTTGGAATTAGCCTGAGAACACTTTCATGCCTCAGTGATCTCAGAATCTCTCTCCTAACAACAAAGACCCTGATTTCCAGTGTTCAGTTGAATTTCTCAAGACCCAATAAACTGTTGGTTGGTGTCCATCTCGAGTTCCCTTTTCCTTGTCCCTCACACGCTGATGTTTATTGTAACTTTCACAGAAAGAGGGTTTATCACTCACAATATAGTTTCCAGGTTAAGGGATGACCTTAATATCCTATTAGTGTTTCTCTTGGAAAGTGTAGCTGCCACTCTACAAAACACATACTGTATTTTATTCTGAACTCTTTTCTTTTTATACTCTTCTTTTTTTCCTTACATCCTGTGGGTGCTTAAAGATCCCATATGCCATGGTAAATACAATTTTCTTTTCAGGGTAACTATTTTTTCAGCCCAATCCAAAGAGGTAAAATAGTTTCTTCCTTAAGGACTGTGGACTGTGGCCAATTGCTATATAAACCTGTGCTCTCCAGTGTATTGGCTCTCAAATGCACTAAATTTAACCCTTACTGGTGGTATAAACCCCATCTGTCGGCCACCCCTGCAAACAAGATATTACAGCTGGCAGATTATATGGAAAACTTGAAATCCTACTTTAAAGCTGGATTTAACGGTTAGCTCTCTGAACAATCGTGACAGCCATTGTTGAGCTTTGCCAACATGTTGGCTACTGGGCAGGTTATGGGAATAAATGATGAGAAGTGATCCAGGGTGGCCCATCATTTAGTTCAATCAAACCCGATCCTCTGATCCTCAGACCTGCCCCCTGGGAGGCTTTGTGCTCTGCCTTGGCTACGATGTGGAGGTCCCCCCTGGTCTTTCCAGGCCAGTCTCAGGGACACGCCCTCTCTCTAATGCTACTCTCCATGGCTGGCCCAAGACCAACCTCTGAATTCCCCAAAGCACTCTGAGACTGGGCTAGACCATTTAAAGAGGGTCTTACTAGCTGACTGAGCACAGCAAAAGGAAAAGGGAACACACAGCTTTAGGGTATGTCCTCAGCATAGAGCTTACTCATCTGCCTCCCTTCCCCGCTGTAGGCCCACCTCCATGCACCAAGGTCATCTGTCCTTTCTTCCCCTGCAAGGGCCGGAACATGCTTCCACCTCTGGAAGCCCAGATCTAACAACTTAGTAAGTTCTGGTTTCCTGTCCTGGAACCCAGGTTTTCTCTGCATGCTTGACACTGGAATAGGTCTTCTCATCCTGCAGAAAAGATCAGCTTTGATTCCTAGGGCATGGCCTCTCCCATAGCCTCAACAGGACAACCACAGCAGAAGGCCCCTGCCAGGTGTTGACGGATGAGCACATCCAGGGGCAGAAAGCTGTTTTATTGCAAATGGTTATTATGGTCATACAAGTGCTAAAGATACACCCCAAGAGGGGGTCAGTGTTCGTGGGTGCCCAGGAGCTACTTGCAGCTCTGGTAGAAAGAGGCAGATGATAGTACGGAAGAGGCAGAATGACATTTAAGGTACATGCTATAGGCCTGCACTTTCTTTAACAGGAAGCAAGGACTCTTGACACTGTCACGTGTTAGTTGGGAGAAGGAGCTGCTGATTCTGCTATTGCTTTTGTTCCTCCTGGCTTGGGTTTCTGGAGGCTGCTGCTTCAAAGGCAACTGGATCACCGTTGTGCTTCTTGCCACAAGGTTCCCCTAAGCGTGGACCCCTGGAGGGTGACATGAGAAAGGTCACTCCCCTGGGTAAAGGAGAGGCTTGATTCTTGCTTAGCCTGGCTGTCAGGAAAAAGAGAGCTTCAGTTGAGCTTGCTCACAGGTTCTGGGGCCTGGGGCCTGTGCGTGCGTGCGTGTGTGTGTGTGTGTGTGTGTGTGTGTGATGACAAGCTGGATCTCAGCATTCCATTTTTTTCAAGCCCACATTCCATTACCCCATGTTCAACTCAGTTGGCTTCCAGGAGCCCTCCCAAGAGAAACAGCTGTTTGATGCCTTAAAGAGGAAATCTTAAAAGCTCTTGAGGTTTAGAATTTTAGAATCTGCAGGGTTGATAACTTCCTCTCTGCTTATGAAAACAAACAGCTTTAACTTCTCTCTTTCTCAATACAAACACAATTCCAAAATGCATGCTTCTCTTCCAAATGCAGTTCTATCAAGGAAGCAAAGATGATACTGGGTAGCCTATAATGAAGTTGTAGATGCCACTAATAAAATCAGTTCTTGATATGATAGCATGGGTACTGTTGATCATGATGCTACAATTGACAATGATAGGAAGATGGAGACCATAGGATTGCTGCTTGAGACAAGACAGTTTCCTATCTCACCTCTGAGGCACAAAGCACCGATCTAACAGAAGGGACAAGGGATTTGGAAATACTGTTAACTTAGAGTAATCACCCCCGGGAAATACATTGTTGGTTGTTTCTGCTAGAGTTCTTTAGTAAACCAAGTCATAGAACCAGGAATATAGTTCAGAATAACTGAAGGATATTTTTTTTTCTTTTGGAAGATGTGTGCTAGAGGGATAGTATTTTGTTCTGATTTTTTTTTCCAGTTTGAGAAAAATAAGAACTAAGCTTTGAAGCATCTGCTTGCCCCTGACACACACACACACGCGCACACACACACACACACACTCACACACACACACACACACACACTCACTCACACTTCCTCATGGTTTATTCTGGCTCATTTTCTCTCCCTCTATCTTTCTCTCTCCTTTCCTTCCTTTCTGTCCCTCGCCTTTCTCTCTTAGATCACCCGTATCCTTAATGGCTGACAGGCCAGTAGAATCAGAAATGAGAACAAACGGGAATGTATAGCTATGGATAAATAGAAATCTTTTCATTTTTATTTCTCTTATCATCCAGCTCATTCATTTTCTTCTGGATGGTCTTCTTCTTGAAAAGGCTATTTCCAATAGACTTGTTTATCTTCCCTCAACTTCTGCCCCAAAATTTGAACATGGTGGGATAATGTTTTGAAGGGGGGGAGCGCTTCAAAACAATCAGTAGCTTTTTCTGGGTGATGAAAATGATCTATATTAGCATGAATACCTTTCATCTGTGTTATTTTGAACATTCTTCAATAAAGGAATTCATCTATATCAAGACTGCTTTAATTCTTGATAAAACTAGTTTCTCATCACTAACTCTTAGTGCCAAGGACAAAATGATTTCCAATGCTCCTAAATATTCACATAGCTGATAGACATAAAACAATATAGGGAGAATTCTGTAGTGACAAAATAAAATATCTTAAGGAAGGGATTACTTTATATCAACCATGGTCAAGGTTGTAATATATTTGATGTGACTTGTGAAAAAACAGATGAAAGATCTTCAACCTCCAAGGTATTATGAATACTTTGTAACGAAAAAATAAATTAGTTAAAAACAAAATGATTGGTAAGTTTAGCTAAAAGTTTACACTGCTACTAGTTAACTAGTATCCAGGGTATAGCACATTTTTTCTTATTCCATTCAGTAAATATTTATTGAGATTTTACTCTGTACTATGCATTTGTACTAAGTGTTTGGAATATAGATGGCCCCAGTTCTCAAGGAGTTTACCCTCTACTAGAGAGACAAATAAACATTTCCAACAAAAGTACAGCTGAAAATAAAGGAAGAAGGCCAAGAGCAATACAGTGGAGTATCTGTCCCTAGAGACAGGATGTTTATTTTAGTCAGTTTGCCATGGTCCAAAATTTAGCTTCATAAGCTCAAATACCTTCGCATAAATTGTTTCTCAGTAACAGGTAATTGGCCAAGTAACTAGAATCATTACTAGCAAACTAGAATGCCATTTATTAATGTGTCCTGAGAAAGAGAACTTCCCAAGGAACTAGACCCTAAGTCCAATGGCCAGCACACCACAGGCCGCCACAGCAGGAGTGAAGTTCTGACCAGAAGGTTTCTTGGTAAGCATGAAATAGAAGAAATTAACATTTGATGCAAGATCAAACATTTATGGTTTATAAGAAATTATAATGGGGCGCCTGGCTGACTCCATTGGTTAGGCGACTGCCTTCGGCTCAGGTCATGATCCTGGAGTCCCGGGATCGAGTCCCACATCAGGCTCCCTGCTTGACGGGGAGTCTGCTTCTCCCTCTGACACTCTTCCCTCTCATGCTCTCTCTCTCTCATTCTCTCTCTCTCAAATAAATAAATAAAATCTTAAAAAAAGAAATTATAATGATAGCCTCAGGATTCTATCTCCTAAAGTGGGTAGACCTGACACTGTGGATGGGACAAGTCAAAACTTTGAGCAAGAGCACCCTCCACGGTGACAGGGAGTGGCAATACGGGTGTGGCCAAAGTTGCCCATCCCACAACCCTTTGAATGGGCATGGCCAAGGTTAGCCTATCCCATGCCCCCTTTGGTCTTTGCTCTCCAGTCCTGCTGGCTGGCTGATATCCAGGATGTGCACAGATGTGGCCACACCAGGAGTCTGAACCCTGGTTTTGTAGGGGTCTGAAAGAAATAATATACCTTTATCAGTAAAAAATTAGGTATAACAGTGAAGATTTATGTGGAGGATTCAGGGCCATTTGCTTGGAAAATCCAATCGTTAAATTATGAACATACTTTTATATTAGTCAATGAAATACTGCTGTCCTGACTTCCGTCATGCTGGCCATCCTGACTTCTCCCTGCCGGGGAAATCCTAGACCTTACCACACTCCAGCAATGAGAGGACTAAAGTCTGAGACTGTAGCTTATGTTCTGATCGTGGTGATTGGTAAATATTATCAACAGGGCTTTCTTTTTAAGGCACTTTTTATATATCTCTGATCTAATGAGTTATGTATCTCTTCTGCCATTTAGCTCTCAATGTTAACCCCTTTTTCTCAAAATCTTGGCAAAAACCTCATGATAACCCTAAATAGTGACAATTAATACAAGTCAGAAATAATTAAAGTTCCTTTTACAATGCTCTATATATTACCAAATAATGAAGCTGAGTGGAAGCCTTGCTCTCTCAAGCAATGCGGCCTTCTAGGGCATTCCCAGCAAGAAGCTCTAAGGAACAAACCCAGTAAGGACAGCCCTGAGCAACTGTCACAGCACAAGTTCCCAAAAGACTGGAAGAGAAGGCAATCAAGGGGATTTTCTTGTTTGCTTGTTTTATGTTTTGTTCGGTTTGGTGTGGTGTGGTTTTTTAATCAAGAGCCAGTACAAACCTTTCCCCAGGGAAGAGTTGAAATATTATTAAAAGGAGAAAGAATGAATGCTCAGTGAACAACCAACAGCCAATGCATTCTCAAAACTTATAGCTCATTCAGGGCATTAAAATTGAGAATTCATGCCATACAGGACAGCTCCTCAAAATCTCCTCCCTCCTGATTTAGGTACATTTGGGGGGAAAAGCTGTTCTTGCATTGTTTTTAAAGAAGCAATTACTATATTTGACTATGGAACTTAGTTTTCCATAAATCCATTATTAGCTGCTACAATGTTGCTCTCTAGAACATTTGCAACATTTTCAATTTTATCAAGCCAAAGACAGTTTTTTTTTTTTTAAGATTTTATTTATTTATTTGACAGAGAGAGACACAGCAAGAGAGGGAACACAAGCAGGGGAAGTGGGAGAGGGAGAAGCAGGTTCCCCGCTGAGCAGGGAGCCCGATGCGGGACTCGATCCTGGGACTGCAGGATCATGACCTGAGCCGAAGGCAGTCGCTTAACCAACTGAGCTACCCAGGCGCCCCCCGCAAAGACAGTTTATTAAGTCAGTTACTTTCCCCCATGAGTCTCAGAAGGAGAGTCATTTGGCTTTAAAGCATCTTCATATAATTCATAGTTGTGGGTTTCCCAGGGGGAGATACAAAGGACACCGTGAGAAAATATGCTTCTTATTTAAGCTGTGAAGTGTTGATAGAACTATCTTCAGTTGACAGTCAATGACAATCACTGGGATGTGAAAAGCAAACAAACAAACAACGTCTTTTGTTGCATTCTTTTTAAACTAATTTGTACAAGATCTACAATTAGGATTCAATATATTATATACTGAGAAACACAGCGTGTGGTTAATAAAAATTTAAGAATTTATCTCGGACAGGGCCTGGCTCCCAGTGACTGTTTGATGAATGATAGATGACAGAATGAATGAATGAATGAGTGAATGATTAAATGAGCAAGACAGAAAAACAGCTTTCTCTCTGAGAAAGCTCACAGATTAAAAAACTAAATTTACATTTTTAACTTATCACCCAGCAAAAAGTAAGCAGGTTCTAGAGGAGCGAATGGCAACTTTGCTAAATACATAACTGACAGTATAATTACCCCTAGGAGAGAAGCCATTGCTCCTAATGAATGCTAAGTGCAAAGACTATGGATGTGTGTGCGCGAGTGTGTGCGCACATGCATGCATGCATGCGTGCATGTGCATGCTCACCCATGGACGCACTAACAGAGAAACCCAGAGGAACTGGGGAGTGGCACTTCAAAGCTAAAAGGGAGTTCCTGTGTAAACAGTCTGTGTGATCTCAAGCAGGGCATTCAGTACATCTAGGAGGCACCAAGATTCCGTGGGAAAAGCAGAGACGGCCTTTGGGTCCAGACAGACAAGGGTACCAACCTGCAGCTTACCCACCCTTTGACCTTGACTAATATACCTTACCTCCCTGAGCCTCAGTTAACTCACCCTTCAAGTGCTGATAATAACACTCCCTCTCCAGGTTGTTACTGAGAAACTGAGGTAATAGTACAAACTTTTGTACTGCGTGTATTATGTGCTGGGCAGTACTCTGAGCACTTTATATATATGACCTCATTTAAACCTCACAAGAGCCACATGAGACAAGAATTTCCCTTCACAGATGAGGAAAACTGAGGCAGGGGTTAGGTAATTGCCCCAAGTATATGGCATAGGGTCTGCACACAGTCGATTCTCAATAGATAATAACAGCCATTATTTATTGCCACCGTGCTAAGAGCTTTACATTTATTCTCTCATTTGATCCTCCGGACAATGGTATGTGTTTATCGTGTGCCTGGCAGATAGCGGGAATGTAGTAAGTGTTTGCTGAATGAATGCAAGAATCCTCCCTGTACAGAATTAGCTGAGGCTTACATAAGTAACTTGCTCAAGGTCATACAGCCAGAATGTGTACCCCACACACTAACCCTGTGTGTATGCTCTTAACCATGCCAGTTATTTATGGTCTGTAACTGAAGGGACATATCAAAACCATCGCAAGCAACTAAGACTGAAAAACCTCCAGTGTGTTTAGAAAACATGAAGCCGTGGTCTTACCTTTCTCTCGCTCTTTTTCATTGCACTCTTGATCTCTGTCTAAGCCCCTAAAAAATCTGTGCTCTGCAGCCTCCAATTTCTAATTCTGGCTGGCAAAGGGAAAAATATTAGAAATTGTACTCTGAACTATCCATCATTTAGCTAAGACTTCTTAAGGGTTCTTAAGTAATCAGGCATTTGAGGCTTTGGATTGTATTTGAGGGGAAGGCTTTAATGAGGTGAGTGAAGAAGTATGTGATCTGTTTTAAAATACAATCCCCACATGCTACAAATAGCAAGGTCCAAAAAACCCAGGTCTTAAAAGAAAACTGAATAATATTTTACTCAAACTATTACATGCTGACCTGTAATTGAATGTTAATATTGAATTAATTGCCTTTACATTCATCATTTCTATAATATGGATAAGTGGACAGAGCTTCCAAAAAAATGTTTCTTTGATTTAGAATGAAAGAATAATGGGTATTTGCTTCCAGCTTGGCAGACAAATTATTGAATGCTGTCATTCTTTGTGTTTCAGTACCTTGAGCTGATTAAGCAGGGATAAAAGCTAAAATTAAAAAGAAAAGCCCATTACCAAATACTAAACAGCTTCAGTAACTCCATGCCAGTCTCTGAAGGACATTCCTGCCTTGTTATGACAAGGAATTATTCATAATGTGTGCCTAGCATATAGATTGCATCCTTTATTTGAAACAATAAGGGAGTCATCCTTAGTAGCTGATGGAAATAAATAGCCAGGCAAAATTTAAAGGGAAGAAAAAAAGACCAACCAGGAGGCCTCTATAATAATTGCTTGTCACCATAACATCAAGTAGTCCATCCTTTACGGAACTCGTTATGTGGCTAGGCCATTATGTTCTCTGGATGGAAAAAAAGTGCAGTAATTCGCAGAAAAGCAATGACAGCATTCTGCTGGTTTACCTAATAGTATTGACTAGAATGGTGGCTTGAAAGCAACGAGTGATTCTGTATTTGAAATTGTTTTGCCATCTTTTTTGCCCAATCAGAATTTTTCTCATTTAAAAAAATATTAATACCTTTGAAAAATATCAAAGAGACCTCGACCAGTGTTTTGATCTGACTATAGCGTGCACAGCTTCCAGATTCGTGCCCAATTACTTGCTTATGAAACGTCTGCAGTTGCTGGGAGGAAACCGGGAAGAGATGCTATGTTTTAGTGCCCCTTGCTGGTCAACCTGAAGAAAATCTGAACGATATGATTGCCAGAGCCCAGGTTTCAATAAATGGTGTGCCACATTCCACTCACATGCACAGGAAGCCCAATCAATTTAACCTAAACTCATGGAGCCAGTCTTAAAAATCGTTATTAAGGATGAGATGATGTGTCTGGAAATGCATGTATTCTGTTAGAGAGGAAAAAAGTCCCAATATAAGGACAAACTACATGTGAAGTCTTAGCCTCACTTCAAAATAAATCCAGGTAAATACATTCCTATGAATGCACCCTTATGACATAAGAAACTTTTCCTAGGCCCAAAGCCTGATTTGTGCATGATTAAGTCTCCAAAAATGTGTATGGCCTTTCAAACCATAGGGAAAACAGTAGATACCAAAAAAATACCAAATGGAATTCTCAATTCCAATTAACTCCCAAAAATGATACAAAAACCTATTTCTACAGGAGAAAAAAGGGCATATCTACAGTAATGCATTAGATCATTGATAATTACATTATAATTTTAACAAGTGGGTTCTGATTTTGGTGAATTTCTTATCCATTTGCCATTTTTTAAAGGATGTAATGATACTACTTTTATAATTTAAAAACAACAGCCATGACATGGATACACTGACCAGTTGTCTACCAAAGCTAATTAATTCTTAGGATTCCATAGTAAGCCATCAGACCTAACACATCAATCCTATTTGAAACACCATTAGAGGTGGGCTTAAAATTAGATCTCCACCCCTACAAGGTACCCATCAAGAGACTAGATTCACAAGATTCAGTTTGGGGGCTTGAAAAAGTCTATTCAGGCAGACTAAATAATACTGAGACGTATGGTGACCAGCACATGTGATAATCTTGGCAGATTTACAGGCCAACCTCATATCAATTGTATTGGCATAAACATAGATGTATAAATCAATGGAATAGAATTGAGAATCCAGAATTTTAAACTCTTTAATTTTGGTCAGTTTAATGATGTTCATTAATAATTCCAAAACAATTCAATGGGGGAAATGAATGTTCTTTTCAACAAATAATGTTGAGATAACTGGATAGTCATATGCAAAAGAATGAAACCAAACCCCTACCTCACACCATATATAAAAAATTAAAAGTGACAAAAGATCTTAAGTGCAAAATCTAAAACTATAAAACTAGTAGAAGAAAACATAGGAGTAAATCTTTGTGATCTTAGATTTGACAATGGTTTCTTAGATAAAACACCAAAAGCACAAGCAACAAAAGAAAAAATAGGTAAATTAGACATCATCAAAATTAAAACTTTTGTGCTTCAAAGAACACCATCAAGAAAGTGAAAAGACAAAACATAGAATGGGACAGTGTTTCGCAAATCATGTGTCTGATAAAGAACTTGTATCCATAACATAATAAGAAAAAAAAAAAGAATGATAGCAACTCAGTCATTAAAAAGTTAAAAATTATTTGCTAATATGAAAATAGACGAAGAATCTGAATAAACATTTCTCCAGTGAAGATATACAAATCGCCAATAAGCACATGAAAAGATGTTAGTTATTAGAGAAAGGTAAATCAAAACCGCAGTGAGAAGTATTTAACACCCATTAGCATGGCTATCATCAAATAGATAGACACTTATGAATGTTGATGAGGATGTAGAGAAATTGGAACCCTCAGTCATTGCTAGTAAGAATGTAATATGGTGTAGCCATTTCAGAAAAGAGTTTGGCAGTTTCTCAAAGGTTATACACAGAGTTCCTATATGACCCATAAATTCTACTCCTAGATATGTGTACACACACAAGATACATCTGACAAGAGAAATAAAAACATATGCCCACAACTTGTACATGAATCTTTATAGCAGCATTATTGATAATAGCCAAAAGGTGGAAACAACCCACATGTTCATTAACAGATGAATGGATAAACAAAATGTGGTCCATTCATATAATAGAAAATTATTTGTCATCAAAAATAATGAAGTACTGATATGTGTTACAACATTAATTAAACCTTGAAAGCATTATGCTAAATGAAAGAAGCCAGACAAAAAAGGCACATATTGTATGAAATCTACTATGTTATTCTGCTAGGGCTGCCATAACAAGATACCATGGACTGGGGGGTTTACACAACAGAAATTTGTTTTCTCATGGTTCTGGAGGCTAGAAGTCCAAGATCAAGGTGTTGTTGGCAGGATTGTTTTCTCCTGAGGCCTCTCCCTGGCTTGCAGATGGCTGTCTTCTCACGCTTCCGTCACATGCCTTCTCTAGGCACACACATCCCTGGTATCTTCCCCTTCTTATAAAGGCATGATACTATTGTGTCAGGTCCCTTATGACCTCATGTGGCCTTAATTACCTCTTTCAAAGCCCTCCAAATAAGCCACATTGAGGGTTAGGACTTCAACATATGAATTTAGCAAGATGTAATTCAATCCATAACATCCACTTATATGAAATGTCCAGAATAGGCAAATTTATAATGACTGACAGTAGATAGAGGTTGCCAGGGGCTGGGGGGGGATGGGAGGATTGGGGTGACAGCTAAGGAATGCAAAAGTTTCTTTTTGGGGTGATGAGAAAGTTTTGAAGTTGATTGTGCTGATGGTGAAAAAACTCTGTGAATAGGCTAAAAGTCATTGAATTATACATTTTTTTAAATTATACCTTTTATTTATTTATTTATTTATTTATTTTAGAGGGGGGAGGGGCAGAGGGAGAGGGCAAGAAAGAGAATCTTAAGCAGACTCCATGCCCAGCATGGAGCCAGACATGGGGCTCGATCTCACAACCCTGAGATCATGACCTGAGCTGAAATCAAGAGTCAGATGCTTATCAGCTGAGCCACCCAGGTGCCCCTTAATTATACATTTTAAATGAGTGAATTGTATAGTATGTGAATTGTATCTCAGTAAAGTTATTACTAGGGCGCCTGGGTGGCTCAGTTGGTTTAGCGACTACCTTCGGCTCAGGTCATGATCTTGGAGTCCCGGGATCGAGTCCCACATCGGGCTCCCTGCTCAGCAGGGAGTCTGCTTCTCCCTCTGACCCTCTTCCCTCTTGTGCTCTCTATCTCTCATTCTCTCTCAAATAAATAAATAAAATCTTTAAAAAAATAAAAAATAAAGTTATTACTAAAAAAAAAAGCCAAGGGGGCTAGAAGGGCCATCAGTAAGGTCTTTTTGAGGTATCAGGAGTCCACTCATAAGAATGATGCTCAGAGCCAGGAGTAAAGTCCTTAAATGTAGACAAAGAAGAAAAAGCCCACTTCTGATCCTAAACATTAAATATTCAGGGCATTTGGGGCAGAAGAGCAGGTATCAGATCTGGAGCATATGGTCAAGGCTGCCCTGGCTACAAACTTGACATGAACTTGAGTCAGAGTGTTGGCCTTGAGCTCCAGCCAAGGCCCACATTCACCTTAGAGACCAAAGTATGACATCACCGCCTGGGGAGAAGAGAGCCCTAAGATTGGGAACTGGGCAGGGTGTGAGGCAGGGCCTGAGGTAATCTCTCTTGTGTTCCTGACTTCCCTTCTCCATTTCTTTAGAATTAGAATGTTCAACTTCAGTGAGCATGTAATCCTTCTGGTATTCTTCTCTCACAAGCTCTGTGTTTTCAAAGCATAGGTCTGCCAAACTGCATTTCTTAAGCACAAATGCTATCCTGTCATTGTCAGCTTGCTTATTGATCTTCTCCACTGGACTTCAAGATCCTGGAAGATGGGGGCTGTTATTTTTATCTCTACACCCCCAATGGCTCACCCTTGGCTGAGCACATAGAAAATGCTCCATAAACATGTTACATGAATGAGTAAATGAGTACTTGTCTTTCCCATTTTTAACTTGTTAGAATGCTCATTAACTTCTTGCTTATGCTAGACTGAGCCATTGTCAGAACTAGGAAAACTCAAGAATCCTAAGTAACGCACTGATTTTTTTTTCCCATAGAGTTGACATAATTATCAATAATAATAATAATGAGTAGATATTTTTATTAACCCCATTTTGTAGATGTGGAAACTGAAATTCGCAGAGCTTAACTGACTTGCCCAAAGTCACAGGCTTAGTAGTATTGGAGCCATGACTCAACCTCAGAATTCCAAAGTCTATGCATGTATCCTCTATGTAATTATGACTTCGCAATGTTTTATTTTGCTAACATTCTCCTGTCAGAGGTAAGTGGAAAAAAGAAGCAAGAATTGGGGCTTGAGCTTGTTCACACCTTTCTGGCACTGTCTGAAGGCTTCCTGGCCTCAAGGTTAGGGAATCCCTGCTTGGGTTCGGGATCACACACACCTTCCCTGCATATTCAGGCCACAGTGTTCTCAGACCACCTTACTTCACAGGCAAAAATAACTTGGCCCGATGCAAGCAGCTGCTTGCATTGCAGAGACCATAAAAAGAAGGCATGCATAGAAAGTATGGGTGGGCTTCTCTCCCTTGATCATAAGTTCAGTCTGTAATCAACCAAACTCAGAAAGCCTCTTCAGATTGTTTTCACTGTCTACTGACTCACAGCTTCCAATTTTCTTTTTATCCTCTTTCGTTCCCCTTATGCATTTTAGCTGCACTTCACAGAGTTCTGCAAAAAGGGAAAACTCAATATGAGTCAAATGCTTACCAAAATGCGACATTCTGACATTTCAGAACAACAAGTTCAGATTGAGGTGTTTCAAAAAGGCATGCATCAAATGTCCCGAAAGTTGTTATAAGAGATTCAACAGCTTTCACACTGACCTCAATAAACAAAATTAAATGTTTGCTTGTTTCATGGTTACCATGTCCCAATGCAAACAGCCTGGTGTTTCTCCTATTTTGCATTCACTTCTGTTACCTTGGCCATGTGCATGTCATGACTGGACAGCACTCAAGGATCATCGTCTGCAAGAGTAAAGGGGGTGTTCATGCCCATAATGGGTCAACTCCTGTTCCAGGAGAACTTGGAGCCAATCAAGCCAATGTCTATGATTAGGAAAATTAAAACAGAACCAAGGTTAATCTACCACACTCAGGGCGTTCATTGTATCTCGGACTAAGCCAAAATGCTAAGAAAGAACAGAGTTGCTGATGCCAATTGTGTAAAATGTCCTCAGATTTCAAATGAACCTTGTGGGCAGAGAGAAAGGAAGTCCAGACATCCCTCTTAGATTCTTCTCTCAGAGCAAGGGCAAAATGCCCTACCCCCTACCATTCTTACCAACGACATGGGTCAGTGATTTGCTCCTGTCAAAGGCCCAGTAAGTAATGAGGCAGGGCTAGGTCTGCCTACTCATCAGTGTGCCTCCAGAACCCAGCACACACCTGACTTAATACATTTTATTAACTTCATAAATGAACTACAAGGTCAATGGAGAAGAAGAGATGCCTGGCAAAAATATGGCTGGAAATGGACTCCCCTGGAATAGAGAAGACCTTGGATCTCACAGGGGGTGCCCTTTACTCTAAGAATGAGCCAAACTTATCTGCTGGGGGAAGACTTTTGTTGGATGATAAGATCTTTTAAAGACTAAGGTACTTTTCATCATTTTAACATGCTTTAAAAGCACTATAAAGCTTGGCTTTTTAAATGATTCCTTAGTTTTTGATTTCTGAACAAAATAGCATATTTAAGGACCAACACTTTTCTTTAGTCCATGATTAAATATAATATGTATATCTATTTGAAATATACATTTTGAAAATACCAGAAAAGTGGCGCCTGGGTGGCTCAGTCGGTTGGGCGTCTGCCTTCGGCTCAGGTCATGATCCCAGAGTCCTGGGATCCAGTCCCACATCAGGCTCCCTGCTCAGGGAGGAGCCTGCTTCTCCCTCTCCCTTTGCCACTCCCCCTGCTTGTGCTCTCTTTCTCAAATAAATAAAATCTTTAAAAATATATACCACTTATCACATTAATCAGCTTATAGTTGCCTCCTTCCTTCCCCCCCAAATCTTAGAATACAGTTTATACTTATATATTGGGTATATAAGTATAATAACATTAATCAGTTCCTTATGGGCCTTGTCTTGAATCTGCAAAATAGTTGATAAAACTCCTAAAAAAGCTTTGTAAATATTCCTGTATTATTTAAATGTTCTACCACTGAGGTAACCATCGGGAAGATTTCCACCTGGTTCTGATGATGGAAAATCAAGGGTAAACCACTAGACAGAAAGTCTGGCTTCCCATTCCTGTACTTCATCCAAACTCAGATTCCCACCAGAGGGACCGGCCATGGCCCCCAGGTCTTCCTGAGTCAGAAGCACAGCCATTCGACACTTACTTTCTATGATCATTTGCTGGGTCCCTTATGTCCTTGCCTTCCTCCCACTTATAAAACATGTGCCTATCTGCCTAGGAGAAAGGAGAGGTGATCAGAATATTTCAAGCACCACATGGAAATGCAAAAAGGGCAATGTACAGTAAGTAGAAGCAAACATGTCACGAACACGAAGCCTGGGAGAAGGGAGGGAACTGGGTGCATTTCATAGTCTTAGCAAAGGATTGCGGGATACAGGTGGCGGCAGCAAATTGCCTGTCAAGAGATGCGCTTCTTAATGAGGCCAGCCATGTAGAACAGCCACCGTGCCACGAGGGCACCACTTCCGGCTGGATCTTGGGGACTCCCGACTGCTGGAGGAATGACAGTCCTGTGCTCCCCAGCAACAGCCACGTCCCTGGGGGGTGTGGAGACAGACAACAGGGTTCATGCCACCAGCCATCCCTTCCTACTGCTACTGCCAAGCCATCAGTCAAACGAGGAATGGGAATAAGGGAAGGGGGGGCAGGGAATGAAGTCAGGCACTGGGCGTGGTGGGGGTGCATAGGAAATGGAGAAGAAGAGCACCCATTTATCTTCAGGATCCTTCTGTCATCTTGGGTTAACAGTGGGGGGTATACAGCAAGCTAAAGAACAGAAGGATTGAAAATGTTAGGTCCTGACCACATTGTTCTCATGTTTTCCTCAGCTGGGTGCTCTCAGATGTCCCCCAAAACACTGTCCACTTTTCCAAGCGCTCTCTCTCTCTCTCTCTCTCTCTGTATCTCTCTCTCTCTCTCTCTCTCTCTCTCTCTCACACACACACACACACACACACACACACACACACACACATTCCCAGTATCTTACTTGTAAAGTCTGTTCATCTCTGTGTTTAAAACTGAAATGACAGTCGGGGAGACTGGTCAGTGTACTGACCTCCTTTCTCACCATTTCGCTCCTGTGCAAGAGATAAATTTTCCAGGATTGCAAGGCAATGTCACTCTCAAAGTCAAAGTCAGTTTGAAATGCACTCCCTCACACAGAGGAGAACCCCTTTTGCCTCCTGGAGCCACTGTTCTAACCCTGATGGGGTGACTCCACATTGAGAACAGAGGCAGGTGCAGGGCCACATTGGTGGCGGCCCCTTGGGGCCTTTCAAGGCCGGTTCTCAGCACCCAGGCTTCCACGTGGTCTGGGCAGTGCCAAAGCAGGACGCAGGGCTAACTGCGGGACCAGCCACTGCAGCTTCCAGGGAAATCTGGTTGCGAGTCAGATAGATCCCAGGGACCAAGCTGAATAACAAAAAGGTCAATGAAAGGGGATTTCAATCTTCAGAAAAAGGAGATTCTGGGCATGTAAAATGAGGTGAACATCCAACTCTGTAGAAAAAAGCCGTGATGTTAGGACTAGAGCTTCAGGGAGAAGCAGTGGAGACATGGGTCTTGAGAGAAAATCCTGAAGAAGTGGGAAGAGATCAGAAACAATAGATCATTGCAGGGCCCCTGGGGGCAGATTCCTTGGCAGGCTCATCTTCAACATCTTCCGAGTACCTGGCCCAGGGCAGGTGCCCAGGGAAAATCTGATGAGTCAAAGAATGAATCCGCGGTGGCTGAAGCACTCACTAAAAAGGCAAAAAGGTTGCAGACTGGATCGCGTGTTTAAGAAAGCCTATACCTGCCTTTGGAGAGCCCAGGTTTCTTGCATTCTTAGGCATATTTGCTAAACTCGTGTCCTGGGGAAGCAGAAGGCAGTTCTCAGGTTCACTGAGCTAGAACAGCATTTTGATACAAACAGACCCAGGCCCGCTGAAAGAGTTATGCACTTGGCAGGACTACCACCTTGAGCTCAGACAGAAAGCACATCTGTGCCTCACTGATAATGTAATAACCTACATTACATTTTTGGCCGAGAGCACCTGTGCACAGCCCAGAGAGTCAGCCCAGGGCAACCATTCTGATGGAGGTGATATTAACAGCTCTCATTAAAAGTGATGACTTGAGTGGTGCCCAGTAGTGAGGCTGCCAGGAGGCGTCTGTCTGCATTTCTATGACCAGCCTCTATTTTGGGAGTTCATAACTCAACCATCGAAATAGGCCTTGCGTTGAACTGAAGCCTGAAAAGAGAATGATCCTGGGGTAAAGAGAGTTGGACTTTCAGAGCTGCAAAAGTATGTCAGTTGTCACATTTGTACCTGTTCAGCTCCGCGTTATATGGAGCATTACCGTTTTCCTGCCCCTGTGTGCACAATGGAATTAGAACACAGCCTGGGGATGGGGAATTGACTTCTGAACTGGCTCGGGGATGGTGTGAGTGACCTAGCTTTTATGGGCAGGACTTTGGGCTGCTACGAGGTCTGGTGTGACAGGCACTAACACTGGTACACCAGTCAGTTATCCTAGGTCTGCACCTGAGTGTTTTGCGTCCTGTCACTTGCCCAGAAAGGGGACGCACAGAAGTCTCATGCTCCACCTGGGACTTTAATGAGGTTACATGTGGCTGGATCTTTTTCACTTTCAACACAGCACCTTTCCCCGATGAAAGAGGGAGCCGAAGCTATGCACTTCACCGACAGCTATTTGAAAGGACTCTGTTATCTTTTACTTTGACAAAAAGCATGGGGAAGTGCAATCCTGTCCTCAGCTAGGCAGGTCAATGCTCAGTTGTCTACATACCCCTAGAGCTGTCCCATTGAGAATGTAAGAACTACTGTTCCTACAGAAATATGAAGGATTATGTCCATGGAAGATTACTTTAAAATTATAGGCAGATTACTTCGTAAGTTCTGCTTTTTAACAAGGATTGCTTGGTAAGAGAAAGGTCATCACTGTCTACAATCTCCTTTCTCCACACACAATAGGAATTACATTAAGGCAAGAATCAGATCATGCTGCTTCTCTGCCTCAAATTCCCCAATGGCTTCCTACTGGACTTAAAATGAAATCCATACTCCTTATCATCCCCCAAGAGGGCCCCGTGAAGAGCCTTGTGGCCTCAAGTCAAACCCCCGCTCCCATGCTCTCCACACACCAATTACACTTGACCTTTCCAGTTTCTGAACTGCACCAACCATCTCCCCCACCTCAGAGACTTTGCATTTATGACTCTTTGCCTGTGATGCTTTTCTTCCCACATTTAGAATACCAGCTTCTTCAAAGTCTTCCAGCTCACATGTCCCCTCCTCCCGAGTGCTCTGTCTGAAGTGGGTACCTGTTCCAGCAGTCTCTGTCTTGGCCTCCTGCTGGTTCCCTTTTTTGAAACTTAGCACCGTCATTGTTTTACTTATCTCCTCGTGTACTTGTTCTTTGTCTGGGTATCATCTAAAAAGTGTGCTTCATAAGGGTCATCACTGTATTCCCAGCATCCAGCATGTAGTAAGTGCTCAGTTAATATTCGTTGACTAAATCGAGACTTATATACAAGATGATGGATAGATTAAGCTTCTGTTGGTTGACTCAGCAGCCTTATTCCATTTGTAGTATACATAAAAGAATTTTACATAACCTCTTTACATAAGCTCACATTTTGCAAAATTAGCTAGGATTCCCACACCAGAGGACAGTCTTTAAAATTGGAGAAATAAAGAGATTTTGTTCTTTTACATCTCTCTCTCCTTTATGGCATCATAAAATAGTACCTAGTTTCTGTAAAGTCTTTATGTAGCTAAACAGAAGACACATACCTCTTGAACTTCTAGGAACCAGACTCTTGACTTGATTTGCTTTGAGCTCCGGGCACTGAAATAATAAAAACAAGTTCTGTACATGTCAGGGAGTAAGTGCACAGTCAGGGTCACCTATTAATAATTCTGTAAGTTTTTCCTGCACTATTAGTGATTAATTATGATTTAACAGATAGTAAGTTTAATGATGATGAGGATGGTGGTGATGATGTCTAGGATTATTTTCTTACTCTGTACCAGGCACTTTAGAAAGCATTTTATTTATAAGTAAAATGAACTACAACGTAATATTTCATTTTCATGGATAGTATAATATAACATCTCCATAGGAACAATAGAAATGGTCACAAGAACAGCACTAACAACAGACATAGCTGGGAAAAAAAAAATCAGTTCAATACTGTGGATACCTTAAAAAAATAGGTAGGAGAATATTGATTGATGTTCTAGCTGGGCCTGATCCTCTCAGAACATCCTGGATGGGACTGGCTCAAGACCCCAAAGCTAAAAAAAAAAAAAAGAAAAGAAAAAGAAAAAAAGCATTTTAGACCCAGGCCCAAGACTTCTGATGCCAAATCAGTATCTATGACTATCTCTGGGAAGGCAGGGTTAACCTTAGGCATAGACAAAGTGGGTAGTTAAGAATTAACAATCCAGGGACGCCTGGGTGGCTCAGTTGGTTAAGCGACTGCCTTCGGCTCAGGTCATGATCCTGGAGTCCCAGGATAGAGTCCCGCATCGGCCTCCCTGCTCAGCAGGGAGTCTGCTTCTCCCTCTGACCCTCTTCCTTCTCGTGCTTTCTATCTCTCATTCTCTCTCTCTCTCAAATAAATAAATAAAATCTTAAAAAAAAAAAAAAGAATTAACAATCCATGGGGCACCTGGGTGGCTCAGTTGTTTAAGCATCCGACTCTTGATTTTAGCTCAGGGTCATGAGATCGAGCCCCACAGTGGGCTCCCCTCTGAGCATGGAACCTGTTTGGGATTCCCTTTCTCCCTCTGGCCCTCCCCCCTGCTCATGCTCGCTCTCTCTCTCTCTCTCTCTCTCTCTCTCTCAAAAAAAAAAAAAAAACAATCCATGATTTCTCCAATTGAACTCATCAAGTGCTAGATACTCATGTTTTCAAATGGCTGGCTCTAGAAGTTTCTTAAAAGATTTAATCCCCATATTAGGAGTGGCAGTACAATTCAGGAAAGCTATAATTATCCATAATAGCTTTCTCTGAATTACTTTATCAGATTCTTTCCTCTCTGCCACTTGCTGAAATTTGGTTGGCTGTAAGGAAAAGAAGAAGAGATTTAGATGAAATAAGAGTATTGCATAGGAATGTGACCTTGGCAAGTTACTTATTCTCAGTTTCCTCATCTGTAAAATGGGGATAATAACCTACCTTATGGCGTCTTTGAGGCAATTAAGATGATGTATGCAGAGCACTTGGCACCATGTGTAGAAAGGATCCGATGTTAGTCGCTGCTTTGCTTGTTGTTAGTATTATCATTAATAACAATGCTGCAGGAAGAGAAGTTCTGGGCAACCAAGAGTCTTGTTTTGGTTTGTTTTGAAAGGGAGGCTGGGACAGCTGGGAGCGAGCAAGGAGCAAAGAAACATAGGTGAGGTAGTGGAAGACCTCAGACAAATCTCACCAGCTCCATAATTCGTCCGGTAGGACCTCCATCCAGCCACTTCACCTTGCTGAGTTTTGGTTTGCTGGTCTGTAAAAGAAAGATAATGTCCACTCTTCCCATTTCAAAAGGTTGTCAAGGATTCAAATGAGACACTTCGAATATCTTAATAGAAGTGTCAAATGTTGCTTTCACTCACGTTTCCCTGAATTGACTGTCATTTCCATCAAATCAGTGATTCTCAACCCTGCCTGCATGTTAGAACCAACTAGAAGCTTCTAAAAATCCAAATATCCAGGCCACACTCTAGACTAATAAAGTTGGAATCTCTAGGGGTGAGACCCAGGCTCAGTACTATTTTTTTTTTCCATCCACAAGTGATTCCAATATCCAGCCAAGGTTAAGAGTCAGAGAATCAAGTATTTCTCAGACTTGCACAGTGATAAGGCGCCCCAGAGTCCCTCCATTCCTACAGAATTGGCTTCCAAGAGAAGGGACTGGGAGTCTGTATTTCAACAAGCACCCCTAGCTGTCTCTTCTTAGCAAGCAAGTATGAGAAATACTATGTTGAATCAGAGTCTGAGAGTTGGAAGAAATATTATTTAAAGTCTTCACGCTTGATTCATCTCTAACCCATGTGAAATTTTATGAATCCCATGAACGAAAGGCGAATGTGTGTTAACCAACTATGTGAACAGTAAATAATATAACTGACAGCTCTCTTAATGCCGGAATCATCACCAGCCCCTTTCTAGGGTTTCGGGCAATCTTGACAGATGGATAAGATTTTAAGTGTTTCAGAACTTTCCTTGATTAAACAATTTGGAATGGCAAGAAATGCATCGAAAGAATTCTTTCCTTTGAGAACAAATGCTTGAATATTGTGAAATAAAATAATAAACTCAAGTTTTGGTGTGCACAATGGGAATGGGACAGACATAACTGAATGTTTATTTGGTCCCCTGCAAAAAGGATATATCGCACAGCTCTGTAAAGCCTACGTTATTACTTTTCGCTCTCCTGGGAAAGCTAGGTAGATCGGGTTTAATGTAAATAACATACAGACAAGCTACTATGGCAAATATGAAGGCAGAAAAGTTAATTAACTGCTGATATCCGAGTTGCCAAACTCTACTCAACTCTGTGCACAGCAAGAGGCAGTTCCACTCCTCCTCACTATTTTGAAAGCATCAAACTCTGCCAGAACCCCTGGTCTATCAGTTTCCGCTGAACATTCTAGCATTGTCATTGAAAAGTTAAGTCTTGCGGAATCCCGTTTTCTCTGGGGCCACATCCACTTGCCTGGCCTACGTAGTTAAGTCGAAAATCTTTCTTCCTTCCTATTTCCTGCACTGTTTGAGTCCAGCCTTTGTCTCGGCTTTGTGTGAGCCATAAATACTGTCAGTATCTAGAGACTGTGTTTAATTCTAAGATTGCTAAGAAGAAAGATAATGGAGATTGATTTTAATGAATATCTAAGTTCCGAACATTTGCATTTCCTTTAAAATGGCTTTGTAAAATTTACTCACTTCCAAACTTTGCCAGATAAGGCATTTGGGAAAAATGTTGCTGGATCCAGCCTGGGTTTTATCTTTGGAAACCATATCAGCTTGCTCGTGTAATCAGTGCTTGTTTTAATGTGCATTCACCATCCCTGTTCCTTAGCATCTCCTATTTCTGAAAAAGTGCTTTCATTGGGAAAACCAATGGAGCCTAACGTTTTGTGATATGAAATAACAGTACGTTCATGATGCATTTGTTTGTATCCGGGAAAAAGTCCTTCTAATTCCTAAGAGGGTGTATTATGCATGCTTGAAGCGAGTGGTATGGCCGCTGGAGGCGTGGCCCCAACTCTTGTGCTGAGTCAGTGTACATGATACCCAGATCGAGAAGGGGGCCCTGGGTATTCCCAAGTGTGTACCCTCCCCACTCCTAGCTTCTTTAGGTTTTTGTTATTGTTGTTGTTTTAAAGATTTATTTATTTATTTGAGAGAGAGAGTGGGGGGGGCAGTGGGAGGGGGGAGGAAGGGGAGGAGGAGAAGTGGGAGAGGGAGAGTCTTAAGCAGACTGAGCGCAGAGTCCGACGCGGAGCTTGATCCCAGGATCCTGAGATCATGACCTGAGCGGAAACCAAGAGTCGGACACTTAACCAGCTGCACCACCAAGGCACGCCTAGTTTCTTTAAGTTTTTTACATTTGTTTGCATTTTGTGTGCTTTGTTGAATCATTTCGGTGTTATATTGTGTGTTGGATTCAGGGGTTGGGGGTGGCCAGGGAGCAGAGATAGTAGGAATTTTTTATTTTTTTTATTTTTTTTAAGAATTTATTTTTTTGACAGATAGAGACACAGTGAGAGAGGGAACACAAGCAGGGGGAATGGGAGAGGGAGAAGCAGGCTTCCCGCGGAGCGGGGAGCCTGATGAGGGGCTTGATCCCAGGACCCTGGGATCGTGACCTGAGCCAAAGGCAGGTGCTTAACAACTGAGCCACCTAGGCGTCCCAGAGATAGTAGGAATTTTTTAAAACTAAAAATGTATTGCCGTAATGGCCTTTCCCCATTGTCTGCCTGTTCCCAATGCCCATTTCTTCCAGCTCTCACATTCTTCACCTCTAGAATACTTGATTTGTTTATGTAAGTGTTTGATACGCAGTAGGAGGCAATGCATAATGCATGATCACTGTTCAGATTATGCCAATTGTGTTAGTCTGCTGGGGCTGCTATAACAAAGTACCACAGTTGAGGGGCTAAAACAACAGAAATGTATTGTCTCACAGTTCTGGAGGCTGGAAGTCCAAAATCAAGATGTCGGCAGGGTTTATTCCTTCTGAGGGCTGGGAGGAGGGATCTGTTCCAGGTATCTTTCCTTGGCTTACAGATGGCTATCTTTCTGTTCACATGGTGTTCTCCCTGTATGCATGTCTCTTTGTCCAAATTTCCCCTTTTTATAGTCAGATTAGTGCCCACCCTAATGACCTCATTTTAATTTAATCACCTCTGTAAAGATCCTATCTCCAAATAAGATCACATTCAGAGGTACTGGGGTTAGGACTTCAACATATGAATTTGGGGGAAACACAATCCAATCCACAACACCAGTATTTTACATAACTTTAAAAAAAAAAAATGTTCATATACTAGGGGCACCAGGGTGGCTCAGTCAGTTGAGCATCCAGCTCTTGATCTCAGTCAGCTCAGGTCTTGATCCCAGGGTCATGGGTTCGAGCCCCACATTGGGCTCCACACTGGGCATGGAGCTGCTTAAAAAAAAATGTTCATATACTATCAAATCATAGCTGAGAAATATAAACAGGTTTATGGAAAGAAAACCCTAATTACTACGATGTTCTCTATAACAGGACTTTACTGGTATACCTGAGCTCTTTTCTATAGGTAAGTAGGGCCCTCCCACAGTTGTAAAAAGGAAACTATCACAGGTTAACTATAGATCTTTGCCTGGTCTACAGTTATTATCTGATGTATACAGAATTTCTGATTTTATAGTCATAGCTTCAGTGCTCCTGGGAGTCAAACTCGAAAGCTAAAGCAACATCCCATGGGACAAAATTTCCATACAATGCCTTCCTTGTATGGACAAGGAATCAGAGGCTTACGAAAGAGAAGTACCCAGTAGCAGCCCCAGAGCTAGAATCTGGACTCCAGGGCTGAACTCCATACTCCTATACCACATCACACCGCCCACCCCCCTGCGCCAGACAACCTCACCTTCCCATCTATCAAAGTTACCCCATGCCTCATTGACAACATCTGACTTCCCTTACCCATTTAATTTTTTTTAATTAACTAATCATAATAAATGTGCTAAGTACATTATTGATGCCCATGAGGAGGATCAGAATTCTAAAGTATCACTTAGATCATTGTTTCCCAAGAAGCCTATGAAACCAAAGGAAAACGAAAATCTAGGTGCCTCATTTGTATAAGAGAGGAGGTTTCTTTACCCTTCAGATCCAACTTTTTAGCTAGAACTTGGCTTTGCCATGAAAACGAACATATGCTTCCAAGTAGAAAACAAATTATTTTGTCCATGTGGCATTAGGAATTACTCTTAAAAACAAAGAAAGGCAAGGCCTTTACCTCTGCTCTACCAAGTCTTGGTTAATGCCTCAGAACTGATAGCTGAGATGTGTATTTTAGAAGCCACCTACCTAATTCAGCCACTTTACAAAGAAACTGTGGCCTTGGGGTGCTTGGGTGGCTCAGTCGTTGAGCGTCTGCCTTCGGCTCAGGTCATGATCCCAGGGTCCTGGGATCGAGTCCCGTGTCGGGCTCCCTGCTCCGCGGGAAGCCTGCTTCTCCCTCTGCCCACTCCCCCTACTTGTGTTCCCTCTCTCACTGTGTCTCTCTCTGTCAAATAAAATCTTTTAAAAAAATTTAAAAAAAAAAGAAACTGTGGCCTGGGCCGTGGCTTGCCCAGAGGTCCCCAGTTAAAGAGATCAGGGGACAGGTCTCTTTAGGTCCCATCCAGAATGCTTAACACCCCTTGTAACGCTGCTTACTGGTTATTTAGAACACGTACAAGCTACTGGAAGCTTAATTCCTCCTGTCCCATGAAGATAAGAGAAAGAGTAGCCCTAGTGTTCATTGGTGGGTGACTTAATATTTTAGGATATAGTTTTGCTAAGTTACTCTCATCATATTAATTTGAAGGAGCAGACTGTGTTTCCTAAATATATATAATTTAATGTGACTGTTTACTGATGCCTCGCTAATGTTCCTTATACCTAAACTCCTCTGTGTGTGCTTTATGGGGAAATGCCAGGCACGCTAACTTTTAATATTTTAAAGTTCTATGTAAGACTTGTTTAATTAAAAGGCAGGTTTTCTTTAAAAATCCTAAGATTTTCTTTTAGAGACCTTACAAGTTAGTGGGGATTTTTCTTAACCTCTTTTCAGGGTTATTAAATTGGGTTAAAGTATATTAAACCCCAGCTATGTTTTTTTGCGTCTACAATCCCGGCATGTGGGCCAACCCTACAGAATGGTCTCAGAACAGAGGGTGCTCCAAGACACAAGCAGTCTGTGCCGTGTGAATGCTAATTCTAGAACATTAAACTTATCATATTAAATTGATTTCTGGATGTTTCTTTGTGGAAGTCTTGGAATAGTCCTCCCCTTCCTTTCCTTGAGCCAAGAAAATTCTGAACCAGAACAATTTAATTTCAATGTGTGGAAAAACTATACTCAATGAACCGAACACGGTGCTGAGAGAGCTTTGCGGGGAGAAGGGGTGGGGAACAGGACACTTTGATCACTTTTGTATGTTACCAAAATCTCTGAATTTCTGTGTAAAATTCTGTGATGTATTTACATGCTTCGCTGCCGAGGATCATTTGCGAGCTTTGTCTTAAAGTCTGAGAACCTCAAGGGCAAAACCTGCTTTTTCTGCCATAGTTATTGTGTTATATGTTCAGCATCTGGAAGGAACCCCAAGGAGGCCTCAGGAAACAGTTACTGCCTCTTGACTTATCATCCTGAAGGCGATTTGTTTTAAAGTTGATAATCCCTAGGGCTACAAGAGTGTCCCACATCTGCCCTGAATTGAAAACAGATTCCCATTAAGAGCCTTACATCAGTGCTGCGGATTCATTCGATCTGAGTCAGAAAGGAAGTCGGAGAACATTCGAACGTATGGCCTGATAGCAACACAGCAGCTCCCTTCATGGAGGATCAGGACTGCAGGGTATGTAGGATGCCCGTTTTCAAATTTTAAAACTGTTTTTCGGTGTGGAAGTGGCCTTCGGACCCTTAGGCAGGACTACTCGGGAGGGGACGACAGTAGCTAACAGGTAAAATGTTAACTGTCAGCATCTGGGACTGTCCGTGCTACCAAGGAATTGCTCAGAATTCCAGGAGACGCCAGGAAACCTCCGCTGCTTGGGAATTCTTCTGCCAGATTTTGCCAGTTTTTTGTGACTTATCGTTTATATAAGATGTATACCTAGAATTATGTAGATATTTGTATAAAAGTCCCCCCACACACCGTGACACCGAGACTCTAACACGGTTTTGTAAGCCAAGAAAAGTTTTTACTGTTAAAAAGCCAGCGCTTTTCCAACCTCTGCTTATCTATGAAATTATTTTAAAATCTTTCCAGTCATGCTAAGAATGAAGGATGTAACTATGTACTCCCTGTTATAAGCCTCCGGGGACTGGGACCATCTGATGAACTATGTAGCTTTTAATATTCTATTGACGTTTTCTTCTCGACTTTGTTTCGGTCTTCTCGGTTACAGCAGTATATTATAGTCTGAAGTTCGTTTCCTTTTGAATGAGAAAGGAGGTTAGACTTGTCCATTAAAGATGATTAAAGGAGAGAGAAGCCTACAGTGGTGATAAACAGGGATCTGAGGGCCTGGCAGTGTGAGGATGCTGAGCCCTCCAGCCTAGCTCCTTGAGGCCCTTCTGGCTCCCTCTCCAATTCTGGACTGGGCTTTGGTGAGTGGCGGCCTAGCGGGTTACTTCCAGAAGTCTATTCTGCTTACCATCTTCTCTGAGAGGCTCGGGACGGTGCCTAGCACTGCGGATCCCCAATACATGCTTGTCGAATGAAAACAGAATTAGGAAAAGGAATCCTAAAAGAAATGTCAGTCTGAACATACTGACCTGGTGCACCTCGTTAAATATTCCCTCATCTTTTTTGGTAAGATTGATACCCAGAGTGGAGCGGAGAAGGTGATGGGTGATTGGGGGAATAGCACCAGGATGCCAGTCAGAACAACTGTGTGTAAAATGTCTGATTCCAGGGTTATGGGATTGACAGAGTGAGGAAATCTGAAATACGAGTCTTGAGAGGTAACAATCATCCCCTAGGAGAGTGTTCGAGAAGCCAAGGAGAGCTGGTATGGGAGAAAAGGAATAGATGCAGCTGCTTGTCATTCCCTTCAACTTGCTGCAGATGTGCTCATCACAAATGTCCTGACAGGACAAAGCCTGTTCTTGTTACATGTGCTTCCCCTGGCTTCAGAAACAATATTTTATGAGCAGCCCAGTTGGCAGGTAAGATTCTCCATACAAATGCCAAAATACTGTTCCCTCTTGATGGGTTGCCCACAGTTCTTGAAAGAGGGAAGGGTTTTAGTATGCCAAAAATTGACTGCAAACTGTGTCATGGGACTCTGCCCTCTTAATCCCAGCAAGACAGAGGCTTCCTTTTAGAAAAGGAAGCACATCTGGGTTTTTGTGCTGGAGAATGCAAAAAGATGTATTGATCAACTCGGACAGAAAGGGAATTATTAGGCTTAGAAACATTGCTTCTGTCCTATCTAAGGAGACTGGCAAATGAGCCTTGAAATCTATAGAAATGGTGCTAGTTCACACCAGCTTCCTCTTTGGGAGATGACTGTAGATATATATATATATATATATATATATCTTAATTCAACTAAGCTACTTAATCTCAACCCCAGAGTTTGGGGAAGAAAATAAAAGCAGTGTTACAGACACTTTCTAGGTGAAACTTATATCATAAATTTAACTCCCATTACCATTAAGTAATATCCACTTCCAAAAAGCTCTCTGCCACTTTTTGAGTAACAAAATAAACAAATGGTCACATTCCCTTTCCCTGGCCCATATTTGAACATCAGGCATATCACTAAGGGGCTATGCCACCGAGCCAATTCACAGCCTCATTTCTCTAGAAGTTTTGTAAGCCATTGTTTGGAATTCAGAACACATTATTCCCCAGAAACAAGTTTAGGCCCCTAGCTCAACTCCTGAATGCAAATTTACCCCCAAAGATAGAGAATTTGTTACAAGTTTCTGGAAATGGACCATAAGGACTTTTACCATTTTGTTTAATGACACTAGAGAATAAATTTTACGATGAACTATAATACTGCTTTTGAAAACATTTTTAATTTCCTTGAGAATTAATTCTTGGCCTTGCACTCTATTCCTTTTTTTATCTGAACCCTAATCACCTGTCCTAGGTGCTTTGTCTCCTGCTACTTCCTCATATGGTACTCTATTTGCCTGTGGTTTTTCACTTGTGGGTTTCATTTTGCCTGTAATGTCTTCCTCCCCTTCTGATTCCTGGCAAACTCTTGATCAGCTCCAACATTAACACAGTTAAAACTCTTCTGTGGGGCCTCAGTCAAACTCCCACCTCTCTGCTCCCTTGGTAACAAACCCCTTTATGTGCACATAGCTATTGACCTTCTAAATTGCCAAGGACCACAGTTTGAAAATATGCCCTATGAAAAGTTAGAAATTCATGGGGCGCCTGGGTGGCTCAGTTGGTTAAGCGACTGCCTTCGGCTCAGGTCATGATCCTGGAGTCCCAGGATCGAGTCCCACATCGGGCTCACTGCTTAGCGGGGAGTCTGCTTCTCCCTCTGACCCTCCTCCCTCTCGTGCTCTCTCTCTCATTCTCTCTCTCTCAAATAAATAAATAAAATCTTTAAAAAAAAAAAAAGTTAGAAATTCACTCCCCACCTCTCCTGCATTTTGAGAACACCTTGTAAGTACCATGATATACTAACATTCACCACATTATATTGTAATTTTTACTTTATATGTTGCCCTCTTCCCTAAGCTGAGACCTCCTTAAAGACAGGGATTTTCTCAGAACTTGCTACAATGCCTGAAACATAGTAGATAATTAGTAAAAGAATGGATGGATGGATGGATGGATGGATGGATGGATGGATGGATGGATGGATGGATGGATAATTGGATGGATAACTGGATGGATAAATATGTGATCAGATAGGGGCACCTGGGTGGCTCAGTTGGTTGGGCATTCAACTCTTGATTTCGGCTCAGGTCATGATCTCAGGGTGCTGGTATTGAGCCCTGCATTGGGCTCCATGCTCAGCAGAGAGTCTGCTTGAGGATTCTCTCTCCCTCTCCCTCTGCCCATCCTTCCTCCCTCCCTCTCTCTCTCTCTCTAACAAATCTAAAAAATGAAATAAAAAATATGTGATCATATGGATAAATGGATGGTATGATTGGATCAATAGATGGGTGGAAGGATGGATGGATGGATGGATGGATGGATGGATGGATGGATGGATGGGTGAATGGACAGAGTACTAGAGAAAAAGCTGGTTTATTTAGAGGAGGATGGAGAGCTATATAAAAATATCTATGGAATTCTGGATGGGTCTTTTAGACAGTTTCAAGGGCATGACATTGATGGAATTTGTCCATTATTATTTTATTTATACCGTTGTAAGGGAGGGATTATGAGTAGTGGGAAGATAATGGAGCTTGGAGTGAGAATAAACGGGATCTACCTCTAGCTTTCTACTTCCTAGTTATGTGGACTTGAGTAGGTAGTTTACCTCTCTACTTTTGCTTTTATTCATCTGTAAGATGGGAGTAATACCTACCTTTGAAGAGTTTTTGTAAGGATTATATGATAATCCATCTAAAAGCTTTAGTCTATTCTTTAAGCCATACCAGGTTGAAAATAGGTGGTAGTAAAATATCAATCTAAATCTGAAATGGCAAACATAGAACTTGAAACCAGAAGAAGACTGGGCCCCTGTGTCCAGCCTTGTCCAAATTAAATAATATGTGATGGAGGAAGAGGTAACATTTGTACATTCAAAACCAGTGGGGGTGTGGGGCAGGGACTATGAGAAAGTTGTTTGGTGGCAAGTAGTTGCAAAGGGAAAGAAGAAAAATTGCACTGTTGAGAAATTGCACTTTCAGGATTATAAAAGGAATAAGTGTGTGTGTGTGTGTGTGTGTATGTGTGTGTGTGTGTGTGTGTACCTGCAATAACACTCCTATGTATCTGCAACCCAAAAAAGCGCCTTGTATATTTCGTATACTTTACATAAATACTAATGATAGTAATACATTCCTAACTAACACTTACTATATCACTTACCAGGTGCCAGGCACCCTTCTAGGCTTTTTACCCATTTTAACTCATTTTATCCTCACAACAACCCTGAGGAGTAGTTACATAAAATTCTTACTTTACTGATAAGAGGGCACACAACTAGTCCCATAACCAGCACATGTAGGAGCCAGTATTTGGACCCAAGCAGTCTGGCCCCAGAGTCTACACACTTCACACAGGAATGTCCTCACAGCTGATGTGGCTTCTGGCACAGATCAGACGTCCAACTCAGCTGTCACAGTTGACAATGCTCTAAAGTCCCCTTTGGTGGATATCCCTGTGGATATACTTTTCAAAATACAATTTTAACACCTGAAAAGTTAGAGCGGTAGAATTTTATAGCATGGAGGGACATTTGGTTCATTATGCCCAGACCAGCCAGCTGAGAGTTTCCAGGGAAAGTCAGCTTCAGAGTCACTGGTCAGAAATTCTGCGGACAGACTGGCAGCAAGGATCAAATGATCTTAGTGGCCCACAAAACTGTGGCAGCAGAAGGACATCACCCTTATTCCAGATAATGTCCAGGGAATTCTAAAAAAAAATTCTTCCGGGAAGTTTGTAGACATTATGTTGACACTCCAATAGTTTTCCAAATATGAAAATAAAGATAATCACACTTTACTCTTTTTTTTTTTACGAATCATCTGTTTTTATCTTTTTTTAAAAGCAACAAAATATACAGTCTTTGAACACTCTATGTTTCCTAGATTGAATTTAATAGGACCATGTTCTAAAATACTGTTACTCTTTTTTAAAAAAGATTTTATTTATTTATTTGTTTATTTAGAGAGAGAGCAATGTGTGAGCTTGAGCAGGGGGAGGGGCAGAGGAAGAGGGAGAGAGAGAGAACCCCAAGCTGACTCTGCACTGAGCGTGGAGCTTGATGGGGTGGGGTGGGGGGGGGCTTAATCCCACAACCCTGAGATCATGACCTCAGCCAAAATCAAGAATCAGATGCTCGGGCGCCTGGGTGGCTCAGATGGTTAAGCGTCTGCCTTCGGCTCAGGTCATGATCCCAGGGTCCTGGGATCAAGTCCCGCATCAGGCTCCCTGCTCCTTGGGAGCCTGCTTCTCCCTCTGCTTCTCTCTCTCTCTCTCTCTCTCCCTCTGTCTCTCATGAATAAATAAATAAAATCTTAAAATATATATATATAAATAAATAAATAAAATCTTAAAAAAAAAAAAAAGAATCAGATGCTCAACCGGCTGAGCCACCCAGCTGCCCCTAAAATATTCAGTTACTCTTATGCCATCCCTGAACCCTTACCTCTCCCTCAAATTGCTCAGAGCAATTTTGGTTCTATTTTCCCCTATCAAAATTAGAGACTTGTTCAAATAGTTAACACATTTAACCAATTCCACAAATTCTGATCCAAGGACATGTTAGGTAGGCAGAAAGAATGTGAGTCCTCCCCTCTTCTATCTGTTTGAACTATTATAAGCATTGCCATAACTAATACAATCACTATGCAGGTGCTACAAAGTTATCTAATTCTCTGGGTATTTTAGTCACTCCTATTTTAAGCCATTCATGTGTCCCATTGATGTTTTGGGGCATGGTTTTTGGATGAATAAGTAGGTAGGCTTGTTGGAGAGGTTGCCACAAGTTTTGCCTACCTCCCATACATCCAGTGAATGACCCACCTGAGTCCACACCTTTGGAGAACTGGAAAAATAGCATTTAATACCTAGAATCATAAAAATCAGGAGCCAGGAGGAACCCCGTCTCCTTCTCCTTGGATTACAGTGGGGAGAGAGGGAAGGTGGGGGTAAGTAAATGGGTTCCCTAGGTCTTTGTCTCCATTTTTTTTTCCTCATTACAGTCTGGCTGGAGAACATCTTACCCAAAAACCCATTCATGTAAAATTCAATCCCCTTTGGAGTTTTTTGCATCTGTCCAGGTGTCCTGGAAATAAATATTAAGTTTTAATTTCATTTAAATTCTGAATAAAAGGCTTTGCATAAACAGACCAAAAGGAGTCCAACTCTCCAAAAGTAGGTCAAATAGAATAAGGCGCTTTCAAGTATCCAGAACAATCCCATCATTTAAAAAAAAAGCCCTTCAAGTTCAGTAACTACCTAATAGAAATACAAAATCAAGCTAGAAGTGGCCTTAAAGGAACGGATTGTTTTAAACTGTTTAACTCTTCCAAAATGCCAAGGAAATATAGGACACTAAAATGAAGTCCAGATTTTCAAACGGAGGTTGAATTTTAAGCAAACTCTTCATTGGACAAATGGATAGTTTGGAAATGGTTTTAGGCCAACAATCTCTCTGGCAGGGCTATTGTGGAGATGGGAGGAGATTTAATGAATATAAATCTCACAGCCCAGCAGTGCACAGTGGATACTCACTAATATTTTGTTGAATGAATGCTGAAGAATTATGAACTAACTTAGCCAAGCCAACTCAGCACTCTCCTTCAGTCCCTGTGGGCACCTAAGCATGGGTTATTTTACAGATTAATGAAAGCAGTGCTTTCTGGAATGAGTGATCCTCTGGGAAAGACTGCCCCAAATTTCTGAGACTTGTTTCCTAACCTTTTACAAAAGGTTAACATTAGATATATTAGCTCTAATATTAGAGTAATGACTGACTAGGTTGCTCTGAGAGTTAAATGAAGTCATGTTCATCCATTCATTCATTCAGCCATTCATGCATTTAAAAAATATTGATTGTGTATTTTCAGTACAGCAAGTATTGTTCTGTGCTTGGGAGATGGAGGTGAGCAGGCAGATGAGGGCTCGGGCTCCATGGAATTCACATTTTCTCACAAAGCATGTGGCCTGCAAGTACTGCAGCCACCTAGCACAAACACCCTCTTCAGGGTGGGTAGCAAAGTGCCCAGGAAAGAGCAGTCAGCTTAGAAGTAAGACTGAGGACTCAAGCAGGACACCTGAGTGGCTCAGTTGGTTAAGCGTCCAACTCTTGATTTCGGCTCAGGTCATGATCTCAGGGTGCTAAGCAGGGAGCCTGCTTAAGATTCTCTCCTCCCTCTCCTTCTGCCCATCCCCCCAACCCTCCCACTCTTGTTAGTGCGAGCATCTGTGATCTCTCACTCTCAAAAAAAAAAAAAAAGAAGAAGAAGAAGAAGACAACTGACCCCACTTGAGCCTAGCCTCCATGTCTTACTAGCTGAGTTCTCTGGGAAATATTTCCAAACCATAGTTCTTGTCTGTTAAATGGATATAATAATACCTACATGGCAAGGATTCTATGAAGATGAAATGAGCCTTATTGTGTATAAAGTAGCACAGTATCAGACAGTAAGGGTAACCCTTCAGTACCTTCATGAAGAAGTTGATCAAAAAGTCAAAGAAGAAGAATATTTGGGAATAAGAAGAGTTGAGAGCAGTTGCTACTTCTGAGCACATTCCACAAAGGAGGCGTTTTTCAACCATTTTTGAAGCAGACTGTTGACCTGGAGGGTGTTGAAAATGTAATAATAGAATATAGGAGAAGCATGATGTCTCATTATATGTAGCAGATTGAACATATGCTCTTTTTCCCACTCTCTCCTCAAACCCTGGTAAAATGGAAATAAGAGAAAAAACAAAATAAAACCACCAGAACAACAGTGATTAGGTGGGGAAGGTGGAGAGTGGATAATAGAAATGAGACATGGCAATGGAAGTTGGAAAGATTGAGCATAGGTTGAGGGAAACAGTAGCAACGGATGTAGTATACAATGGGGAAAACTGAGAATTAATTACTTGGGGTGTGCGGTCTAGAGAATATCCATAAGAAGAAGCTCACTGGAGTCACTCACTCTAGGAAGATTCTAGAAAAGGAGACAGGGCTGTCTCATCCCCTATAAGGCCAGGGGATAGGGAAGGGCTGAACGTTGGAAGATTGTTTAGAAGCCTGTATGTATAGGGAGTAATGAGAACCCTGTGTCCCCCTGCCCCCACCATCCCAGGCCTGTCTGGGCAGCCAAGAAGCTGCACCATTTCACTCCCCATCATAGCAGAAGACTAGAGAAGCTGAACCAGAAAGTCTGGTCTCAGAAATGGCTGAGGAAGAGATTCAGGCACTACCCTGAAAACAAGGACACTAAGAAAATCTACGTACTGAAAGGCAAGACTTTCCAGTTACCTTCCCAAATTCAGTTGGCAGCCAGGGCTGTAAACAGCCTCCCCCTACCCCAACTACTACCACCAAGAGAGGAGTTGGGAGGGTTCCTCTGTGTTGAAAAAGTCCTGCCCAACAGTGAAGATTTACAAATACTGACATTTGGGGATCCCCTACAGGAATCTGGGCCCTCTATCAAATCAATCACAGTAAAGCCTACAACAAAAAGCCCCACAACACAGGACTTACAATCTGATTTCCGGTTCCCCAGTCTTAAGTGAGAACAAAGGATCATCAAACAATAGGAGAAAGCTGAGGAGTGGGGAAAATGAACTCAGAGACAGTGTGGGGGACATAACTGAATCCAAGATATACAATGAGTATCCTCAGTGAGGTAAGGGAAACAAAACCAAGAACAGATACAATAAAAAAGGAACATTCTGGTAACAAAAACAATCTGTAGAAGGCTTTGAAGATAAAGTTTAGAAAATCTGTCAGCACCAGATAGGAAGCAGGACAGAGTCTAAGGAAATTGGATGATTAGTCCAATAGGGTCAAATATCCAAATAATAAAAGTTCTAGGGGCATCTTGGTGGCTCAGTTGGTTAAATGTCTGACTGTTGATCTCAGCTCAGGTCTTGATCTCAAGGTCATGAGTTCAAGCCCCGTGTTGGGCTTCACACTGGGGGAGCCTACATTAAAAAAAAAAAAAAAAAAAAGTTCAGGGCACCTGGGTGTCTCAGTCGTTAAGTGTCTGCCTTCAGCTCAGGTCATGATCCCAGGGTCCTGGGATCGAGCCCCGCATTGGTCTCCCTGCTCCATGGGAAGCCTGCCTCTCCCTCTCCCACTCCCCCTGCTTGTGTTCTCTCTCTCGCTGGGTCTCTCTCTGTCAAATAAATAAATAAAATGTTTATCAAAAAAAAAAAAGTCCTAGAAAGCACTGAAAAAACAAATTGGAAGAAATCAACAACACAAAAATTTCCTAGAAGTGAAAGAAATGAGTTTCCTGATTAGAAAGACCCACCTAGCACCCAGCATAGAGACAAGATGCATCATTATGAAATTTTAGAACACCAGGAATAAACAGGAGGTCCTAAAAGCTGCCAGAAAGGGGGAAAAAAAAGAAGGCCACATAAACATCAAGAATCTGAATGGCATTGACCTCTCAACAGAAACACTAGAAGCCAGGAAACAATAACTTCCAAGTTCTGAGGTGCAAATGATTTCTGACCTAGAAACTTACAAGCATGGGGTAGACTAAAAGTATATAAGGGATCAAAACATTCACACCACTTACTCCCCTTTTCAGCAGGCCCCTGGACGACGTGTTCCACCAAAATGAGGGAATAAGCAAAGCACAACCTACCCAGAATGGGGCTCCAGATGGAACATCTCCAAAAAGGAAAGAAAGGAAACTGACTGATATACAAATGGGTTCTACCACATCGCAGGGTGTTATATATTCTGTCAGAAAGTTTGGAGCAGAATAGTGGATATGTATATATATGTCTACTTTTCTCAAATTAAAAAAGAAACCTCCAAGGAAAAATAATTAATGAGAAAAGAAATCCGATTATAGTACACAGTAGGATTTAGCTGTGAACAGTATTTACTGACAACAATGGAAGCACTGAACATTAGTAGAACCATAAAGCAGAATATAAATGTGGTGGCCTTGAAGATGCACAGCTCAGACCTCCCCTCAAAGGATGAACTGCTGTGGGGAGTGTGTCCCCTCTTTGGGACCCAGTGTTGTCTTCACTGGGAAAGGTGGCCCGGCCAGCTTCCCAGCAATTGCCCAAGCACAGCAAGGGGACGAGCACCAGCCACTGCTGCCCAGGGCTGGACCTCTCCAATGGCCAGTTACTCTTTACTCCAGGTCTCTGCATCAGCCTGGCCTTGAACTTCTCAGAACTACTCTGAAGTCTAAGGCTCTTCCCACCGACAGGCTCATCCCTGATCCTCTCCTTCATGATGTCAAGTTAGCCAGGGAGCTGTCCCTTTATCCTTCCTGGGCACCTGTGCCAGTAGATCTTGTGCATTTCTAATTCTACCTTGGTTTCTGCTTCTCGGAGGACCTGAACTAACACAATCACTACACTGGGAGCATAAAAGAAGGACAAAAATGGGGTGGGGCTAGGGGATAGGAGGGAATGTTGAATCATTTTTCATTTTGGAAAGTCAACAGATAATGTCTACATGCCTATAATGGAAAAAAAAAAAAGGATTAGCAGGATAAGTACATGAGTTAGAAATGAGGAAGGCAAGGCCAGAAAGAAACACAAATAAAATAATTAGCAGTGCTAGGCGTGGTTGTATCAGGAGAGGAGGAGAGACGTGAGGAACTCTAGGTGTGGGGGAGGAAGAGGAGTCATGACTTGAGTACCGTTTGGCTTCATAAATGGTTACTGAGGCACCTGGCTGGCTCCGTAGGTGGAGCGTGCAGCTCTTGATTTCAGGGTCATGACTTCGAGCCCCATGTTGGGTGTACTTAAAAAAAATAAAAAGAAGTGAACAGTGCCTCATTAAGAAAGAAAGAAAGAAAGAAAGAAAGAAAGAAAGAAAGAAAGAAAGAAAGAGAAAAGAAAGAAAAATGTATTTTCTTGCTAAGCTCTGCCTAATATGATGATGAAAAGCACATTGATATATATACATATATCAAACATTTAAAGTATATATTTAAATGTATTTCAATATATATAAAAATGTATATCAAACATACATATAATCAAACACCTTTAAATATATATTTTCTTTTTTAAATATGTATTATAGATATACAGTATTTAAAGATGCTTGATCCAGACTGTGGCAAACCATTATCCCTGCTGTCTTGTTCTTGTTTGCCGGCTCCCCGGCTCACGCCTCCCGGCCTTAGAACCGGCCGCAGCCCCTGCTTCTCAGCATAGCACATTTCTCTGCAGAGAGGACACACGGCCAAGGGTCTCCAGGGTGCACCAGGAGGCAGGGAGGGTCCCCCATGTACCCCAAGAAGGAGGCATAACGAGATCCAGGCCAGCTGCTTTCCACCTTCACCGGAGGACCGCACTCTAGAAGGCTTACTGTGTGCTTCCAGCTGAGCCCGGGTTTACCTCCCCCTTTGTCCCAGACATCGGCCGCTGGCTAGCTAGCGCCATGCTGTCCTGCTGGATGACCGGTGGGACTGGGGGAGAGACACGAGGAAGAAAGAGATGACTGCAGGGCCGCCCCCTCCTCCTCCTCACCCCCACGGTCCCACAGCTGTGACTACTGCCCTGCAGCCACCTGGGGCCCAAGAGAGCTGCCACAGAGGCCCCTGGACCCCTGTCACACAAGCACTACTTTCCTCCCGTGGAGCTCAGGCCAGGGGGAATGCAGTGTGAGCGTATGTGTGTGTGTGTGATATAACCTCATATATTCACAGTTCTTCCCCGCTTGGTCAGAAGCCCAGGTCTCAGTGGTCTCTCCTCATCTCTCTCTAGTCTTGGAAGAGGTGAGGCACCACCGGAAACACTGAATTGTCTGGAGGAGGAATTGTTGCCTATATTTTTGTAAAGTGCCGTCAGCAGTGGGGGTGAGGACAGACTGTGACCTCCGAAGTGCCTGCCCATAGCCCTGAGAGTTAGCTACAGTCTGTCAGCAGCAACATGTGATCTACCTCAGCACAAGCCTTCCCAACTGCAGATGCAGGAATCTACCAGAATATTTTTGATGACAAGAACCATTTTTTAATTATTTTTTCTATTATATAAAAGTAATACATGCTCAGTTGTATGAAATTAAAATTTGGAAACCAGTACAAAAGGGCCATGGTTACACAACCCAGAGGCACTCATGATATGCCTTGTTTCCTTTCAGTCTTTTTTTTTTTTAAGCCCTTTCCAGAGCTTTGAAATTTTATTTTATGTATAATTTCATATCTTCCTTTTCCACTTACGACTTCATCAAATGCATTTCCTCATACCAATAAAAACTCTCTGGAAGCATCTTTTTTTTGAAGTCTGTGTAATATTCCAGCTCACAAAAGGAGTCTGATTTGTCCAATCATTCTATGTTAGGCTCTTTAAATTATTTCAAGATTTTCTAATTACAGATAATGTTGTGATGGACTTTTGGCATATACATCTTTGTCCTCATTTCAGATTATTTCCTCAGAACAGATTCCCAGAAATGGAGCTGCTCAGTCAACTGGTATGAACTTTTTTAAGGCCAAGTAAATCTTTTTTTTTTTTTAGACAGATAGTGAAAAAATTTGTTTATGATTTAATGATATTCAGATTTTTTTGAGAAAAATGTATAAACCAACCAGCACATGCCCATGGTCCAGCTTAAGAAGCGTATTACTTACACAGCTAAAGCCACTCAGGATCTCTCCCCTCTCACATCCCCTCCTCATCGCCAAAGGTGGCCATTATTCTGAATCTGTTTTCTCATAGATTTTTTAAAGGAGCAGAACTGCAAGGATACGGGGTCTTTCTGTTAGAGTGTAAGAGAAAATAAGTGAGGGGAGGGGTGGGAGGAGAGATAGAGATAGAGTGGGGGGGAGAGAGAGAGAGAGAGGGAGAGGGGAGTGATAGAGGGCAGGGGGAGACAGAGAGATTTGTTTTGCCTTGAGCCATTTTATCTTGGAGTGAATTTTCTGAGGAAATCGTTAGGAGATAAAATTTAAGCAGCTTTGTAGCCAATCCATATTGTCTTTATGGATGTCCATGTGAGAAAGGACATTCACTCACACTGAACCTATGATGCTATCTCCTTCCCACCTCCAGTCCCCATTCATAGGAATCAGATACAAATGCTGAGCCACGTAGCAAGGCCTTAACTAGGGCTGCCAGCCCTCGAATCCACCTTCCAGTACTCCCCATCTGTGGCCTTAGAAAAGTTGCCTCACCGTTTCTAAAGTCCCGTGTCTTCATCTGGAAAACGAGGGTGAAGCTAATATTATCCACCTGCTACAGTTGTAGCATGGCTTAAAGGAGATAAGCACCTAGCACATTACGGGGTATATATTACTTTATAGTGTGGCCCTGGAAAAGGTTTGGGGGCCCAAGGAAAGCTATTTTCCAGAGTGATAGCCAGTAAAGCCTTTACAAGCCTTTGCTGAGGGTGTGATATTGACATTACAGTTGATGTTTTTCAAAAAGCAGTGAAAGGCTATGTGTTTTTCTCTTTTCCACAATTCTTCTTGGGTTCCAAGATTTCAGAGTAGTGTTTCATACAGGTAATTCCAGTAGAAGTTTCTCCCCACTTCGTTGACTTTCCAAGTGAAAAGTGAAATGGTCTAGGCATGTATCATACTGGCAACCCTGGACTTACCTTTCCTGTGTTCTAACCAACTGCACACAGAGCCTCCATTTTCAGTCTGAACATATCCAATCAAGGTGACCAGATGTCTGGATTATGGGTTCAGTGACTTATGATGAACAGGTCCTCAGACTCTTTCTCTAGGACCAGCACCTCTGGTTGCTTACATGGGTTAGAGATTCAAGGGATTATATGGGTGAGGGATTAAAGTTTAGTTCAAGAACGAACCTTACCAGTAATCTAGTGATGGTCAATGGTTGTTCACTTTTTTGCACAAGGACCGTCTCTAAAAATATGATTCTTTCTTAAAGGAGATGTCCTTCCTCTAAAAAGTGCACATATGCACACTCATAACAAATGGTGACAAACTTCAAGGGATTTAAGGCTTCCCTGAAGCTGAGTCATGGGATCCTCCAGGAAGGAATTCTGATCTTACGAGGGAACTGAAACCCAGAGAGGTCCAGGACGAGCCCATGGTCACACAAACATTTATCAGCAGAGGCAGAATTACAACCCAGGTGTCCCATCACCCATTCTCCTCTCCCCCTCTGCCTTTTCTCCCCGTGCTCTGCCAGCAGCATGCTATACCGAGAGCCTATATGCAGCGGAAGCCTACCTTCAGGGATGGGACATGAGTCCAGATGCTGTACTTGCCCTGGGTCTCCAAGGCCATCATGATGGAGCTCAAGATCTATAATGTACTCCTTTTTCCTCAAGACATCTGTACAACAACCAGAACCATACCTTAAGGGGTCTGCTCCTAATGGCCTCTCAAGAATCAGTGGGGTGACTGTGGTGTGCCAACACGGTCCAGTGTGATCCTTCCACGGTGTGGTCTGGGTCAATGACTCCTGTAAATTAGGGGTGTTCTAGGAACAGACATTAAGAACGTGGCAGCGTATTACTCTCAAGTGTTCTTCAATCACGACTCTGTCTCTGTTGGTGTCCAGTGACCCCCTGCTGCCTCTCCTTCTGAGCATCTCAGATCTTTTCCAGGATTCTTTGAGGCTGCGCATTCACCCTGCCACCAGGGGCACAGACTCCCCTCCTGCCATCTGCAGTGTCCCTGTGACATTCGTCAGAGACAGCGACTTGCTGGTCTCAGGTGGTTGCATAATTCCAGATTCAATCTATGTTCATGTTTTCTTTAAGCGCCTGTCTTTAAAATTATTTTATCTTCTGTTTTCCAAGCTGCTACTTCATTTCCTGTTCGGAGTGAGCGTGTGTATGTAATTAGTGCGTGTGTGTGTGTGTGTGTGCACGTGTGTGCCTCTGTTGTTTGCAACACCTCCCAGTTGGGGATCATTTGTAAATTCAGTTAATGAGCATTTAACACATTCCCTTTGATGAAGCTGTGAAATCTGGCTTCACACTGGCACCCCACCAGACAGCTCCCTTCACCTAAGCCATTTGTGTTTACCTATTCTTAACTACTTAGTTATGGTTTCTTGTTTGTTGGCACCATATCAAACTAACCTTCAGTCCTGTCTGGAAAAAGTAGGGCTTCGGTTTTGTGAGAAAATGCTTACATCTGTATTCAAAGCAAGTTCACTTTCCTGGTGGGCTTTCATTTTCACCAAGCAAAATATACTGTAGACAGAACAAATACCTCACCATCACCTAACCGGTCGCGCCTGCAGCAGCAACACACACACCACAGCTGGGGAATTTTGCAAAAACAAATACCCAGCTCTGAACCTGTGGGCTCCTCCAGCTGACAGAGTTTTCCTGGATTTAATTAGAATTCGATCTCTGAAGACAGTGTGTGTCAAGTGTCCTTTTTCACTCACGTAGAGAAAGCAGAGTCAGTGGCCTGGGATTCGCCGATGAGCCCTCAGGGCTGTCCCCTCAAGGAGAGGATCACGGGAGTCACAGTCCTGTCACCCGCAGAAACACAAAGCTGTCTCCTTGGCTACGGGCTTAGAAAGCAGCAGCGCACAGATGTCTCGAAGATTAACTCTTCAAAACTCAATACGATCGAAAACGTAACAGCAAACTGAAGGAGGGGAATGAACAAGATAATTCATCTTTACCTAAAGCAGGAGTCATCTCCCAGCTTAGAAAGATCCTCCCAGCGCTTTGTTTCTGCTCTACCAACCACACATTCCCCCTCACCTTTCCCCGACTTCAGGAATACTATCCCCTTCTACAGGTTCCTCCGTCACAGCAAATCCTGCCCACCCCAGAGCCTAGACACAACATACACACACACACACACGCAGGTGCACGCACACACACACGCACACGCTCACCAGTGTGGGGCCAGCCGAAAAATGACCTGGTCGCAATTAGGTGAACATCTCTCACCTGGTCCTCAGCAGCCGGCCCCGAGTCTCGCTTCTAAATGCGAACACAGCTTGCTGCCCAAATCATTGACCTCAAAGCCCTGGCTACCAAAGCAAGCCGGGCCAGGGAGAGTTCACCTTCCAGCCTTTAGGTTCCCGGAGAGGCAGTTAGCTGCTGTCGGCTGGATTTCACCCGGTGTACGTTTTTCTATTTTACTCTGCAAAAATCCAGGACACAAGGTCAGTTTCAAGGGATTGTTTGGGTTAATTCCCACTCCAGGTCACCTGACATGCTCCATAATCTGAGAAGCGTTTTACACTTTGAGTTCCTAGTAGGCAAGAGAAGAAGGAGGAGGAAGCTGCTCGTGTTGACTGGGGGTTGGGGAAGCCTGGCGAAACTTGCGTAGACATGGCATTGGAGCATTCAGGTGTAAAGGCAGGATCCTACCCGATCCTACCTGATTTCAAGTGCCTCAGTCTCCAGCCTAGAGCCTCTAGCCTCCTCTTTGTTGCTGTTTTCCTTTCCTGCTGACTTGTGGGTGAAAGACAGTGAAGTGGTTAGATGTGGGGCGTGGGGGAGGGGGGCTAGCCCCACAAGAGTCTGTCTGGCCAATTTGGGTGGGGACATCCTGGGCTCTTCACAGTAGCCAATGGTAACCTTGGCCATTGTCCAGAACAAGTTTAAAGAGAAGGCTTTTATGCATAGGTTTCTTTATAAACCTGATTAGCTTCAGAGACTTGTCGTTAACAGTTATCAGAGATAATTGTTACTGATAAGGCTATCTGAAAAGCAGAAACCTAAAAATAAGCGCAATGAGGATTATATGCTGGGGAGTGGGGTTGGAGATGCTACTTGGCTTAATACATAACCACAGAGTGATTTGATTTGTCCTGCCTGTGAATGAAAATAAAAGCCATAAGTTCTGAGAGGAAAGTCCACATTCTAAAACTATATTAAGTTCTGAGACAGAGAGAGTGAGCATGAGCGGCGGGAGCGGCCAAAGCAGAGGAGAAGCAGACTCCCACTGAGCAGGGGCGCATTGGATACACAAGGCTGCACATTAGAACGTTGTCAGTATTTTGTAATACCCAATAGGAAAATTTCAACTGGATTCGAAATATGTTACATTTCATAAGAAATTTCACTATGCATTAATCAAAGTGCTGTTAGCTCCTTGAACTAGGAATTGCTGTATATAAAAATAGCTAAGACAATTTTTTTTAAAGATTTTCTTTATTAGAGAGAGAGAGATAGCAAGAGAGAGCATGAGTGCAGAGGAGAGGGAGAAGCAGGCTCCCCGAGAGCAGGGAGCCCGATGCGGGTCTTGATCCCACCCTGGGATCATGACCTGAGCCTAAGGCAGACGCTTAACTGACTGAGCCACCCAGGCGCCCATGATGTTCAGTTTTGATCCGTGATTACAACCAACACCCTGAGCTTCTAAGTCTCTGATTTCCAGATCGATGGTACGAGCTTCCCTTCTCTCTCCCAGCTAAGAACTAGGAGTTAACTAAAAAGTTGTTGCTATAGATTTCAATATGTTTTATGAAAGGGGATAAGGCATCTGATCTTCCAGACCACCTTTTTCTTTTCGGATCCTATCCACCGCCCCCCCCCCATCCCAGCTATTTTCCTGACATTCGGTGTGTCGTGTCAGAGCCAAATAGACCAGAAATGACCATAATAATATCACTTCTTTTTATACAAGTACAGGGGAATTAACTTTTTTTGTGGTGCTGATTCTCTTTATGGATGTTTTTAGAATATTGTTTGATCCATATTCACGTCCTTTCATGTATTTTTCATGTCAAAGAGTGAGTATCATAAAAACACTTGTGAGCCTGATGTCACTTGCTGGGCTCTTACGTTACTGGTCCCCATTGGGAGACCACCGGAATATCGTAAAGTGTTCTGACCCACACGGTCAAGCCTGGAGCCAAGTCATCAGGAGGATCAGCTCCCCTAAACACTCTTTCATTCACAGAAAGTGCAATTAAAGTGATATCACACTGAGGGAGCACGATGTACCACTTTTCAATGTCTTTTAAATATTGAATAAACTTGAATTCCTGCAATTTCAGAATCTTAAAGGGTTATCAAAGCTTGGACTATTTGTTTTTCTGGAATAAGGTTTAAGATAGTGTACGTCCTATTTAGCAAAATGCAGATTACATGAGAAAAGGGAAAAAAAAGTTTATTAAGAAATGCCGAGGCTCTTAATATGGCTGAGAGCCAGTGAATTTCTCCCGTGGCATATTTTATCTCACATTCCTCTCGCGGGCTTGAATTATGGCCTAACTGGACCAAGATTGTCCAGGCTACTGAGATTTCTCAATCCAGAACAAATACAGAAAGTTCAGTTCTTATTCAATAAACTGAGAAGCTTTCAGAGTGAAAGGGTCAATAGCAAACACATGCTATGTAATAGCATTTCCACTCGCGTGAGTTTTGTGGCCACTCTGTGTCCTACCAACTGGATTGACGCTGACAGATTTGGGAAGTCAGTGTTAACTATCTTCTGTCCTTAATCACCTAGACTTTTTCTTTCCTTCGTCTGTGAATGCCATCCTCTTTTCGTTGCTTCCTTTTCGTTGTCTTTCCTTATCAAAGTGGGACTTGCTGTGATACTTTCATTTCTGCTGTGGTTGCAGCACATCCGTAGCTCCATGCCGCCTTTCCCAGGGCACCGGTACCTCAATCCATCTTCTCCATTTCTAGAGGAAAGGGTTGTCCATGGTTAAAGAAATTTCATATCACAGCATGCAGTGGAGGGAGATGTTTTAAGGGGTAGGAAAGTAAAACTGATCAGTTTAAGTCTTGAAAGATCCGCTCAGTAGGGAGAATGGGTCACTGAGATCAGATCTACTGCCATCTCTTCTGTTTACCCTAATCCTAACCCTCCCTGTTCTCTGAGCCAAATCTCCAGAAATGGGGACTCTGGGGCCATTTTGCTGGTGCCTTCTGCCCTCTTTTTCACCACCTCGAGCGGACATCTGTAATTTCCACTGCCCCGCTCTATTCTCCCTTTTCTGGTGACAGCATCCAATTGTCTTTTGCTGCTCACTATTGCCCATTATCAGTCTATGTGGTCAAATGGAACTAAATCCATCTCCAGCTCTAAGATGTCCCCGGGATGGAGGCCTGGCCATCCATTAGATCATCACATACCTATGGCCTTTCTGCTTGGTTCAGGGAAGGGCCCGGCAAATCAGAGCTGATCTCGGGAATTTTGCTGGAACTCCTGAAGAAGAGGTACTTTCCTCTCTAGTTTCTGAGATGGTTGATTGAAGCCTGGTGATACTGATGGCCATTTCCCACCATGCAGACTGCCTGCCTACAATATAAGCAGCACAGAGGAAAGCAGAGACACAGATCCGCAAGGACATCCCCAACCACCTGGATCTGCTCTCGATATTTCAGTTGTGGGGTCCAATAAATTCCCCTTGGTTGAAACCAATTGGATAGGGCCACTTGCAACACGGAGATCCCACACTCAGCCAGTAGCCCAGACGTCAGCCTTGCCTTCCCCTTCCTGCAGCTCTGTTTCATGGTCTCTCACACTGATCCCAGCACCTCTCCCATCCACAACATCAGAGGGAGCCCAGGGATGAGTGGCTTCAAGCCTTCGGCATCCAGGACATCCAAGGGGAAAGAAAATCACCGCTTCAGCAGTCGCTGAAGGAGCCCTTCTGAGCACGAGTGTGGGAGAAGCCCAGCAAGCTGAGAGGTTCAAGGAGCATGACCACAACCCAAGAAGCAGCTATCCCAGCCTAGGGTTGAGAGAAGGAGGGGATAAGGAGACCCTGAACATTGAAGGAAGGAGTGCAAGAGCCACACCTGTGCTGGTCAGTGCACGTGATGATGGTGATGACAATGACACATGGCATCGGGGACACTGTCCACACTGACACCTTGTCTGAATCTGACAAAACTAAGTGCAATAAGAGAAAACCTAAAACTTGGGCTTGACTGTGTACCGTCAAGCCAATTACAGTCACTAACATGGAATGCATCTCATTTATTCCTTAATTACCATGAAACATAATAATGATTATGTACTTCATTAAGTATGTGTCAGGTTAATTTAATCTTCTAGATTTTATTTGATGGCATCTATGAACACAATACATTTGTGCTCTGGCTTCCCAGTTTGTTTATAACACATACAAATTGGTGAACTGTCTACAACTTTAAAAAAATTTATAATGTTGAAGCATTTCTACTTGAGGAAATGAGGGACCATCAGTTGATAAATAAATAGCACTTCCTATAGTTTCCTTATCAGCAGGGAGGCATCACGGCCATATCTTGAGCAATTTGGGTCCAGTGAGGATCAGATGGTGGATCATTTGCCTATGCTTATTTGAGGCAAAGTCAGGTGAAAAGGAATATTAGGAAGAGCTTTTTTTTTTAAGATTTTGTTTATTTATTTGACAGAGAGAGAGAGAACACACAGGCAGGGACTCCATGTGACCTGAGCCAAAGGCAGACACTTAACCCCTTAACTGACTGAGCCCCCCAGGTGGCCTAGGAAGAGCTTTAAAAAGGGCAAGGGGCGCCTGGGTGGCTCAGCGACTGCCTTCGGCTCAGGTTATGATCCTGGAGTCCCGGGATCGGGTCCCGCATCGGGCTCCCTGCTCGGCAGGGAGTCTGCTTCTCCCTCTGACCCTCCCCAGTCTCATGTGCTCTCTCTCTCTTTCTCTCTCAAATAAATAAATAAAATCTTTTTTAAAAAAAATAAATAAAAAGGGCAAGAGGTAGTGCAAACAGGAGGCTGGATAGCAGAGGGGAAAAGTGTAAGAGCATTGAATGAGGCAGGCCTGCCTTCACTCGGACTCTCTGAGCCTCACTATTCCAATATGTGAAACAGGAGTCTTAAGTCCCACCTCATGGAACTGAAGTGAGGGTTACAGAAGTAGATGCAGAACTGTCCTAGCTATTAGCATATTTAGAAAAATGTGGTATTCGGCCCGAAAGTAGCCTATCAAAGGGGGAAGATCGTCTTATTCTTTCTACCTGAATGGTGCTTACTGAAAATTATGGTTCACTGTATGAATATGAGCCTCAAACCCCTACATATTAGTTTAAACCATATGAATTTATTTGTATAGGTCAAAAATGGTCCAATAGGCGATTCCATGGCGTTCAACCTGGTATGAGTAACGGGAGTTCCTTGCTCACATCTGTCATCCTCAGTGCCTCCGAATCATAAGAACCATTTACCCCCCTCTGATGAGGTAGGCTAAGCTTTCTCCAAGAATGCTAAGCAAAGCAGATTCTTGAGGGGAAAACAAACAAACAAACAAGAGAAAAGGAGGGAGAGGCAAGATGTGACCGGTCTAGTGAGTATTGAAATGCTCTTTAAAATCAAATGAAAGCCAAAAATAAAGGCGAAGAATAAGAAAGCCACAGCTTGGGGCATAAGCTATTTATTGTAATTGTTATCCTTGTCTGATGGTTTCCCAGGGGGCTGTTGGGGATAAGGTAAAAGGAAAAGAACTGAAAAATCTATGGAGGAGAAGAAAGTTTAGAACCAAGAAAAATAAATGCTAGTATTGAAAGGAATTTGGTTATTTTAGGTTCCTCCTAAAAAAGACCAACCAGCGTCTGAAACGCTGGTAACAAAATCAGGCAAAAAAAAAAAAAAAAAAAAAGGCACTGAATATGGAGCAGGAAGGAACTACCTTTGTAAAATGTACTTAATGAAGTGTTTTTAAGTGTTACTTGAGATTAGAAGGTAGATAGAGCTCTTCTCTGATGATCTTTTCATAGACTCATGCAGCTGGAAGAAACAGTTTAGTCTTATTTCCTGCCTCAGGGAGCTATGTAACTAAACCATCCAATTTGAATGATTATCTAATTCATTTTTTTTTTTAAGTTTAAACTACACTCTGCCCTGAGTTCTGAGCTCCCCTGTCTCCCCCACCACGAGCAGAGGGTGACACGCAGGCTCCGACGCTGCTTCATCCTGGAATATGGCCAAGGAGGCTTCCGCAAAATGGGATTTTCTTTGGTGCATGGGTATTACTACAGACATCAGGAACACTCAGCCTTCCATCTCCCCTGAGTGCATTGGCAGGTGGGCTCTACAGCTTAAAAGTAGCCTCTAGATGTCTCTGTACCCGGGAGAGGGCTGTGAAGGACGTTGAGTTTCACAGGCCTCAGTCACTCAGGATGGCGCTAGAGCCAGAGCCGAGTTTTGGCTCCTTTCTCCAGCAAATTAGCCTCAGGGCAAAGCAACACTCTATGCCAGGCTGTAAAAAGTCTACATAAACCAACAGCAGCCCAGGGAGGTGGATTAGATCTACCTCGATCTGTAAGAACCTAGAAGCTAAGAATCCCGGATATAGGTCCTAACAGAGTGGCCACAGAGCACCTTGCAAACCCTAGATGACCCGAGCCCTACAGGTGGTCAGTGGTGCTGGTGATAACCCTTCAGATGTGTTCAGAACCAAATCGCCCCCGGACTAATAGTGGACGAGAAGAGAAGTTGCCCTTTTTTCCCTTTGCTGTAGCTCCTTGCGTGTGGCAAGAAAATCTGCTGCCTGTGACCTCTCCCCAGTTGGTTTACAGTTCTGTCGGCTAAATGCCCCGTTTGAGGAAGAGGACTAGAACGATCTGTTTTTCCTTCCCTTCATGAATGGAAGTGCAGTGTTTGTCTTGCAAGGGGTTTTAGAGAAGTCTGGGACTCCACTCGCTTGGCGTGGACACTGGGCAGCACTGTGAGCAGGTGCTTTCCCCTGCACCCGGCACCCCGGCCCTTCTCCACAGCTGCTGTCCCCCAGGCAGACGCTGGAGCAGTGAGCCAGCTTTGCCCAGGAGGGGGAGGGGAGGGGGGGAATTTGAAAAATCTCATTTATGCCACTGATCCTAGTATCTAAACTTCCTGAAATCTGCATGCCAGCGCCCTTAGCCTGCCTAAAAGGCACAGCGAGGAAGCCATCAGCCAGAGCCTCCCGACAGGTCACAGAACACCGTGCTCCCCATTCTCTGCCCGCTGTGCTGTTAGTCTTGACCTTAGTATGGCCATGCCACTCATCGGAGAGGAGGAAAAGGGAAGGTCTAGTCCTTAACAGAACTTAGGAAATATTTGCTATTCTTACATACTCAGAGAGTATTAAGATTCATCAGGGAGTAAGAGAAACCTGAGACATAGACATTAGCCTAATTTGGAGGGCCGAATGTTTCATGGAAAATCCTGTGACTTATAAAGGTTCCTTGGAATGGCTCTGGGGAGGCGAAGGGGGGGTCTCTTCACTGGAAAGCATGACTTTGTCTGCCACGCCTAGGCTGGCCGTGTCAAACAAAGACACCCATGTGGTACTGGGCATTCACTTATATGAGGAGAGGTACACTCGGATTTCACACAGAGACATTCAGTTCCACGACCATAAATTCCTTTGCAGAAGTGTTGGCCATGTGAGAAGGCAGACAAGAATATGAATGAGGCCACACAGCCAGGAAACTGTCACGGGGTTGGTGATCTAACAGAGCTCAGTGGCAGAATCCAGGAATGGTTGAGAGCACAAACTTCAGGGTCAGAATTGTACAAATCTTGGATCCTTCCCTTAGTGGGGGAAGCTCTGAGACTGGATGAATGATTGAACCCCTTTGTAGAGATGGGTGATAGGTCCTTTCTCACTGGGATGAGGTCCAAATAGAGATGATAGTATATTGGTCCTGTCTCATCAGGATGTGGGATGATTAAGTTACAATCAGTGAAACACTTACTTAGAACCCTTCCCAGAGGGGCGCATGGGTGGCTCAGTCGGTTAAGCATCTGCCTTTAGCTCAGGTCATGATCCCGGGGTCCTAGGATCTGGCTCTCTGCTCAGCAGGGAAATCTGCTTCTCTCTCTCCCTCTCCCTCTGCCCCTGCTCATGTGCTCTCTCTCTCTGGCTCACTCTCTCTCTCTCTCACATAAATAAAATCTTTAAAAAAAACAAAACAAACAAAACCCTTCCCAGAACATAACCAAGTACTTACAGCATGATCACTGCTATTAATATTTTTTTTGCACACAGAAAGTTTGCATGAAGCATGGAATTAATTGCTAATGACCACATTTAAAGATTTTTTTTTAATTTATTTATTTGAGAGAGAAAATGAGATAGAGAGAGAGAGAGCACGAGAGGGAAGAGGGTCAGAGGGAGAAGCAGACTCCCTGCCGAGCAGGGAGCCCAATGCGGGACTCGATCCTGGGACTCCAGGATCATGACCTGAGCCGAAGGCAGTCGCTTAACCAACTGAGCCACCCAGGCACCCTAATGACCACATTTAAATGATAACCTGATAACTAGCAGTGGCAAGCTGTGACCCTTGGCTTGCTTAATTAAACCCGTTCCCTATTGGTAATGGTAATGGAGAAAGGGTAGAGCAAAGAAATTGTCTTGAAAATTTGAATTGCCTTTATAGTTTTTTTTTAAGATTTTAATTATTTATTTATTTGAGAGATAGTGACAGAGAGAGAGAGAGAGAGAGCACTAACAGAGAGGAGAGGGAGAAGCAGGCTCCCCGCTGAGCAGGGAGCCTGAAGCAGGACTCCATCCTAGGATCCTGGGATCATGACCCGAGCCAAAGGCGGACACAACCGACTGAGCCACCCAGGCACCCTTGAATTGCCCTTATATCTTATTGGCTGGGAAAAGCACCTGGAAAAGCACCAAGTTTCTTCTAAAATGGTTCCGTGACTCAGAAGGGTATTGGGGATTCTAGCCTCAGCTGTCTGTGCTACACATTGACTGACACTTACATTCCCAAAGAATGGGGGTTAAAGCCAACTAGCACTGCCATAGAATCTGGTTCCTACTTTTGAAATAGGCAAAGAAAAATCTCATGAATGCCTAGTTAAGTCCTTTGTACTAAGAAGACATTTTCACGCACACAGTATTGACTTTGCTTTGATTATGAGGAATTCTAGTCCACTGTCCCTGTTTCAATAACACAGTAAAAGCATTCTTAGGTCTGGAAAAATCTGAGATTGTGTCCCATCCAATGTCTTCATTTTATAGATGAGCGAAGAAAGGCCCAGGATAATGAAGTAAATGAGGGCCAGCATTCCCAACTAGCCACTCTGAAGGTGGCATAAGTGTAGCTTTGGGGAAAAAGTAACCCTCGTTTGGATGCCTCCACTGGGTGGGCAGGCTCATTACTGGGGCATTTTGAACCCTTTGGAGGAAACAGCCCTCTGTTTGCACACATGCAGGCACGTTTCCTCCTCTCTCTCGTTCTTTCTTTCTCTCCCTCCTTGCTCCCAATTTTGCTTTGTCCCCAAAATTCTGATACTCTCCTTCAGAAAAGGAGCTGAAGTAAACAAATCAACAATCAAGGCATTTTTTCTGAGCAGAATAGATCCATTATTCTTTGGGTGAGCTGATTCCAGATGCTGATTTCTGTCCTTAACTCAGTTTCTTCTCCCTTGGAGAGAGGGGAAAAATGAAGAAAAAGGGAAACAAACAATATTGCTAAGTCTTTTGACTTCTTTTTGAGTCCTGATCGACTGGGTAACAATCCCACGGAGAGAGAGGCACCTTCTCAGTGGCTGGTGGGGCTCTCAAATTAAGCGAATGGTCTGCACACAGGTAGGGACAAGTCAAAGTGCACTTTCCCCTACTTAAAGAAGAATGCCTGGAGAAGAGTACAAAATTGTTCCCGGCCTGGCTTTCTCCTGCAGACGAATGATGACAGCAGCAGGTCACCTGTATCGCCCACCCCCTGCCTCTTTGTGAAATCACTACCCTCCGACACCCTAACACGCTGTGTTCCGTCCTCTGTGCTAGCGCGTCAGAGACAAGAACACTGCTGTGCTTGTCATCGTTCTGCAAGCGTTGGGAAGCCAACCACTGAGAGTTCTTTCAAAAAAAAAAAGAAATTTAAATTTCTGTGTTATTCTAATACCACTTATTCTATGTACTGACTTGATTAAGCCTTTACTGAGTTCCCATGAAAACCTGTTGGAGATCCTTGCTACTTTTAAAAGACAGACTACTTGGTCAAAAGCAAATTTCTATGAACATTTGTATATTCTTAAATACATATTTTTTACATTAATATTAGTAATATTTACTTAGCACTTACGTCTCTGGGTATTTTACGCCAATATCTCATATGACCCCATGGAGTCCATGGGGTACTCCTAGCCCCCCTTGATTGATGGGAAGACTGAAGTTCAGTGCTGTTGAGTAACTGACCTAAGGACCATTAGCTTTGAATGTTGCTCTGTCAGGTTCTAAAAGTATCACTCTGGGACCCACAGCACCCCCACCCACCTCGTTTATCCAAAGTTAACACAGTGTTCAGTGTCCACTTGGGGTCAGTTTGGAGAAAGGGGGTAAGAGTAGGGGAAAGAATCATGCCCAGAATAGGAGTCATTTCATGGAGGCTCTGAATTTGCCTCTTGCTTAAAGAATTTGGGGAATTTAGCAAAATATTGAAGGCACACATTTCCATCCTTGTGAAGGCAAAGATCAAAGAGCCAAAGGTCTGCAGCTGTAGAGGCTTTTACCTCTGGATAGGGTTAACCTGAGGGAAGAAGGGTCTTGGAGAAGAGAATTTTCCTTGTAGCTGCATTCTTAAAATTTCTAGCATTTCCACATGGTCAGGACTGCATTTCCCTAGTGAGAAGAAACTTCTGGAAGAATACACTGATAAGGGCCTGTAATGTGAATAGGGTTCATTCGGCACAGAGAATAGGACTCTGGGCCCCAGGAGCCACTGACCTTACGGAACTACAAAGGAGTGGCCCTGTGGAGAGTCACTCCACTGCTGTCACTGGGAAAGCCATTTTCTTCCTTACTTTATTTATTTTCCTGAGGAATGATGATGATAAATAGTGCAGACTGAAAACATTGTGTTTGAAGATAGTCAGTTATGGGTTTACGTATTAAGCAACCGTATTTGATTGTGACACACTTTAAGAGAGCACTGATACTTTGAAGTTAGGGTGGTCAAATTTAAAAGAAAGAAAATACAGGATTTCTAGTTAAATTTGGATTTCAGATAGACGATGAATAATTTTTTTAGTGTATATATGTCCCATGCAATATTTGAGATATATACATACTAAAAAAATTATTCGTATTTTATCTGGTAACCCTCTTGAAACATCAGTGTAGGGGCACCTGGGTGGCTCAGTGGGTTAAGCATCTGCCTTCGGCTCAGGTTATGTCCCAGGGTCCTGGGAATGTTCAGGTCGTGATCCAGGGTCCTGGGGTGGAGCACCCCCACATCACTGGGCTCCCTGCTCAGCAGGGAGTCTGCTTCTCCCTCTCCGTCTGCCACTTTCCCTGCTTGTGCTCTCTCGCTCTCTCTCTCTGTCAAATAAATAAATAAAAGCTGTTAAAAAAAAGAGAGAGAGGTCTACTTAAAAAAAAAAAACAAACATAAATGTAACACAGTGTCACTACCTTCAGCAAAAACTAGTACATAGCTATAATTTACAAGTTTTAAGGGAGATAACATTCATTAAAAGAACATATAATGAATTACTGAACTGAAACTAATTTTACCTTAATTTCTTACTTGGCAAGTTCCCACTTTATTATTTTTTAAAGTTATATTTATTTAAAAAATCTCTACACCGCACATGGGGCTCGAACTCATATCCCCGAGAGCAAGAGTCACATGCTCTTCTGAACTGAGCCAATCAGGTGATCTGGTAATTTCCCACTTTAAATCAGAGAACCAGCAGATAGTCATATTTTCTTTTGAATTGAAATATGATTAAGTAGTTCATAAATAAAGCACACAGAAGATTTGTGAGCATTTGACATACTTTGTATATAAATGTTTACATGTTAGAGGAAGGAATTTATTCAACAAATACCCATTGAGCACTCTATGCTAAACTCTGCTGGACATGTTTGGGGGGCATCAGGGAAGTAAATGAACTTCTCCTCTTGGACCTTACAGGATGTGTGAGTTTTAAACTATAGCAAATTCCAGGGGGCTTAGTAATGTAGTATAGAGCAATCTGCTATTATAAAGGTTTCTTTTTCAGAGCACCTGGCTGGCTTAGTTGGAAGACCTTGTGACTCTTGATCTCAGGGTCGTGAGTTTGAGCCCCACATTGAGCATGGGGATTACTTTAAAAAAAAAAAAAAGGATTTATTTTTCATAGTTTAGACTTTAGAGATGGATATTTATTTTTCAGCCTTGATTGGTGCTACAGGAATTATACCTCTATCATATAAGTCCTTTAAGAAGCTCTGTGGGGTTTTATGCCTGAAAAATTACATCAATTTAAGAAGACTTTGGGGTGAAAGTTCAAACTGAATTGGAAGAACAGAAAAAGCGGTACAGTCATTCAGGATGTTATCTTTAGTTACAAAGTCTCAAATCTTTTTTTCTCTAAAGATTTTATTTATTTATTTTACAGAGAGACACAGCGAGAGCAGGAACACGAGCAGGGGGAGCGGGAGAGGGAGAAGCAGGCTTCCTGCGGAGCAGGGAGCCCGTCGCGGGGCTCGATCCCAGGACCCCGGGACCATGACCTGAGCCGAAGGCAGACGCTTAACGCCTGAGCCACCCACGCGCCCCAAGTCTCAAATCTTAAATCAGAATAAATTGATAGGTGCCTGTCCCCACCTTCCCCCACATTTTGGGATGAGGTTTTCAGGAACAGAGAATTGTCAAGATGTTAGAGAGGAAATGAAACTTTAAGTTTCTGGGGCCTGTTTCCATTGATGCATGAATATCAGTTTAGCAACACATTGTAGTTCTTATTCTACACTTGAGAGGTAGTAAATTGCTTTTGGGTCGAAATGAATTAACTCTTTCCTCTGACTACATTACCATAACATGCTGTCAGAAGTGATTTAGTAAATGGAATATGGAAGGCTAAAAACTTTAATATCGTTCCAAGAAATAAATTGATGAATGTGTCCGTTTTTCATTAGTATGATCAGATTCACAAGATAATTTTTTGCTAATACTCATTTTCATCACTTCTATTGTCTATCTCTGCAAGCTCAAGGTTGGGAAGACATTAATAGTTACTAGTCTGACCTTCCTGCATTCATGAGATGCTTAGTCCCCTCGATAACATCTTCACCAAACGGCCTAACATTTTTGAGTGTCCTAGAGTAAGTTTCAGAGGTTCAGCAGTCTAGTTAAAACAATACAAAACAAAACAGGGGCACCTAGCTGGCTCGGTCAGTGGAGGTTGTAAGTTTGTGCCCTGTGTTGAGTGTAGAGATTGCTTAAAAACAAAAAAGCTTAAAAACAATAACAACAACAACAAAAACCCTCTTTGCCTCCCAGAACTAAAATATTCTGTTCCTTTTAGTTAGAACAAGGAAATAAGGCCAAAGTTTCAAAAAACCTACAGCTTTGTAAAGAAGAATTTCCTGTATCTTTTACCTCAGGGAAGAAAAAGAGTGTTATTACTGGTAATAGCAATTTCTATATCTAAGATAAACTAACATTCTATATCTAAATAACATCTGCATTTAAACACAACTGACCTAGGGGCGCCTGGCTGGCTCGGTTGGAGGAGCATGTGACTCTTGCTCTCAGGGTCATAAGTTCAAGCCCCATGTTGGGTGAAGAGATTGCAGCATACCAAAACTTATGGGATACAGCTAAAGCAGTGCTTAGAAGGCAATTTAGAGCTATAAGTGTCTACATTAAAAAAGAGGAGGGACACCTGGGTGGCTCAGTCAGTTAAGTGTCTGCCTTCAGCTCGGGTCATGATCCCAAGGTCCTCGGATTGAGTCCTACTTTGGGCTCCCTGCTGAGAGGGAGCTGCTCCCCCTGCTTGTGCTCTCTCTCTCTCTCTCAAATAAATAAATAAAATCTTAAAAAGAAAAAAGAGAGATCTCAAATCCACAAGAAAATTTCCTACCTTAAGAAGCTAGAAAAAAAGCAAACTAAACCTAAAGCAATCAGAAGGGGTGAAATTTAAAGACTAGAGCAGAAATAAATAAAATGGGTAATAGGAAAATAATAAAGAAAACCAATGAAACTAAAAGTTGGTTCTTTGACAAAATCAACAAAGTTGACAAGCTTTTAGATAGCCTGACCCAGGGAAAAAAGGAGAGAAGACTTAAATAATTAAAATTAGAAATGAAAGGAAGGCCATCACTACCCACCTTACAGAAATAAGAATTATAAAGGAATACTGTGAACAACTATTCACCAAAAATAAGATAAATGAAATGACAAATTCCTATAAAGATACAAGCTACTAAAAAGGACTCAAGAAGAAATAGAAAACCTGAATAGTCTTGTTACAAGTAAAGATATTAAAATAGTGATTTTAAAACTTTTCACAAAGAAAAGCCCCAAGGCCAGGTGGATCTACTGGTGAATTCTACAAAATATTCAAAGAATGAGTACCTATCCTTCCCAAACTCTTTCAAAAAACAAAAGAGGAAAAATACATTTCAACTCATTCTAAACTCATACAATAAAGCTAGTATTACCCTGATATCAAAACCAAAGACACTGTAAGAGACCTATAACCAATGTTCCTTACATTCATGTTTTTTATATGAATATAGACACACACCTAATATTCATATCTTATATGAATATAGATATAAAAATCCTCAGCAAAATTCCGGCAAACTGGATCCAGCAGTTGGTTTTCAGTGAGGATCCCAGGACAATTCAGTGGGAGAAGGGAGAGATGTTGCAATACACGGTGCTGGGACAACTGGATATCCACATGCAAAAGGATAAAATTGGACCTTTTCCTCACACCATACACAAAAATTAACTTGACATGGATCATATACTAAATGCTAATTATAAAACTCTTAGAAGAAAACAGGTATAAATCTTTGTGACCTTGGGTTAGGCAATAACTTCTCAGATATGACACTGAAATTATAAGTGACAAAAGAAAAGATAGATAAATTGGACTACACCAAAATTCAAAACTTTTGTGGTGTAAGCAATACCGTTAGGAAAGTGAAAAGACAAGCCACAAAATGGGAGAAAATATTTGCGAAACATATATCTGTTAAGGGACTTACATCCAAGATAGATTAAGAACTATTGCAGTTCAATAAGAAAAAGACAAGCCAATTAAAAACGAAGCAAAAGATTTGAATAAGTAGTTCTCCAAATAAGATGTCTAAATGGCCAAATAAACTCACAAGATGCTCAACATCATTTTTCATAAAGGAAATATAATTTAAAACACAATGAGATACTACTTCATACCCTATATGGTAGCTCTAATCAAAGAGAGATGTGCCTGCCTGGCTCTGTCAGAAGAGCATATGACTTTCGATCTCAGGGTTGTGAGTTTGAGCCCCACGTTGGGTGTAGAGATTACTTAAAAAATAAAATCTTTTAAAAGAGGGCACCTGGGTGGCTCAGTTGGTTGGGCGACTGCCTTCGGCTCAGGTCATGATCCTGGAGTCCCGGGATCGAGTCCCACATCGGGCTCCCTGCTTAGCGGGGGGGTCTGCTTCTCCCTCTGACCCTCTTCCCTCTCATGCTCTCTGTCTCTCCTCTCTCTCTCTCAAATAAATAAAGAAAATCTTTAAAAAAAAATCTTTTAAAAGAGAGAGAGAGAGAGGGACGCCTGAGTGGCTCAGTGGATTAAGTGTCTGCCTTCGGCTCAGGTCATGATCCCAGGGTCTTGAGATCGAATCCTGCATTGGGCTCTTTGCTCAGCAGGGAGTCTGCTTGTCCCTCTCCCTCTACCTGCCACTCCGCCTACTTGTGCTCTCTCTCTCTCTCTCTCCCTCTCTCTCTCTGACAAATAAATAGATAAATCTAAATCTCAGTGATGAGGATGTGGAAAAATTGGAACCCTCGATCATGGCTGTTGAGAATTTAAGGTGGTTCAGCTGCTTTAGAGGAACTGTTTGGCAGTTACTCCAAGTTGAACAGAATTCCTATATGACCCAGCAGTTGCACTCCTAGGGATATACGCAAGAGAAATGAAAACCGTATGTCCACCCAAAAGCTTGTACAGGAATGTTTCTAGCAGCATTATTCATAGTAGCCAAAAAGTAGAAACAATTCATATGTCCCTCAATTGATGAGTGGATAAATAATATTTTATTTAGCAATAAAAAGAAAAGAAGTATGGCTACATGCTGCATGTACCAAGGGATGACCCTGGAAAACATTTTGCTAAGTGAAAGTCAGTCACAAAATGTCACATTATATGATTCCATTTATATGAACTATACTCAGTAGGCATATTTATAGAAACATAAAGTAGATTAGAGGTGCTTGGGGCTTGAGGTGAGGGACGGGGGAGAGGAAATGGGCATTGACTACTAATGGGTACAAGGTTTCTTTACAGGGGCATGAACAATTTCTAAAATTAGGCTGTGGTGATAGTTTTATAACGCTGTGAATGTGTTCAAATACACTTAATTGTACACTTTAAATAGGTGAATTGTATTTTATGTGAATTCTATCTCAAAAAAGCTATTTAAAAAAAGAGAGGGCATGGCATCTTATTCTATTCTTTCCTAAATCAACAGTACTCAATCCCTCAAATATTTTCAATAATTTTATTATCACTCCTTTAAGACCAAGCTTTAAAAAATTCACAACTTCAGGGGTGCCTGGGTGGCTCAGTTGGTTGAGCGACTGCCTTTGGCTCGGGTCGTGATCCTGGAGTCCTGGGATCGAGTCCTGCATTGGGCTTCCTGCTCAGCGGGGAGTCTGCTTCTCCCTCTGACCCTCTTCCCTCTCGTGCTCTCTATCTCTCATTCTCTCTCTCTCAAATAAATAAATAAAATCTTTAAAAAAAATTCACAACTTCTAGAAAACTTTCTTAAAATAACTTTTATGTTCTATGCTGATCAGTTTCTGAGTGGACCTTTCTCCAAAAGGTAGTCAGCCATCTAACCCCTGCTTACATCATCTTGGTAATTGTTCTAGAGTAGTTTTCTCATTGACATTCCTGAGCTAAGACTTATTTCCTCAAGTCCTTTACCTTCATTATGTACTCTTGCATGGTTCCCAAGGAAAGCTGATGATTTCATTTGCTCCTGAGTTTAAAATCTGGAGCTCAACAAAGTTCGTGCTCAATTAGTGAAAGCTTTGACCTTGATCTGTACTTTGGTCAGGGTGCAGGCAGTACACAGCAGGCTGACTCAAAGGATTTGACAGGAACTGAAGGAGGGCACTATTTCACAGAGGTGTGGGCAGGCTTAAAGAACAAAGGATGGTGGAGACATTAGCAACAGCAGGAAGCTTTTGCCACCTCTAAGCCCGAAGGGAAAATTGGAGAAAACAGTTGTTAAATCAAGAACCATAACCCTGGGAAAATAGGGTCACCTCTCTTGAGCCCCAGGCTTGGAGGAACACAGCAACTGCCAAAACCCTGGCAGGAGGAAGGCACAGGTAGGGACAGATTTGAGTGCCCTACCTTCCTTCTCTCCTTCTGCTCTCGTATACTCCACCATGGACCCAACCCAAAGGAAACCAAAGAACCAGGGACGTCAGGCCACTGTCTGTAGATGTCGGCCTCCCAGGAGACAGGTAACAGAAAAGGCAGAGATGGATCTAGAGGGGTGGATGGAGACACACTAGCATAAGCTCTGACCCACAGGGGTCCCTGCCTCTAAGCCCCAAGTTTCCCACTTCTAGCTGGGTCCCAGGAACCTTTTCTGGATTGTCAAGGAACATCATGGTGGCCATTCCTCTCTTGCTGGTATTCTCTGCTTCCAAAACTTTGGGCCCTTGTCAAAAAGCAGCTGTTATTTCAAACCTCTACTAGTTTTCCCCAGGGAGTCTCTGACGTTGCTAGTGTAGGAGAGCAGTACCTCCCCACTAGTCTCTACAGCCCTTCATCTGGTTTATGAAAGTAGTCTTTTCCTTCTGCGTTCACAGCCTCCTCTCTCTGGAAACACAGGCAGGTCCCCGAGGGCTGAGTCAGGAGTGGATTTTCTTTCCCCTCCCTCCAGTCCCTCTGAGAGCAAGTCTCTAGAACACATCATCAGCAGCCCCTCAAAACTTCTTCCAGCTGATAATTATCGTGTGCCAAGTCTTTTTACACTCCCACAGGCAGAAAAAAAATTCTTTATTGGCCTTTTCATATTTATTTGACACTTGGGCAGGAGTGGGATGGAGTTGCGGTAAGAGGAGCCTTAAAATTTTGAAAGCCAATTACTGTGTTGTACCTGGGATGTGATGATGATCTCAGAAGCCACTACCAGGTCAAATGAGACGATTTGTTCCTACAGATAATATAGCCTGATGCTTTTGCCTTCACATTTCTTTTGTCATTAACTTGCAATCGATGCATCTTAGCTTTTCCATGAGTACTGGCCTACTTACACTCAGACCTCAAGGGCTCTTGACCCCACTACAGAGTACCCTAACTTTTTCATAATCATAATTTAACAATTTAAAACCTATTAATCTTGCTTCTGAGTTTGCAACAATGTTCCAAATCCTTAAGGTGGCCAAAAGTCTGACCTCTGTGAAAGTGAAATGTTGTTGGTTTTACTGTGACTATTTTCTTAAACTATAGAATCATTCAGTCGTTTCTGAATTCAGAAGGTTCCCTTCTGTGTTGAGTTTAAAGGAAAAGAAGTAGGAAATGTTATCTAAGCAAATGCTGATGCTGTAATTCTCAAACTGTGTTTCCCAAACACTACCTGGGAACTTGTTAGAAATGCAAGTTCGTGGGCCCAGCCCAGAGCAGCTGACTCAGATACTCTGGAAGCCTTCCAGAAGTTTCTGAAGCTGGGTAAAGTTTAAGAACCCCTGGGTTAGTATACAAAAGTAGGACAAGGGACATGCTTTAGTCTGGGTTCTCTACAGTGCCTAAATAATGGGCATTACCATTAAAAGTGGCCTTTGAATTATGATTACCCTGCCCCTGCCTTGTTGCCTTTGTTTTACAGTCCCAAAAGAAGGCCACATGGGGCTTCTCTGAGTTCATTCAATGGCATCCCAAGCAGTCAGCCCACTGAGTCTCTGAAACTAGTTGCACCCAAAGAGTGGGAGAACTTTATCCTGGCCACAGGACTTAATACCTCCAGGGACTCACCTGATGCAATGTACTCAAGTAAATAGGGACAAAATGACTATACTTCACTATTTTTAAACCTGTGTGGTTGACAGTACCCCTTCGCTGTCCTTGAATGCCCCAGGGAACTGGCCATGTGCACATCTTCAGCATAACCCTATAGGCAACTGGACAGGAAGCTGGGAGTCCTGCCCTGAAAAAGTTTACAGTATTAATGAGCTGCCAAACCAATTAAATAATGGCATCCTCCTGGAAGAGGATAATTACGAACCACGTTCCATGAGTGCCTCAATGCTTCATACATCCTATTGTATTTACTGCTCTTCCACCCAGTGCGCATCCCAGGCTTCAAAGGATGGTGTCTGATTTGTCCTGAGAATCCATCTCTACCAGAACGACCTGTTATCTCCCACATGCTGCTCATGGGCCACTGCTTTCTGAATTAGGTTCTTAAAATTTTGCTCAGCCTCTTAATCAACTTAACTTGGCTTTCTTTCTCTGTCTCTCTCTCTTTCTTCCTGGAAAAGAAGTCACCTGGCTGGTAGAATTTTGTTCAGTCACTTGGCTCAGGGTTTGATGACTTTTCTATTAATGTTTATTCACCAAGTATATCTTATTTAATTTCCCCTGAAATAACCCAGCTCTGAATGTTCAAGATGTGCAGAGCACTGAAGAGGAGCCATGATCCCAGAATTTCTGTGTAATATGAGGATAAAAAACAAGGAAAAGACACAGCCTGAAGGCTCAGAGATTTAGCATGGGGATAAGCAAGATGTACAATGAACCACAGCATTCTATCGTTTATCTCTTTCTTTGCTATATGTATCTAAATCTATCTTTTTCTCTGGGTTCCTAATCTCTGTGTCCCTATATATTTCTCTCTCTCTCTACTGTCACATAGGTGTATGTGTGTGTGTAAGCATATGTGCCCATATGCATCACGTGCACACAAGTGCATGTGTGTATGTGTATTGCGCCTCATACAAAATATGATAGCATTTTACCACAATAAAAAATTTGTAAAAAGGTAAAAATGTATAATAATGGCTAACAATATGACATTTCTGAGAACTTAACTGTTATAGGCCCTGGGTGAAAAACCTTTCTTGTGTTATTATCAGTTGTTCACTAGCAACTTGGTAGCTTTTTTGTTTTTTAAGATTTTATTTATTTATTTGAGGGGGCAGTGGTGGCCAGAGGGAGAAGCAGGCTCCCCGCTGCAGGGAGCCCAATGTGGGACTCGATCCCAGGACCCTGGGATCATGACCTGAGCCGAAGGCAGCCACTTAACCGATTGAGCCACCCAGGCTCCCCTGAAACTTGGCATCTTTAAAAAAATTTTTTTTAAACTTGGTAGCTTTTTGAAATATTTTCTGCTTTTCTTTCTTGTTCTCCATTTTATCATGTCTAGGAAATGGAATGTTTCTTTTTTCAGTCTATAAGATTCTCTTCTCTGTGGCCCCATCAGAAATGGTTGGGTGCTTGTTGTCATGCCAACTGGGAAAAGAGTGAATATGGACTATTGGATGAGAACTGAAGATTATTATAATCCAAAATAAGAGATGGGGTAAAAATGCAAAATCCCCTAAGGTGGGCTTCGTAAGATCTTCTTGCCTTGACAGTGGCAAGGGTCAGACAGTGGTCTGCCGGCCTTTCCCTCTGTGAGTTCCAGAAAAGCCTTTGCTTATAAATCACTGGAGCTGAAGGTCATGCTAAGGACTTGCCCACACCAACCAGCTTATTTTTTTTTTAAGATTTTATTTATTTATTTGAGAGAGAGAGAATGAGAGATAGAGAGCACGAGAGGGAAGAGGGTCAGAGGGAGAAGCAGACTCCCCACTGAGCAGGGAGCCCGATGTGGGACTGGAGCCTGATGTGGGACTCAATCCCGGGACTCCAGGATCATGACCTGAGCCGAAGGCAGTCGCTTAACCAACTGAGCCACCCAGGCGCCCCAACCAGCTTATTTAATCTAGGATCAGAAGCAAGGCCTCAGTTAATCTCAGTTATACTAGGGTGGCATATTTGCCGCCTCCACCCCCATCCACCCACTAGTTCTGGCCCTAAAATTGCTCCTAAAATGACCTTGGCCCCTGGCCAGAACAGACTGGCAAATGATCATTCCTCAGGACAGCCAGAACTTGTAGATCAGGCTGGCAGTGTAAGAAGAAACATGATTATCTTCATGCCATTGGTAGATGGGGATTCATGTTGCTGAGGGAAAAGACCAGTTCATCTACTCTTGCATTAAAGGGCTTTAGTATGGTGCTCCACTGTAAATATGGGACAGGTGACCTTTGCCTGCCTACTGGGTGGGTCAGAGCTCTGGACACACAGGCACCATCTATGAGGGCACTCTTTCTTCCCTGGACAAGGCAGAACAAGGATTGGCCAGTTTGGAGTGATTATTATTCCATCCTCCATTTCAACACTCAGTCCAGGGGGATGTAGGGAGGAAATAATATGTTCAAGGTGCCATGCTATGGAAGATGCAGACAAGTTCATCAGAGTTTAGGATTCAGCAGAAGATTAAAGACATACATAAACATAGTGCAAGGAAGTACGTGGTCAGACCTTTGAACCTCCAGTTCAAATTTCTGCTCTGTCTTCTTGATAAGTGGTTCTGTAACAACTGGAGACCCATTAGCGAAAAATGAACTTCGAGCCATACATCATATATTACATGGAGGTTAACTCAAAATAGATGATAGACCTGAATGTAAAATCTAGAACTAGAAAAATTTCTGGAGGAAAATGTAGGAGAAAGACTTTGTACTTTGCTAAGCAAAGATTCCTTCAATTAAAAAAAATAATAATATCCTGGGGTGCCTGGGTGGCTCAGATGGTTAAGCGTCTGCCTTTGGCTCAGGTCATGATCCCAGGGTCCTGGGATGGAGCCCCACATCGGGCTCCTGGCTCAGCAGGGAGTCTGCTTCTCCCTCTCCCTCTGCTTCTTTCCCTGCTCATGCTCTCTCTCTCTCTCTGTATCTCTGTGTCTCAAATGAATAAATAAAATCTTTAAAAAAAATATCTCAAAAGAAAAAATGAGTAAGTTGGACTTAATCAAAAGTAAAAATTCTCTTTGAAAAACACTAGAAAATGAAAAGACAACCACATACTGGGAGAAAATACTTGTAAAGCACATATCTGATAAAAGACTTGTATCCAGAATATATATTCAGATATTTCAAAATTCAGTAATAAGAAAACAGGGGCGCCTGGGTGGCTCAGTCGGTTGAGCATCTGCCTTCAGCTCAAGTAGTGATCTCCGGGTCCTGGGATGGAACCCTGCATCAGACTTCCTGCTCAGTGGGGAGTCTGCCTCTCTCCCTCCCTCTCTCTCTCTCTCTCTCTCTCTCTCCCTCTCCCTCTCCCCTCTGCCCCTCCCCACTGCTCCTTCTCCCTCTCTCTCAAATAAATAAAATCTTTAAAAAATAAAAAAATGGGGTGCCTAGGTGGCTCAGTTTGTTGAGCGACTGTCTTCAGCTCAGGTCATGATCCTGGAGTCCCTAGATTGAGTCCCACATCGGGTTCCCTGCTCAGCAGGGAGTCTGCTCCTCCCTCTGACCCTCCCCCCATCATGTGCTCTTTCTCTCATTCTCTCTCTCTCAAATAAATAAATAAAAAAATCTTTAAAAAAATAAAAAAAAATAAAAAACATAAAATAATAAGAAAACAGACCAGTTTTTAACATGGACAAAAGACAACACAGAACACATGAAAAGTTCTTCAACATCATTAGTCATTAGAGAAATGCAAATAAAAACCACAATGAGATACTTCTAGATATCTATTAGGATGTTTTTTTTAAAAAAATATTTAAGTAATCTCTCCACCGACTGTGGGGCTCAAACTCAGCATCCCGAGATCAAGAGCCACATTCTCCCCGAACTGAGCCAGCCAGGGATCCTCACTTAGGATATGAAAGAAAGAAAGAGAGAAAGAGAGGAAGGAGAGGAGAGGAGAGGGGAGGGGAGGGAGGGAGGGAGGGGAGGGAGGGAGAGAGAGAGAGGAGAGAAAGAAAGGAAAGAAAGAAAGAAAGAAAGAAAGAAAGAAGAAAGAAAGAAGAAAGAAAGAAAGAAAGAAAGAAAAAAAGAAAGAAAGAAAGAGAAAGAGAAAGAAAGAAGAGAAAGAAGGAAGGAAGAGAAGGAAAGAAGAAAGAAAGAAAGAAAGAAAGAAAGAAAGAAAGAAAGAAAGAAAAAGAGAAAGAAGGAAGGAAGGAAAGAAGAAAGAAGAAGAAAGAAAAGAAAGAAAGAAAGAAAGAAAGAAAGAAAGAAGAAGAAAAAGAAGAAAGAGAAAGAAAGAAAGAAAGAAAGAAAGAAAGAAAGAAAGAAAGAAAGAAAGAAAGAAAAGAAAAGAAAGAGAAAGAAAGAGAGAAAGAGAGGAAGGGAGGGGAGGGAGGGAGGAAGGAAGGAAGGAAGGAAGGAAGAAAAAGGAAAGAAAGAAAGAAAGAAGAGAGAGAAAGAAAGAGAGAGAGAAAGAGAAAGAGAGGAAGGGAGGAAGGGAGGAAGAGAGGAAGAGGGCGCCTGGGTGGCTCATTTGGTTAAGCGACTGCCTTCGGCTCAGGTCAGGATCCTGGAGTCCTGGGATCGAGACCCGCATCAGGCTCCCCGCTCAGCGAGGAACCTGCTTCTCCCCCCGGCCCTCCCTCCTCTCATGTGCTCTCTCACTCTCTCAAAATAAATAAATAAATCTTTAAAGAAAAAGAAAGAAAGAGAAAGAAAGAAAGAGAAAGGAAAGCTTGTGATACCAAGTGCGGGCAGGGCAGCAGCAAGGGGCTCTCGCACGCGTGGCTTGCTGGAACGCGGAGCGGTGCGGGCACTCCGAAGGAAGGTTTGGCTGTTTCTTACCCTGTCTAGCAATCCTTCTCCTACGCATCTACTCAGGTGAAATGAAAACCTATGTTCACACAACATCTATCCATGAATTTTGTTTTTATTTTTAGAGATTTTTTTAAAAAGATTCTGTTTATTTATGAGAGAGAGAGCCAGCTTGCGGGGGGCGGGTGCTGGGCAGAGCAGGGAGAGCAGAGGCAGAGGGAGAAGCCGACCCCTCCCTGAGCAGGGAGCCCGCCGCGGGGCTCGATCCCAGGACCCTGAGGCCATGACCTGAGCTGAAGGCAGACGCTTCACCGACTGAGCCGCCCAGGCGCCCCTCAGTGAGTGTTCCTCAGTACTTTGGTTCCTAACCCACGAAACCCAGGAAGTACCAAAGCGCACCTCAATGGTTAGTGAATAAACTGCCCTACAACCATACGATGGAACACCACTCGGCAATAAACCGGAATTACCGAGACGTGCAGCGACTTGTATGAATCACAGATGCTCCACAAATGTGAAATGCTAAGTGAAGGGATCTAGACTCAAAAGGCTACATGCTGTATGATTCCACTTAGGTGACATTTTGGAAAAGGTAAAACAGGAAGAACAGAGATCAGATCAATATTTTCTAGAGCCTGGGGGCGCCTGGGTGGCTCGGTCGTTCAGCGTCTGCCTCCCGCTCAGGTCATGGTCCCAGGGTCCTGGGATCGAGCCCCGCATCGGGCTCCCTGCTCCGCGGGAAGCCTCCCTCTCCCTCTCCCACTCCCCCTGCTTGTGCTCCCTCTCTCGCTGTGTCTCTCTCTGTCAAATACATAAGTAAAATCTTTAAAAACAACAATAAAAAAAAACAAAACAAAAAGCAAAACTCTGCTCTGGAACTTTAAGCTGAGTGAGTGACCTTAGGTAAGTTTTTAAAACTTTTATAAATACTTATTTCCTTATCTTTAAAATGAAAAAAAAATAGAGAGAGAGTAGCATAGCAAAAAAAATATGTTCTGAGAATTAAATGACATACTGCCTGAAATAAAATTAGCTGACAGTGCCTGGCATATAGGAAGGACCGCAGAAGTGTTGACCATTAGTATTACTCTTTATTGAGAATCTTTTACAGCAGGGCACTGTGCTAGGCACGAAGAGTAATACGGAGAAAAGACCATGAGCTCCTGCCCACAGGCTGCTCCCAGTCTGACAGAAGAGACAATGAAGCAAAAGAACATCTAAAAGGCAATGTGTTAAGTGCTCTAAGTGTGAGGTCGGCAGGATACTTCTCTGGAATCCTGGAGGAGGAGGCTCTCACTGGGGAAGAGGGCTGTACTGCCAAAAAACCTTCCAGGGGAGGTGGCTTCTGACTGTGTCTTCAAGGACAGGTTAAGTGTCAGACAGAGAGCGAGTGAGATGTGGAGTGATTGAGGAGACAAGGCAAATGATAACCAGAAAAAAAAACACACACCCCCCTCCACCCCCTGCCACACACACACCAAACAGGTCATGGGAATTAGCAGCCAGGGAACTTTTGAGCCAAACCTCCAAGTTGGCCTTAGATATTGGGTGGGGAAACCACAATCAGCGGAGGCTGGGGGGAGGCTCACATAAGCTGACATGACATCCTGATTCTGACATACAATCCTAACGTCCAGATCTTTGGAAAAGAGCTTTTATAAACTTCCCTGCATCCATTCCAGTGTCTTAGGTCCACCCTGAGAAAATTCATCCCAAGCTCCAACTGAAAACCTCTCGGCTGCGGTTTTTCTTTGTGCTTCTTTGCGAATGGTTCAAGAATAACTTAAAGCTATTATTTTGTCTACCATTTGAGGTATAGTGCATGTCTTTCAGTGACCTTCTTGGGACATGGTATTTAAAGGCAGCTAACTCTCTTCTGGGTGCAAAATACCACTGCAAAGCTATTCGAAAGATTTCTGGCAAAGAAGGGAAATAGATGGGGTGGGGGGGTGCAGAGAAGCAGAACATTGAATGAAGTGGCTCTTTGTTTGTATGAATAGATAAACCTGTGTCGAGACTCTTTGCCCTTCTACTGTCCCTACAATCCCTCAACAGGTGGCACGAGCTCCTTGACATTTGTAGAGCAGATGGGATGTCCTTTTAATGTTGTTCCTAATTGACGAGGGCCTCGGGGGCTGTGTGCATGCAGCCGCGTGCCTGGTTTAGGGTGGGCGGCAGAATTAGAAACCGCTACCTGCTCCTTCTGGTGGAGCGGCGAGAGTCGTAACGGCGTCCGCTGGGCAGAGCACATTCTGTGAAGTCCTAGTCAGAGGGCTTATTTTGCTGGATTTATTTCCCTTACCTTGCCAAGCCTTCCCTCTCCCTTGCATAGCTGTGAATGTTGAACAACCTGAACAAGGAAACCTTGTTCCTCTGAAAATTACCTTTAGCATAAGCCCAGTGTTTTCCTGTCCAGATTCTCAAAAGCAATTCAGGTTGCATTAAATTTACACCAGAAACGAACTTGTGCTTCTCAGAAACAGTCTAGAGAGGAAGTGAAAGGGCTGGGAAGTTGCTCAAGCAGTCCTTGGAGCCAACCAGGTATTCTAATCAGAGTATAAACAACACGGAGTCAGAAGTCCTGTCCCTGGGCAGCTGTAATTTTTGCGATTCTCATTTCATAAGCCATATGGTGAGTAGATGCGGCTCCACTTCCTGGAGCGAACACATGCAATGCCAAGACCACAGCCACGTCCTTCCTGGCTTGGCATCCTGGAGGACCCTGCACGCTCATTCGAATATTTTTGTTCATACAAAACAAAGCAGAAAGCACTTACTTGATCAGTTTGGAAATGGCCTTTGACACTGTATTGGGTTCCCTTCAATTATTCAGCTTCTTGGAAGCAAACAAATCCCAATTATTAATCATATCCTATTAGATCAGACTTGAAAACAATTTATATGGTAATGAGGAATTTACGGAGCCCACTGAGTATATTATATTGTGCCTGAGTCTAGGGGTTATTTCTAAGACATTCATGGTCATTTTCTTGCAATCAGTGGCATACATTTTCATTTTAGGCCCTCAAACTAAATTTTCAAAATGAATGTCTTACTATTCTCTTTCTTCTCCCAACACCATTACTGTGTCCTTAGCTCAAGAGGAGGACCAAGGAAGAGAAGATGCATTTTCAATACCTTATTCTCTCCGAAGCCCCACACATATTTTAAAAAATTTTTTATATAAATTCAATTTAGTTAACATATAGTGTAGTATTAGTTTCAGGGGTAGAATTTAGTGATTCATCAGTTGCACCTAACACCCAGTGGTCATCACATCAAGTGCCCTCCTTAATGCCCATCACTCAGTTACCCCACCCCCCTCACCCACCTTGGCTCCAGCAACCCTCAGTTTGTTCCCTAAGAGTTAAGAGTCTCTTATGGTTTGCCTCCATCTCTGTTTCTATGTTATATTTTTTAAGATTTTATTTATTTATTTGAGAGAGAGAGAATGAGAGATAGAGAGCACGAGAAGGAAGAGGGTCAAAGGGAGAAGCAGACTCCCTGCTGAGCAGGGAGCCCGATGTGGGACTCTATCCTGGGACTCCAGGATCATGACCTGAGCCAAGGGCAGTCGTTTAACCAACTGAGCCACCCAGGTGCCCTGTTTCTATATTATTTTATTTTTCCTTTCCTTCCCCTATAGTCTTCTGTTTTGTTTCTTACATTGCACATATGAGTGAAATCATATGTGCAATGTAAGAAATATCTTTCTCTGACTGACTTACTTCGCTTAGCATAATACCCTCTAGTTCCATACACATCATTGCAAATGGCAAGAGTTCATTCTTTTTTTTTTAAGATTTTATTTATTTGACAGAGAAAGACACAGTGAAAGAGGGAACACAAGTAGGGGGAGTGGGAGAGGGAGAAGCAGGCTTCCCGCGGAGCAGGGAGCCTGATATCGGGCTCAGATCCTAGGACCCTGGGATCATGACCTGAGCTGAAGGCAGACACTTAACAACTGAGCCAACCAGGCACCCTGCAAGAGTTCATTCTTTTTGATGGTTGAGTAATATTCCATGGTGTATATACATATGTGTGTGTGTGTGTGTGTGTGTGTGTGTGTGTGTGTGTATACCACCTCTTCTTTATCCATTCATCTGTCAGTCGACATCTGTAAGCCTCAAGCCTATTAATGAACAACAGTATAGACGATTTAAAAAAAAAGTTAATCTGCAAACATTCAAGGGATTAAGTGGGCTACTATTTATCATTAGTATTAAATAAAATTGAAATGAAAATTTTAATATCCATCATTATCATTTATAGGGCTGTCTTTATGACAGATAGATATTGTAGTATATTTTCCATGTAATAATATTAAAAATAGCTAATATTAGGAGTACCTGGGTGGCTCAGTCGGTTGAGGGTCTGCCTTCAGCTCGGGTCATGATCCCAGGATCCTGGGATCAAGCCCCGAGTCAGGCTCCCTGCTCAGCGGAGAGCTTGCTTCTCCCTCTTTCTCTGCTGCTCCCCCTGCTTCTAGTCTCTCTCTCTCTCTCTCTGTCAAACAAATAAATAAAATCTTTAAAAATAAAAAAGTAGCTAACACTATTAGTATTATTGATATTATCATTGATAATTTATTATGTGCCATGCATAGTGTCAAGTTCTTTAGCTCTTTTATTCCTTTGATCAATGTATGTCATAGACACTATCATGAACCCTATTTTATTTTTTTTTAATTTTTACTTTTTAAACCCTATTTTATAACTGAAGAAAAGTGAGACTTGAAAGTTGAGCTTGGTAGGTCTGAAGCCAAAGCCTGTTTGCTCCTTAGATCCTTGGATGAATCCTTAAGTGGACAGTTGTGGGGTCTTTTCTGATGCATTGATTGATCAGGTTTATATAAACTGCAGCTACTTTAAATCTAAAGGATTGTCTTACCTTGGTCATGGGAACTTTCTCGGCCTGTCAAAATCTCAGAAATAAGAAAACCTGCCATACCCTTGAACAGTTCTGCCTTCCCGAGTCCTTGTGCTGTGGACCAGTGCATTCTTCCCCTTCCCAACTCTGAGGATACAGTAATCCTTTTGTTCACCCATTTCCTGGCACACCAGTGTTTTCAAACTAGAATCAAAACAGAGTCCGAATAATACTTCTGCTTTGCTTGATTTAAAACATTCAAGCGATTTACTTAAAACATAATATCACTGGAGTTGTATCACTAGGTTTACTATTTGCCATCATTTCACTCCTATCTAGGTTTTTCCAGATGGAAGCAGCTTCCATGGTCTTCTCTCTGTTTCTCCCATTTTAGATGGGAGAGGCTGAGTGGAAACCCACCAGAGTCCCCGGGGAGGCAGTGCGGAGCAGACGGGCCTTTTTATTTTTAATTCACTGAATATGAAGGGAGCCGCTCTGTAGCTGTTCTCAGTCTAGACAGGATATGATGATAATAGCACAAGTAAAAGTCCATGTATTCCAGCCAGGGACAAATTAAGTGGGTACAGGGCAGAGATATATGTCATGCTGTTATTAACATCGAGCAGTGCACTGCCCACTTCAGGGCATGGTGCCCAGATTAATTGGCTTGCCCAGAATGCATCTATGATTAGAAGAAAGCTCTCAGGAAATGCTGGGCAGCGTGCATTTGGACTCTCAATTTTTCTTCTCACAGGCATGAAAGTTAAGCATTTTATTTTATAGACCAAGAGCATGAGTAGCATTTGACACCATTGGTTTATGAAATGTTTTGCTGGTTTTCCTACACAGGTTATAAATATTTCTGGGAGAAACCAGCCACCATATGTTGGGATGATTCAGGTAGTATTTATTATTGCTTTTCCGAGGTGCCCAAGCTCTGGCTTAGGCGGGGATTATAGATTTATGGCAAGAGATGTGTATCTTGAGTATATGCTTCAAAGATCAAAGTGAGGCTCTTTATGTCACATGAGCTGCTGAAATAAAACCCCCGAGATTGCCATGCTTAAAAATACTGTCATTTGTGCCTCCAGGAAGATAATGATGATCAGACATGGCGCCTGGCTGACTGAACTCCATTCTGTGTCAGCCAGAAAGGGAAGGAGGAATCAGAAGAAATAGCTAACGGCACAGAGCAACTTCAGAAATAGTTTCTCACAGCGGAAAAGCTGAGATGAATAGTAAAGAAGGTAGACTCTGTATCCAAGAAAAATCAAGGGTGAAATTGCTTGTGTTGCTGACCAAAGTCTCAATACTTCTCTTGGATGCAGACAAGCAATTCCAATGGCCTCTAAAAAACTTAGGCATGAATAAGCCAATGATAGAATTCAGCCCAATAAGGAGCTCTTGTTAATCTATGACACCATGTTTATCATCATACCTGCAAAACCAAGCAAGTTAAACACTACGGGTGGATCAAAAGAGGTGGTTCCTGGATATTTGTTATTATTAAGAAACTTTGAGGAAATATTGAGAAAACCTTTTAAAATGTGACTCCCAACAGCTCCTGCTTGCTTTTATTGGATGCTGGATTCATTCAGGTTCCGTTCCTTCAAAAGTTGCCATAATACATTCCTATTCCTTTTTGGAAATGCTACAATAGGTAGACCTTTCCCAGCACACCCCATCACATTAACAGTGAGGCATTCAAGAATTATCCTAAGTAATGTAAAATGTTATACTTTCTGAGACTGGGTTTTGAGAACTCTTTGTCTTTCAGCCTCAGAAGCTCCATCCTTCCGATTTTTGCAACTATTTACATAGAGAATCTAGAAGTCTAAGACTTTGTGTGAGTACTGAGAATTCCTGTCTTGGTGTCACACCAGAGACCTTGTGGTCTAAGGCACTAGTATCATGGGCTTCAGTCTCTGCCACTCTCATTCATTGAGATCTTCCTTCCTTCCTTCCTTCCTTCCTTCCTTCCTTCCTTCCTTCCTTCCTTCCTTCCTTCCTTCCCTCCTCAGACCATTAGAGCACAACTGTGTCTGGCCAGCATTGAATTTGTTTCCATGAAGGTTTGAATCTGGAGGAGGAAAAGTAGCAGGTATATTTTGGAAGGCAACGGATGAATAGGTAGTGTTTCAAAATATGTCGTATATAGGATAGTGTCCATCCACAGTAAACAATAAATGTTAGCCATTAACATTAACTTGGTGTTTACCGTTAAACAACAGAGTAACCACATAGAGAATTTTTCAATGACAATTTAATTCAAAATTCCACCAACCTCATCCATCACCAGTTTTCATTTTACATTCATTTATTTGTTCAAAAAATATTTGATTGATCTCCTACCATATTGCAAACAATGGCATAGACTATCTGCAGGTTTTCTTCTCACTTCTGTGCATATGCACTCCTGATTTCTCGGAGTTAAGTATCCCATACAGAGGATTTCTCATGCTGTTACGTGTTCTTTACATTAACATTTTAATCAGTGGATATTATCCTTTCAAAATCATTTATTTGACCATTTTTCTCTTGTGGACTATGAAGTTTCTTTCCAAATTTTCGATATTATAAAAAATGCAATAATAAGCTCCTGAGCATTTCATTTTTTCTCCCAATAATTTACTGGGATAAATTCCCCAAAATCTAAATACCAGGTTAGAGGATATAAACACTTTTTGGGATTTCGATGCATCCTGCCAAATTTCTGAATCTTATACTAATTTACAATGATAATTTTCTTTATATCAGTCACATTCCATTGCCACCTTCATGAAGACACTTTGATTACTAGATGGAAAATTGAGGAACTCTCTAGCCTCATCAAGAACATATACATAAGCCATTTCTTACACGGGTTATCTTCCAGATGGCGTAACCCATTCATTGTGTAAATAACTTGCACTAAGCAGGAAAGGCATTTTCTTGCTCCCCAGACTTTTAGCACCTCCTTACTTCCTTAGTCCTTATTCCTTAAGCCAGTTTCTTTTTTTTTTTTTAATTTAGGATCTTATTTATTTATTTGAGAGAGAGAGAGAGGCAAGAGAGAGAGAGCATGAGCAGGAGGGAGAGGGAGAAGCAGGCTCCCCGCAGAGCAGGGAGCCTGACATGGGGCTGGATCCCAGGATGCTGGGATCATGACCTGAGGCGAAGGCAGATGCTTAACAGACTGAGCTACCCAGGTGCCCCCCCCCCTTAAGCCAGTTTCTATACCTAAATCCTCCCCCCCTCCTTTGGCATTACAGAATGTCACAAATGGAAGAAGCCTCAAATATCTCTTATACCCCCTTCATTTTAGAGTTAAGGACTCGGAGAGCCAGGGAGATTGTGAACTACTTCAGATCACAGATTTAGTGGAGAGATCTGGGACGAGATCTTCTGCATAAAGCTGATTGGTACCGCTGCCAGAAAATATCAAGGGGGGTGGCCCATATACTAATATAGGAAAGAAAAAGAAAAAATCAGCATGGCCTTTGGGCAGGTATGAACTGAACATTAATGAGTTGTTCTAAATTGTACTCCCTCCCTAATGTGCGCATGGCATGTCATGTGCACCCTGTTATCGAAAGCCGTGGAATTACTACCCAGCGCAGGGAATGCTGCTGTTCCTGGTGCCCTTCGAAAGTAAAAGGAAGGTTACCATCCCAGAAAGGGAATTAGGAAACATCAAAATACAAAGGATGGAGCGCCTGGGTGGCTCAGTTGGTTGAGCGACTGCCTTCGGCTCAGGTCATGATCCGGGAGTCCCAGAATTGAGCTCTGCTTCAGGCTTCCTGCTCAGCAGGGAGTCTGCTTCTCCCTCTGACCCTCCCCCCTCCCATGCACACTCTCTCTCTCTAATAAATAAATAAAATCTTTTTTAAAAACAAAACAAAACAAAAACAAAATACAAAGGATGAGCTCTTCCAGAGCATTGAGACTAACCTCTTTATCTTACAGCATACAAAGTGCAGTGTGACTGACCAACCCCATATCCTCAGCTCTGGATCCAGTCATTCTCTCTCCAGCATTTCTGAAAACAGCTCCACATTCCCCCAACACATACCGCTATTTTATGTCTTTGTGCCTTTGCCCCTGTTGTTCTCATAGCCAAACAAACTTAGCCCCCATCTAGCTAGCTAATTTTGACTCATCTTTCAAGACTTGTTAATGCAGACAATGCCTCTTGCAGGAAGTCTTCCATCATGCCTCCAGGCTGCAATGGCTAGCTATTCTCTCAGTTTATAAAGGACCTGTGCATTCTTTTATCGCACTGGGTTGAAAATATTTGTATCTGTGTCTGTCTCCCTTGCTAGACTAAGCTGATCAAGATCAGGATCTGGGACTTATTTTCATATTCCCAATGCTGAGTACACAGTAGACATTTCATAAATATTTATCGAACTGAAATACTTAAAATGTTTGAATAAGAATTTTGTGAAAACCCAAAAATCCATTGAAGGTGGTCTGTGTATAGCACAGGAAAATGTGACTAGAATGTAATTCTTTTTTTTTTTTAATTTTTTATTGTTATGTTAATCACCATACATTACATCATTAGTTCTTGATGTAGTGTTCCATGATTCATTGTTTGTGCATAACACCCAGTGCTCCACGCAGAATGTGCCCTCTTTAATACCCATCACCAGGCTACCCCATCCCCCCACCCTCCTCCCCTCTAGAACCCTCAGTTTGTTTTTCAGAGTCCATCGTCTCTCATGGTTCGTCTCCCCCTCCGACTTACTCCCCTTCATTCTTCCCCTCCTGCTATCTTCTTCTTTTTCTTTTTTCTTAACATATGTTGCATTATTTGTTTCAGAAGTACAGATCTGTGATTCAACAGTCTTGCACAATTCACAGCACTCACCATAGCACATACCCTCCCCAGTGTCTATCACCCAGCCACCCCATCCCTCCCATCCCCCCACCACTCCAGCAACCCTCAGTTTGTTTCCTGAGATTAAGAATTCCTCATATCAGTGAGGTCATATGATACATGTCTTTCTCTGACTGACTTATTTCACTCAGCATAACACCCTCCAGTTCCAACCACGTCGTTGCAAATGGTAAGATCTCATTCCTTTTGATGGCTGCATAATATTCCATTGTGTATATATACCACATCTTCTTTATCCTAGAATGTAATTCTTACACAGAATACTTAGATCAATTTTGTTGTATTACTGGGCAGGACAAAATGTGTTGGCAAGAAAGAGGTGGTGTATTTGGCCTTGAAATAAGCCAACAACAATAATTTCTCAAAAATGTAAATTGTTAATATCATCACCATCAATTCCTCTGGGATCTTCTAAAAGTACCCTCTCTTAAAGTTTCAACTTCTCCTTCTCAACTAGTTCTTTTCTGCTTAACTTACAAATTTACTCAGATCTTTCACATCCTTAAAAACCCTTCTTCAGACCTTCTGGTCCTGTCTGACTATCATTTTTCTTCATCCAGTTTTCTCCATCATTCTTCAGTCCCCTGCAATATAGTTTCTACTCCTTCCCCTAATGCTGAAATTGCACCAGCCAAGTAAGATTACAATTGACCCCCAAAATAAGTATTGAGCTGGTACTTCTGTTGACTTTTCCATCATGTTGGACACTATTGATGCCTCTTTCCTATAATTCTCACCTTCCTTGACAATGTGCCATCATGGTCTGCCCTCTCTCACTTAGACATTGTGTCACTTCCTTATGACATTCTCTTGAATGATGGTGTTCCCTACATTCTTTCTCAGTTTTCCATTTTCATTTATACCAATTTCATTTTTTTTTTACCCACCATATCTTGTGGATCTTTCAAAAAATAAAGATACTTGAGGGGCACCTGGGTGACTCAGTTGGCTAAGCATCCAACTCTTGATTTCGGCTCAGGTCATGATCTCAGGGTTGTGAGATCCAGCCCCACATCGGCTACACACTCAGTGGGGAGTCTGCTTCTCTCTCCACCCCCCTCCCCTGTTCCTCAGCCCCTCCCCTTGCTTGTGCTCTCTGTCTCTCAAAAATAAATAAATGAATAATAAATAAAGACATTTGAGAAAAAGGAACACTTGTGAACTGTTGGTGGGAATGTAAATTGGCACAACCACATTTTACTATGGAAAATAGTATGGAGATTTTTTGAAACACTTGAAATAGAACCACCATTTGATCCAACAATTCCACTTCTGGGTATATATCCAAAGGAAATGAAAAAAGCATCTCAAAGTGACATCTCCACTCCCATGTTCATTGCAGCATTGTTCACAATAGTCAAGATATAGAAACAACCTAAATATATGTCAACAAATGAATGGATAAAAAGATGTGATCCATATAAAATATAAATATAATGGAATTATCATTCAGCCATCAGAAAGAAGGAAATTCTGCCATTTGTGATGTGGATAGACGCTGAAGGCATTATGTTAAGTGTGATAAATCAGGCAGGGAACGAGAAATACTATATGATGTCACTTATATGTGGAATCTAAAAAAGCCAAACTCAGAACCAGAGTAGAATGGTGGTTACCATGGTGGCAGGGGTGGGGTGGGGGATTGGGGGGGTTAGAGATATTGGTCAAAGTGTACAAACTTCCTTTGTAAGACAAGTAAGTTCTGGGGATCTAATATATAGCATGGTGATTATAGTTAGTAATACTACTATACATTTGAAAGTTGCTAACAGGGTAGATCTTAAACATTCTCACCACAAAAAAAGAAATGGTAATTATGTGACATGATGATGATGGAAGTGTTAATGCTATGGTGGTAATCATTTTGCAATATATAAGTGTAGCAAATCGATGTGTTGCACACTTTAAATTTACACAATGTTATATGTCAATTATATCTCAATAAAGGTGGGGGCAGAAAGCCGGAATGTTTTAGGAAAAATGTATAGACTGAACAAAACAAAGAAGCAGAAAATAGAAAATCCAGAGAGTGTGGAGAAAGGTAGATAGGAGCCTCCCAGAGGAATTCTATGTTGGATCCTAACAGGAAATCAAGCTGGAAAAGCAATGTGGGATCAGGCAGGAACCGATATGCATGTGCTAAAGTACCTGTATTATTAATCTTTGTAACCTCTTGCCTAGATTAGGAGCATGACTTAAAAATTGCCTTGTCTTGGGCGCCTGGGTGGCTACAGTTGGTTAAGCGACTGCCTTCAGCTCAGGTCATGATCCTGGAGTCCTGGGATCGAGTGCCGCATCAGGCTCCCTGCTCGGCAGGGAGTCTGCTTCTCCCTCTGACCCTCTTCCCTCTCGTGCTCTCTACCTCTCATTCTCTCTCTCTCAAATAAATAAATAAAATCTTTAAAAAAAAATTGCCTTGTCTCAAATTTCACCTCCCTCTAGGCTCCACATTGCCATTAATTATAAAACAAACCTAAATTGGTCAGTTTAACACTTCATTTAAAAAAAAAATGTATTAGATGCTCCCGAAAACTACAGCTATCTTTTGTCAATACCTAACGTGATGTCAAACATAATCAGCAGTCAATCAGTGTTTGTTGCATGATGCCAGACTGAATGAATTAATAATAGACCAAGTAGGAGAAAGACTAGTCAAAATTATGCAATATTCTCAAAGAGTACAAGAAGTAGTATAAACAGAAGAATTATACATGAAATGTTTGATAGCACTTTTTAAAAAGATTTTATTTAAGATTTTATTTATTTGACAGAGAGAGAGGGAGAGCGCACACAAACAGGTGGAGTGGGAGAGGGAGAAACAGGCTCCCCACTGAGCAGGGACCCTGCCACAGGGCTCTATCCCAGGACCCTGGGATCATGACCTGAGCTGAAGGCAGATGCCTAACCGACTGAGCCACCCAGGCACCCTTTATTTATTTATTTGGAGAGAGCACACACAAGTGGGGGTAGGGGCAGAGGGAGAGGGAGAGAGAGAGTCCCAAGCAGACTCTGTACTAAGCACAGAGCCCAACGTGGGGCTGGATTCCACAGCCCAGAGAGCACCACCAGAGCCGAAATCAAGAGTCAGACACTCAACTGACTGAGTCACCCAAGCACCCCATTTTATGACACTTTTATCCAGCATTAGAAGATATTTTCTGATGTTGGTTTAATCCTTCCATTTCTCTTTTTGAAGTTTTATCCTGTTGATTTAGTAGACCTCTCTCTCTCTCTCTCTCTGTCTCTCATAGTACAAAAGCAAATCTGGCCCAGCCTGGGATGAATCATCATGAATTGTGATGAGTTGGTCTAAAGTAGATTTATTTATGGATTTACCAGTGAATGGTTGATTTGCTATGATTTAGCTGTAGCCCCTTAATTTTGCCTTTAAGTAGTTATTACAGAAAGAAAGAAAATTTTCAGACAGATATTTTATTGTTTTTGTTTGTTAGTTTTGATCTCTCAAAAGTAGCTGTTTTTTTGGAGAATTTTTATAATTTATGCAACTGTTGAGGAATTCTTCAGCAAATGAAGTTTTGTATTTTTCATCTTTTTTCTTTCATGTGTGTTCCATTTAGGCCAGTAAATTGACATTTCAACCCAGAAGGACTTAGGCCAGATGTTAGTCCACTGGCTGAAAGATGGATTTCCTGCCCTAATAGGTGACCTCTGAAAGCAAAATAGGCTTTTTCTTAATGGATAGACTGTCCAAATGACCTCATTTCTAGAACAAGTGTCCTTTGTTCAGTGTCTCTTTGCTATTGGGATCAACATCATCTGATTTTTGAGAACATTCATTAGATAAAGAGTAGCTAGCACCTAGTTGTTTCATTTATAAGGCATAGGGAAGAAATTATGCCCAGACAATCCATTTTTTGTTCCTTTAAACATATTTGTGTTCATTGAGAGGGAAATAGTGCAGAAAATCTGGTGCCTGCTTACCCATATTAATATTTCTTTTAGACTTCAAACCTATTCAGGCCAGCGCTGACCGTAGGAGCACGGCATGTTATATGCCTCCCTAAACAGGGAAGTGTTTCTTTAAGCTTGACCAAGGCACTATTTAAAGAAATAGCTATGACCCCAATGTCCTGTCATTCAGATTTCTGTCTCCATATGTGAGAAGCTCATTGAGACATTCCCATGGCACCACCTCTCTTGATGAGTTCTTCACCAAGTTCATTTATTTATATCTTCAACTGTATAAGGCAGCTCAGAAAAACTGAGATAACTGAGCCTTTGTGTGTGTGTGTGTGTGTGTTCATGTGCACATGCACTCATGCCTCTGTGTGTGTGTCACAGGAAGTGCAGTTTGAAAGAAAGTACCCAAGAGGGGACAATGGCCTTGAATGACGAGGGGGAAACCGTAGGATTTACTATACATGGAAAGGAGGGGAGTCAGATTGCGTGAGAAGGAAGATACGTGTTTCTAAGATTCTAAAATGATAGAATTTTATAGCTGAAGGGAAAGTTGAGGGGTTTTTTTTTTTTTCTCTTCCAGGAACAGGAATGGGAGTGTTTCTTTTTAATAGCTAGCAGATAAATTTTACTACTGTTAAAATCTTGCTCCTTGTGATCTGCAACGTTGGCTTCTTCACAAAAGACATGGAACAGAGTCAAGCAGAACCACAGAGAGAGTTGACATCAGCCTGGGCAGTACATCTAAGACTCATGGTTCTCCCTCAAATAATTTATATAGAAAATGCGTGACTCTTTTAAAAAGTGAGTGGTAAAAGGATATCACGCTTTTCCTTTGTTTTAATGAGTCAACATGAATTTCTTTTTTCAGAATGCTAGACACAACTCAGGGCTCCCCTCTTTTTTAAATAGTCATATGCAAGTGTCTGTAATCATAAGTTATTTTTAGTTGTGGTTCAACTGAAGTATCTTGGCTGATACTTCAATTCCAGATAAGATTGTAATAATATTCTATGGTTACCGGGATTAATTACGTGAGAATCTTTTGTCCCACGTACATAATATTATGGGACTTCAAAGAAGCAGAGTAACAGTTTTAACTGGAGATTTTTAATTTAATGGAAAAACCTTATTTTTCACAAGTGTGTTTAAGCAATAGGGACAGCCAAGTAGGCATTCTTATAGGGTAAAGTTTATAAAATAGACAAGATTGATGAAGCAGTTTGGTTGGTGGATGATACTTCCCAGCTGTGCTTTTAAGCCTTTCCTTGCATAATTTGGAAATATTTAATATAATCTCTGGTCTCTTATTAGCACATTCCTTTTTTTTTTTCTTAACACTCTCCTATGCTAAAAAGATAAATAGAAAAGAGTATGATTCCAAAGACAACTCCCTCTCCATCCTTCCTGTTTTCCTCTCTTAAGTATCAGGTTGCTCTCACAAAACCAGGAGAGAGTCTCCACAGGACACTGTGCTCATATTAATTCAGAAGTAGTTTTATGAGTTGGAGTCTTTTGGTTCTTTGCCTTAAACATCGTGAATTCCCAATTGGCAGCCCACTAGAATTGTTTTAGCTTCTTGTCTCTAAGGCGCCTTACTGAATAGTTCACAATCCTGGTATTTTAGAATTGTAAATGGCTTTAGAAATTATCTAGTCTGACCCTACTATGTAGAATGAAATCTCAGTCATGGTACTCTTATGCCTGATGGAATAATTCCCAGGCAGACCCTCGGTGCTTACACAGCATTAGCACAGATAACAACCTAACTGGCTAGGCTAGTAACATAGCTTATCAGAGTGGAGGAAGAGATTTCAGAGAAAAGCATTTATAGCCCTGCATCCCCTTTTTGCTTATTTACCTTCTCTCCCTAACCTGCGATCTGTCTTCACTTTGTTTTAATTCCTCTTTAGTTTGCTCTGAGCTCTTTTCTCATCTCTCTTACTGAATATTTTGAGATGAAGAGGCTTTTAAACAGGTAATGCTTAAGCAGGAGCTTGGCTCACCTTTAAGGCATTTGTGAAAAAAATTGTTTGGGATCATTGTCAAGGGGAAAAAATGTTGTAGCATTTTAGTCTTTCCTTAAAGTTAGATCCCCGAGGCATTGTGGAATGCCCCGAGTTGGAGCGCCAGAGAGGGCTGCTGATGGTAGGCAAAAATTAAATGAGCTTATCTATTTTCATTGCTCAATTTCAGAAGGCAGTATGGTAAAAAATAAATTGGGCTATTTATACTTTTTCAGACTTAATCTCTGCCTAATCTTACATTTTCTGTGCAGAATATTTGTCTTAAAAAAAAAAACCCAAGTATTTAAATGAAGCTCTGTTCCTGGAACATGTACTATCTTATGGATAATACATTTTAATTCCAATATTTAATTGCCCTTTAAAACCAACTATCTGATTTGGGGATCTCCATTCACTTATGACAGTTTCTTTTACCAATTATTTTTTTTTCTTTTTACCAATTTTTTAAAGCAAACTACTGGTACGGTTTTTCAATATATTTTATTTTTTTAAAGATTTTATTTATTTGAGAGAGAGAGAGAGCCTGAGAGAGAGCACACAAGCAGGGCAGGGGGAGAGGGACAAACAGACTCCCTGCTGAGCAGGGAGCCTGATGCGGAACTCGATTCCAGGACCCCTGGGATCATGACCTGGACTGAAGGCAGATGCTTAACCCACTGAGCCACCCAGGTGCCCAATATAGTATATTTTGAAACTTCACATTTCCTCAGCAATGTGTTCTTTTTCCTTATTCTGACATTTCCGTAGTTCCAAATGGCACTCAAATGTGAGCAGAGATCACCATCACCTTGGTGGGAGGGCACAAGGGGCCTGTTAAAGTACAGATGACTGGTCCCACTCCCAGATTGTCTCATTCTGTAGGCTTGGGGCGGGACCCAGAAATGTGCATTTCCAACAAGTTCCTAGCAATGCCAATGCTTCTGTTCTTAAGTCTACATGTTGAGAAGCAGTGATCTAGATAAAATATTGTAAAAGGTGCTGGTGGTAGTATTGACTAAGACAGTGGCAGTGGAGATGGAGAGAGGTGGATGAGTTTGACAAGTATTTAGGAAGTAGAATCGACAGGGCTTATCCATGGTGTAGACAGGAGTATTGGTAAGTGAGGGGAAGGACTCAAGCAAGTCTCTTGACTTTGGTAGCTTGAACAAATACATGGATGTATCAAGTACAGAAATAGGAAATGAGCAGGGTGGGAGGGTTAGACTGTGGTGAGAAATCATAAACTCCATTTAAATAAAATATTTTAAAAATGTCAAGCGCAATGCCTGACCTAGAGTAGATTTGCAGTAAATGACAGATGTTGTTCTTGCTGTTCTGACTACCTTGACTATGAAAACTGACCAGTCCTCATCACTCCACCCTGCCAGAGGTGACCTCCCCAGTCCTTTAGTCAGCAACCACATTCCAAGACTAAGAACTACTCCTTTGTGTAAGATTCAGGTGTGAATGAGGAAATTTCCTGCTTATAGCTATCACCTCATGGTATGAGTGGGTAGGGGAAGGAAAAAGCAAAGGGAGGGAAAGGGGAGAAAGGTTCTAATTAATAGAGAATTATTGCCCTCATTATTACAGATAATCTCAAAACAATCATATTACATAGGTGAAAATATCCCACTTTACAGATGAAAAAAATAACTTGCCCAATGTCTTATTTTTTTTTTTTAAAGATTTTATTTATTTATTTGAGAGAGAGAGAGTGAGAGCACGAGAGGGAAGAGGGTCAGCGGGAGAAGCAGACTCCCTGCTGAGCAGGGAGCCCGATGCGGGACTCGATCCCAGGACTCCAGGATCATGACCTGAGCCGAAGGCAGTCGCCCAACCAACTGAGCCACCCAGGCGCCCTGCCCAATGTCTTATAAAAATTTGAGTGAAAATTCAAACCCAGCTCTGTCCTGAACCCATTATATTTGGGCTTTCTACTCCAAACTCCACCTTTAACGCCAACCAATAGACTGGTTATCTTTCTTATGTCAGAATGACGACCTAAATAGGCTGCAGGCAACACCCTACAATTTCTAGACCAGTGACTTTTAAACCTTTTAAGATCCTGACTCATAGCAAGAACCACTTTTTACACAGCAAGCCATATTTACATTTATACATATATGCCTGTATATATATACATATGTTACACATACATATGTGCAACAATGACTAATTTTCAAGAAATAACAGTGAGATAGGTATTATCAATATTAACTCTCTATGAATACATTCTGATACATTCATTGCAATAAATATTTATTAGGACTTACAGAATTGATTTCACAATCAACTTTTGGTTGGGTCTCCACTAGATTTCTGGAAAATCTTCTAGATCCCTTTCTTTCCTTTTAACTCACCAACACCATAACAATTCCAATTAGCTAGATGAAAGAGAGCCCTGATGGAAAGGGGAAAGGAGAGAGTTGGATTCCCTCATGGGATGTAAATCTATTATAAAAAGCTCTTAGTAAACGGGACTGTATGGGATCTGAAATAGTATGATGATGATCATGATGTTGATGATGATTCTTTTCCATTTTGTTTAAAAGCCCCTAAAGAAATTTTTGAAAGTAATGACTAACATTAACAAAAGGAGAAAAGACTCAAATTTTGGAGAAGTAATTGGACTCATTTTGAGTATACACATTACGGAGTTGAGATTAAAGAGGTTCAGCTTCATTTTTTAAATGGTCAACAAAATTATTCATGTGGTAGTTGAATATACTCCTCCTCAAAAGTTCTTATTTATCTACAGACAGCAAAATTATAGGTATCAACATTCCCCCCAACCCCACCAAATATTACTTACCTCATTTCCCTATATATTTATTAGGAAGCACAGAGAAAAGGAACTTAAATATCTAGGGTAGGTTGATTTCTAGAAGTCCCAAAATGCTGGTTAAGGTTTAATTATATTGATAGGTGTATATGTGTTGTTAAAAAGTACCTATCTTTAGATGACCTTGAAATATAATACCACCTCTGAGGAGTTGGGTGGCAATTAGTGAGGCCTTGCCTCATCTGGGATTGGGACAATATAGCATGGAAAGGTTAAATGCTTTGCCCCTAGGTCGTCTGATGAGTCAAGAAGAAAGAGTCATGATTGGTGCTGGAGACTTAGCTTTCTCCCAGCGCATTATCTTAGAGCTTCCATCTGGTATACCTCCCACATCAACCCAGGAAAGCATCAGGCCTGGCCATGTTGACTCAGTGCCCAGCACTCTGGACACTTCAACATGATGCCTACTTACTCTCAAGGGAAAACTTTCTCATTCTTTTTAAAAATCAGGGATTTTCATCATCAGGGATTATACTGATAAGTTTAATTACTTTGGGAAAAGTTTTTTCAGTTTTGAACTTTCCTGTAAGGGCTATTCACCCATTTGCATTGATAGGTGCTCCCAGTAATTATTGTTTCAGGAAGGAGATTTCAAGGACATGCTCTTATTACCCTCCTTTTATGTGGATTCAGAAGGAAAAACAAAAGGAAAACCGGGAGAGGCCTCGAAAGCAAGCAAGGACTCTCTCCCTGGGGCATCTCACCTGTTTTTTTTTTTAAACCAATCAGCCGGTTGACATAGGGGCCCTTTCCTTGTTTCTTAACTGTTTCATGAAGTGATCAATCACCAAATCAGATGTGACGTGTATTGTCATCTCCCAGAGAAAATTCTCTGAGTAGGTTTTAAAGAACGAATCCCAAAAGGATAAATACCTCTACAGGGCTATTTCCCTCATAAAATAAATCCGTCATGGATCTCGTCCTTGGAAAAACAGACACACGGGACCCCGAGTGTGTGTTGGCTAAACGGTTACAACCGTAACATTTAGTTTTGAAAACGGCCCCTGCCTATGCCCTCACTGTAAGGCAACCATTAAAACTCAAAGCGCATTTCCCCTAAATAGCTGAAACCCCTAGCAATGGAGGGCATTGTGGGCACCCAGGAACCAGACCGTCCCCGCTCATAATAAAAACGGTACACACAATGGCTCGTGCCCAAGCTTTCACACTTGTTTTTGGCAAGTCTTGGCTGACAGCCAAAGAGTTGTGTTTCCTTAGGTCGCTTGACTTCACGAGGGGCGAGGTGCGGAGTGTATAACGACACCGACGACTCGGGAAACTTTCGGCGGGAGCAGCTTCAAGATCCCACTTTCTCGAGTTTCTGGGGCCGAAAATGCCTCCGTGAAGGGCGCGATTGGAAGCTCGGGCAGGCGGGAGACGCCGCGCGGCTGCTCTTTCAACAGGCGATTTGTTCTCCCGTCTGTGGCTCATTTCCATGCAAAGAGCCTGACATCAGAGCACCTTTTGTTGCTAAACGCTTTCTTTAGCATCGAGGGGAGAGAGTCATGTGGAGCTGGAAGAGCTCATTTTCGAGAGAGGGGTCCCGAGGAGCGCCCGCTCAGGGGCAGAGGCACCGCGCTCAGCCCAGCGGGGCCCTGCCCAGACTTGTTGGAAGGAATGAGTCGCGTGCCTTAGTTAGCTGGTCCCGGTCGCAGGAAGAAACGCCTGTGCAGCGGCTTTAATTGCTGCGGGACCGCCGGAGTTCCCCGCCGTACAACTCGGTGGTGCGGACTTTGCCATCGGCTACCCCGCGGCCGCGCCGAGCCGGGGTGGGAAAGTTTCTGGAGTTGTCAGTCGCGCGGCCCGCCGCCACCTAGAGCCGAGGTGCGGGCGCCTGCGAGGGGGCCCCCGCGGGGTCGCCGGGGCGGCCGGGGCATGCGGCGCGGGGGCGCGGCTCGCTGACGCGGCGGGCGGGGACCGGCGCCGGGGGGCCGGCCGCGCGCTGGTGCGGAGCGAGGGCGCCCGGGGGACCCGGACGCACGGCCGGCGCGCGCGCGCGCGCGGGACGCGGCCATGGAGGACGCGGGAGCAGCCGGCCCGGGGCCGGAGCCCGAGCCCGAGCCGGAGCCCGAGGGGGGCGCGGGCATGTCCGAGGCGTTCTCCCGGCTCTGGACCGACGTGATGGGCATCCTGGTGAGTTACCTGGAGCCGGCGGGCGCGGGAGGGGCGGGGCGCGGGCCCCCGTGCGGGACAGCCCCCTCCTCGACCCGCGCTCCCTTCGCGCTCGCCCACCTGGCAAGCCCACTCCTCCGAGTCGTCCTTCTCTCGCTCCAGGTCCCAGGGGCTTAAATACACACGGCATAGGATTTCAAACCCTAATTAAAAAATAACCAGCCACAGATCACATCAAAGATCTTTCTTAAACAATCGGGTACATAGTCACCAGTTTAATCTGGGACACCTGCTGAGAAGTTGGTGTGGAAAAGGCTACAAAAGACTCCTTCAAAGAGTAGATGTAAATAAATAGTATTTGGCTGTTGTGCCTTCACAGTTGGACTGGGAAAGAGGCTGATGTGACTGATGTTTATCTCTTCACCATTTGTTGTTGTCTGACCACGAGAGGAAAACAAACCATCTTCTTACTCAGAACCACCAAAGAGTGTACTTACTCTGTGTGCAGTTTTTCAACTTGTAGAATTACAGGATATTTGTTGTTTTATGTTTGGAACTAAAAACAATAGGACTTATTTTGCTAAATCTGTATTGTCATGTATTTTGGAATGCCCAGTAACTAAAACCGCCCATGGATTTGGCATAATTTCTGAAAAATAGTTCTTATGCATGGAGGATGAAGCTTTAACTTGTTCAGCGTTCAAAGCCCTGGGGAATTAGTAGATGTATTTTGGTGGAGCTGTAGGTAGGCAGGTAGACCGGAATCGGGTGGGTGGCGGTTATTACAGTTAGAGATCTTAATCCGCACATAGTCAATTTCAGTGTAAAGATTTGGAATTTGCAGTTGTCGGAAAAGGCTCTGTATTTACTTTGGGGTCTTTTATCTTTCTGATGGAAAGTATAGTTTTTGAAAAGAAAAATTTTTTTTTCATAGGAATTACGTACCATTTTTTTGCATAGGAATTAAGCACTTGTGCTTTGGAGTGAGTGAGGCTGGGTCAAATCCCCACTCTCCCGTTGACTGACTGCATGACCTTGGCCAAGGTATTCAACCCCACTGATCTTCCGTTCCATTACCTGCAAAATGAGACAAAGAAATGAGATCTTCAGTTTCGTTACCTGGCTTCTTAGGTTCGCTAAGTTTTAGTTATGATGATGTATATCTAGTGCTCAGCATACTGGCATATAGTAGGTGCTCAATAAATGATAGCTCTCTATTTTCCCCCCTGCAAATAGTCTCGTGTCTCATCATTCCAGACATCCTCAAGTCTCACCTAATTCAGTTTTAGGTGTTCATTGGTGTTTAGGATTATTCTTATACAGAAAACCAGGGAAGATTGGTCAAAGATTTCTGCTTTTTTCACTCTCCAGTATTTAGAAAAAGTTTATTTCTAAAAAAATTTAAAATCTCAAGTTTTTGCCTTTTCTGAACTTTATTGATGAATATGGGCCTTCAGTGAAATTTCAGAAAACCCAATGAATATTTTAAAGTTAGTGATAAGATTGTTTTTTTACGTTAGTCAAGCAGGAGACTTATCTTGTTACTTCTTGCTTAGATCCTGCTCTGTAAATTTTTAGTCACTGAGAAAATTGGTCTCATAACATCACATTGCATCCCTTGCTTGGGTGTGGTTGTGGAGGGAAGAGTGGAGGGGCTCACTTAAATGAGAGTGTGGTCTCAGGGTTGCTTGGGAGGGGGGGTGGTGGTTGGCACGTGGCACTTTCTGAAGATTTGCTTTCCCTTCCCTGGCAGATTCCAGCGCTCTTGGGTCAGTTGTAGCTGAGTGTTCTTTGGCTGATTTAAAAGATGGGGTGGGGCTGGAGAAGCTCAAACCTGTTATTCAAAGATTCAAAGGGCAGTTGTAGGAGAAAAGAAAATCTGTACTTCTTACAGAGCCAGTTCAGTGCGAGGCTGGAAAGAATGTAAATGATTGTCCCAAAGCGAGTATGTTCACTTCTGTTTTCCCATCTTTTAGACAATCTTATTTTCCTTTGGGGTAAACATGGACATCCGGATTGTGCCTCAGTAAAATTCAGAAGATATGGTTTATCTCCCCTTTTGCATGTCTGTAAAAAGTCACCAGGTTAAAGGATCTTTATTCTTTCTGCTTTTAGAAAACTGTCATCCACGTGTTTAGGGGAAACTGTCTTTCTAGAAATATATCAAGACAGAATTGACAGTTGACTTCGTTCTTTCTGAGATAAAAGATAACATTTCCTTCACTTTTTTAAAGATTTTATTTATTTGACAGAGAGAGAGAGTACAAGTAGGCAGAGAGGTAGGCAGAGGGAGAGGGAGAAGCAGACTCTCCACTGAGCAGGGAGCCCGACATGGGGCTTGATCCCAGGACCCTGGGATCATGACCTGAGCCGAAGGCAGCCGCTTAACCGACTGAGCCACCCAGGTGCTCTTCCTTCATTTTTTAAAATAAGATTTTGCAGTCTATCAGCCTGCACAGGTGAAGTGACCAATGGCACACACACCTTGTTACAATTACAGAGTGCACCCCAGTTCTCAGTAGGGTGATGCCATGATACTCCCCAGTTCACTGTCCCAGATCAATAAAGCAGAAATTTAATTACATCCGGTATTTTAGGAAAATGCTACTTGGGTCTTTTTAAGTACTGAACTTGAGGGGAGTAGAGGTAGTAGGGGAATTATACATCCAAACACACAAGGCTTCAGGCACAGTAGCTACTTTTTGGATTTCCCTATTTGTAGAAATCAAACCTCCAAGCCTATTGAGTTAAACATTTTTTTTAGGTGAATGAGCACAGCTCCCTTTGCCAACTTGAGAGGCACTGAACATCCGCCCAAGGGATTTTGTAGGTTCTAACCTTCTGGGGCACAGATCTCAGTAAATACAGGATGGTTGTTTGAGTTCGTTAGGACACATTTTGCATTTAATTTAATTCAGTCCTGCACAGTACTGAACCAACCAGTTGCTTTTAGATACTTTGTTAACAAAAATGCTTATTTAGAGAAGAAATAATAGTATAATTTATGGCATGAAAATGTTCAGGCTGTGCTAGAATGAATAAATGCTAGTAAGTGAATATGTAAATAGAGAATTTGGAGAAAACGAGCTTACCAAACACTAGCCCTTGTACCAGTGCCTGGAGGGCAGGGTCAGGATTTTATTCCCCCTCCCCCCTTTTTTTTAATCTCCAGTGCCTGGGACTTACTGGGTCCCGAGTACATGGTTTTATTGAATGGAAAAGGAATAAAGTATGTACTTCCTAAATGCAGGAGCCACATCAAAATCCAGTTCTGTAGAGACCTACCCCCTGTAATGCGGTGCATTTATGAAGACATTAATTCTGCTCTTGCTTGAACCTAGCGCTCGAGCAGTTTCATTATGCAAACCAGAATCCTGGTGCTTCCACTAGAAATGGTAATGGCAGATTGTGAAATGTTTGTAAATCCTGAGCAGTCACACCATGGCTTTCTTGTGAAATGTGTTCTTCTGTTCTCTAACTCCGCCAACATGTGGTCCGCCTGGGTTTCCAAGCCTGTCACCTTTCACGACGACATGCTTACATTTCTGCAGACAAGTGCGAAGCAAGTTAAAATCCTGTGGGATTTCACTCTTTTATCTTTACTCCATGTTGCAGACACATTCCTTTTTTTGGGTGGGGGCGGGGAGGGTAGTGGTTTTTATGAGTAGGAACTGCTGAGGTTATTAGATATGATAGATCACTTTTTCGGCACTGATTATCCATTCGGTAAGTTGTGATGGTTATTTTTCCTTCAGAATTGGAGGACTTCTGAAAGCTGCTTGCTAACTGGGAAGGGAGGAGAAAGGAGTTAGTAAGTTCCTATTGTTTGCAAGATCCTGTAAGATGCACCTCCCCCAAACCTTATTTTTCCTCTTTTCCCTGCTTGGTTCCTACAATTTACACCCATTTCCTAGCAATGCTTAGAGACTATCCATTGTCTGGAGACACTTGGACCTTCCCCCATTCTTATTCTTATGTAAGCCACATAAAAGTATATAGCAGGCTTTAGTCCAAAAACGGTTAGGTTTATCCAGTCTTGCTATTTACTGAAGAAAATCCTTAAAGCACACACATGCACGCACGCGCGCGCGCGCGCCCGCCCGCTACTCCCCCCTTTGCTTTGTAGTTTTAGGCAAAGTCTGGGGGAGGGAACATGTCAGTAAGATCTCCAGGGGGCTTTTAAAATGCAAACTCCTTTGAAAGCATTAATTTATGTATTCTTTGGGTGGTGTCTCCTGTTTAGCCCATCAGCTAATGACTTAATTAATTTTAGGTCTTGGAATTTGAGAGTCAGCCCCAGTTTCAAATATTCTGATTTCATCTTAATTTTATGTTCCCATTCGCCAGCTGAAAGTCTTGTGGCTTTTATAAGTGAAGTTGCAGGGTGATGTAGAGCAGGGAGCGGAGACCTTGGAAGTGAGCCTTCCACCCCCTCATTTAGAGGAGGAATTAAAGGCTCAAGGTACAGAGTAGGGACCAGAACTCTACAGCCTCCTGATTTTCAGTTCTTGGCCAGACACAAAATTAAGTCCCATAATTCTGGCCGGAGGCACTAAATCTTTTGCTGTGGGAAGAGACCCCTGCCCTACAATGACCTTTCATGCCCCCCCTTTTTTCTACTTATCGCCTTCAGCTGCCATTTTCTACCTTGTAACCCTTCCCTTTCCACCTGACTTACTACTGATATTCTTGTTTTTCATTGTTTACTCCAATTCTGATAATAGGATGCAGCTGGTGGGGGTGGGTGCAGGGCAGGGAGTGTTCCCAAGCACTGGGTCCTGCTACTGTCTGGGTCCTTCCCATACTTAACTTCCTAGATTCTCTCCTGTGACCAGTGAGCATTACTGTCCCCATTTTACAGTGGAAGCATACACATGGGTGTCCTAAATCACACAGATAGTAAACAGAAGCTGGGGTTTGGATCATGTGTTGTTTCCCAGAAATTAACTCCTAGCCGCAGTTTTATAGTTTATTCTTTCACATGTCTATTGAGACATTTATTATCAACCTTTTTGCTAAAGCTGTTGAGCTAAGTACTAGCGACGCTTGCTCCTGGCTTTCAGAAGGACATAGTTTTGTAGGAAAAACTGCAGCGGTCCCTCGCGTAAAGAAGCACTCAGTCCCACAGTGCAGTGGGCAGAGCAGTGTGCACAGGCAGTCCGCCGCACAGAGTGGGGCCTTTTCCCAGAAATGCCATTCAGTTTGGACCGTGGCCATGAGTTAGGCTTTCCTTGAGAGCTGTTCTCCACTGAGGGGTTGAGGCATAAGGAAGAAAGGGGGGAAGGAGGGCTTCCTGGGCAGAACCAAGGGGAATAAAGATGAGATAGCATGGAGTGCGGAGGTGGGTGCAATCATTCTATGGGCTCCAGTGAGCAGCCGGTGCAGGATTTGAAACTGCCACCTGACATCCCTTTTGTGTCTTATCGAAGTAACTTTGGTGGGTGATGAGTTGGCAGTGGTGAGAACCAGGGCTAAATGTTTATGAAACATAGCATGTTACGGGTCTAGCTTCCTTTAGTCCCCATAGTTTACTCGGTATCTCTAAGTAGTCAAGGGTTGCTCCATGGTCCCTTTCTGTTGGTGATTTTCTTAAGCTCAAAAGGAGGCTGGGTTAGTGCAAGAGGTTTTCAGAGATGTTGTAGTCTTAGGATTCTTTTTTGTTCTAAAGAAAAAAATATCTAGGCACACGTATATGTACACATATCTATCTACCTGTCTTTATTGCAGTGAATGATGTGCTATTCCTTAAAGAGGGGAATTATTATTTGTAGCAATATGCATATGGTGTTATAGCTAAATGATCTTTTAATTCCGTCTTCTAAAAGCTAATTCCAGAGAATGGCAAAGGAGAGAGAAATATTCAGTTGTGCATATTGATTCAGTAGCAAATCTGTAGCTCAATTTTGCAGAGGACATAAGAGGCAAACCTATAACTAGTAGTTTGTCTAATGTATTCTTTTTAAGGGTGCTTTTGGCTTCATACTTAACCATAATAATCTCACAATGATACATGATGTTCTTACTCATGGTTTACACACGTTCTTATCATACAGTAGAAATGAAATTGATCTCAGAATAGTGAATTTAAATGGGTAGAGGCTAAGGCTCTAAGAATTAACTATACCATTATACCAGTGAGTACAGACTAAGACTGACAGTGTCAGACTTAACTAAACCTTCAGACTAATTTTGAGGTAAAATGTATTTTTGTGACCCTTTGGATTTGTCGTTTTTCACATGCTTTGCTCATTTATTGATTGATTTACTTTTGGTAATGAGACCTGAAAATGGTAGCATTAGCTGTGTTCCTGGCCACCTGGGTCTCGTGTCCCGTCTTTTTTTCCAGAATATGTTTCACTGGATAGCATTAATTCTTCATGAGATGAGATGCTTCATTGAGATAACCTCGCTTATATTTTTTCTTACATGTCAAGTCAGGCAACAGAGATACTCTAGCACAGACACTGGGTACCTAGGCTTTAGGGTATCTTTGAGACTCAGAAGACAAATGCTTGATAATGAGATAGTTTTTTCCTCTGTGTAATCAGTATTCTTTCTTTTCTGAAGGGCTCTTACTATTGTCTTTCACCCTTCTAAAATGACGGGTAAAAACATGAATACATTTGTATTTATAATGAATGCTCGGACTCTTGTGCCCTGTATCATAGAAGGTACAGTGCAGCTCTCCTTGGTGTCTGTGATGCGGATTTGGGGCTTCATAGTTAATTTTGGTGCTTCATCCATTGTTTATTAGTTTGGTTTTACAGCACGTAGTGTGAGGAAGGTCTAGTGTGTCTACCCGTGACTGTGCTTGATTATGGCTTCATTTTCTCTCCTACTATTCAGGTTAATAGTGGAATTAAAAGTGAAAGAAAAAAATGCATATAATTGTAGTTTTAATGAAAAGTGCCATTTAGAAACAGAATGAAAAAATCTTAGTCTGTATCCTGAGCTCTATTACTTTAAAATTTTATCCTAGTTAATTTTGTGGACTTTAATAATTTTTTTTAAGTTTAATGTATTTAAGAAATCTCTATGCCCAATGTGGGGCTTGAACTCACAACCCCAAGATCAAAAGTCACATGCTCTTCTAATTGAGCCCACCAGGCACACCTGGACTTTAATACTTTTGCCTAAGACTTGCTGTCAACCAACAAGTTTTTTATTAGAGCTGAAAAAAATGTTTATAAACTTTTTGAGGTGCTTTTAAAAATGCAGTGTTGCAATATTATTACAAGAAAGGAATATTCTAGTTTAAGAATAAGTATCTTTGCTATAGGCTTACACTGATTTTCAGAGGATTTTAAAGACCTCACTTACAAAATAAACCATTGGCAATTTTACAGATGTCTTTATTTGGAAATACCCAGGGTTAAAAAAAAATTTTTAACAAAAACAATGGGTTACCCCATACACCATGGCCAAAATGTGGAAAACTGACAACACCAAATGCTTAAGGGGATGTGGAGTAACAGGAACTCTCATTCATTGCTGATGGGAATGAAGAGTGGTTCAAACACTTGGGAGGACAGTTGGGTGATTTCTTATAAAACTGAACATACTCTTACCATCCAATCCAGCAATTGTGCTCCTTCCTTGGTATTTACCCAAAGAAGTTCAAAACTTATGTTCACACAGAAGCACACATGGATTAGTTTATAGCAGCTTTATTCATAATTTCCAAAACTTGAAAGCAACCAAGGTGTCCTTCAGTAGGTGATTGGATAAATAATCTGTGGTACATCCAGACAATGGAATATTTTTCATCACTAAAAAGGAATGAACTATCAAGCTATCAAAAGACATGGAGGAACCTTACATGCATATTGCTAAATGAAGGAAGCCAATCAGAAAAGGTTTCTGATTCTGTGACATTTTGCAAAAGGCAAAACCATGGAGACAGTGGAAAGATCAGTGGTTGGGGGGGCATTTGGAGAAGAGAGGGATGAACAGATGAAACACAGGATTTTTATAATGGTGGATACGTGTCATTATAAATTTGTGCAAACCCATACAGAGAATGTACAACACCAAGGGTGAACCATAATGTAAACTTTGGATTTTGAGTGATAACGAAGTGTCAGCGTAGGTTCATCAGTGTAATAACTGTACTACTCTGGTGGATCTGATGGGTTTTTTTTTTGCTGTTTTTTAACAACACAGGGCTTGAACTTAAGACCCTGAGATCAAGAGTTGGATGCTCAACTGACTGAGTTACCCAGGTGCCCCCTGATGGGTTTTTTTCAACACCACCAAGCAATTGTCCACTTTTCAGTGGACACTGACTCACAAATTTGACTCAAGTCTAGCACTGTGTACCTCAGGTTAAAGGCTCAATCCTAAAGACTATCTTTACTTCAGATGCCAATCACAAGTCTAGGTTCTTAACCTGCGCTTCTCACGAACCGCTACAAGTTGGAGGTTCCCATGACTCCCTCCTCAGGTTAGATTCATTTGCTAGAGCAGCTCACAGAACTCAGGAAACCAACTTACTTACTAGATTAACCAGTTTACTTACTAGATCACCTGTTTATTATAAAGGGCTATAGCTCAGGAACAGCCAGATGGAAGAGATGCATAGGGCAAGGTATGTGGGAGCTTCCATGCTCTCTGGGATGCCACTACCCATAACATCTTGTGTTCACTAATCTGGAAGCGCTCTGAATCTTGCCCTTTTCGTTTTTTATGGAGGCTTTATTACATAGGCATGATTGATCAAATCATTGGCCACTGGCTATGGATTGAACTCAATCTGGAGCACCTTTCCCCTATCTGGGGGTGGGTTGAGAGTGAAAGTTCCTATCCTTTGATTTTCTGGTCTTTCAGGCAACCTGCCTGATCTTGAGGCTTTCTAGGGACCTCACCCTACGGCACTTCATTAGCATAAACTCAGGTGTGCTCAAAAGGGACTCCTAGTGAACTGGCAAGATAGTCCTATACTCCAGAAATTGTGTTTTAGGAGCCCTGTGCCAAGACTGGGAGGAGACCAAGTACATAATATCTTAGTATAAATCACAGTACCACAGTGGGGGATGTTAATAACGGGGAGGCTCTGCATGTGTGGGGGTGGGAGATACATGGGAAATCCCTGTACCTTTCCCTCAGTTTTGTTACGAATCTGAAGCTAGTCTAAAAAAATGAAGTCTTAATAAAAAAAAAGTAATACATTTTTTAAGAGTTTTAAGCAGAGAAGAGTAACAGAACATTTAGAAACAAAAAATTAAACATCTTAGAAAACTGAAAGATTGTTTTGTAGAGTAGTTAAGAACAAAGGGAGTAGTTCAGACTGTTTGGGTTCAAATCCTGGCTTCAAATATTTAGTGGATGTGTGACCTGGCAAGTTGCTTAACCATTCTGTGCCTTGGTCTCATCTGTAAAATGGGCATGATAGTCACCGGCATCAAGTATGGTGAGATGAACTGAATTACTGAAACTGCATGGCATATGGTAAGCAGATCATAAATGTTTGTTTTTATTAACTATTAATAGTTGGATCTCTAGTTAGAATGTGAATTAATTTCTCTTCACTTTTCATCTTTAGGTGGAGGGATGATCTGATTTCATATGCTCAATTTAGAATTGATACTATTGATTTAGTTTATCTGAAATGCCGTTTTTAAAATAGATGGCTTAAAAATAAATGCATAAAGGGGCACCTGGGTGGCTCAATCAGTTAAGTATCTGCCTTTGGCTCAAGTCATGATCCCAGGGTCCTGTGATTGAGCCCCACATCAGGCTCCCTGCTCAGCGGGGAGTCTGCTTCTCCCTCTCCCTCTGCTCCTCCCCCTCTCCCTTGCTCTTGCGCGCGTGCTCTCTCTCTCTCAAGTAAATAAAATCTTTTAATTAAAAATAAATAAGTGCGTAAATTCGGGTTATGTGTTAGGAAATATTAAAAATATTGTCTATACTCGAGAATTTATAAAACTTGTGAATAGGCAGGGTTTTGTGGAGGTAAGAAGGTGTTTGTAATGAAAACATATTTTCTGTTTAAATGGGGTTCAAGTTGCAATAGTGAGACCTTTTTTAATAGTTGACTTGGTAGAAACCTGTAAAATTCGAAAGCATCCACTTAACTAATGATTTTATTTTTTGAGTGTTGGACTCATTTGAATGTACTAGATCTATTTTCATTATCTTGAGCTTTTTCGTGAACTATTTTCCCAGGGTTTTATTGAATTGACCGCTGTTTCTGTCAGGGTTGCCAGTCATTTATTCTGGATCTTTGCATCTTCATTAGGGGTCTTCAGTCTCCAATCAAGAATTTCTACAAGTATCACATGGGCGTATCCCCACCAGCCCATTTCAGTGTGAATATGGTAGAAAATGGGATTTGCTGTGGTTTGAGGAAGAATTGTAAGCTAGTAATGAGTAAATTTGCCACTTATATACTACATTTTTATTTTGGTGGAACTTCATTATGCATCTAAAGAAAACCCGAAGGATTTGGAAATCTTCGGGAAAGTCTATAAAGACCATGAACATTTTCTACTGGAAAGATAAAACATTTCATTTTTTTTTAAAGGAATTTTTCTTAAATGTTTTATTTATTTATTCACGAGAGTCAGAGAGAGAGAGAGAGAGGGGCAGAGGGAGAGGGAGAGGGAGAAGCAGGCTCACCACAGAGCAGGGAGCCTGATGCGGGACTCGATCCCAGGACTCTGGGATCATGACCTGAGCCGAAGGCAGACACTTAACCATCTGAGCCACCCAGACGCCCAAAAACATTTCATTTTTAAGGCATATTTTTTCATGAATTACAGTTGAGTTGAAAACTTTCTGCAAAAGCATCGCATTAGGGCATCGTCTACTGGGGGAAGGAGCAACATGCTGCAGAAGGCAGTAACGACCAACTTATGTAACATGTGGGGTCCAGGTGGTAACTTAATGAAAGCCCCTCATAACACTGATGCATGTGGTGATTTGCCTTGATTAGGCTATTATGAAATTGAGACTATATGGTGAGCTTTAAAGCAAATAGGTATCAAATGATTCATAAGTGGTACATGAAAGATACAGTAGAATTCATGTGATGTAACTTTAGCATTAGCAAAGAACTCTGTGCTGTTTCAACAGAACAGAATGTCACATAGTAACCCCCACGTTCTATATCAAAGGACTCCCTAGCTTATGTCACTGAAGAGCTGCACATTCCAGAGCCTGTGTCTTTAGAAGGCAGGATGCCTTCTGTGGTGGATGAACTTCCATAGAAACTGGGAGCGGAGGCAAATAGAACTAATTCACTCCTTAAACATGAGGAGATTTTTAGCAGGTCACATCACTTACTCTAAGAGGGGCTGCTGTAGAGATTAGATAATGATATTTACATTGGTATAATTCCTTGCACATCACCGTGTGTCTTTACATACATTGACTGGTTTAAAGCTCTTACAGCCACCAGAAGCCCAGTCTTGTTGGCAGTCTCTGTTCTTCAGCCATGTGAGTAAGCTAGGGTTCCTAGTTTTCCTTTTCAAACACGCTGACATTTCATTGTCCGTATTTCAGTCCCCATAATGCAACAATTGCTAGTTGATTTTTGGCTTCTGCAAATTTTAGACTTCTAAGTTAATTAGATGTGAAACACTGAAGTTGAATTTTTGCAAATGTTTGCAAATGGCCGCCTGAAGTAGACCAGACCCAGATGGATGTGGGCTCTACTCTTCTTTGAGCAGAGTTTGGGGGTGGAGCCAGAAGGGGATCTGCAGTCTGTTTTCCCATTTTCCATCCAGGCTGCCTGGTTTCTTCTGTGGTCTTGGGTGTCAAGAGTGTGTGTAGGTCAGGATGGCAGGTACTCCAGGCTTTGCGGGCTCACCGCTTCCAAAGAGGCGGAGAGAAGCACGAAGTTCTGGTGTCTCATTGTCACTAGGTTGCTACACATTCTGGAACAACACCACTTTATTTCTCATGACTTCCAGTTTGTTCTTCTATTGTGGAAAACAGGAAGGCCCTCTTTCCCACCACTGCAAAAGGCAAACTCTCCTGTTGTCAGCCAAAAAGTTTTCCAAGCTGCCAAACAGTTGCTTTTATAATAGTAGGTTTGACTTTAAAAAAAAAAAAAAAAATCAAGATTTTTGGAAAGACACATAAACCTGTTGTTGTATACCTGTGGACTTACTTGCAGGCAAGTATGAGGATGTTCTGTTTCAAGTCCTTACATATGAAGGGGAAAATCCAGGGCAAGTGTTGCTCAGAGGCACCGGGTTACAGATGGTTCCAGAGAATCAGCCAAAGACTGAGCGAACAAGCCAAAGCAAGATTGGTTGGAAGCCTGAATTTGCTAGTTAGGTCAAGATAAGTAGTGAATTATGCAATATAGTTGGCAGCGAGGATAGATGAGGCTCTGAGGCTTGTTTTGGTAGAAAAATGACTTAGCAAAATGCATGGGCATAGGGGTAGGGACACACTACCTTTTGTTCCAAGAAGGTCCAAATCAAAACAAGCTTTATTAGTGCAGAGGAAAGCATGCAGATGTTGCAGCAGTGCCTTGGTTGTAACTAGTGGTCACTGTTGTACAACGATGAATATATTTTATTTTATTTTATTTTTTTAAAGATTTTATTTATTTGACAGAGAGAGACACAGCGAGAGCAGGAACACAAGCAGGGGGAGTGGGAGAGGGAGAAGCAGGCTTCCCGCCGAGCAGGGAGCCCGATGTGGGACTCGATCCCAGGACCCCGGGACCATGACCTGAGCCGAAGGCAGACGCTTAACGACTGAGCCACCCAGGCGCCCCAACGATGAATATATTTTAGACTCTGAAATATCTTTTAAAACTAAAAGTGATCACCTGTTTTGTTTTGTTTTTTCCTTTAAATTTAAGTCTCTGCTCCTTAGACCATTAGCAGTCAGTTAATGGGTTCATTGGCTTCTGGTTTTCTGTTATATGTGTCTGTTGTCCTGTATGGATTTCTGTTTTTAAAAATGTGGGTATATATTCTTTGTGGCAGGGTAGGGAGAATGTCAGGGTAGAATCCAAGTTTTTTTCTTCCAACCAAAAGAACTTAGAAATTCAGTTGTCAGCAGATTGTTTGGAGGACTTTCTTTACTGATTCCTACACTGCTCTACATTCCGTGCTTCCTTGATGCTTCAGAGCTCAGTGGATAGAACAAAGAACATTCTATAACTTACTGTCCAATCAACCATTGGAATTATTTCCTTTCCCAAGGAGTTTGGAGGTTCTATTTTTTTGCCGTAGTTAGAATATTCTTCTCTGTAACTTGACTGCTATAGGGACTTGTTTATAAAGCCTTTTTAGCAAAGATGCGATGGGGCATGACCTAGTAATAAAATAACAATATTAATGATAGCTGATATTTATAGATCATGTATTACGTGCCAAACACCGTACTAAGCTCTTTTCATGCATTATCTCATTTCTTTTTCATTTTTCAATTGAAGTATAGTTGACACAATGTTACCGTAGTTCCAGGTGCGCAGGATAGTAATTGGACAACTCAGTATGTTTTCCTGTGCTCCCAACAAGGGTAGTTCATCATCTTGTCCCCATAGAACGCCGGTACAACACCATTGTCTCTATTCCCCATGCTGTACCTTTCATTCTTGTGACTTACTCATTCTGCAACCAGAAGCCTCTACCTCCCACTCTCCTTCACCCATTTTGCTCATCCCTCCACTTCCTCCCTCCTCCCCCAAACCATCAGTTTTTCTCTGTATTTATGGGTCTCTTTTTTGCTTTTGTTTAGATTCCACATATAAATGAAATCACAGTATTTGTCTTTCTCTGACTTATTTCACTTCCATAATGCCCTCTAGGTCCATCCATGTTGTTGCAAATGGCAAGATTTCATTCTTTTTTTTGTGGCTGAGTAATATTCTAGTGTGTGTGTGTGTGTGTGTGTGTGTGTGTGTGTGTGTGTGTTTATTCCACATCTTTATCCATTTATCTACCAGTGGACACTTGGGTTGCTTCCATATCTTGGCTGTTGTAAATAATGCTGCAATAAATAGAGGTATGCTTATATCTTTTAAATTAGTGTTTCTGTTTTCTTTGGGTAAATACTCACTAATAGAATTACTGGATCATATGGTATTTCTTTCTATTTTTAGTTTTTTGAGGGCCCTCCATACTGCTTTCCACAGAGGCTATACCAATTTATATTCCCACCGACAGTGTACAGAGGTTCCTTTTTCTCCATATCCTCACCAACATTTGTTATTTTTGATGCTAGCCATTCTGATAGGTGTAAGGTGATGTTTCATTGTAGTTTTGATTTACATTTCCCTGATTAGTGGTGTTGAGCTTCTTTTCATGTATCTGTTGACCATTTGTATGTTTTCTTTGGGAAAATATCTATTCAGATCCCCTCTGTATTTTTTAATGAGATTAATCTGTGGGGTTTTTTTGGCGTTGAGTTGTATAAGTTCTTTATATATTTTGGATATTAACCCCCAACCGGATATAGCATTTGCAGATAATCTTCTTCCATTTAGTAGGGTTGACTTTTTGTTTTGTTGATGGCTTTCTTTGCTGTGCAACTCTTTTTATATTGGTGTAGCCCTAGTAGTTCATTTTTTGCTTTTGTTCCCCTTGCTTGAGGGGACATACCTAGAAAAATGTTGCCACACCAGATACCAAAGAGATGACTACCTGTGTTTTCTTGTAGGAGTTTTATGGTTTTAGGTCTCACACTTAAGTCTTGGCATCATCTCATTTCATTGTCCAAATAACCCCGTGAGGTGGTCTTAATGGGTTAAATTGTGTTCACCAAAAGAAGATATGCTAAAGTCTTAAGCCCATATAGCTCAGGGTGCGACCTTATTTGGAAATAGAATCTTTGTAGGTTTAATCAAGTGAAGATGAGGTTATTAGAGCAGGCCCTAATTCAATGTGGGGAAATTTGGACACAGACACAGAGGGGAGGTAATGTGAAGACTCATGGAACATAGTAGATGGAGGATTGGAGTGATGCATCTGTACACACCTATGAGGAATGCCAAAGATTGTTGGCAAGCTCAAGCTAGGAGGGAAGGAGTTCCCTACAGGTTTCAGAGTGCGCATGGCCTTGGTGAAACCTTGATTTTTGGTCTACTAGGCTCTAGAGCCATGGGACAATAAATTCCTTTTTTAAGCCACCTAGTTTTGGTACTTTGATTATTAATCTCCTTTCTACTCGGAAGCAGCTATTGGGAAAAGGAGGAAGGTACGAGGACAGTAGAACTTCCGGTTTTAGTACTTTGCACGGGTGAACTACTTGACCAGCAGGAAAAGGAAAATGGCGAGGCTGGATGAGCCGTGAGCCCCAGTCAGAACCTGACTGTGGAAGCACAGACATCTGTGCCACAAGAGTTTACTGCATGTGGGTGGGCTGCACTCGGCATGTGGGACACGGACTGCTCTGGTCCTCTCTCAAGTGCTTAGGGAGTAACAAGTGCGACAAAAGATGAGGAATGAAGTGAACTTGGGAAGAGGAAGAAGGTTGTTCGGTGTCCCATTTTCCCACACAAATAAGGCCTCAGCCCAGTGCCTGTGGCTTTTCCCTCTTCTCCTGCTCCCCATTATTATTACTGTTATATAGACACTTAACCCTTGAACGGTGCAGGGTTCGGGGCACCGACCCCCCCCCCCCCCAGAGTCAACGTCCACACACAACTATACTAATAGCTTACTGTTGACCATAAGCCTTACCAGTAACATAGTTGATGAACACATTTTGTGTGTTATAGACTTTATTTTTTTAAAAGATTTTATTTATTTGAGAGAGAGAGAGAGCAATCAGAGAGAGAGAGAGAGAGAACATGAGTGGGGGGAGGGGCAGAGGGAGAGGGAAAAGCAGACTCCCCGCTGAGCCGGGAGCCCGATGTGGGATTCCATCCCAGGACCCTGAGATCATGACCTGAGCCAAAGGCAGACACTTAACCGACTGAGCCACCCAGGTGCCCCTTATATACTGTATTCTTATAATAAAGTAAGCTAGAGAAAAGAAAATGTTATTAGAAAATTATAAGGAAGAGAAAATGCATTTATAGTACTGTCCTGTACTTATCAGAGAAAAAAATCTGCATATAAGTGGACCTGCACAGTTCAAATCCATGTTGTTCCAAGTCAACTGTCTCTGTATTTTGATGAAAGTGAGAAGGGTGGGTGTGGGTGATGGAAATGAAGACTTAAGAAAGCTTTACATCTTTGTTCTAACGTGGTGGGATTGAGCTGGTCCTCCAAAGAGGACCACACTTCTTTGCCGTGCCCTCCTCCTTCTCCCATCCCAGCCACTGCCCAGAACAGAGCTGCGTAAGTGAAGAGAAAAATCTTAGCTCAACATAGATCAAATGCCATTGACGCTAGATTTCTTGAACTGACTTCTAGGACAGGGCGGATAAGCTGGTGTGGGGGCTATCCGAGACTCTGGCAAAAAAAGGGTTGTAGGGGATGGGATTACAGGCCCCAAAGGGGTGTTGGAGATATCCACAAACCCTAGGCTCTCCTGCTTCACCCTTTGGGCTCACCCTTTGGATTTTCTGCCCTCAGTTCTTCCAATACAGTAAGAGGGAGATGAATTATGGTACAGAGGAACCCCAGCTTATGATGGTTCCACTTTGGGAAAATTTGAATTTTGATCTTTTCCTGGACCAGCAGTATTGCAGTACAACACTGTCGTGGTGCTGGGCAGCCGCAGCTCCCCTTCGACCACCTGATCACGAGGGTAAACAGCCAATATCCTTAAAACTATTTTGTCCCCATGCATTCATTCCATTTTCCACTTTCAGTACAGTATTTAATAAGTTACATGAGCTGTTCAACACTTTATCATAAGACAGGTGTCGTGTTAAATGATTTTGCCCCACTATTGGCTGATGTAAGTGTTAAGGCAGGCTGGGCTGAGCTCTGATGTGCGGTAAGTTAGGCATATCCTGTGCATTTTCAACTTAGGATATTTTCAATTTACTATGAGTTTATTGGGATGCAACCCCACTGTAAGTCTAGGAAAATCTGTATTCCATAAGGACTGTTAGGGAAGGAGGGATAGAGGTTTCTGGATGAAAATGTTGACCTCTGTTTGAGACGCCTCCTGGTATCACTTTACCTCCTGGTCCGTGAGGCATCCTAGCTGTGATGCAGGATTTGGGGAGTCAGAAATCATTCCTTACTAGATTGCTGAGGGTTTAGAATGAACTTAAGAGAGGATATGGAGAAAGTGGAAATAATTTAGATTATATTCCCTGTGGATTCTTCACTGGACATTTTAATTGAAATCTTCCAGGACATTTCATTCTAACAGGTTCAGACCCTTGAATAAATTTGTTTTGATCTTCATCCTTCATTCAGAATAAATGCTTTCACAGAAATGTCTTTGTAAAGTAAAATAAAAATGGATAGTTAGAAAAGTAAATTTTTTTTTTTTTTTTTTTTTTTAGATCATCTGTAGTCCATCCTGTTATGTTAGGAAGGGACTGCTCCCTGTAGTACATTACTGTAGATTACTTTTCCAACTCGAGTTCAATGACTCAAGCCAAAACCTTCATCACTTCCCTTTGGAGGCTATTACACAGCCCAGCAAACATCCTATTAAGCTCCTGATTTGCAGAGGAAAAGGAAAGTTTCAAAGTTGAGACTGAGAAGGAAGATGATTCATGGTCATGAAAGAAGAAAGCCCCCAAAGTTTTCAGCAATGGCCCCCAGCTGCCTCCCCTTCCTCTGGGCATATACTCACCAAGTGACCCTAGAAAGTCAGTGGAGCAAGTGCATGGACCAGAGTGTAGTCACTTAGAAGAACGGCAAAGGAATCACTAACTTGGAATCAAGCTCAGCAATGGGCAAAACAAGAAAGGGTGCAGACACTTCAGTGTAGTGTGGGAGTTGAAATGCGAAAGTTGGCTGTCCTGACCACATTTGGAGTTTATGATTCAATATTTAAGAAGACTATAAAAGCAGAAATTGCTATAGTTGGGGCAGGAAATGACTCAAGACCAAATGGAAGATTTCTGTTGATGCAAGGTCAAGGTGAGGGAGTTAATTCCGGCCAGTGGCTCTGCCCGGGATAGACTGGCTTGCTGACACAGTGGCTGGAAGGAACACAAGGTTAGCACAAGCACTGTGCCCCAGAGTTCTCACAGCAGGAACTATTGCAAAAGAGTGAAAATGAAATACGAAGTCGAGGATGTCGGTATTTACAAAATAGAGAACATTCTCTGATTAATGAAATCCTTTTTTCCAAGTATTTTACTCTGTCCCGTTTCGACCAGACCAGTTCCTGGCTGCTCCACTGTCAAATGACTTAAAATTCTAAACTATTTTTATAGTAGGTAGCTTGACATGGCAAAGTCAGTATTTCTGTCCTCCACGTGTGCAATTTAACACCCACTGTTTGTATCATTCGTTTGATATTTACAGCCTGTGTGCCATTTTATCTTTTGTTGGATTGCATTCTTACCATCTTTTTATTTTTTACTGAGACCTGTTGTGGCGCATTGCGTTCCCTACCAAGATGCTGTTGGTTCTGCTGCTGTAGGATTTTAAAAGGAAAGAGGTAACACTAGTTCTCCTCCCCCTGACCCCCGCCCTCCCAGCCCTATAACTGCAGGTCTTGTTCGGATTCAGATGCTGCTTCCTTACTTTCTTTACCTTTATGTCTTGCTACCCCTCGATATGATTCACTTAAAGGGAGATTCAATGGAAGGAGATACTGGGCTAGGAAGATAGAAATAATTTTTTTTAATTAAAGTGTAATTGGACACGTTATGTTACATTAGTTTCCGGTGTACAACATAGTGATCAGACACCTCTGTACATTATGCTGTGCTCACAGGGCAGCTACCATCTGTCACCATACAACACTATTACAGTACCATTGACTATATTCCCTGCATTGTACCTTTTATCCCTGTGACTTAACTCATTCCATAACTGGAAGCCTTTATCTCCCTCTCCCCTTCACCCATTCCCATCCCCCTACTTCCCTCCCGTCTGGCAATCATCTGTTTTTCCTCTGGGCTTATAGGTCTGTTTCTCCTTTTTGTTTGTTTATTCATTTGTTTTGTTTTTTAGATTTTACATATAAGTGAAATCGTATAGTATTTGTCTCTGACTTACAGGTCCATCCGTGTTGTTGCATGTGGCAAGATTTCTTTTTTTTTTTTATGGCTAATATTCCATTGCATGTATACCACATCTTCTTTATCCATTCATCTACTGATGGGCACCTAGGTTGCTTCTGTATCCTGGCTATTATAAATAATGCTGCAACGAACATAGAGGTGCATGTATCTTTTCAAATTCGTGTTTTTGTTTTCTTTTGGTAAATACCCACCAGGGAAATTACTGGGTCATATGGTATTTCTATTTTTAATTTTTTGAGGAACCTCAAAACTGTTTTCCACAGTGGCTGTATCAATTTGCATTCCCACCAACAGTGTAAGAAGGTTCCTTTTTCTCCACATCCTCGCCAACACTTGTTATTTCATGTCTGTTTTATTCTAGCCATTCTGGCAGGTATAAGGTGATACCTTATTGTGGTTTCAATTTGCATGTCCCTGATGATTAGTGGTGTTGAGCCTCTCATGTATTTGTTGGCCATTTGTAGGTCTCCTTTGGAAAGATGTCTATTCAGGTCCTCTGCCTATTTTTAATCAGATTATTTCTGTTTTTTTGGTGTTGCATTGTATAAGTTCTTTATATATTTTAGATATTAACCCCTGCAGGGATAATTTTTTGAGGAGGGGATGTTTAGGAAAGGCAGAGACTGTGCCCAGGAAGCACAAGAAGGTGTTAGATACTGGGAAGGCATGAAGCTTAAGATGGAATAAGAAGGAAGTTCATTTCTTTGGGTGTTTTGTCTGGACTTGGTGGCAGATGGCAGATTTCTAAGTGTCGACTTAAAATGCCTGGACTTTTTAGAACAAGCTTGACTGGTGTTTTAAGTTTGGGCCTGAACTTAGTCATTTCTCAAAATGGATGAAAATGAGGCTTCTACTGAGGTACTGTTGTCCAAGTAGGTTCTTGTCTTTCTTCTTCATCATCTATGTAATGGGCTCTGATGGATTGTGGAATTCGCAGGTGGCTCTTAATCCTAATTCTGGGTGTTTGGAATTTCTTACACTGCCTTATCAGTGTCTGTGCCTCCCCTTTTTGATTGTGATTCTCTGAGAGAGAATCTGTCCTACAAGCATACAGAACTGTGTATCCTTTGGGGAGATGACCGTATTGGAACTAAGTTCTTTTGAAGATGGATAAATCATGACTCTTTCTGTACTTGTGCGTCTTTAAAAAGTGTTCATCGCTGGGGCACGTGGGTGGCTCAATTGGTTAAGTGACTGTCTTCAGCTCAGGTCATGATCTCCGGGTCCTGGGACTGAGCCCCATATCGGACTCCTTGCTCAGTGGGGAGCCTGCTTCTCCCTCTCCCTCTGTCTCCCACTCCTGCTTGTGCTCTCTCTCTCTCTCTCTCTCTTTCTGTCAAATAAGTAAATAAAATCTTTTTTAAAAAAGTGTTCATCACTTACCTTTTTTTTTTTTTTTGAGATTTTATTTTTAACTAATCTCTACATCCAGTGTGGGGCTCGAGCTCACAACCCTGAGATCAAGAGTCACCTGCTCCACCAACTAAGCCAGCCAGGCCCCCCATTTTTAAGATTTTTTCCCTTATTATTTTGATTTGCCATCTTAAATTCATTGTGAAAGCAAGATATAAACCCGTTATCTAATGGTACATGGGTATATTTGTGCAGTTTTTCTGTACAGAACCATCAACTCCTTGAAGACTGAACAAGCAGTTCGGTTTCCTGGCCATATTTTATTTTATCTTTTTATTTAAATTTTAGGTAGTTAATATACATGGCCAGATATAAATAGGGTGGTCAAGGAAGGAGCTTAGAATGAGCCAGAATCGGGGAGAAGGGAAGCACTTTTTGAAGCAGGGAGAACTTCCAAGCTCTAAGATAGGAATGAACTTGGTGAATTCTAGGAACAGAAACAAGGCCAAAATGATTATTGTTTGGAGAGCATTAGAGATTTGAGGGTGGGTCAAAGAGACATTCAGGCCAGGTGACATTGCCTATAGTCAGGGTTCTATTTTATGCATGATTGGAAGCCATTGGAGTTCGTAAATTAGCTTATATTTTTAAAAGATCACTGACAGTGTTATGGAAAATGGACTATAATGAGGTGGGCATATGGCTTGGACCAGACTGTAGTCCAGGAGTTGGAGAGAAGCACACAGATATAGAATAGGTTTTGGAGGTAGAGCCTCTGAAGTTGGGCTGGTGGTTAGCAGGGCAGAGAATTGAGGATGACAGGTGTTTTGCCTGATCATCTCGGTAGACTGTCTCTGGTTGTGAGGGTCAGGGTGCGGAATCGAGATAAAACCAGTATCAATCAGCTCATTTATGGTGAGAATTTAAAACTGCTGAGCAGACTGGACTACCAGGACGTTTTCTTCTCTGTAAGAAAGTCCACTTGGGAAATTTAATTAGGACCAGAGGGACATGGAGATGGGCAGTCCATCCTGTTTCCCCCAACTCCCCACCCCTCTCAGCTGGGCCCCTAGAATGGGCCAGAGGCCTCGCCCCTCCTGGAAGGTGCTAGAGGCCCCATCGCTCAGGTCACTCTCCGCTAGCTCTGTCAGCAGGAGGCCGTGGAGCCTTGGACCTCAGAGCAGAGGGTGGTGCAGTGATGCGGTTTCCATGCTGGGATGATAGGCAGGGGGCTAAGGTAATGGAAAGGGTGGATTTGAGAAATGCGTATGAGAGAAATGATGAAAGTTGGCAGCTGGTTCATGGTGGGGTGGGGTAAGGGAGGGAGGAGAAGGCCTCATGCTTGCATGTCCGTGAGCCTCAGCTCACTGGTGAATGGGGTGATCGGTATGTGGTGGAGGAAATAAAAAGAATGAGTAGCCTTCATGTGCATATATTCTTCAGCTAACTTTTTAAACCTTAGGGTCGCAATCAGTCTGCTTAGTTTTCTTGAAATTCTGAGGGCATTTGACCACTTAAAAGAGACCTTCAGTGCCCCCGCTCCGTCCCCAACCTTTCCCACGATGCATGAGCCACGTTTTCCAAAATAAGATGTGTTTTCACGTTAAGCTCATTGCTCATCTGAGGAGATGTGACTGACGGTGACAATAGTCATCGTTGTAAGATGCAGTCATTTAGCTGCAGTCCCCGGTGCTTACTGACCCCCGTGGGCAGATAGGACTGTTCTCAGGTGTTTGAGAAAAGTAGGCCCTAATATCAGACTCTGTGGTTGTGGTAGAATCCACTGTGTAGATGGGGGCAGCAAATCCCAAATGATTGTTGATGACAAAGGGGAGAGATCTCTTCCTTTGCCGATATCTCCTGTTGGTATAAACACTAACACACACGCAGTTTCTGGTACTTAAAAGTAGGGTTCCAAATAATTTTTAAATGAAGCTTTGTGTTTAAAAAGCTCACTGTGGGGAGGGGGGGGCGGCGGTGGATAACCGTGTCAGACTTAATTAAATGCCTCAAAAATCTCCAATACCTCTGTGGTACTGTTCCTAAAAATAAAATGCTTGATGCATAGAGCTGTCCTACAGCTTTGTTTAGACAATTAATTCTTGAATTTTGGTACTTAGTAATACTTGCTAAGATTTATTGAGTGCTTACTGTGTGCCAGGCACTGTGCTCAATGTTATCTGTGGGTATGTCTCTTGGCCTTCACATAGCCCTGTGAGATGAGATGTTGGGACTGTCCTTGCCACCCCATTTTACAGGTTAGGCCAAGTGAGGTTAAGTATTCGTCCATGGTCACACAGTGCTGCAACTGGGACATAAACCCAGGAATTCTGGCTTCACAGCTCATATTGGTTTCTTACCACACTTCAGTGTGTATGTGAATCTTTATTGCATTTTTAAATATTCCTCTTTCCTAAGAAGAGCTATGAGCCATTGCCACCCTGGAGATGTGGTGGTGTCTGTGATGACCAGGTGCTGGCTTGCTGGCAGCATCCTTCTTTCCATGTGACTGTGCCTGGCAAGACGGAGGACAAGAAGACAGGCAGGGTAGGGAAAGGAGAGATGGTGTTCTACACTGGAGTGTAAAGAACAAAAATTGCATTAGGTTCCCTGGAGCCTGAATTTATTAAGATAGCATAGGATGAAATGTCTTATCAGAGTCCTGTGTTTGACATTTGAGTTACTAGAAAAGCAGGTACTGTTTCATCTTGAGAAGGGGCTGGGTCCCCAGTGGCCTCAGGACTCCCCTGGTCCTAAAGAGAATTTCTAAGGAGAAGCACAAACATGAGATAGAGCGGTTGCAGTTGATTTAAATAGAGGGGATGGGCGTGGGTAACAACAACATCCTTTCTACTCATTCTCTTGCCTTTGTTCTAATGTAATTTTTCATGCCATGCTCTTGGTGCATGTGGATACTCTTGTATGTGGGTGTGTAGCCGCTGGGAGGGATTCTCCCACTTCAGCATCTTCATTCATTAAACATCTGTTGAGTGTCTGCCACGTGCCGGGCACCCGGCTAAGCTCAGAGGAGACACCAGGGCACATGGTGCTGACTGGAATTTCATCCCCAGCCAGGTGGGTACACACCTGAGTAGGCTTGCTCTGGGCTGTGAAGCTTTTTGACCTTTGGCTCGGGAACATGCAGAAGAGTTCCGTGCGTGGGATTTAAGAGACAAAACACATGAACAGGGGGTGAGGTGGGGGAGAGAAAACGAAGACTCTTAACTGTAGAGAACAAACTGGTGGTGACCAGAGGGGAGGGGGTGGGGGGATGGGCTAAATGGGTGACGGGGATCAAGGAGAGCACTTGTGATGAGCCCTGGGTGTTGTGTGTAAGGGTTGTTGTGTGTAAGGGTTAAATCACTAAGTTCTACACCTGAACTAACTAATATTAACTAATAATCCTCTAACTAATATTAACACTGTATGTTAACTAACTTGAATTTCAAATAATAATTGGGGGAAAAAGGGTACTATGTGTCTTATTGTTATTCAGTGTAAATATTTTTTCTTAAACTGAGAGCCTAGGAGTGAGCAACTTAGTCCTTAGAGCAGAGCGATCCACAGCTGGGGCAAACCATGCACATTGTTGACTTGCAGATCCTAGTCAGTCAGGCCATCTCTCAGCCTGGCTCTTTAGTTCTGCTGCTGCCAGAAGATTGTTCCGCAGAGGCTCTGCTCGGGTGGACAGGGCCACAGAACAAAACATGTCTGCGCCTGTTTACACCCTCTGGCCAGCCTCCCCTTTCTTTGTAGCCGGCAGGATTTCCTGAGGAAGCTGTCCTGGTGGAGGGTGGGCCGGGGTTAACCAGGACGTGATGACGCGCAGCCCCCTCTGCCCTCTGGGAGCTGCGCTGAGGTCAGCCTAGATCCTGGGTCCGCCCTTTCCAGTCTATAAGTTCCAAGGCCCATTCTCCTGCCCATGTTAAGGGGTGGGTGGGGGCCCGTGGGGGGGATAGATTTGGTTTGTGTCCCCCTTGCACGTGGCTGCTTTTTCCTATTTCATGCTTGCACATAGTACTGGGATGGAAAGCTTGGGAGGGGGCACCCCTCAGGGGCCCCCAGAGCAGCTGTGTCAACACTTCCAAGCCCCAGCGTTTCCCGCGGTGCCGCGGGGCCAGTCACTCGAGGGCTGCTGGGTCAGCGGCGGGCCCAGCCGCAGGAAGAAATGATGGGATTGGACGATGTGCCAGTGTGTTTGGCCTGGCCAAGCCCCCAGGTGTATGTTTCCTCATACGTGGTTGAGTGAATTATTCCACCGTACACTTCTACAGCTCGGAAGTACTGCACTGTTAACGAATGCTCATTTTTATTTAAAAAATGTAATGGGAGGGTCTGTCTTCTGTGAAGGCCTCAGGAGATGGCTGTATAATTTAAATCAGCAGTAAGGTTAGTATACCGAACTGCTGCAAGCCCATTTTTCTGGAGTGAAGTCAGGTTTGGGAGTAGGTCGTCACGGATTTGAAGCCTGGGTCTGAGCTTTTTAGCCAAGTGACGGTGGACACTTTTGTCACCTCCCTGAGTGTCTACGCCCTCACTAGGTTGTACCGTTAGTACCACCTACTTACGACTTGTACGTTTTAAGTGAAATAACATGTGGGAACACCTGATACATAATATAGTCATGTAGATGTTCAGTAAATATTAATTTCTCCCCAGCTCATCCTTCCAGCCTCCTCAACACACACGTGCACGCACACACATGCCAGATTCTATTCTTTTTTTAAAGATTTTTATTCATTTGAGAGAGAGAGCATGTGTGCACAAGTGGGGGTAGGTGCAGAGGGAGAGGGAGAAGCAGACCCCCTGCTGAGTGGCGAGCCCGACATGACCTGGGGCTCCTACCTGGGGCTTGATCCCAGGACCTGGAGATCATGACCTTAGCCAAAGTCAGACACTTAACCGACTGAGCCACCCAGTCACCCATCTGGCCCTCATGCCAGATTCTAGTGTCAGCATTTTCTACAAACTTGATCAAACGTATCAAAAGCAAATCATTTTAAAGACATCTGTATGGTGCATGAAGCTCCATGCTGTTAGCCCGGAAGATTACTGAGCTTTTATTAAATGCCTACCCCTGTGACCTTGTGGTAGGCACTGCCAAGAGTTACAAGTGCACTGCGTTGTAGATGACCCACACATTGGCCTGGCATAGCTAATCCATGTTGGGGAGGGTGCCTGAACGTGCATATGTGAGACAATCAGGAGTAGATACACGCCAGGCAGAGTGACTAAACAGACATTGAGGGAGTACGCAGCATAGGAGGGATATGCCTGTAGATAAATTCCTCTGCTCTGAATGAGAAAAAGGCTATTTTGGAATCTGGGTTTATCACAGGTTTCTCGGCTTCTGCGTCGTGTTTGTTATCTGTAGTAGTCATATCTGCTTTACCCATTGAAACTGTTTCTACCTGGACAAAGGTGATTTCATTAAGACAGGAAATTTTTTAAGCCGGACTACCCAGGGTTGGTCATGATATTCCAGAACATTGTAAGTGACAATGGCAATTATTAGTGACAAAAGCAATTCTTTATTGAGTTCTGGGTGCCAGATACTATGTTGAGCGCTGTACATGGACTATTAAACTCATTTATTAGGCCTCGTGGCCCTGTGGGCAGGTACTTCCAAGGCGCAAGGAAATTTAATAACTTGCCTTTTTGAGGTTAGAGATGGAGTATTAGCAGTTGTGTCAAACTGGTTCTTTCTTTTCCTTTTCCAAAAAAGAGAAAGGGCGCCTGGGTGGCTCAGTCGTTAAGTGTCTGCCTTCGGCTCAGGTCATGATCCCGGGGTCCTGGGATCGAGTCCCACATCGGGCTCCCTGCTCAGCAGGAAGCCTGCTTCTCCCTCTCCCACTCCCCCTGCTTGTGTTCCCACTCTCGCTGTCTCTCTCTCTGTCAAATAAATAAATAAAATCTTTAAAAAAAAAAAAAAAAAACAAGAGAAAGAAACCCTAAAACAAACCAAACCAAGAAACTCCTCCACAAAGTAGATAAAATAATTTCTTAATAACAAACAGCAGTTTTGGGGCACCAGGGTGGCTTAGTCGGTTAAGCATCTAACGTCAGCTCGGGTCATGATCCCAGGGTCCTGGGATCAAGCCCCGCATCGGGCTCCCTGCTCCACGGGAAGCCTGCTTCTCCCTCTCCCACTCCCCCTGCTTGTGTTTCCTCTCTCACTGTCTCTCTCTCTGTCAAATAAATAAATAAAATCTTTAAAAAAAAAAAGCAGCTTTTTTTTCTTTTATAAATGGAAGGTGGAGGTGAGGAAGGGTTATAAGGATAGATCAAATGATCAAACATCTCCTACACAAAGTATTCTGAGGTCGTTTACGTTTATCTCGACATCTTTGGTTAAAAAACAGATTGTGGAGGGCGCCTGGGTGGCTCAGATGGTTAAGCGTCTGCCTTCGGCTCAGGTCATGATCCCAGGATCCTGGGATCGAGTTCCCTGTCGGGCTCCCTGCTCCTTGGGAACCTGCTTCCTCCCTCTGCCTCTCTCTCTCTCTCTCTTCCATGAATGGGTAAATAAAATCTTAAAAAAAAAAAAAAAAAAACAGGTTGTGGAATATGGACAAAATCCGATGCAATTCTAAGAAACAAATAGGCGATTAATTATTGGAGATTCAAGGGTAGTTGGCAAGATTTTGAATAAGGAGGAAATTCACACAGAAGCAGTCTGTGGAAAGTTTGGACACATGAGTTCCGGGATTCTGGTCCTTGAGTTACCCACATTGGAATGTTTTGATCCCAGGCTTTTTCTTTTCTATCTTTCAACAAGGCCATCTTGGTTTCCTTCTATTAAATTCTCTCTCTGCTTTGGCGATATTTAGGGTCTCTTGTCAAAAAATACGTTCCAACCTAATAAGGTATTCTCAAAGGAAGACTGCCACACAAGAATGAAACAGCAAATAAAATTTTTATAATGAAAAAACAATCGGTGAAGTATATTGCCACATGCCGCATGCTTTAGTATCTCTCCTTGGTTGTCTCCTTAAATGTTGCTGTCAGAATGCCAGCCTCATGGAATGGCTGTAATTTCTCTTCTTTCTTCCATATTGTATACCTCTTAGGGGTTTTGTTGCCATGGAGAGGGGGCTGGGAGAGAAGTGCCTCTTGTCACTGGGCAAATGTTTTGGAAAAATGAAGCGAGGTTGAAATTAATCGGCATGCCTTTTTAGATATTTCCTGAATTATTTCTATGGAAAATCAGTTTGGTTTTTCTGCATTTTTGCCTGTGTCACATCAGGCTTCCACAGCCACGCTTGTCTTTGGGGAGGTGGGAACAGGATCTGGCCTCAGTCTAGGCATAGAGCAAGGGTGCTTTATGGGTTCTTGGTGCTCACAAATAAGAAAAGGCCGGAATGGGGGCAGGGAGCCTTTTACTCACCAGTTTTCCCAACACCTGCCTTCTGTGACCAGGGAGGTCGTGAAGAACTGCAGTGGGAGAACAGTTAATTCTAATGGCCTTTTGAGAATCTTTATTATCTGCATTTATGACCTGGTTTGCAGGTGGAGGTCCGAAGGTCTTATTCGGGGATATTCGTTAACAGAACCAATTTCCCCACTAGTAGTTGTTCACAGAACATTCTTTCTAAATGCAATACGAAAAAATATTTGGAGTTACCAAACTAGCTCATTTATGACCTAGATAGATACAGAGAGTGTCTTGACATAGCCCTCACTCATTTTTACAAAATGGAATACTACAGATACTTCTTTTCAGACTTTGTGAAACTGCTTAAATTGCAAATTACATGGTTGCACATTGCATAAGGAAGCCCAGCACCACCATGAATTCAGAAACACTGTCATATAAAAACCTTCTTCTGCTGCCATGTTCTTTCACTTTCAGACTTGCAGCCTAGAGCCAGTTCTTTAAAAGGCTTGTCTATGTAGGTGAAATAATTTTCCCTGGGTAGTGGCTGTTTTGCAATATGCTTATACTACATTTGACTTTCTCACATTTAAAAACTAATAAACTACATAAACATAAAAGTGCTAAGTGTTAAAACCAACACCTCTTAGGAGTTTGTTTTTTAATAAGCTTATGTAATTAACACCTTGAACCATATATTCCATTTGTTTCTTTTGAAACCATACAAAGAGAACAGGATGATACACATACAGAAGGCACTAGCATAGTTAATACTGGCTTTTTAAATTATGCTGAAGTAATGGGTGTTTTAGAAATTAAACCTTGCCAATTACTTTTAAGTCTGAGAACTGAAGAGTCGATCCATTACCGAGAGAAAAATAGAACATAAAGCAGTATATAAATTGTTGATATTCCTCTTCCCAAGGGCCCGAGCATAATGCCTGGCACAGTGCTTGTTGATTGACAGTTTTATTCCATTCATTCATTGATCCAGTAAATTTATATTGAAATTCTTCTAGGTACTGTCCTAAGCACTGAGCAGTGAACAAAACTTAGAAAAATTTCTGCCCTTAGGGACCTTACACTTTAGGGGACGGGACTAAAACAGACATGAGTTATATGCAAACTAGTTTAGATGATGAGAAGTGGGGAGGAGAGAGAGTAGGCAGAGGATGGGGTCAGAGACTGTGTGTGCCTGAGAGGTGGGTTGCCATTGTAGCTAGGGCACACTGGGGAAGCAGGGTGTTGAGTCACCTCTGTGGCAGGTGAGGGCAGAGCGGTGAGGGCAGAGACAGGAGCAAGTCCCAAGGCCGGGTTAGCTGGCATGTTTTGGAGTGTTGGAAGAGAAGCAAGGTAGCCTTGTGGCCAGGCAATGAGCCTGAGAGGCTCCAGATGGGGCACGAGAGACGTGGGGGAGGGCACAGATGACATGGACCATGGACCTTTCAGTTCATGGGGGTGGGGGCTGCAGCCTTTACTCTGAAGGGGACTGAAGCTTTTGAGTAGAGGGGCAAGGGTCTGACTTAAGTTCAAACAGGATCTCTCCGACTGCTGTGTTTAGAGGGTGCCCGGGGTGAACGGGAGGGAGCCAAGTGTTTGATTTCCCAGTATAAAGTGGAGCTGTTGAATTGTGCTTTGCCAATGGAAAGACACAGCCTATCCTGACAGGGTAGCATTAAAAACAACAACTAGGGGACCCTTTAAGAGACTTATTAGTACACTTTTTTGGTAGGTACACTTTTTTGGTTGGCTTTTCTCCCACAACGTGACAATTAAAAATTTATCATCCACATCACAGAGGAATAAAAGTGAAATTGCTCTTTTTTATAGAGCAATTGAGGAGCATAAAAAAGTTTGGGTGGTAGACATGTGACTAGCCTATGAATCTAAGAACTTGGATAGGAAGGAAGAAGGGACTGTGTTCCAGCAAACACTGACCTATAAAACTGTTAAAAGTAACAAGATTTGGCCGATAAGTACGTAAAATGTTAATTCTTAAGTAGAAGTGAATTCCTCTTTAAGAAAAATTATATGTTAGAAATTTAAACCTTAGGTGTTATGAAAAAGCCAGTGGTGATGTTAGTAAGTTCTCAGCTCGTGAGCAAATTGGAAAAATGAACATTTTCATTCTAGTGACAAGTGGCTTGGTAGAATGATGTGAATTCATCTCAGGTGGGCTTTTTTTTTTTTTTTTGCTTTTAAGCCTAAGATACCTGTCAAGTTTACACTGTAACTCTATATAGAATGTGGTACAAAGCAAATAAATTTCATTCTCAACTTCCAAGATGTTTTAAAAATGTTTTTAATCTGAGTAGGCCCCATGTGCTAAGGATGCTTTTTCAGAGATCTTTCACATTATCTTCTTGGCAAATGGAAAAGTCTTTTATGATGAAAATTGAGATCATCTTGAGGGGAAATGATGTAGTTAGGAAAGAACTTTTCTTCCCAAAGAATTGAAATAAAAGTATGGCCTTCATGTCATATACTGTTTTATATGGTTACATCCATAGATGGACAGACACCCAGATCCAGATAATACTCACCTGTGTGCCTGGAACAAGAAGAATAATTTTGCGCAGCTGACATTCTCTAAATCTGGTTTTTCCTGTAGGTCACAGGTCAGAATGTGCACAGAATGAAGACGGCAGATTTCCCGTTTACCCCACATCCACAAGCGGGCTTTTGAGTCCCCAAATGAAGTCCTTGGAGCACGGAGTGTTCTTGGAAGTGTCCTTGAGATAAGGGGATGGACAGAAGAGCAGATGTCGGAAGCTAGGTCATGAAATGTGCTTGAGGAGGGTTAGGTGTGCGGTGAAGAGTTGTTTTTGGATTACTTGGAGTTTTTCCAGGGCAATGGGTAAACTGGTTTCTCCCTGACTTTGGATAGAGACCACCCAATTGGTGTCACGTGAATGAAGGGCCCTGAAATAGCCTCCACTGTATAGGATCAGACAGGTTTCCATTTGGCTCATCAAAGCTCATTCCCAGCGAGGGAATGTGCCTGTTTCCTTGGCCACAGCGTTGGTCTTGTATTTGCTTTCTGACACCACCTTCCCCAGCAGCATTCCAGGTGTGTTTTCCTCCTGGTCTCCCTGGCAGGGATTGGATGGGGAGGTTTCAAAAGGTTATGGCCCTGGTGTCTTCAGTGCCTCCTTATATAGTCATTTCCAAACACTCGCCTTTTCTGTCAGGATGTGAGAAGAATGAAAGAGTTTAGTGACCTTGTGCCCCTTGCGCCAAGGAACTTTCCCCGTTAATCTTTTTGGTGTAAGAATCTTCCATTGGATTCCAACGAGATCCATGCCCATCCATATATCAAGAATGGTCAGCAATAAGCAGAAATAATCAGAAATCAGTTTTGTACGTGAAGAATCCTCCCCGCAGCTTTCCTTCTTTCTCTTCCCCCTCCTGTCCTGCCACACCTCTGCACCGACTCTTCAGCCAGCTGGGTAGCTTTTCCTCAGGGAACAGGTGAGGCTGTCTCCTGACTCAGACGAATTATATGTATTTGTTGTCCCTTCTGCCTGGAAACATATTCCGCAACCCTTCACCTCGTTCTTCATTGGTTGTTATTTCAAAGGATGTTTGAATGTCTCACTCACTCACTAGGCTCAATTACTGCTCTAAAGTTGGTGGGGACAGAGACTGAGACTAAAAGCTCATCATTATATATGAAAATGCCGAATGAATGTTATGGGACCCTCAGGAAGTGGGGAGTCAGTTCTGTTGACTTCCATTCCTTCCTTCCTCCATGCATCTGATAGACACCTCTTAGGGAATGGCTAAGTATCATTGTGATGGTGTTAGGTGCTGAGGTTGCCAAAATGAGTAAGACCCAGCTCCAGCTTTCAAGGACTTTGAAGTCTCCTGGGAATGACAACCGAGTAAAAGTCATTTTAAAAGATGCCTTAAAATAGAGAACTTCAAATAGATACCGAAGTGTCATATTTTAAAGAACTCCCATGTTCCAGCGCTACCATCAGTCATGGCCAATCTTGTTTCAACTATACCTGCACCCACCTCCTCCTCCTCCCTCCATGCCTCTGAAGCAGACTGCAGACATCAGGTCATTCCGTTTGTGGGTGGAATGTATGATTGGCAGTGATGCAGCAAGAAGACCACCTGCCATGCCAAGTCCGTTGTGAAGGATGGGCTGCTGTCTGCGGGGTCAGTAGGGCGAAAGAAGGTGTTCCAGGCAGAAGAAACAGCATGGAGGAGTGGGGATGATAGAGTGCCGTGTGGACTAGTTTGATCTGGCCCAAACTGGTGTGTGGATAAGGGAGGTGGAGCCACGGGACAAGTCTAGAAAGGCGGACAGTCCAGATAAAAAGGCTGTCATATTGTATGGTATACAACAGACCGACTTTGTCAAATCCTCCCTGGGAGACATTTACAGTTTTCAAGATCTATATTCTAAAAGTCACCGTGGGCATGGGATCTAGGGCAGGGGTTGTACATGAGATGAGATTGGAGAGAGGGTGAGGAGCTGGGAAGTTTTGTCCGCAACTTAAAACACTGCCCGGATTAGGATGTAGAGGTTTTAGGGAAGAGATGTTATACTAACATTGACTTATTCATGACACATTAGTATAATTAGTTCCATTAGACATAGTGGCCTCTTTGAGGGTAAGTGAAGGACTCCTGAGATCTGGTGTGGAGGCAACTGGTTGAGGCTAATCTCTGGAACACCGGAATCCAGCCTGAAAGTTTGGGGAGTTGGAGAGTTCATACTGAATACGTAGGAAGAGGAGGCAAGGCATTTACAGCTAAGGAAGTGGAGAAGGAGTTTTGAGAGTATAAGTCAGGGGCATCCAAGTACTTCAGTATGGGCCATTTGATCAGTGTCCTGGGTCTTGCTGGCCATCTGAATTTTTATTGATAACACTGTTTAGGTAATACTTACCAGTTCTTAAAAATCTGAAGCTTTTGGAGCATCACCGAAAAAGATTTTAATTAACAATGAATGGTTACAAGATCTATCCTCTTGTCAGTCTTGATCAGGTCACCAGGACTTCCAAATCTCTCTTAGCCTGCCTCAAGGTAATCAGACACGGTGATCGAGTCCTGTTCTGATTCCATTCATTATCACCCTCCTGACTCTCTGCTCAAGCCACAGCAGAATATAATTTTCTTAAAATATGACAAACTCAAATATTGTACAAGGTTTAACAACCTGAAATTTCAGGATTGTTTTGAGATTAATCATTTCCAAATTTCTAGGAATATTATAGATCACTACCCCCCCCCCCCCCGAATCAGGTCATCATTGGCCAAATGCTTGAGAATGCTCATATCCTCATGATTATGTGACAGAGGCAGCCAGAGAAAGTGCAAAGTGTGATTCATACTCATCAAAATCTGTGAACATGGTCAGAAATTGTGACTTCATTTTCACCAAACTAGCTCGTTCATTGCCACCCAACTAGCTCGCTCTGCTGTTCTTTCCAAATCTGTGATTCTGTTAGCTCAGGGCAATTTAGAAATGAGAAATGAGTTTAGTCCGCAATTGCCATCTGCTAATTGCACATGTCCATTTTGAGTACGAATCTGTACTTTAATTTTTTTGAACAAATTGTCAATGTTCCAGTCACTTCCCTTCATTTTCAAGTTCTGAAGCTTCCTGTGAGATGTTCTTTTGAGCCACTGATAGATAGCTCAGCAGATTGGATCTTTCAGAGCCCTTAATTCCAGAAACACCTTACACGAAGCACACAGCCTAGTAAACCCCCTTAACAGGTTTCCATGACTTAACCATATGACTACAGTAATAAAGACCATACTTTGCTTTTCTATTAATAATAAACATTCATGTTTCTTGATTTTATATTGTATACATAGCACCTAGCAGAACACCTGGAGTGTCATAGATGTTCAGTACATATTATTTGAATTAATGGCATACCCTCTTAGGTGTTGATGATTGAAGAACGTATTAATTTTCTAGCCTTGGTCACTTTCTCCATCATACCTGCCAGTTAACGTGATATCACACACACTCCCTGGGAGGGATACAGAGGAGGCCTTTTTTTTTTTTTTTTTTTTTTTTTAAATCCCATTTTATTGTAGCTACACCTCTCCATGGTCAGGAAACTTGAGTTCTCATACTTAGACTGAGCTTTCCAAATTCCTTCCGAGCTGATAATTAGAGATTCCTGGTTTGTGTGTGAGATTCTGGTAATCACATTTTTGCTAAAAATCTCAAGCTTTTCGTCCCCTCGGGTCAAGCAAGCTGCACTGGACCTGAGGGAGGAAGAGGAGACGAGAAGAACACGTTTCCACTGTGGCTTTAGATCTGTCGAAGCACTGATGACATTTCCCCAAGAAAACGGGGAGCACAAGAAGAGAAAAAGGCAGGGGAAGCTTTGGGGAAGCATCTGCTTGTTGGGGTGAGCTGAGGAGGAAAGGTTGAGGGTTGGGAGGAGGCCAGTGGTCCGGAGCGGTGGGGGGGGGGCTCTAGAATAGACTCCAAAGTGGGAGTACCCCCAGGAGTGCAGCCTGGGAGGCAAAATGCCCTCAGTGACTTTCTTTCTTTCTTTTTTTTTTTTTAAAGATTTTATTTATTTATTTGAGAGAGAGAATGAGAGAGAGAGAGAGAGCATGAGAGGGGGGAGGGTCAGAGGGAGAAGCAGACTCCCTGCCGAGCAGGGAGCCCGATGCGGGACCCGATCCCGGGACTCCAGGATCATGACCTGAGCCAAAGGCAGTCGCTTAACCAACTGAACCACCCAGGCGCCCCCCTCAGTGACTTTCATCCTTTTTGTCCTATATTCACTGGAAGATACAGTTTACATTGTGATCAAGAACAGTCATGCATAACTGAAACAAATGTTGCAGGAAACAGTATCCTTGCTTCATGTGTTGTATGCCAGCATTCTCTGTTCTCTTCAATGCTGTTCTGCTCTATGCTATGCAATGTCATTGCAACAAATGCTGGTCTCACATGTCTGCATTTATCTCAGGACTCTGCTGGCTTAGCACTGTATCAACCCGGAAGCCAGAAATGAATCACAGCTGCCATATTTTTTAGACTGAAGGTTGGTGGTGGGTGGCAGGTATCCGTGGTGGCTCCCACGTGGTATCACTGATCCACTCCCTTGTCTTGTTGGCCTGAGGTGGTGCCTAGACCCACCGCAAGTCCAGGTCCTGCCAGATCTCCTTCATCTTCTGGGAGTCTTGAGCCAAGTGCGTGTGTGTGTAGATCTATCGTAAAGAGCTCTAGCTTCTCTTACAGGTCGCCCATGGCCTCAGGGCTTGATGCGGATTTTAGTTGTCTTTGTGTGATTCCTGGGTTCAGTTTCGTCATTGCTCTTTCACACCCAGCTTCTTTCATAACTGCCAGCCTGGCTGACCTGTAGTGATTTTGGACTGACTCAGTGCTAGACCCAGAGGTAGCAGCCTGTATAGACTGTTTCACCAGCTTGAAATCTCTCGTGGTAGTTACTTCTCTGATCCATGCTGACCGCTGCAGCCCTAATGGGCTGTGATCTGGTGGGTGAATACCACTGCAGTTGCTTTTCCATTTGCGAAAAGGAAAGAACTTAGAACTTTTTACTTATACTTGTGTTTATCTCATTTACAATGCCTATTTCTGTGTGCATTTTTAATGTCAATAGATAGAATTTATATTAATAAGTACTTAGAGTTGTAAGTAGATATAATATATATTTATAAATATCTTATATCAAGGAAGTTCCATGGCCCAGTTGTTGTTTATTTTTGGTTTTGTGCTGTATCTGTATGTTTTTTGTTTGTTTTTTTGGGTGGTGGTTTTGTTGAGAGAGTGCTAGGAAGGAGGGAGTGGTCAATGCTGCCTGCTTGAGGCCCTTCTTTCCTCAGGAGCAGATTTATGTTAATCAGAGATGATGCAGAATAGTGAGGGCTTTGGGCACCAAAGTCATATTTGCCAAAGGAAGAATTAGACACAGGGCCTGGCAAGTTCTGGGTGTTTTTGGAGAGGGGGAGTGGAAGATGTGAGATCAGCCCTCAGCCACCTGCCATGTGGGTGTGCCCCCAGGGCCTTTTCATCACCAACAGCATGATCTAATACTGTCCTTGAGTGTGTGTTTTTGGTTGTCATGTGTAAAAAACTTTTTCCTGAGACAGACTGTATTCCAGCTCCAACCATCTTGCAGAAATGCTTGGAGTGATACCTCAGAGAAAAGTATTTGAGATCATTATCTATTCAGTGAATTTCTCCATAATGATAGGGCAGGATGGAATAACAGAGCTGGGTACAGTGACATTGTTGGGAGTGAGTTGGACAGTTCGGAAGTCAGGGCCAGGGTCCCAACAAGAAATATGGAGTCAGGACAGCTGAGAGAAAACAGCACTGACATCCAGTTTTGCAGCTTAGCGCACTAGCATTCTGCTTTGCAGCCTTTGCAGAAGTGACTTCTGCAAAACGTCCTAAAATAAGATAGTTAACCGCAGAACATTTGTCCCTATCATGGGCAAGGGGCAGTTAAGATATAAGCCCCCAGATGTCAACAAAAAAAGACCGTGAGCACGTAGACCTTAACCTAATAGGTACACAGATACGTGACCAGAGCCATGATTGGCATGACTCAGCACACCGTGAATGCTTAATGTAGTTCTGCAGAAGAGCTCATAAAAACCCCTCAACTTAGACACTCCAGGGGCAACCCTCTCCGGTCCCCTCCCTCTCTGGGCACTTAATGCTCTTGCTCAATAAGCTTTGCTTTGCTGCCCACCACTCTTAATCTGGTCCACCTCTTCATTCTTTGAAGTGGCATGACCAAGAACCTGGGGCACTGAAGGCAGAGAATTCCTGCAACACCATCTCACAGATTCAGTGAGGCTGAACAAGGAAATCAAAATTAGTCTTTTATGGTAGTAGCGATTTCACCTGAAAGGTTGCTGGAAGTGTTTATCACCTCAGAATCTTTAAACAAGCTAATTAAGAATGAAAACACATTGTGAAGTCATTCAAGAAATCAGCCTTCGTTGTCGTGTAGTGATTTCGTTCTGTGGATTTAGCTTGCAGGGAACTGATGTACTGACATATAGCTCCGTTCCTCTCCAAAACAACAGGGAGCAATGTAAATATAACATGTACTTTATATTATGCAATATATATATGGACTTATTATTATAGACAAAAAAGGTAGACACACTAAATAAATGAGTCAGGAGACTTCTCTTTCCTCTTTTCCCCCCTCAACATTGGGGATTCAGAGCAACACATTGAGTTTTCCCTCCGGGCTCTGTCTTTACAGTTACATAAAATAGCAGGACCACAAGTTCATTTGTATTCATTTGCATGTGATCTGCATACAGCCATACAGATTACATTGTATTTCCTGGTGTTTTCAGAATTTTTTTTTCTTTTTTTTCCCTCTCTTAAAGACTGTCAAGATATTCTGAACCATAAGTGACATCTGGGAAAGAAGAGAGCAAAAATAACAGAAGTTAATGATACAAATGCTTTGTTTTCATAGTACTTTTAGTTTTCACTTCTCCCAGAGACAGAAGTACATTGGGATAAATATCAGAAATACTGTTAAATCAGTTGTTGAGAGAATAGTGCTATGTCTTTTTTCCTTAATTGCAACAGCAGTCTACCCATTGTTCGGTACAAATTTCCCTTATCTCTATATTTTTATGTTGGTTGTATAAAAGAGGAGTGTTTGGTAGAAATGTATGCTATGGCTTCTTGGGAAGATTACACAAGATTTGCCCTCGGCTGACCTGCCACTGGGAGTAAGACCACAGATTTGATTTAAAGCCGTGTCAAGTGAAGTAGATGGCCCTATGGAAAGATGCTGTGACCTGGTTTTATAATAAGAAAAGGAAGGAGAACTTGAATTTGCATGGATTCTATTCTTTTTTTTTTTAAGATGAAGATGGGAAAATTCTTATAAAAAGATCATGGGGCACAAAATTTCACAATTTACTTAAAATCTTTTGAGGAAATAAGATTTCCCCCATTCCAAAACTTGAACCCATATTGCTTCAGCCTGATGCACGAGAAGCAAAGGGGAAAAATAAGAAGTGAAACAAATTAGGCAAGTGATAACTAGAGCAGAAACAATGAACATCTTAAAAGAAATAAAAGTTTCAAAAGGAATCTATTTCAGTGTTTTAATAATTGTATTTAGAGAGAGTTTAAAGTCATAGTCCAGAGTTTATTCTATAACATCAGTGCCTCTTGACATCAGCATTGTGGGGTGTTGAGTCAGACATGAACTTCACATCCCCAAAAGAAAGATGCATGAGGTGTGGTGCTATTAAATATCCAGCTGCGTTATTTAAATTCCCTGCAGACTAATTTTGCGAACATTTCTGGTAGAAGTGAATGTTTTTACTGAATAGGGCTGTACTATCTCAAGTAGGAACAGGTTGGACAGAAATGGTGCAGAGGTTTCCAGGTAGTCCTGAAAGAGCATGGGTGTTGAGAGGATAAAGAGAAAATGATCTTGTGGTTGTTCGTTGGTTCCAGTTGATGGGGATGAACAGGATTCCTTTCTGGGGATGGCAGACAAGACCTATTTTTAAAAAAACATGTTCTTTTATTCCTTTGCCTTTCTTGACATTTAAATCATCAAGACTGATGAAAATGGAAATTTGGGGGACTTATTGCACATCTGGAAAGCGATTTGGGAAAACAGACGCAGCTGTGCCACCCTGTTCTAAATTATTGTCTGCCAGGCGCCAAGTAAGGAGTGGATAATGCAGCATGTTGCAGGGTGTGAAGCGTTTGCTGTCTTTGGCCTGTGTTGAGTTGAACAGCTGCCTTTTTTCTTATGAGCAACGGATATAGCTTCCAGGCCCCCAAGTTATTGGGGAATTTTGGGTGATTTGGACTGAGAAATAGGGACTTAAACTTTTTCACTTAGTGGCAGAAAATTTTGATCGGCAGCTTGGAAACTTGAGAACCGAACAGTTGGTTTTGAAGGTGTTGCTTGCAAAAAGGGGAAAAAGGGTAATTTGAACTAAGAATTTTTTTGGAGTGGACTTGATTATTCCAAGGAAACGGTTGTGTTAAGTTGTGTTAAGTTGTGCAGTTCAGCTGGTTATTTTGAATAAATAAATTCTTGAATTTATTTATCTGAATTCTTGAAGCCAGAATTCAAGATTGGAGCGCTTTGGCTAAAACAGTACAATTCTTAGTGCCTCTGTGAAAGAGAGAGAGAGGGAGAGAGAGATTTCCATTTAAGAACAGCAACCATAGGAAAGATTCACTCAGATATTAGAAGATGTGGGTTTTATATTTGGTCAAAAGTGGCAGGCATGTTTCCCTTCCTGGATGGATGAAGGTAGATGTTTCTGGATGAAGACAGGATGGATAGCATCATATTCTCGAGAGACTTGACATGACTCTGAAGGGCCCAGGAGCTTCCAGGGGCCCCAGCAGTGGTGGGCAGTGGCCGGATCCAGGCAGTCACTCATAAAAGCGGGTTCTCAGGTGCTGTGGCTGCAAGCCCTGTTCCTCCCACCTTCCAGGCACACTTTGAAGGGAGCGCCTTGGTCTTTCTCAGTGTATACTGGGGGCGGGGACTAAGGAAACACAAAGATCTTGAAGAGAAGGGGGCCCGGGAGGACTTTGTTTCTTTGAAGTGTAAGCTAACTTGTTGGCTTAATAGAAGGCAGCTGCCCAGGCAGCCGTGGACTCAAGCCCTTGCTTCAGCGGGCACTCTGCTCTCATTCTCCTAGTACTGGCTGTGAGTAATAGCTGGTGTTCGGGACTCAGTTCTCTGGGTGTTGGGGCTGAGGTGGGTGGGGTGGGAGAGGGCTGCTCTGAGGGGAAAGCGGTTGCTGTAGGAAGCTGCTGGTCGCTCTTCTGGCTGCCCTGGGCCTCCCAGTCTGTGGGCCCGAGCTCCTTCCTCAGCCGGGCGGGACTGGGGAGCAGAGTTCATGAAGTGAAGGGCCCTGAGATGTGGGCCAGCAAGCTGGGGGCTTATTTTGTCACCTGGGTGATTCTCAGAGGAAGGAGAGCCGGTCAGCTCTGGTGACCTTGCTAAATCTGCTGGGTTCATGGCAGATTAGACACAGTGGGGAAATGGACAGGGTACATGCTGTTGACTTGAGGCGAGCCAGGGCAAACCTTGGGGGATGATAGTGTGATTTACCATGCTGTATTTCAGGAACGTCACCTTAAGATATTCCTTTCTGGCCCCCTTCCTCCCCAGTGATTCTGGTTTCAGGCAGTTTGACAGCAGTAAAGCAAAGACCAGCAGGCTGACCACCCCTGGACCTTTCCTCAGAGGCTCAGCAGCAGATTTCTTACCTTGACTAATCTTACTTCCCTACTGGGGGACCTATTGAAGAGGAGGTTGGGCTCTCAGCTCCTCTACTGTGTCCTTCCAGCCTGTTGTCTGAGATAGACGCACAGACCAACGGACCGAGTGGGGAATGACTTATGCCCAGACGTGTTCAGATACTCAAAACACCTTATTTGGTCTCGTAATTATGAGTTCTTCTTGCCCCTAGATCTGCACTGGGGATTTGGAGGCAATTAACCTCAAAGGGGAACATTTTACTGGTGGGAAAGGAAGAGGTTTTTTTTTTTTTCTAAAAAATCATTTGTTTTCATTTCTGTTTCTCCTGTCTGTTGGTTGCATAAAATCGGTAAACACAGATCTGGGGTAGAGATTGTTCTGACCCAGGCCTCTTGACAAGGCCTGAAAGTCTTTAGCAGAAAGGCTTTTGGAGAACTCTTAATTCCCCAGCCCCACTTGCATCTGAGCATGTCTGGCAGCGTTTTACAAGTGTTGCTGTGTGTGATGTGATAGGGCTGTGCTCTGTAAAATGGAAAGTGTGGGCACCTTCTGGGCTCTCTCAAAGTTGTGTTTCTTTGGTGGTCTTTGTAGCGCCATTTATTCATACCAAAGAAAGGACATGTTGGGAGGTACAAAGGGGCAGGGGAAATGTTTCTATGAATGAATGAATGAATGAAGCAAACGGCTTAACTTACAAATGTAGGCAGCACTTGTCCTCATGAATGTGTTCGGACATGCATTTAGGCATCCACTCCCCTAAGGGAAGACTACAGTCTGAAGCATTATCTTGAAGCAAATATTAGTAACTAATAATCCTATGTGCCAGCCTGACTGTGTTCCTTGATTAGTTCCACTGTGAGATAGGTACTCAACTGTTCTGGTATTCCCAGAGATGAGAAAACACTCCTCTGGCCACTGAGCTGTAAGGGGCAGCAGGGCTGAGTGTGGACTCTGGAGGATGGGCTCTGGAGCAGCTGCTGAGGCCCCAGATGGGTTTCCTCTTTAGGTGAATTTGTAATGAATATGTACTCTCCTTGCATGTTATTCCTATTTCTTGGAATAACTCAAGGGATAGGGTGTTCTTGTCAAGGGTCTCTTGGGAAGGCAGGGCACCGGTATGTCTCAGATGTAGCATCCTCATCGGTTCTCAGTTCTCTGGTTCTCATCAGAATTTCTGGGAGTGGGGTCCTGGTATCAGAATTTCTCAGAAGCTTCCCAGGAGGTTCTGGTGCAGCCACTGATTGGGCTTTAGGGAGCCTCTCACCTGCACAGTGCCTTCTCTGAAGGCGCTCCCCTGAGAGTTTCTGAGCCCTGCCGGGCAGGCGGGGATATGGGTTTAAGACTGTGGCCTTGGCATTGGCAGTCCTGGGTTGGAGGCCTGGCTTCTTTGCTTGTTAGCCCTGGAACCCTTGGGCAGTCACTCAACTTCTTTGGCCTCCTGTTTGTTCACCTGCACAGTGAGGAAACAGGTCTGGCGTCCAGCGGGTATCCTGAGGATTAGGAGGTATCACACATGAAAGTTAGCCTGGCGCTGAACCCCAGCCATGATTAATGTAACTGCATGGAGAGGGGGACCAAAAGTGGTGGGTCTTTTTGCAGGTGGACTGACTGCCTTTTTTCTTTTCCTCTTTCTTCCTGCTGCCCTCCTTGCCCCCAGGACGGCTCGCTGGGAAACATCGATGACCTGGCACAGCAGTATGCAGATTATTACAACACCTGTTTCTCTGATGTGTGCGAGAGGATGGAGGAGCTCCGGAAACGGCGGGTGTCCCAGGACCTGGATGTGGTGAGTGGGTGGCACTGAGAACATGCTTCTGCCCGGCGGGGCTACTCGGTGTCCTGCTCCTGATCCAGCACCCCCTCCAGGCCTTCTGACGGTCCTGGGTGTGCCTGGGGCATCCGTCTGTAAGCTGCTGTGCTAGATTGGGGTACAAAGTTCAGGTCCCAAGGGATGAATCATCTAGCTCTGTGGTCATCAGGTGAATTGAGTATTCGCTGGGATGGCATGGCCAAATCTTTGTATTCACGAAAAGACTAGATTTTATGTTTTAACCTAAGTGACAAGAGTGTTTTCCCTGTTGGCCAGTGTACACTATGGACTCTAAGCCCGAAGACTGTTTAGGCTAGATCTTTTCTTCTTTCCTTCCACCCTTCCGCCCGCCCGCCCTCCCTTCCTTCCTAAAATAAAATTTTAAGAAGCCAGAAACCACCCTGATTTCTCACCTGGTAATTACCATGTTGGTATTTTAGCAGATCCCTGCTCAGTGCTTTTCCTGGCATTTTTACATCAGCAATATAATTCTTGCTTTTTTAGTTAATATTTTATTATAGTTCTTCCATGTCATTAAGATCTTCATAATCACCATTCATGGCTCTAGCCTTGCACTCAGGTGTTTGTTGAAATTCATTTGGCTGTTTCATGAAGACCGTTTAGGATTAATGCCACATTTGAATTTGCATGTGATAAATAGTAAATAAATAGCTTAGGTCTCTCTGTAATCTGTATGTGTGCTAGTGTTTCCATGTTGTGCATTTGCTACGAAAAAATCTCACTGAAACTTCTGCGCTTATTAATTTAAATTTTCATCGTATATTTTATTTGGATTCATCTGGTTCAGTGCTTTTCAAATTGTTTTATTTCACTGTGGTGACCTCAAGACCCCTTCAGGAATGTCTCCTCATCCAGACCAACTCCTTTTTGACCATCTTTTATATATGCAGGGGTGGGGGGTAGGAGAAGGGGCCACATGGTTCTGTTTTGAATAAGAGTCTCTGTGCCTTTAAAAACGGTTTGAAAACTGCTGATTCACTCGAATCCTTATTTATTTTTTAAAAATTCCATAAATCTGCTTAGGGTAGGAATAAAAGAAAAAGCAATAATTAAGAAACTCAGAACAAAGAATTCATTTATTAATAATTCTTTTATGTTATAAAGGATCTATTATATAACAACTAGTTTAGGCACCTTTGTTATTCTGCAAGTGGATGTGCTTCACTTCTACAGTGAGACTCTGGCATTCCTGTGGACTTTAATTTCTTTCCTTAACTCCACCTAAGTGAAGATTCTTCAGGTCAGGAGTAACAGTGTATCATGACTGTCAGATACCTATTGATTCTCTTTTTTTGTGGTTCACTGCCTGAGCAGTAGGCAGTGGTGGGAGTTAGTACAATTGAGTTGATTGAGGCTGAGAAGCATGGGTTGGGGGCTGAGAGCCATCATCCTGGGAGCCTAACATCCTGGCCCAGGCAGGCACATGGGCGTCATCATTGCCCAGGGCATCTTTCCTGTAACTTTGTCGTCTGGCATGTGTGAATGGCAGGGTTGTTTCTTCCTTTTTAACAAAAGTAACCTCAGGTGGCCGAGGACTCCATTGAAATTAATTAGGCTCTTTTATTAGGGCATCGTTAATGAAAAAGGACAGCCCCCCTTTTTTCTGGGGGGGGCAAGATGGCAGCTGAACAACAACTTAAAAATTGCACTGAATTCTTGGATATTGTAATTTTGACCTTGAATGATAGTCTGGTAGCATACTCTGTGGCTTCCTTGGACATTTTGCCATGCAAGGAAATGTTTGCTGTGAATTGGTAGATGATCCTGGATGTAACGCGCAACTGCTCTCCCAGAATTCTAGCTGGTTAGGAGTCGGGGCTACCATCATCACCGCAAGGTGTTTGGGAACCTTGGAAAGCAGCATCTAGGTAGGAAAGAAAGCCTGCTTGGCAGTGGGATAAATAACTTCTTCCCATTTAGACAGATGGGCTTAATTTGGTGTGCTGTGTTCCAGAGCTGCAAAAGATAGTCTGGGGGAAAAAAAAAACACCACATGAGCTTAATTAGTTCTCATCAAAGGTGCAGGAATGTGGTGGTGGATAAAATTGATGGGAGCTCATTGGAGCCAGGCTGGAAACTTCATTCATCCTTTAAACAGTAGTTAGTGAAAAAAGTAAGATCCCAGATAGGTATATTCAGGTTCTCTTTCTAGGAAATTCTAGGCAGGTTGGAGAGGTAAAGGGGAGCTCTGGAACTGCTGAATGCCAGGTTAGATGCCATGTGTCCTGTATGTCATCCACATGGTTCAGGAGTCTAGAAGTCCATGTGAGATGTGCTTTAAGGTCATCCATCATTCATTTGGGCCATGTGTGCAACTCTAGCAACATATTCCAAGTTCCATCTCATGGTGGTTAGCCCATCACAGATTGAGTCCTGATGGGAACTCATTTTCTTGAAAAGCTGTAACTTTCCGTCCATAATGCTCCCTTTATTGTATTATTTTATTTATTTTTTCATTATTTTATTGCACATTATTCCAGTTTTGGACAAGTAGACAAACTTCTTCCCTGTTTTGCTGTTGGAGCAGCTTTGGGTCTGAGGACCTGCAACTTTATACTCCTTTCGATGTCCATAAGCCGTCCCGTGAAAACTGAACTGAGGTGGTTTGGAAAAGAAATAATCCACCAAAAGCAGCAAGAGAAATACAGTAGGAGCCTAAAGAGTTTTTTTGTTTTTTTTTTTTTTAAAGAGAGATTGAGAACACAACAGGGGTGTGGGGAGTTAGGGAGTGGGTAGGGTCCTAAGCAGGCTCCAGACCCAGCCCAGAGCCGGACCTGGGGCTTGATCTCATGACCCTGAGATCATGATCTGAGCCAAAATCTGATGCTTAACCTACTGAACCACTCGGGCGCCCCACCTAAAGCATTTTATACGGAAAAAAGTAGCATTAAGTTTGTTGTGTCTGCTGTAGAAAAAGTCATTCAGAGAAAGCCTTGAATGTAGAGTTTTGAACGATGGGTTGAATCAGTTTATGACTTTGTTTCATTTCAGATTCTCTGGGTGGATTTTGGCAATTGAGGGAATATTCTCTAGATAGAATAGATATCTAGATATTTGTGTTTGGCTTTAAAAGTCAAAAAATGCATTGTCTTTAAGAGCTAATTACATGTCAACCAGAGAACAAACCAACCAAAAAGATACCCTGCCCACAGCAATGCTTGACTTAACCCTGAAAAATATAAGGTTTTGATAATTATGTTAGTAATTAACTTTCTGGATTGAATATCGAGCTCCTTTTCCAGGACCTAATCACCCGGCTCCCTACTAGCATAAAGCACTTCCTTGATAAAGTGTTTTTGGGGCCAGTTAGTTTAGATGAAGGCAACAGAGAGTACAGATGGGTGAACATTCAACAGTATAAACAAGGATTATGATTCAAATTTATAACTACGGAGAGAGTTTTTATTTAGCACCAAACGGGCCCTAAAGGAACAGTATGTCTGGACCTGAGCCTTTGCCTCTGCTGGGGATTGGGACATAAGTGCTTGTGAACAGCAGGGAAGCTGCTCATATTTCTACACATTTGGCACATCCCTGAGCACTGCGTGTTTTTTGGCTGGGCGAGTCTGCATTTGGAAATGATAACGGCTTTCCAAGTCCATAATGGGCCCATCTCTAGTGATGCGAAGTCCAACATCTGTCAAAATGACATGGCGGCTAGAAAGGGACACAGGCAAGGTGGGCAGTTATGACCGGCCATATCGGCTTCCTCGGCACCTATGAGGTTTTGAGTGTGCCCGGGTGTGGACAGAAAACAAGTGTGTGTGGTCGTTGGTGCAATACAGCCATGACGAAGGAGTCCCTCCTTACAGGGGGACCTGGTTGACTAATGTCAGCCAAAGCCTAGCTTGGGCTCGGTGCCAGATCATGATCACCTCTGCGTGTGCATCAGGAAATGGGGGCCCAGGTGGAGACTCAGGCAGGTTTTTAGGGAGCAGGGGTGCAGATTCAAATATTGCACGTTATAACAGACAGATGTGACATCACAGCCATTGCCGATAGTGTATTTATAGGAGTAAACAGATTATTTCTAGCTTTTTATTTTGGCAATTAAACATATATAAACAGCATTCTGTAACAAACTTCCGTGCCTCTTACCCAGCTTCTATAGTTGTTAGCATTTCGACAATCTTATGTTATCCTTACTCCCCACGCCCACTTCATTATTGTTATTTTTGAAAAGTTCTTTGTGAGGCTAAATTTGCATATTGAAATGCACAGATCTCAGCTCTATGAATTTGTCAAGAGGATGTATCCATGCCATTCACACTCTAGCATGATATAGGACATAGTTACCAGCCCTGCCAAATTCCCTCAGTCCCTTCCCACAGCAAATCCTGTGTTGAGGACAGGGTATTCTGTTGGTCTGTTTTGGTCACTTCACTTCTGCATTCCAGCATAGAGAACAGTGCATGGTGCGCAAGAGGTAACGTGATAAGTATTTGTTGAGTTCATGTATTATGTAATTATTTTTAAATAGTTTATGAACATTAAGCCTGTATCTGAGATTTTGCCTTTCTAGAAAGACCGGTAAAAGATGTTTTCCCCATCCACAAAGAGGTCACAATTTAGTTGGGGGCATTAGACAAGTAAACAGATTATTAAAATGCTGTGCGGGGGTACAGAGAAGAGCCCCTGACCCAGGGTGGGAAAGTCAGGGAAGGCTTCCTGCAAGAGGTGATACCCAAGCCCACTCATTAAGGACACAGAGTATTAACCTGATTTTGGGATGGGGGGTGGACAGTGCAGAAGAACTGAAGGCAGAGGTCACAGTTTTTGCAAAGGTCAAAAATTAGGAGAGAAAATGTGGCTTTTAAGGCAATTACAAGAAGTTTACTGTGGCTGAAACCTAAGATATAAATATGTGGAGAAAAAGATACATGGTCTTCTTTAACAATTCCTTGGATTATTCATGATATAAAAAGCTAGGATGTGGGCGCCTGGGTGGCTCAGTTGGTTAGGCGACTGCCTTCGGCTCAGGTCATGATCCTGGAGTTCCAGGATCAAGTCCCACATCGGGCTCCCTGCTCGGTAGGAAGTCTGCTTCTCCCTCTGACCCTCTCTCCTCTCATGTGCTCTCTCATTCTCTCTCTCAAATAAATAAATAAAATCTTAAAAAAAAAAAAGCTAGGATGTTCTGATTCATCACCATTCACAAGACAAAACAAAAATAATTGCCATTTCCCAACGGTTGGCTGGCTGGGTCAAGGTGAACTTGTGGTTCCCCAGGGTCATGCAGACTTAGTTCAGACTTGGGGGGGGGGGGCGGGTTGTTGTTTTATCGACTTCTCTTTGGTTATCTGCTAGAGAGAACAAAACACGTGGAAAACAGATTTCCTGTGCTGCCTGAAGATTCAAGAAAATGATGAGGGAAGGCGAGTTTGCCCCCACCTGAGTGCGTAGGTCCCAGGTGTTTGGGGGGAATATTGCACCCCCGGACCCGTGTTCTCACTTCCGAAGGATGGCAATGTGATCCGAGTGGCAAAGTGTCTGGAGTTTAAATATTACACTGCTAAAGCCCTACCGCTGCTCTGAGAGGCATTTGTTTTTGTTTCGTTTCATTTTGTCTTCACGGACAGGACTTGCCAGCTTGGGGCCACTGTTAATTTGCAGATTGCAGGCAGAAACAGTGGGCATTAAACGTCAAGTCTGAACTACATTCTACTGTGCGATTCACAGACTTGATGTCAAAATACACTGAGGCTTTATGTCTTAAGCCACATGGTGATACAGTTCTCTGCCCTGGCTCTTCTCACACAAAGTCCCATTTATAGTCAGAGGCCCAGTGGCAATTTAGTCAGCATTTTTGTGCATTGCACCACGCTAACATGGATGGACAGAAAGCGATCTCTTGGCTGCCAGATTTGATCTTGGCATCCTGTGCCGCTTGTAATGGAGGTGTGCTTCTATCCTTTTACACTTAGAAACCTTGGTCGACTGTATAATTTGGGAAGTTTAGATGTGTTGTCTGTGATATAATCGTCTACAAAGCTAGAGGTCTTCATCAGGTTTTTCAAATATGGTTCAGTGACGCCAGCTTCATTTTTGCTCCTGAGCATTGAGAAATGACTGTTTTTGTTTGTTTGCATTTTCTAAAACACAGTATGCCTCAGGGATTAAAAACCAAAATAGCATCTTCCTCAGAATTACAAATGTTTGCCAGAAAGGGAGAGAAGTCTGAGCTTTGTGGTTGTTTTCATTTACATACAATGAAGAATTCCTAAATTTTAATCACATTGGCAGTAACTGGGGAGAAAAGCCAAGGAATTAAAGTCGGTGAGGCCACTTTGATGGCAGAATCAGAGCTTGGGAGGGCTTGGCCAGCGTTTGCGAGAGGAAAGGCGCATTCCTGGTTTTGGAATCAGGACATTTCATAGTTGAACAAGGCCCCCGCCAGGTGCCTTTTTGGAGCCCTGGGATATCAACACCAGGTCACCAAAACCGTAGTGCCATCTAAATGTTTGCATTTAACACTTAAGCACTTTTCTAACGTGGGAGATTGCAATGTAATTTATTTGTGCATATCCCAAGGGAATTATAGGCTGTTTAAACACGTGAATTTGTAGGGGTGCCTGGGTGGCTCACTTGGTTAAGCGACTGCCTTCGGCTCAGGTCATGATCCTGGAGTCCCGGGATCGAGTCCCGCATCAGCCTCCCTGCTCAGCGGGGAGTCTGCTTCTCCCTCTGACCCTTTCCGCTCTCATGCTCTCTCTCTCTCTAATAAATAAATAAAATCTTTAAAAAAAACCCGTGAATTTCTAACACGCTAGAGACGTATGTTTATGGTCTTGCCTTCAGACAAAATGTAAAGGAGTGTGATGGATGTTTATTTTCAGGGCCTAAGTGGGTTTCTGTGGCTGTATCTAGAATGCCTATAATGACGCAATCATCAAAGGTCTAAATTTGAGGCCTCTGGTGGGCACTGAGTGTCTCGGGCCAAGTGGCCCACCTGTCCTTCAAGGCTCTGTTTAGGGAATAACGAATGTTGGGGGTCAGAAATGGGATTAGATAGAGAAGGACCGGGCGCAGACAGGGAGTCACCTGGGCACAGCTGCCATTGGCCTCCTGACCTTTCCGTCTGGACTTTAGACCAGTCTCACCACAGCTCCTGGCACCGGCATGACTGAGGACAGAGAGACTTGGGCCCTGGGACACCTGGTGTATTTGATGGAGTTTTGGAATGTTGGTGAGGTCCGGAGCCGACGGCCAAGACAGAATTCTTGAGACCGTCTTTGGTGCAAAAAGGTGGTTTTATTAAAGCCCAGGGACGGGACCCGTGGGCGGGACCCCTGGGCACGAAGTTGCTGCTGCCTGCTGGCTATTGATCTGGGATTGTGAGGGGCAATTGATTATATACTTTGGGGTTAGAGGAAGTAAAGATAAGGAACATTCCAAAAGGGTTTTCATATGCTGCAGAAGGCTCTGGGGATGCCCGAGGCCTTCTTATCAAACCAGGGTGGTTTTTCCCTCTAGCAAAGCATTAACATGAAGATAGTTGAGAGCTCCCCGGAGGGAGGTTATACTCTGCCTGCCTCAAATATTTGTCAACGGGGGGGGGGGGCAAGTTATAAGGACATTTAGTTTTATCTGCATTTCATTCTGCATCTGTCACTTCTTATAAGAAGACCATTACAGGGATGCCTGGGTGGTTCAGTCAATTAAGCGGCCAGCTCTTGGTGACCGCTCAGGTCTTGACCAAAGGATCGTGAGTTCAAGCCCGGTTTGGGGCTCCACGCTGAAGAAGAAGAAGAGACCATTACACCCATTTCAGCAGTTATTTTTTTTAAATCTGGAGCTGCCCTTCCTTCAGTTTGGAAGTTTTGAGAATTTTATTTTAAATAGATGGTGCAATGTTGAGCTAATGTCTTCAGTGCAGCCAATCCAGTCACTCTTCTGGCTTTTCAACCATTTGAGTATCTCTGGAAGGACACAAACTAATTTGGTGACTTTGGAAAATACATCTCCATTTCCTCTAATGTCCGATTATATTACTCAAAAGAAAACATTCGTCTCTAGCTTTTTTCTTTTCTTTTCTTTTCTTTCTTTCTTCCTTCCTTTTCTCTTTCCTTTCCCTTTCCCTTTCCCCTGCCCCTTCCCCTTCCCCTTCCCCTTCCCCTTCCTCTGGGTATTAGACATGGAAGCTTAATTTATCAACTGCAGCAGTGATGTTCGAGTTCAGGCTCAGGACTAAGCCAGTTTCTCCATGTCTAGCTGTTCTGAGGCTTGTGCACAAATCATTTATTTATAAGGGATAGTTTGAGAGACTTTCTGCAGTTATTTACCATATGAAGATTCTCTAAATTTGTGCCGTCCATCTCATGGGCCCCAGCAGAAGCTGGCGGAACTTAATCAAAAATAAATCAAGGGCAAGTCCAAACCAGATTAGAAGCATATCATGAATATTCGTGAACATCTGGATGTGTTTGCGGGGGTGTGTGTGTGATTTTTTTTTTAATGTGTGAGACGGCGGAGGCATGGCTTCTTAACAGAGATGCCAAGAGGAAGACAAATTTCCAGCTGTGATTTCAAAGGGTTATTTTTGTTTGTATGTGTATGTCCTTTCACCTTAGGGTGTGGGTTTCACTCTTCCAGTATATTCCTTTGGTCTCTTTCATCTTCTGGAATCTGTTTTGGTATTTTATCTGAATTCTTCATTGGAGTTTGTTGCTTGACTCATGAAGATTAAGCCTTTCTAAAGGAGAATTTTAACTTAAGGAAAAACATCTTTAATATATTTTTTTATGTAAAGATCTTATTTTATTTTAGAGAGAGAGTGGTGCGAGCTGGGGGAGGGGGATGTGGGCAGAAGGAGAGGGAGACTCTCAAGTAGACTCCGGGCAGAGCGCTGAGCCCTACACAGGGCTCGACCTCATGACCCCAAGATCATGACCCAAGCCGAAACCAAGAGTAGTCGGGACACTCAACCGACTGAGCCACCCAGGCGCTCCTCCTGTTTAATATTTCTGATGAATCTTTTAAATGCTGGGGATACCGGGATAATTATCAGTTAAGCTATTCTGAATGACTGCTCATCAGTATGACTTACCATGTCACTCAGTATACTTTATCTGCCTCACTAAAGTACTGCCAATAACTAGAAAGGGTGAATACAGTACGAGGAGGCCATAATAATAATTATGCTGATAATTATCACAATAATGACATTTTTAAAAGTCCATTGGAGTTTATGAGGTATCCACATCTACTACCTGATTTAGTTTTTTTAATCACCCTGTGAGATGGGTATTAGTTTATCTTACTATTTTGACTAGGCAGAGGAAGAAACAAATACTCCCAAAGGGAGGCCGTATTGCCTGGAAGAGAAGACCCAGACTCAGACTACTTTGTTCACCCACCTGGATATTCACTGCCTGGAGTCTCAATGCGGACACTGCCTGATGGGGATGACAATGGCTTCTTCACCAGGTTGCTGTAAAGATTAAATAAAGATGATGTTTGTAGCGCCCTCACCAGACTTCCTAGGTACAAGTTAGAGATCAATGAATATCTGTAACAGATACCATTTTTGTTATTTATCTTAGAAATACTAATTTTTTTTTTTTTTTTAGAAATACTAATTATTGAGTAACGATCATAAAAATAGGACTTGTCTAAAATCAAGCGGCTTGGGGCAGCTGGGTGGCTCAGTCAGTTAAGCGTCTGTCTTCAGCTCGGATCATGGTCCCAGGGTCCTGGGATCGAGCCCCGCATCGGGCTCCCTGCTCGGTGGGGAGCCTGCTTCTCCCTCTCCCTCTGCCCGCTGCTCTGCCTATTTGTGCTCTCTCACTCTCGGTCTCTCTGTCAAATAAATAAAAATAAAATCTTAAAAAAAATAAATACCAAGTGGCTAGTAAGTATCTGCAAAGGGATTTGAAACAGGAGGTCAATGCCAAATCTCTGCATCTCCCCAGGCCACTCGTTAACCTTGCTTTTTACTCTGAGAGATTTTTCTCAGTCTTCTTCCCCAAGAATGTGGATCTTGATTTACAGATTAGGTTGTGTGCTTGGGTAATAATATGAAAGCGACAATGCAATATTATAAGGCATAATATAAAATCCTTTTTATTATACAAATTACAATAATACACTCATTGTAAAAAAAAAAATTGAGAAGAGAAACCTACAAAATTCTTTAAAGTAGAAGTTTAAAGTCTCCTAATACTCATTTACCAAAGATAACAATTCTAAACAGGTTTTATTTATTTTTTTATTTAAGCATTTCAAAAATTTTATTATTGAAGTATATTGACATACAATATTATATTAGTTTCAGGTGTACAGTATAGTGATTTGGCAATTCTGTGGATTACGCAGTGCTCACTATGGTAAGTGTAGTCACCGTGTGTCACTATACGAAGTTATTACACTATTATTGACTGTATTCCCTACGCTGTACTTTTCATCCTTGTGACTTACTTATTTGTAACTGGACGCTTGTACTTCTTAATGCCCTTTATCTGTTTTGCCCATCCCCCACTCACTTCCCCTCTGGCAGCCACCAGTTCTCTGTATTTAACAGTCTGCTTGTTTTGTTTTTTAGATTCTACATGTAAGTGAGATCATACAGTATTTGTCTTTCTCTGACTTACTTCACTTAGCATAACACCCGTAGGTCCATCCACATTGTTGCAAATGGCAAGATCTCATTCTTTTTTTTGTGGCTGAGTAATATTCCCTTGTGTATATATACATATACATATACACGCATATACACGCATATACACGCATACACACACACACCCACACACACCCACACCCTCTTTATCCATGCATCTATCCAGTACTTGGGCTGCTTCCATATTTTGGCTATTTTAAATAATGCTGTAAATAGGGGTGTAAATATTTTTGAATTAGCGTTTTTGTCTTCTTTGGGTAAATACCCAGTAGTGGAAGGGACTGGATGATACGGTAATTCTATTTTTAATTTTTGAGGATTCTCGGTACTGTTTTCCAGAGGGGCTGCACCAGTTTGCATCCCACCAACAGTGCATGAGCGTTCCTTTTTCTCCACATCCTTGCCAACACTTGTTATTTCATGTCTTGATGCCAGCCATTCTGAGTGGTATGAGGTGCTCATTGTGGTTTTGATTTGCATTTCCCTGATCAGTAGTGATATTGAGCATCTTTTCATATGTCCGTGAGCCATTAGCTTTTAGTTTTCTGGGGGACGCCTGGGTGGCTCAGTCGTTAAGCGTCTGCCTTCGGCTCAGGTCATGATCCCGGGGTCCTGGGATCGAGCCCCGCATCGGGCTCCCTGCTCCGCGGGAAGCCTGCTTCTCCCTCTCCCACTCCCCCTGCTTGTGTTCCCTCTCTCGCTGTCTCTCTCTGTCAAATAAATAAAAAATAAAAAATAAAATCTAAATAGTTTTCTGGAGTTCCACATTATTTTCTATTCATTCTCTTTCTGCACCTTTATTTCTCTTCTTTTTCTCTTTGCACACCCAGAAATATATGCTTAGAGACAGACAGACATCATGTTTAACTTAGAGCCGAGCTGAGGCAGCAAATTAAAAGAGGGTGGACTAGTTGCTCGAGAGTCATCGGATAGTGGTATGAAGTAAATGAAGAGACAAGAAGTTGAAAAAGTAGTTAGAAGAACTCAAAAAGCTCAACAACCTGGACTATTTAGAATAGGGACAAACAACTTTGTAGATTCTGTGGGCAATCCAGAATTAAAAATGATCTCTTAAAATTATATTCCCTACATTGTTATAGAACACAGGGGATCGTAGGCTTTAGAAAAATTAAATTCAAGAAGGTAAAATATCACGAAGACATTTTACTGTACATTTATATATTTACTGTATATTCAGTATATTTAACAGAGTAACCCAATATTAGAGGGTTTATGATACTGTAATTTTAGTGTGTTATAGAATAACTGTTTGAGAGATGACTAAATGATGGCATTCAGTATTCTTCCTGAAAGCGAATGCAGGGAATTGGTAGAATCAGCAAAGCAAAACAACATTTACTGGATCTCTGGTGTGTTTCAGTAACATATTTGGTGCCATGAGGAAGCTATTAGAATCATGAGGAAGCTCATGTTGCAATAGAACAAGACAGCCAAGGATAAGATTATATTAGTCACAGTCATAAGTGGGCGATACAGATCTGCCTACAACATATTCTAGCTCTCCATCCATTCACGTGGAGCTACGTTAAGCGGCCGGAAAACAGAAAAGGTTACGGTGGCAATGCTTGTTGGTTGGAAGGCTTAGCTGAACTGGTTTGGAAGAGCAGGTGCCTCGGGCTAGGGTCAGGGCTCTACAACATAACATCAAGCGAAAGACTGGCTTCTGAGTAATTGGGACAAACTTGTACAGTTGCTCAGCTTATGCTATGCCATAAGGCGGACCAACAGAAGTAAACAGCTAAGCTTTAGGTGAATTTCACAGGGCTGAATTCATAAGGGCACTTAAACTGACAATGCCAACTACAGCAATGACCAAGATTATAGTTATATATTGTTTTTCCAAGTAGATACTTTCTTTTAATTAAACTATAACTGATTGTATTCTTTATAAAATATTTATTTTATCATCACTTGAGAGAGAGAGAGAGAGAGAGATATCATCACTTATCATCCTGTGAAAGCACATAGTACATTTTGGCTCTCTTCAGTACACTCCCGTAGGGCTTTTTAAAAATGACTTTGTATTGAGATAAAATTCACATGCCAAAAAATCCATTCAAAATTTTAAGTGTACAATTCACTGGTTTTAGTATGCTCACAGATTCAGTCTTTACCACCATCTAATCCTAGAATCCCATGGTACTTTGTATTGTTTTCATCTTTTTGTAGTGAGTGTATAATAATGTTGTTCATTACTGTATCTCTGTGGCTAGCTAGTACAGGTCCCAGAATGTAGTAACTGATCAATAAATATTTGTGGAATGAATTTATGGCAATAACTGGGCACTTTGAAGATATTTGGATTCCTGTCCTCAAAAAGCAAGGCTTTCTTAATCCCCTCTTGGTTTTAAAATAAGCATGAATAAGAAACTTCTTTTAAGCAAGAAAATTTTGAAATGTAGTTCTGGGAAAAGAGTGCCTTTATTACAGAATGAATCCATTGGCTAATAAAAACATAAAATATATTAAGAGATTCAAACTTCTAATTAGAGGAGAAAAGGCTCCCAATGTGAAAGTATATTTCATAATAAAAAAACCTCTTTCATGCTTAAACTTGGCTATATATCTATTTTTTAATATGGTTCAGAGGGATAAGCTACTGTCTTAAAATGGGTATCTAAGTGTAAAAATCCAAGATCCAAGGAGGACAATCTTCATAGAAACTGGATTATTTTATATATATATATATATATATATATATATATATTTTTTTTTTTTTTTTTTTTTTAAGATTTTATTTATTTATTTGACAGAATGAGAGAGGGAAAGCGGAAGCAGGGGGACCGGCCAGCAGAGGGAGTCCTGATGCGGGACTCGATCTCAGGACCCTGGGATCATGACCCGAGCCGAAGGCAGACGCTTCACCGACTGAGCCACCCAGGTGTCCCGAGAAACTGGATTATAATAAGAAAATATATTTCATATTCCAGTTCTTTCCAAACTGGCTTACCCTCCTACCTCACCTATCATATGGTTGCTGCTTAGACCAGCTCCCCTGCTGGGTTTTCTGTGTATGCCATGTGATAGTCACCTCCAAGACAGCAGCCTACTTTCACAGCAGAGCCCATGGTAAGACCGCATGGAACTGCAGAATAGCAGAGAGGGAAAAAAGTAGTAATGCAAATGCTGGAAGCTGGTGGGACTCGTGAAAGAACCAGTAGTATCTCTTCATAGGCTAGGAGGAGATAGTGGATTCTGCCCAGAGCATGGCTGGACTGAGAGTCTCTAGTTGACACATCTTTCAGCCAAGGAGCAGATGGTCAGACTGGGGTAGGGGTAGGGGTAGGGAGACACTCCTCCTACCCCTTGCCTCTCCTCCCCACTCCCATGTCTTTGTATCGCACGCTCTGGACATGGGTGGTCCCCTGCCGCTCTTAGAGGCCTGCCTGTGCCTCTGGCCCTCGTGTCCTCCTTCTTCCCTCCTGCCTGTGATCATCTGTGTGTGTACGTGTGTGTGTACGTGTGTGTATACCAGTGTAGGTGAGCAGATGAAAGAGAGAGACTCTTAGCAAAGAATGGTGGCCAGGACTGTAGAAAAGACCGTAGAGAGAGGGATGAGCAAGGAGGAAGGAGACCGGAGAAGATGCCCCTTCTGCCCACGTCTCTCATCCCCTCACCCCCCACTTCGGTGGTATTTGGTTTAGAGGCACAGAGAAGAACAAGACATCCTGTCCCTACCCTTGCAGTGTTCTACTCCAGGGCTAGTTTGCAGCAGGGCTGAGAATGCAGATACCAAGGAGCTGTCCTGCTCACCTGTTACCTTTGCCCTCCCATCTGCTGCTCAGCATCCCACCCCTTCCTCTCCCATCTCCTCCTGCCTTCACTTCTCCTCTCACCACCTGGCCCTTTGTCCATCTGGAGCCCAGCCTTGCTCCTGAGCCTACCCCTTTCCCTCTACCCAGGTGAAAGTGTCCACCAGTAACAACTCCAGGCTGTGCACCCTCGCTCACTTCCTTGGGGGCAAATTCATCTTGGAACCTCTAATTGGATGTCAACTCCACTTTCCCATAGAAACTTGTTCTATGTGGCTCTACATTCTGTATCCTAGCACATCATGAGATTAAACTGGACTAGGAGGCTTGACTTGGGAACGTGCCCATTTTTCCTGACATTAAAGCTCAATGTTACCTCAAAAAAAAAAAAAAGAGAGAGAAATTGACAAGGTAATGTTTGGAACCCAACCTATCTTGTGCTGGGGAGTGGCCTCCACGGGAACATCGAACTTGGAGATGTTTTCTCCAGGTGGAGATGTGTTCATGCCCATGTCACACGGACTTGAGGATGGGACAGAGGATAGGGCAGGGCTGGAGAACAAGCCAGACGGACATGCTTCTCATTGTTGGGTGCCTGTCACATGGCCTGACCCGAGGAGATGCACATTTTGAACAAAAGCCAGCATTTTACTGAGATCCGAGTTTATTGAGCAACCCTCTGTTTGTTGGCTTGTTTCCTTTGACTGGAATGTTTACCGTATGATCCTCAAGGAACACCTCTGAGGGACTTCATTAGGAGGCCCAGTGTGGACATGGCTGATTATGAGTGATACCTGCTTGTGAACTGCAAGAGACAAAAAAGGAGACCTCAATAAATGCAGCTGGCTTGTTATTTTAACTTGCTGTGTTATGTTAAAATAGTGTTACTGTTGGTATCAGATTCCAAATTCAGTGCTCCAGCTTAGAGAGAACAGTGTCCGATCCATTAGCGCTCAGCAGAGAGACAGCCAACATGTGCGTTGTTCCTTCTAGGACAATTTACAGGAGATCGTCGAACATTGGTGCTAAGACATGGGGCCTTGGGAGTACAGGCAGTCCGCGAAGGAGCTGGTTCTGGCGGATTGGCCAGACAGAAGGCTATGTTTGGAAGTGTCAGTTGAAGGCAGGGGGGACCGAGGAGAGTCTGGGGCCAGGAAGACAGGCCCTTCTCAGGTCTAGGAAGGCATTGTTCATAAGGGTGGTGGTAGTGAGGAGGGTTGAATTTTTTTAGTTTAGCTTTTAGTTTTTCAGTTAAAAAATTTATTTTTTAAAAAGAATATAGTACATACACATAAAATTTACCGTCTTAACCACTTTAAGTGTGCAGTCAGTGGCCTTACATATAGTCTCATGGTTGTGCTGTCATTGCTACCATCTGTCCACAGAACTCTCTTCATCCTGCAAAACCAGAGCCCTTGTGCCTGTTACAGCTTCCCATTCCCCCCTTCCCCAGCCTCCAGCAGTCACCTTTCTACTTTTTGTCTCAATGGATTTGACTACTCGGAATACCTCATACAATTGGAATTCTGTAGTATTTGTTCTTTTGTGACTGGTGTGTTTCACGTAGTATAATGTCCTCAAGATTCATCCGCGTTGTAGCATCTGTCAGGATTTCCTTCTTTTCTAAGGCTGAATAATATTCTGCTGTATGTATATGTGACATTTTGTTTATCCGTTAATCCATCAGTGGACGGTTAGGTTGCTTCCACCATTTGGCCACTGAGAGAGTAATGCTGCTGTGAATATGAGTGTACAAATACCTCAGTTCTTTGGAGTTATATACCCCAAAGTGGAGTTGCTAGACCTTGTGGTAATTCCATTTTTTATTTTTTTGAGGAACCTCCATACTGTTTTCCATAGCAGTTGCACCATTTTACATTCCCACCAGCAGTGCAGAAAGGTTCCAGTTTCTCCACATTCTTGCCCACACTTGTTCTTTCCTTTCCTTTCTTCTTTCCTTCCTTTCTGAGAGCCATCTTAGTGGATGCAAAGTGGTACCTTAATGTGGTTTTGATTTGCGTCTTCTTATTGATGAGTGATGTTGAGCATCTTTTCAATGTGCTTGTTGACCACCTGTATATCTTCTTTAGAGAAATAATCTATTCAAGTCCTCTTCCCATTTTTGAATTGGGTTGCTTTTGTTGTTGATTTGTAGGCGTTCTTTATATATTCTGGATATTAATCCCTTATAAAATATATGATTTGCAAATATGTTCTCCCATTCCCTGGGTTGCCCTTTGACTGTATAAATAGTGTCCGTTGATGAACAAAAATTTTATAATTTTGATGAAGTTTAATAAGTCTAATTTTTCTCTTGTTGCCCGTGATTTTGGTATCCTAGCCAAGAAATCATTGCCAAAGATAGTGTCATCAGCTTTTTTCCCCTATGTTTTCTTGTAAGAGTTTTATAGTTTAGCTCTTAACAGTGAGATCTTTGATCCATTTTGAGTTTAATTTTTGTATATGGCGTAAGGTACCCCTTTAGCTTTTGTTATCATTCAGCTTATACATGATCATATCATTTCAAGAGATTTGTTTTGAAGAAAAACAATCCCTGCCTCTCTTCCACCTTGTTCCTTGCCTGTGGACTGTTGATCACCCACTACACTTGTCACTGTGTCTTGCTCTAGAGCCACCTCTGCATTCTCTCCCTTGGATCCCTAAGGGAAATGACCCTTGTTTTTCGGAACCCCTATTGCAGTTTTTTGTTTTTTTTTAAGATTTTATTTATTTATTAGAGAGAGAGAGAATGAGAGACAGAGAGCACAAGAGGGAAGAGGGTCAGAGGGAGAAGCAGACTCCCCGCTGAGCAGGGAGCCCGATATGGGATTCGATCCCGGGACTCCAGGATCATGACCTGAGCTGAAGGCAGTCGCTTAACCAACTGAGCCACCCAGGCGCCCACCCCTATTGCAGTTTTATCATACTTCTATGGTGCCTGTTCTTTTCTACCTTGTATTATTATTCATACTTGTCTCATCCCTTCTACCAGATTATAAGCACCTTATAATCGCATTTTTCTGACCTTTATCCTTCAGAGCATTTGCCACAGTACCTGGTGCCTCATGGTCACTTGTACCTTGCAGAGGCCAAGGATTATTAACTGAATATCCCATTATGAAGAGTTGTAAATAGTAGTATGTGAATAGCAGTACTGAATTTAAAATGTTCTCATGTTTCCGTTTTTGCTTAAATGAATTCTGGAGTTCAGTTTTATTTTCTTTAAAGTGTCCAAAATGTTGTAAAAACTGCCATCAACATATTAAATAAGAGAATTAGAGAACAATAAAAGATTAAGAGAAGGGTACTATTTTGTACCAGTATCACCTTGGGGCTATATAAGAGATTTCATACCTAAGTGACTTCAAGTTTGTCCTTAAAAACTGCAATCTATATTTAAAACCAGACAACAAGGAGAAGGAGATTTCTTGTGCTTTTAACAAAGTTGAACTGCTAGAGGCAGACACGAAGCAGATATCAGATGACTAGTCTGGGCACTTGGAGAGTCACTTTCACTGCAGACCATAACGGAACACACTCTTAGCTTGACATGATACTCGTGCTTCTCCCATCACGGTGTTGCCTGTGGAAAACCTCCTGGTGTGTGTCAGTTGGAGGCTGTGAATGCACCTATGGTACGGTAACAGTGAGTTTAGAAAGTGTTTGTAGGGTAATCCTGATGAGTACTCACCATGAGAAACTGCTAAAGTATAGAGGTGGGGATTGCTTTGTTGTAAGGAAAAGCCGAGGGGCACCTGGGTGGCTCAGTGGGTTGAGCATCCGACTCGTGATTTCAGCTCAGGTTATGATCTTGGGGTCCTGGGGTCGAGCCCTGAATCAGGCTTCATGCTCAGTGGCGAGCCTGCTTGAGATTCTCTCTCCATCTCCCTCTACCCCTCCACCCCTCCCCTCTCTTGTTCTCTCAAATACAAATAAATCTTAAAAAAAAAAAAAAAAAAAAAGCAGTGTTCTGGAAAGCAGTGCTCATGGTTATATTTTTAATGGTTGCATATCCAAATAACAAAAGAGATTACTTATAATCTAGAATAGTTCTCAGTCAGTTCTCTTGAGACAAGAGCCGTACTTTCCTGTAAACCAACAAACCTTATTACCAGCATTACATTTTCTCTCTAGGACAGTCTTAGTTATAAGATGCACATAAAGTCACATTCCTTAGTAAATGGAAACCTCATGAGGTAATAAACAAAGCATGTCGCATTAGAGGTAATAAGCATTCTAACATGAGCTGGCTATGGGGGGGGGACTTCATGATATACCAGTGTAACACACTGCAATGGCACAAGCCATCCAGAGGTGTAATATAAAGCTTTGCCCACAAATCTGTGACACAAGCATAAAAATTGCCTCCTGGGTCTGCATTTTTATTTAAGCAATTCCACAAATCTTAGTTAACTATATAATCTTGTGATTCAGTCACTAAGGATTGACTGAGCACTTTACCAGGTGTCCTGGGGTCCAGGAGAAATGCCATATGATTCCCCCCCACCCCCACTAAACAAACACACATCAAAAAGTAGAGGACAGGATTTTATGTAGTTCGGCGTGATGCAGTTACCTCAGTCAGCGTCTGTCGGGTCCTCACCATGTACGAGGCTACATCTGAAACTGTGTATGGAATTAAAAATATGTCGTTTGGGCTTTTAGTAATTTCCTATGTTAAATTTTAATGACATTAATATGAAGCATGAAATGCCCCTTACAATTTCTAGTTATTTCCAAATTCATTCTCAAAAACCATAAAGGGAATATTTCCCGAAGCTTCTTTGCAGGCTACACTCCTGATGGATTTTCCACTAGTTTTTTTTTTTTTTTTTAAGATTTTATTCATTTATGAGAGAGAGAGAATGAGCCGGGGGACGGGCAGAGGCAGAGGGAGGGAGAGGTAGACTCCCTGCTGAGCACGGAGCTCAAGGCGGGGGCTCAATCTCAGGACCCTGAGATCGTGACCTGAGCCAAACGCAGACACTTAACCGCCTGAGCCACCCAGGTGCCCCTCCACTAGTTTTTTAAATCCTTAATCTTCATTTTGGTATAATTCATGTTGTTACAAAACCCCTTTATGGCCTGAAGCTAGACTGAACATCGGTGCTTGTGACTTATGACTTATAGTGAAGGTGTCACAGTATATGTGTCTGAATAACCATATTTCAAAATATTTAAGAGAACTACAGTTTTGCAAGGTAGAGGGATTCTTTTAGCTAGATTTTGCTTTAAGGATCGAGAAAATTACAGTTCACTTAAGAAATGATTAACAAGCATCTCGTGTTTGTTTTTCACATAAATTTCAGTTCGTACCTCACTCTCTCCTGACAGTAGAGACCGGTATCTGCTGAGGTGTCAGCACTTGGAGAGGAGGATTCTTCGATACGTTACAGCTACACCTAAAGCATCGATGAATGGAGGGAAAAAAAGTTGCTTAAAAAGTGGTGTAAAATGATACAGTGAAGTAGTTATTGTTTGGGTGTTAAACTTATAATTTATACTGTAGTTTTACTTCAGTTTGCAGTGAGTCCCCCAAAGCTAGCGTACTACAGCGTGGGGTGTATAGGGAAAGGGGTGTATAGGGAAAGGCTTCTTTCCCTATACAGGAAGAGAGGCATTTCTTCAAGAAAGCAGCTGAGTTAATCTGAGTAATACCAAGATTTTAATGATGCTAATCTACTGGGAAAAGTTTTGGAAACCATGTGAACCTGGTATGTGTACTGATTTCTTATCCACCACACAAAACTTAAAGTCTATTTTTCCTAGTTGGAGCTACGTCAGTATTTCATTTGGATCATGTTTGGGTGTTCAGTGGAGCTTAATGCAGATCAGTTTCAGTTAAATGAGTAAGACCATAAACTTGCCAAGGCAGTGGCACCCATATTGTGGAAGCCTTGAATGTCAGGTTAGCAGTTTGACATCGTTCTGTTGTTAAGAGGGAACATAGGAAAGGTTTTGATTAGGAGAAAGACAGGAGTGTTATGTTCCTGGAAAGTTTGATTTCTCAGTGGTGCATCTGATTATTTGGGAGGGGGAAGACCCGTTGGAAGGCCCTCACTACAGTCCAGACGAAAGGTAACAAAAGCCCGAGCAAATATACCAGGTGTAAAACCATACTAGGTGTAGAAGTGGAAACGGATACAGGAAGCATATCGTTGGAGGGACTGAGAGCTTGACTGAGTCTCCGGGAGGGAGAGGATGAGTGACGGTGCTGGGAGGTTGGTGTGGTCGTTGACAGGTGAGAGTGGGGAAGAGCTGGGGGTAACAGAAGAGGAGCCCACTTGATGATGTGCAGAGGTCGAGGTCCTGTCCAGACATTCTTGTGGAGCTGAACAGCCAGGGACTAGAGCATGGTGGCCTCTGATGTAGGGAAGCCCCTGAGTGGGGGAGATACGTTCTGAGACTTCCTCATCATGGTCTTCCTGGCACCCAACCTGATGGCTGGCCTTCAGTGATTGGTCAGCAGGAGGCGAGTGGAGGCAGTGGGTATAGGAAATTCGTTCGAGAAGTTTGGCTGGCGTGGAAGAAATGGAACAATGAGTGGGTAGAGAATGGACCTCCCTCCCTTTCTTCCTTCCCCCACCTCTGTACTCTCCTCCTGTCTGTTCATATCTCCCCTCCTGCTGTCCCTTCTGTGGGGAGAGCTGAATAGGTCTGTGTGCCACAAAGGAGAGAAGAAAAGAATGCTGATGAAGAAAAAAAATAAAAAGATAAGTAGGTGGCGAATTGCTCCTTTTTATGAAGTCTGTGTAAAAACCAAGGAAGTGTTACCTTCCCTCTTTGGAGAATGGAAAGTACTTAAAGCTTGGGTGGCTTTTCTGGTCCTCCTGTTAGCAGGGGGACATCATATTTACAGCAGGCGAAAGTCATCCCACAAGGTTTGTTTTTCTGCCTTTATCAGCGTGCTGTTTGCTGAAAAGGAGGGTAATTGTGCAAAGAAATAGAAGAAACACCCAAATAATTAGGTTTGAGACCCCAAACATGCTAAATAGCAGGTCATAAGGCACAGTCAGAAAGCATATAATGGGAAGAATTTCCAGTGTCCCTGCATGTTTCTTCATGTGGATGTTGTTGGAAGCAGGTGGTTTTAGTAGGTAATTGAATATAGAGACTCTTAGGGGGTAGAGCAGACTGGTATGGGGTGAGTTTGGGAGGTAGAAATTGTGGCTTTGCCATTTACTAGCCGTGTGAGTGGGAGCAAGTTACTTAATCTCTCCTAAGTCTCAGTTTCTCCATGTGTAAAAAGAAGGCACACATAATCTCTCTCTTTGAATGTCCCAGTGAGAACTAGGAAATAATTTTTTTAAAATGTATTCAACAAATAATTATTGAACACCTACTATGTGCTGGGCAGTGGGGCTGCCGCAGTGAAGAAAACAGGTGAAGCACCTGCCCCCATGGAGCTTACATTCTGCAGGGTCCAGGAGGGCTTAATACATTTCTCAAAAGGTAGTATTTATCAAGCACCAAGCATAATACCTGGCTGTGTTTAATATGAGCCAACACTGTCGACATCGCAGAGGGCAGAAGTTTTCCTCTTTCTATGATGACAAATGGGTAGTGCTTCCACGGACAAATGAATTTTAAAATGGGTGAGTATTTTTAATTTGGGAGAGGAAATCCGTTAGTGCTATTGGTGTGTGCATGTCAACTGAACATTTTACATGTTAATATTAATCAGTGATAATCGTTTCTATGCCTAGGAAATTCTGATTGTTATAAAAGGGCCTGGGTACTGATTTTCATATATTGTGATTCTTCTACCTATTAAATAATAAGCACGAAGGAAGAACATCAGTTTTCTGACATCTAATAGCTTTGACCCAGGCTTTTCTCTAAACCCCCTCTCCTCCCCGTAGCGTCCCACATCTCAGGAACAAGACAATATTGAGAAAGCAATACTGGAAGAAGAGTATTGATTTTGTAGGAAATATACTACAGGACAGTTTTCTTTAAAAAAAAAAAGAATCAAAAGAGGATCACTGTTCAGTCATTTGGTATAGTTAACACTGTTGTCTCAGAGCATAGGTATTAGAAAGGTAAATATGAATGAGTTTGAGAAAATGCCTTGCACCTACCTGCTCCTGCAAACTTCAGGAATTTGAAAATTGATGGCAGTCACCTGAGAGCCAGCAGGATCCAGGTCGTACAGAGCTGCCACGATGGCTTATTAATAATTATAGAAGGGAAAGCACAGGTAGGAACGAGGCAAACCCCAGTGGTTCAGCCACTGGAGGAGAACAGCTGTTTGGGGGAACTATCTGCAAACCTCCTAGCCAAAGGCAATCCATTAAACCTACCCACTCAGTCCTAGGATTCCCTGTGGCAAAAGGAGGCATTCTTCAAGAGGGAACGTGGGACCTGCCCTCGTCCATTAAAAATAAACCTCTTATTTTTCCAGAAGCCAGAAAAGCTTTGTGTAATTATAGTCTAGAGAGGTAAATTTGATCCCACATTTAAACCTACACCCATCAAAACACTTGACTTAACTGGCCGAGTGAGTCGGGCCAGGGCTCCAGAGAGACACTGGCCTTGGTGTTTAGTTCTAGACCATCCCAGAAGCTGCTTCCTTGTGCCCTCTGGTGGTCCGCTGCACCATGACTCACTCTTGGAGCTGGACATGACATCCGAAAAGACAAGATGCGAGATATTTCCTTCTTTACCCACTTGAATTGCTTGTTTTCAAGAAAAAGGGTGAAACGAAGCAAGCTCTTTGAGGTTTCCCTGAAAACTTGGCATTGACTGCAACTAGTTTTTTTTTTTTCTTTTCTTTTTAAGGTGTCTTTTATGTTCTATTCAATAATCCCCACCAGTTGTATGCTCTTTTGGAGGGATTCTCAGTGAAAGAGTAGTGGGTTTTACAATAGTCCACAAAACACTCTCCGTTTTGCTCAACTGGTAGATAGATTTTAAAAATAGCTCTTGAATTTTGCAATGTGGTATGCCATGTGTGAGCTCCCGGGACAACATGTGTGCTGCACATCGCAAAACCCTTCACAAGTGTTACCTCGTTAAGCTGCACAGGATCTAACAGGTGGCTGGCTCCTCCATGACTTGCAGGGAAAGAGGACCACTGCGCATGCACCGTCAGCTCAGAACAGTGGCTTCGTTGTTTTGGGTTGTGCTTCCTCAAGAGAGGATGAGTCTTCCTTGAGTTGCCAGTGGAATAGTTAGATATCCCAGTATCTTCTCTGGGACATAGATAATTATGGAGTAAGATTCAGTACCACCTGTAGCTACTTCAGATTTTTGCCAGACAAGGCCAGTTATTGATAGCAGGATCAGAAACAGGCAGGAGAGACTGGTCCTTGGATGTAGATCTGCCCACTTGGGAGAGGCCTCGTGGTTTGGATTGACTAGAGAGGTTCAGGTCTTTGGTAGGAAGTTTAAGTCTGGGCAAGCAGCAGGGGATGGGGGTCCACAGGGCAGCCCCAGGAAAAAGAGAGCAGCCTGAATTGGGATGTGTATCTGTTGTTAGATCTGTGAGCGGGTGGACAGGACTCCGTTGCCAGGCTGATCATGGATGGGGCAGAACCCCTGTCTTGGGAGAAGAAGACTGGGATTATTGTACAGTTACCAGAACAAAGCTTTGAGAAGGAAGACAACAGCAAAGCAGAAACACACGGGAACAGGCTAAGGAGTAGGGAAGGAGGATGGGGACTCAGAAAACTAGAGGTGGCCTGGTCATCAGCACTGGGGCACTGACCGGAAGAGCCAATAGATGTTAGCATAGCAATTAAGAGTATGCATCCTGGAATCAAAGAGACTCTGCACCTTCTAGCATGTGGTCTTGGGGAAGATACTTAGTCTCTGTGCCTCAGTCTCCTTGTTGGTCAAATGGAAATAGTAAAACGTCCTACTTTATGAGGTTTTTTAAAAGATGAAATGAAATAATATATGTAAAGTGCCTTAGAATGGTCTGTGGCATCAAGTAGCACTTGATAAACGTTGGCAGTGATGGCAGTGAAGATGATGATGATGGTAATCATGTTGATGTTGATGAATCAGAAAGTACCGAAGAAGTGCCTGCTCCTCAAGGAGGAATCGGCCCCAGAACATGTACTCAGTTTATAGGTGGTGATCCAGTGACTTCCAGAAGGGATGGGAAATGGGATGCAGGGTGAGAACTAGCCTTGTGGCCTTGGTGAGCACTTGGTAAATACTTGGTGTTAAAAGGGTGTATTGACCAGGTAGCCCCAAGGAGTTTGTTACTGTTCTTTCTATAGTTATTTGATGATATCTTGGTGTAATTGAGTCCGTCAGTCAGTTCAATTTTTAAAATATGAACCATTTGAATATAATTATTTCAAAGAGGATTTTTAAGAAAATAAGTATATGCTTTTATGTATTCCCAGCCCACTCTGTTCAGTTTTTCCGCTGGTTGACTGCTGAGGATAAGCAGGGACAAATGGCAGCCTCTGTGATCCTTAACAAAACCCTTGACATGTGTGGTGGAAGATATATATAGAACTTAACGTGGTTTCTGTCTTTGTTTTGCCTTACTGCTCAATACACTATCTTTCTCTTGCTTTGTGGATCAAATTATTACAGTGTCAGAACCTAGGGATTAAAAACATAACAAAAGTTTTAACTAAATCGATAAATGTGTATTGATTTCCCATTATGTGCAAGGTATTAGGCTTTCTGTGCCATGGTCTCTCCAGTCCAGTCTCCTCTGCCACCTTTCATTCATTTATTCACCCAGCAAATATTTATTATGGGGTTATTTAATCTTTACCAGGCACTGTGCTAGGTCTTGGGTTGTGACAGAGCCACCTCAGTGGTGATACCATATCATTACTGGGATTGCATCTTCTTTTTAAGAGATCTGACTGTAACATTCAAGACTCGTACTCTGTTGATTCTCAAGGTAGAAGTCATGGCTCTAGGTTCATTCCAGCCTTTTTAGAGGGACATGTAGTAGTCAGGGACACAGTCAGCCCTTCTCTACAGTTTCCCAGGCAGTTGGTCATCGTATTTGGACTCACTCCTTTTTTTTTTTGGTCCTGCTCCGGATGCTAAGAAAGGGCCATCCATCTGTTTTCTGCCCTTTGAGACCAGGTCCTGATAATGTTTCCTGTTTGCACTCTTCTGAAGTTTTTGTTTGCTTTTCCTGAGGAAAAATTGTTATCTGCTAGGGGAAAATTGGCTTACTATTTGTGAACATGCACATTTTTTGTGCATATAATATGTATCATCTTATATGAAGTAACCATTTTCTCATTAGCAACCTGATGATATTTATGTGATTGAGGCTAGTTAACAGATGACAAGAAGATACTTCCAGTTCTTTCTTTTTGTGCTACAGAAAAGGAGAATTTGACAGGGCAGTTTAAGAAAGAGGGAAAGTAAAGCAAAATTTCTGTGAGGAAAATTCTAAATTATTGACATTTTTGAAACCTTAGTAGTATAATGCAGTGTAAAACAATAAAATACTGGGTGCCTGGGTGGCTCAGTCGTTAAGTGTCTTGCCTTCTGCTCAGGTCATGATCCCAGGGTCCTGGGATCGAGCCCCACATTGGGCTCCCTCCTCTGCAGGGAGCCTGCTTCTCCCTTCCCCCCCCCCCCCCGGTTGTGTTCCCTCTCTCACTGTCTGTCTCTCTGTGTCAAATAAATAAATAAAATCTTTAAAAAACAACAACAACAACAATAAAGTACTGTGATATGTGCGTGTTGAATAATGTATCTTTAAATGACAAATGCTCCACAAAGGTCTGTTTGTAGAAAAGAAATTGGTCATCATGTGTGATTAAAAAAAAATTCCATATAGGGGCACCTGGATGGCACAGTCGTTTAAGTGTCCGACTGTTGGTTTCAGCTCAGGCCAGCATCACGGGGTCCTGGGATTGAGCCTTGCATGGGGCGCCACACTCAGTGTGGAGTCTGCTTGAGATTCTCTCTCTCCCTTCCCCCCTCCCACTCATGCTCTCTCTCTCTCAAATAAATAAATCTTTTTAAAAAAATCCGTATACATCTCTTATGCTTTGAATATTCTAAGTCCCTATTATGGTATAGAATCTTGATAGTGTGCCATGTATATGTATAATGTTTGAACCAAGTCTGACTCTAGGTCTGTAAAAGGAATAACTTTAGAAAAAAATACATTTTAAAGAGAAACATTTTTGTTTTGCTTTCTGATTGTAAAAGTAGTACATACAAATTGTAGAGAAATAAGAAAATAGAGAAGGTCCTGAAAAAGAAAATAAAGATTATGCTTAAGCCTCCCACCCCCACCTTGGATATAACCACATTTTGGCTTATTTCTTCCCAGACTTTTGTCTGTACAAATATATTCATTCAACAGATATTGAGTGCCCTCTAAGTGCCAGGCACTCTGCTGGGTTCTGGGGATACACCAGGGAACAATATATACAAAATTTCCTGCTCTGGTGGAGTTTACATTCTATATATGTACACTTATGTACCCAAATATTAGGATCTAGCTGTATGCACAGTGCTCCTGATTATATTCCTCAACCTTCTATAAGGAACACCCTTCCCTTATTAACTATTCTTTAGTATTGTGATTTTTAATGAGTACATACCCTTTTTATCTTGTGAATGTACTATAGTTTATTTATCCCCCAATTTGAGCTATTTAGGTATTCTTCACTTTTTTGTTATTCTAAAAGTAAATGACCATGAACATCTTTAAATGTAAATCTTCACTTTCATAACTTACTTCCTTAGGGTAGATTATTAGATGTGAGTGTCGCAGGTTGAAAAGTAGGAACATTTTAAAGACTCCACAGGAGCACTGTTAAATTCTCGTCTGAAAATACTACATAATTTGCACTTATACTAGCAGCATATCTGTGGTCCTTTTTTAAATTTATGCTTCCCAGTATTTATTATCAGGAGAAAGAAAACTTTACCAATTCGGTTGATGAAAAGTAGTTTCATAGTGTTTTAAATTGTATTTCTTTGATCATTTCTAAGAACACACATATTATTATTATCTTTCTGTGACTCATCTCTTAAAAGTTATTCGCCCATTTTTTCCAATCTAAAATAGTTTTTCTTACTTATTTATCAGCACTCTTTATATATTGACCATTTAGACCATTATGACATATGTGGCAACTTTTCCCTTGTTGGAGAATATACACTTTTTCCAACTTCTCCACCAACCAAATTATGAGAAGGGAAATGAAGGGGAGGTCCTCCTCTTGATATGAAGGAGACGTTGGATTTTAAGCCAGAATCTCCCTTCCTGGCCACAGAAGCAAGGGCTCCAGTGCTGTGATAGCAGTACCTACAAGCAATAATGCCCAAGAAATACTGATAGTTCTATAGACAAAGCTGTCTTTAGTGCCATGCAGGATGCAAGTAGGCCTGTGCACGTGGGGGGTAGTTAACTCTGTACTGGCCAATGGTATCCCACCTTGCCCCCTCTTCCACTGTAGTAATCATGGTGCACGCGGATTTAATTAGTTTCCAAAAAATGAGGGCCATTTATCGACATGTATCTAAGCATACGTATAGATACATTTTCACGTTGTAGAAAGAAAAAGTTGGGTCTCTTAGTTGTGAGCAACTGAATGAGATCCCAGCAAAGAGCTGCTGTTCTGAACAGGGAGACAGATTTATGTTTAAAACTATGCAGCTAGGTAATAATTTTGATCAATGAAGTATGTTTGCTATAGTCACGATTAAAGAAACAGATAAATCACAGTAATTTCAACATGGCACTTTGGCCACTCAATAAATCTGTATTTTAAATTTCATTTGCTTTTGAACTAAGTTCAATAATTTATAGAGTAAGTCATTCAAAGATTAATGCTCAAAAGGGAGGAAAATCACTGCACAGGAACAGAAACATATCATTTTATGTATATTACATTGAGACTTGGTCTGCTTGTGTTTCCATTATAAACCTGACTTTTCCAGCATTTATAATACAGCAGTAAAAAAGTTTGCCCAGGGCTAGAATTTGCTATTTGTCTCGACTTTCTGATATTCCAATTTTTATTTTGTCCTTCTTTCTCAAATACTGTGACCTCCATCCCTGCATTTTTAGATGTTTACATCATTAGGTAACACTATTAATTCCAAAAGCTCATTTACTTTAGAAGTACAAATTTGTGGCTCATGATTTCAGAATGCATTGGATTGTGTTAATTCTGAGGCTTTTCAGGATGGTTATAAAACTTATAAAGGTGGTTTGAAAATACAATTCAAAAGAGTAAAAAAGGATAGTTCAATGTCATGATAGCACCTTTTGATTTAATAGCTACAAGGACAATAATAATGCTTTAAATCATGACAAAATGTGACCCAGTCTATTCAGTATTCATTTAAATTTGGCATCTCCAGTTTGATCAGGCTACATAATTTTTTTTTGTAAAATCCATATTCAGACACCCAGTCTGCTTACTAATCAGTTCAGATGTTATTTATATGATAATATGGAGCTTTTGGTTTTTTATATTCTCAGTTATGTGTTTTTCTTATTTGGCCATGAGCTCCTGAAGGTCAGTGCCTATTCTTTATACTCTTGGTACCCAGCATGTCCACTAAGTACAGAGTAGACACTTAGGAAATATTGGTCCAATAGATGCATACGTGAACGTTTGTTCAGTTACAGACTGTCGGATTTGTCGGCAATGTACTAGCTTTTGAAGATTATCCATTCCAAAATATTTGAGTCATTAGGTCATTTCCCCATAAAAATATAATGTAAAAGGTAAATGATCCCATAGCAGCTTACTTAACTTCCCACAGTTACACTCCAGAACAAATAATACAATCATTGTAATCGGACAGAGGTCTGAACCAGTTTCTGAAAGAACCCCCATCCCAGCCTCAGATGGTCCCATGGTCCTGCTCAAGCAGTAATAGATTTTACGTATTGGTAAATAATTTGTTCTCTTGTTGGTCACCTGGCTGTACTGCTCCCCCACCCTTTTTTTTTTTTTAATGTTAAACACATCCCTTTCTTTGTACTTTAAAATCATTCATCTTGGTTATCCCTTCCTAGAGCACTGAAGATGAGTCATACCAGGTTTAGGTGTGACTCCGGATCTGTTGATCCCTTCCACCTTCAGATCACTGAATCCCAGCATAGAGGCCCTTCTGAGCAGCCTTGTCAGGGGCAGAAATTCTGAAAGGGCTTCAGCATCGCTTGGAAACTGGGTAGAAATATAAATTAGTGGGCCCACTCCAGAAGGACTGAATCTGAAGCTGGGGAGGAGGCTGGCAATCTGTGTTGAATCAGCCCTCCAGGTGACTACGGTGTAGTAGGTGTGGAACGGCTGTTCAAGGCCTGCTGGAGCATGCGTGGTCCCAGATGCCATCTTAATATTCAAGTCCTTTGGGCGGTGAGCTCAGCGGTGGTGTGTGCCCTAGCAGCCAGATGCCCAGTACTCTGCTGCTCTACCTCACATTCAAGGGGCCTTGGAGCTGTCAGAGGAGTTTGGTTTAAGGTTCAGACATGGTGGTGGGGCACTGGGACCCTCGGGCCCCATGTAGCCAAGCTGGGCTTCAGGATGATATTGGATACACAAGGCTGCACATTAGAACGTTGTCAGTATTTTGTAATACCTAATAGGAAAAATTTCAACTGGATTTGAAATCTGTTAACATTTTCATAAGAAATTTCACTACGACATTAAGTAAAGTGGTGTTAGCTCCTTGAACTAGGAATTGCTGTATTTCAGTGGTTATAAAAATAGCTAAGACAATTTTTTTTAAAGATTTTATTTATTTGCGAGGGAGAGAGAGAGAGCACGAGTGGGGAGGAGAGGGAGAAGCAGGCTCTCCGAGAGCAGAGAGCCCAATGCGGGGCTCGATCCCAGGACCCTGGGATCATGACCTGAGTCGAAGGCAGATGCTTAACCAACTGAGCCCCCCCACCCCCGGCGCCCCGCTAAGACAATTTTTTTTTATCACTTTGTTGTGTGAATAAAATTCCTTGTTAGTAATCACTACCCATAGCATTAAAAGCTCATCATTAAAAGTTTCTAGCTAATATAGTTTATAGTCATTTCAAGTATATAACCTAAATTTTTTTAAAAAGTTATTTTCAAGTAAGGAAGCGTAAGGTTCTTATTTTAAAAATGAAAAAGATTTTATTTGGAAGTTTTCTACTAATTGAATATTTACTATTTTCACAAATACTCTGATTTAATTTTCTTCATAATTCTTATATATCACTTGCGACTGTAGTAGATGTTTTTCCACCTGGTGGTCCCAGTATGCGGGGTGCTGCACTTGTCCCTGCGTCCTGTGGGAGATGGCTCCGGGCGGCCATCTGCCCTGCCTCAGAAGCCCTCCATGTATTTGCATTTTCCTCCCCTTCTTACAACAGCCCTGCTTCTTCCGGTTGATCCTGTTCATCTGATTCCCTTCCCAGATCCCACTCTAGTGAAAGTTCTCCTGGTTTTCATTATCTCCCAGAAGATACGGCATGCAGAACTGAGCACAGCTATTCAGATGTCATCCGCCTGGTGCCAGAAAGAAGGGATGTTGTAGGACCTGTGATTTGGACATTGACTGCAAATGATTCCCATGAGGGACTTTAGAAATCACTAGAATTTAAGCTCCCTGAAGGCAGTGACTCTCCTTTTCATTGTTTTATCCTTGACTAGAACAGTGCTTAGCACATAGTATGTCCTCATTGAATAGTTGTAAAATTAAGGAATGGTTAGATGAAAGAAGTGGGGAGAAACAGAAGGTGAAAGTAGTGCTCCCATGTCGTTGGGTCTGTTGACTTTTGTGTCATCATGCCCGTCAATTCCCGTCAGTGACCAGTTGCACTCAGGAGAGCATTTGGTGAGTGTGGGTCACTCCGCATTCTGTTGTCCCAACAGTGAGGTTGGATGGACTCATGGGTGGTGATGCCATCCAGAGTGGCCCATGGTCGTGGTAGCTACCCCTGGGTTACGTATGCAGGGCCCATTTGTTAGTGTCCATAAACCAAGTCCTACTAGTAAAATGAACAATTGAGTTCTATAACTTGTTAGATTCTTTTTTTTTTTAAGATTTTATTTATTTATTTGACAGAGAGAGACACAGCAAGAGAGGGAACACAAGCAGGGGGGAGTGGGAGAGGGAGAAGGAGGCTTCCCGCAGAGCAGGGAGCCCGATGCGGGGCTCGATCCCTGACCCTGGGACCATGACCTGAGCCGAAGGCAGACGCTTAACGACTGAGCCACCCAGGCACCTGTTAGATTCTTTTTTAAAGCATGATTAAAATGCCTTTACTGACACTGTGCCTTTTAGTATTTTCATTTAGATGACATGACACTGTTGTGTTAGTTTTTGTTCATAGTAGAAGATGCATTCTTAAAACATGGCTCATCTTCTGGAATGAATCTTTGTTATGGTTTGGTCTTATTTCTATCTCCATGTAGGATGCTTGGTAGGTGGTTATGTACTCAACAGTGTTAAAGTTGAGCCTAAAGGATGTAATACATTGTTTCCTAAGACAGCTTAAAAGTTAAAAGAAGCATACTGCCTTGTTTGAAATGAGGCTCAAGAGTGCTACTCTGGACACTCTTAGATTCAAATTCTTCCTGAGTTTAACCAATTCATCTAACTTTTACTGACTTCCCTGTGTTTTACCACAGTTGTGCTTCGAGATGGGAAAACTCATCCTGCCGTCTCTTCAGACTGAGTTCTGCTCCTGCGCTGGGCACTCCCATGACTCCTTTCAGTTAGGTAGGGGAGTGGACAAGCTTCCTCGGTTTTCAGTAGGGGATCCCAGGACTACCTCTAGCATTAAAAGTTGAAGCCCTTTTGGGGCAAAAGGAGCTCTGCAGGGACATTTCTCCTGATGTTGGTCACTGTCATATACTGTCCTTTCTGCCAGAAGCCAGAGGAGAAATTCCCTCTCCCAGGAATAGCCATGTGTCTTGTGAATACCTCAAAACATAAAAGTATGGATGATGTCAGTCTTGTAACTGAGCATGTTTCTGTCTTTGCTTTAAATGTCAGGAAACTTAGCCCAAAATGTGTGGTCCATCTCTAGTGTAGGGTCCCATCGTCTGCATTTCTTAACTAACCTAATTCCTGGACCAATTTTACCATATAATCTTGATTTCCCCCACTTTGTGTCATTTCGTTAGCTAACTTCATCTTATGTAATGTTGAACTTAAGTTTTGTAAGCTATCTTAAATCATTTTTTTAAATGGTGCAGTTTAAATATGTAATGAATACTTGCATAACATAGACTAATACAGCAAGAAGATTTAATAATTTTACCACAGAGTATTAATGGCCAGGTGGCAATGGCCACTTTTGGTTTCTTATCAGTTTTTCTCAAAATTTACTCACCTGTTTGTTACGGATGGATTTTAAGGTTGAAGCTAGTGGAATAGCATTCAACTGTGAAAACTTTTTTCTTCAGAAACTTTCTTCTTTGATGTGGGGGGAGAGAGTACTTTTCCATTCACTTTTACTCATTAGAATCAATTTCATATGCCAGCTTATGGGTGCCTGAAAAATGGCTAACATTTCCTGTTTCACGTGTGAATGATTTGGGTGAAACCAGTCATTAAAATGTGAAAAGGTACAGGGTTGGAGCTAGAACTCCCAGGCCAGTGCAGATTTTATCCTCAAAGTGGCTAAACACCCCAACATTTTCTTTTTAAGTTCTTACAGATCTAAGTTGTAGATCTTTTTGAAAATACTTGCCTAATTACTTTTACTTACCCATGTAACTGCACCCCCAAAGTAAATCTGAAATCAAAGCATGAAATACATGTCCTTAGACAGTGAAGTTGCAAACAAAAATTAATAGAAGAGTCAGAATTACTGGCAAAGTAATCCATTTCAAAGAAAGGAAACAAATCGATGCCCATCAAGCACTTCCCTCATGCAGAGCCTGTGTCATCCTTGACGGGAAGGACCCATGTCCACTTCACTGTTGTCTCTTCAAATGGGGCCTGGCACATAAGAAGCACTAAATAGATTTTGTTGGACCGTGTGTGTGTGTCTGTGGGTACAGTGAATCCCTATTAAGAAGGCATTTGCAGTCTAGGTGAGGGAGTAAGATACATAAGGGAGAAGAGTTGCTGCACATAGATACACCTAGTAAATAAGCCACGTAGCTCATTCCTGTTATGACTGAACTCAGGCTTATCATTTAAGGCATGGTCGGGCAGAGAAGGTGTAATGGAAGGTGGGTTTGAAGTTGGATCTAAAGGATGACTTGGAAGGATGGACAGGAAGAAGAAGCACATCCCATTTTACTATCAGTAAAAGTGAAACATGGGACAGCATGCACAAAGGGGAACCAGCACCCTTTCTCTAAGAAGAGGGTGTCCATTAGGCAAGTTGGCAGAAGGGCCTCTTTTTCAGAAACGTGGATTTTTATCCTGTCAGTATTGTGTTTCTAGAATTTTGGAAAGATTTTGGAACAGAGAAAATGATACAAAGAACAAAGCCATTAGCTTCTCAAACTAAAATGAGCATGCAGAACACCCGGAGATCTTGGTAAAATGCAGATTTTGATTCTGGTCTGGGGTGAGCCCCAAACCTGCCTTTCAAAGAAACTTCCAGGTAATTCTAATGCTCATGTTGCATGAGCCACAGAAAGCAAGGACAGAGTACTTTTTTTTTTTTTAAGATTTTATTTATTCATTCATGAGAGACAGGGAGAGGCAGAGGGAGAGGGAGAGGCAGAGGCAGAGGGAGAAGCAGGTTCCCCATGGAACAGGGAGCCCAATGCGGGACTCGATCCCAGGACCCTGGGATCATGACCTGAGCTGAAGGCAGACGCTTAACCAACTGAGCCACCTAGGTGCCCAGGACAGAGTGCTATTTTAAGAAGCTTTATTTGTTAGTAGTGATTGGATTGGACCCGGCTTCATCTAAGTAGGGACTGCAAGTCTAAGAGGAACCTAAAGGTCACCAAATGGTCCATTTCTTTTCATTGCCATTGCAGAATCAAGCAAAGTAAAAACTGAGGTCTGAAGGTCTTACTATAGTGGGGGCAGGGTTGGAACTCAGTCCTCCTAGCTCCCACTCAGTACCTTCTGCTCCACTCTAGGGGGGTGGGCAGGCGTCTGGGAGGTCAAGGACTGCAGAGAAGCTGATGCCTGGGAGAATGGAATGGGGTGGCTGGACACAAGAAGCTTTGTCAACAGAGAAGCAACAGTCCCTGGTAGCTGATTTGTTGGGGAGTGAGGAAACTCTGAAGAAAGTGTTGAGGTTTACATCCTGGTACAAGTAACAGATACCCCGCTGCATGTCAGAAGGGAGAAGTCAGGCAAGAGGGGAGCATACTTTGCCAATTGGGAGACACCGCCACTTCATAGTCTTGTAAAGTGATCAATACCACGTGAGTTTTAAAATCTATCACAGGCAGCAACTTCCCCCAGCCATTTAGAGCCTGTTTCCTCCATTAATTGAACACATCAGTGATGGGATGTGTACTTCACTCGTAGGCTGAGTGTTGCCAGGTATGTGGTCCTCTGGCCTTTCCATCGCCTCCTTCCTGTGCCCGGCGTGGAGGAGGAGAGCTTGGTGCTGAGCTGAGCTGATAGACGCCTGATGGTTTTCCTCTCTGCTTTTGGAATAAGAGAGAGATTTATTCCACCTGCTTTTCCAGCCTTGAAGTGCATTTGGCTTTGAGCACTGGCAGCATTAAGGGAAGGAGAAGTGTGGATTTCCACGAGAAGGTGTAAACAAAGTTGGAGTGTGGACAGGGGCGTGATATTTGTTTTCCAGGACCTTATTCTGCCCCAAATGGGTTTTTGACTCTGGTGTTTTACACCGCGTGCCAGAGCCTTCGATTTATATTTGACCCAGGCCCTGTTAGTGTGACTGTAGACAGGCTTGTGCATACCCCCATGTGCACACACATGCACAAGCAGGTGGAGGCGCACGCGTGTTCCCGTGTTTTGGTTTTGGCAAACTCCTGATTTCATCTGGAAAATTTGTTCTTTTTTTGCTTCTGTGTTAGACATCATAAACTTTGAAGGAATTACTATTTCCAAAATTGTCCCAAGTTGACAAGAAATGAATTAGAGGTTTCCCTCCACCTAGTAATTTTCTGTCATCTGATGCCTTAAAAAAAAAAAAAAATATATATATATATATATATATGGAACTACAGTTCTGTTGTCTCTCTGTGTCAAAATATGAATGTGAGATGATTTCTAAAATCATTATGGACCTTCACTATTAATCAGAAAAATGCAGGCATAGTTTTCTATGATACTCGTTACTAAAATTTTTAATATCTCAAATTATTTTAATATAGAGCATGACCTAATTTGAGAAATTTAAGTTTCAATATTTCTTAAGAAGTTTCTATGTTTAGTTGTTGGGATACAACTAAAATTATTACCAGTTTTAATTTTTTGAAACTTCTGTTACATTCTTTAGAAATATCTAAAAGCAATGTATGTTTGACAGATGTGTTAAAAATTGAGGAATAGTGGCCTTTGCAGACATAACCATTGGCGTGTAAGGAATCTTTGAGATGTTTATTTTTTTCTTTTAAAGATTTTATTTACTTATATATATAGAGAGAGAGCACTAGCAGGGGGAGGGGCAGGCAGAGGGAAGGGCAAACTCCCTGCTGAGCAAGGCCCCCCCCCCCCATGTGGGACTGGATCCCAGGACCATGGGATCTGAGCCAAAGGCAAATGCTTAACCGACTGAGCCACCCAGGCATACCAGAGATGTTTTCTCACACATTTATGAACATGTAGATAATTTTACAACATGTAAGATCTGAAGATTGTACTTTTAAGCTGATCTTATATTAGAAAAAAATAATGAAGGTAATGCAAGATTACATGCTCTTAAAAAAAGTAAGCATAGGTAACTGCTATTAACATTACTGTATATCCTCTCTAACTTTTCATTTTGCATGCACACATGCATACATGAACATATGTTGAGCTATATTTATAATTTGGTTTAGTTTCCACTGTAATCCTTCATTAAGTTAGGGAGATTTCCTTAAGCATTTGTAGTGGACAAACTCACTATGGGTTTGTAATGCTTAATGGTTTTTGACATTCTTTTTTAAAATTTTATTTATTTAATTTAATTAATTAGTTTATTTTTTTAACTAGGCTTCACATCCAGTGTGGAGGCCAGTGCAGGGTTTGAACTCATGACCCTGAGATCAGGACCTGAGCTGATATCAAGTCAGATGCTTAACCGACTGAGCCACCTAGGTGCCCCAATATTTGTCATTCTTACCCCTGAATCTGTGAATAGAAAAAAATGCTTATTGGTTTGTGTGACTAAGTTTGGGATGACTTGTTACACAGCAGTAGTAACTGCATCAGTTAGCACGTGTTATTAAGGAGAATCTTATTTCTCAGTGATCCTCTCTTTCCATAATGTGTCCAGAAGACACAGTTTTTACTATTTCCATCAACATGATTACTTCCAAATCAGGAGTTAGATAGTGGACCATCAGTTGTTCCCCAAATAAAATTGTTTGCAACTGGGCAATCAGGTTGTCAGTTCTTACTCAGCTAACTTTAACTCTTATTTGCAATGTTGCATTTCTCAGGTTTGATGGTTAAAGGAACAAATTTTAGTACAATATACATCAAACTATACCCCCAACCAATTTCCTAAAAGGTCCCCCAAACACAGTCTATAATTAGTAAGAGACTAACATGTGAAGATGAATTGTTTAGCATGTTACTTCGTGGTCATCAAACATTTAATGTGGTTGTTAACAAACACCTGCTTTGTATGCGGGGAAAGGCACATTTTGCATAATGTACCATAAATGTTATGTTTATGATATGGAGTAACAAATGATGCACTCAGCAAATAAAATTTATTAGAAAAAATGCAGATAAAAACGTGCAGTAAAAGAAGGTAATTTCCTATCGTAGACTATGACCTCGTAGAGACTTAGAGCTTGAAGAACAGTTAAGAATGGAGGAGGGAGGAGAGTTAATCAGTCATTTTTTCCACTGATGGTTATGGAAGGACATGGGCTGGAGTTGGGTGTTAAAGGGGCTATTTCAGAGAAAAATTCAGAGGAAGTAACGTAGTTCTGCTATCTTTCTGAGGTTCCTACCCTGACTCTGAACAGGAAGATTTAGGATGAAAAACTGCAAACTATACCTTTGCTTGCTTCCTGCTATTTAAGTTTATAAATTTCTCTATGTGATGCTAAGAGGTTAAGTGTCAGGGCCTCATGACTGGTCTCTTAAGTACAAGGAACCTCCCAAATCCGTGTCTCCCATGTTGATTACACCTGAGTCTGATGTCATACCAATTGGACTTGGAATGTAACTCGAACAATTCCATATGTTGCTTTGTAAAAATGGTGTATCACGTCTGGGACAGAAATCTAAATTTGTCCATTATGAACAAAGGTGGCAATAAAAACCGGGAGGATGTTAAGCAAAGAGAAGTTCTATGAGGATTTACACCACTCTGGTGTTTTTTCGTAACAAATAAGGCCCCGGGACTAGGGGTGAGTGAGTTTCCAATCCATTAAAGTATTTTTCTCTTTCCATCTACTTGTCCAAAATCATCCTGTTCTCAGGTTACTCGCCCAGCACATTCATTTTATAGGCGATATATGTACTGGATTCCCGTTACTTATTTACATTTATAAATGTAGTCTGAGTTATACTCATTTTAATGTTTCATTGCTAAGTTTTTAAAATATTGGCCTAGTTTTGTAATCATGCTAGTAATAAAATAGGCAACTTTAATAAATTGAATTTAGACGCAGTGAGAATTCCTAACTTGAGATGGTCTGCTCCCACATCCTGAATGTCAGCTGAGACTAACAAAACCGTCTTCATGTGGCGCATGTGCAGACCTGAAGAATGTAACAGTTATTAAGGACACAATAGGACTATTGGAAAACTCATGATTAACCTGATATTTCAACCTTGTATTCTTAGTGGTATCACTCCTTCCTCTAAAACTGCCTATTGGTGCATATGATGTAATCAGCTGGGCACCACCCTGGATTGTGCACCACACTTTGATGAGGACCTCCACTTTAGCATCTATTTGGATTTAGAATTATTCTCTATTTGTGAAAAATATCAGTGTCGTACTCTGTGCTGTGTTCACTAGTACGGCTCTTATTTTCCCATAGTATATTCTAACACTTCTAATAGTGCAATTTCCTATTTTGCTGCCAATGCTTATTTCAATATATTATTTTCATATAGGTCACTGGTTTACCTCTCTTCTCTCTCTCTCTTTTACCAAAGGGGAAATGGAGTTTTTAACTATAAAATGGTTTTATCTCTAAAATGATTCCTTTCTTGATGATTTGATGATTTTTGATAATGTGTATTTATTTCATCTATTAACTGGGTGCTGAGAATTGTTTTTTAAATTTCCAGCTGGGCCAATTCATTTGTATTTATAGGAGCATGGGGATTTCTAGGGTTGCATGATAATATCAAGTGAGCTTTCCACCTTCCTAAAGACACTTACACCTAGCCCTGCGTTATGAAATACTCTGAGTACATTTAGAGTTTAAAAATCAGATTGAAACTCTGATATTATTGAAAAAGAAACAACACAACTGGATCTGCATAAATTCTGTCTTCCCAGTGAGGGTCTGATCACATCCAGAGAATTATTTCACCATTAACTGTCCGTGCCCTTCAGTTGGATTGTGCTTTTTTCTTCTGCAGTAAAATTGTGAGCAGTGTCAAGCAGTGAAGCTTGGGAACCAGTTCTTTTTTAAGACCAGAGTTCTCATTTTGATTTAGTTTTTCCAGAAAAATCTATCTCCACCATCTCCTCCCATTGTATCCCCCCATCTCTGCTTACATATCTATTTGTCTTTCTGGTGTATGCCATGCTGGGAAGTCTCATCAAACCCGCATCTGTTCTCTTTTAGGAGAAACCTGATGCCAGCCCCACGTCACTTCAGCTGCGGTCCCAGATCGAAGTAAGCACAATGACTTTAATCATCTATTTTTGCTTCTGCCCTTTTTTTTTTTTTTTTTTTTAAGTGATATTCTGTACAAATGAGAGCCTGCTGCTCTGTGCCTTTTTCTTCTAGGAGTCGCTGGGCTTCTGCAGCGCCGTGTCAACACCAGAAGTGGAGAGAAAGTAAGTCTCCTTCCTTCTGCCCGGGATCAGATTTTCTCAGGAGGTCCATCCTGGTGAAAGTCGAATGGGTGATCACGTTGTGTCTGTGCCATGGAGCATGATGTCATTTTCCTTCCATGGTGTGTGTGTGTGTGTGTGTGTGTGTGTGTGTGTGTGTGTGTACATACATGTAGGTGGTAAGAGTGTGTTTTGTAATTCAGTTGGTGAAGACTAAGGATTCCGCAAGAGTTACTGGTTTCACACTGCTTATTGTGAGTGAGCCCTAAATAAATATCTGGAAATGAGCATAGAGAAAGGAAAAAGGACAGGTCCACCAAGATGGGTTTTCTTCTTTTAAAAATAATTTCTGATACAGGGTGGAAGTCATAAAGAAGCAAGGTACAAAAATACAATATATTCCAGAATAAAACAATGTAAAAAACAAAAAAACCTCCTCTCTGCATTTGGCTTTGGTGGGTGCCCTTAAAACAAAAATAAATGCTTGTGACAAGATGGTAAATGCTTACTTACCTTTCCTGTTAAAGGTAATATTTTGCTTCTTTGTCCTGACTTGGGCCCTGTAGTCTTTACTCTCATGGAAGATAATTCTATGTTACATCTTATATCTGCAGTGTTTCTTTTTAGGCAACCTTAAAAAAAAAGAAATGAAAACAAAGCAAGTGGGTTTTCTTTTGTTTTCTACAACCTTTTCCATTTTTTCTTTATTCCATCATAATTACCCTAGAATGTTCTATTTATGATCTTCCGAGGTAAAGAAATTTTAAGAAAGTCCTCATCTTTAAACAGATACTTCCTTTGGCATGGAGCCGCTTACACTGTTTGGTGCCAAGAGAAGCATAGAAGTGGTTTAGGAATAAAGTATTTCTGGAATGAAAAGAGTGTGCTGGGAGAGCGTGTGTGTGCTTTACAGCACAGCCCTGCCTAATCCGTCCACGTGTGTGTGCTGCTAGCCTGGAGGCAGCGTCAAGGAGGGAAGGCTGCTTTGCCAAGTCTTCGGTTCTCAAGTGGTGGAGCAGATTTGGTTCAGGACTGAGGAACATTGGGGGTGACAAGCCAAAAGCAAACCAAAGCCATTGCCCATTCAAGGTTAGAGAATATATGTGCAATTACTGTGACTCTCCTTTGTCTTCGTTTCATGTAAGCTCCTAGCAGCTTAGTAGTGTGGAGGCTGAAGGAGCTCAGAGATTGGAGTTGACATTGATTTGGAAATTGAAGGTACTGTGGTAATAAATTGAGTTGAGTGTGGGCAGAAGCCTGGAGTTAATGGATTGGAGGTTCTTCTGACCTAGTTTGCTACGTATTTGTCATGATTCAGGCTGAGAACTCAGGTGTTCCTCAGAATCTGAGTCCTTTGGGAAACAAGAAATGTTTGCCTTTTCTCCTAAGAGGAAGCGACTCACCAAATTTGTACTAATCTTAGCTGGGTATTTCTTCTCTCCCCCCTGCCCAATTGTGGGTAGTCATTCTTTCCATGTTTATATCCTCCACTTAGTGAAATGTGGTGTAGCTCTTGTGGCCAAGAGAGAGACTCTCAGCCTCCTCTGAGGTTAACAAAAAATTTTGAACACACACAACACACAGTACTGTTGACAGCCCCAACCGCTCCATGTATAAATCTGCCATTTTGCTTCTGTTCTTTTAGGTGGTTTACTTGAACTTGGGTGTTTCTAAGTAACCTAAGAGTTGTAATCCATTTTGTCCTGTATTTCCTTATTAATGCTTTTTGAAAATTATGGTACTCTTGTTTTTCTTATTTTAAAAAAACTTTTGAAAAATGTTAAACTTACAGCAAAGTTGCAAGAGTTGTACAGTGAACCTCTGTATAACTTAGACTTAGCAGTTTGCACACTCTTCTTCTCCCTCCTAGACACACACACACGCACACATATAATATTGTTAATTACGATTATTGCAGAACGATTGGAAAGTAAGTTACAAACTCTGTGACTCTCACTTCTCAATACCTCAGCATGTATCTCCTAAGGACAAGGACCTTCTCTTACAGAACTCCACAGTATAATTACCAAATAGAGGAATTTTAATAGCGATTTTCCTAATGTACAGTTCATGTTTGAGTTTCTCTGATTGCCGCAGTAGTGTTTCTTACAGCACTTTTTTTTTCAACCCAACACTTAAAAAATGACTCATCGCGTTCACATGTCCTCTCTTGTCATATTTAATCTGAAAGGATTTCTTGGCCTTTCTTTGTCTTTTATGATACTGATGGGTTTTTTAAGAGGGTAGGCAAGTTGTTTTGTGAGATATTCTTCTATCTGGGTTTCTTCTTAGGATTCGAGTAATGCATTTTTGATGTTGTGTTCTTTCCGGTGCACCGTATCATCATGTTAATCTGTCCCGTTGGTGATACTAATTTTGATCATATGATTGTGGTGATGTCCATCAGCTTTCTTCTGAGAAGTTAGAATTTTCCCTTTGCAATTAGTAAATATTCTGTGGGGAGATGATCTGAGACTACGTAAATGTCTTGTTCCTCATCAGACTTTTACCTGATGGTTTTAGATTCCTTTAATGACTGTCACCTAAATCAGTTTTTACAGTGATGGTTACAAAATGATGATACTTACTCTTAAATTGATAATTCCTTGAGATTAAACCTTCCAAAATGTTTGTTTGCTTTCTTTCTTTCTTTCTTTTTTTTTTTAAATAAGATGGACACTCTAGATCAGATTATAATCTGAGGAGTTTTATTTATATTGAATTATTTGTATTTTTGTACTTGAGAGTGCAATTACTTTGAAATGCAGAATCCTGCTATTCTTCAGATCAAAATGCTTGCTGGTAGTTTTGTAAGCCCCAGAGGATGACCTGGCAAACCAGTTGGTTGTGTCTGGTTAGTGTCCGCCAAGTATCTGCCAACCAAAATATCCTTCTGAGTCAGCAGTGTTGTTTTATGGGCAGAACTTTTCTTCTGCCGTCAAAAGGCAAGAGAAATCAGACAAGAGTCGGCAAATCCTGCAGAAGCCCGCCCTTAGAGCAGAGGCCTAGATGGCAGGAGCAAAGTGGGAGTCCAGTGATTGGCCCTCGTGGCTCCTGCTGTCCAGATCCACAGCCCCTTCCCCACCACTACCCCCTCTTAAGACTGTCAGGGGCCTCAGCACATCTTCCTCCCTCCCTTCTCCCCCAGTTAAAACCTGAGCCAAGGAAGGTGTTAATTATAATGCAAATACCTGATTTCTAAGAAATATATCATCTCTCCCAGTGGTATTTACCATTTAACTGGGTTTAAAGTCTTGAATAAACAGGACTATAGCTCTGACCACGCCCCGCCCCCCGCCCCCCGCCAAAAGACCAAGGGGGTGGATCTTTTGTGTGGGTGACAAGCAGTGAGAATCTATGTAACATCAAGTGCAGCTGGAACCTCAGGCAGATGGGCCGATCGGCTGTACTTGGCCGGTAGATGTGTGAACCACAGGACAGATGCATCTGTCCATACACAGAACAGACCTGCCACCGCCAGTCTGACAAAGGTTTTGTTGGTCCTTATTTTCTTACGTTCTATCTGGTCTGTCTGCTTTCACCAGAAATATAATAAAAATGCTAAGGGAGCTTTCATTTGCACCTCTTCTACTTCTGTCTATTTACATTGCCTGTAGATCTACTTTATTACACCAATCTTGGATTTGTGTCCACTGGCTAAAAAGCTGAACATCAGTTAAATTTTTTGTTACCTACCAATTAGTCTCAAGAATATCTAGAGAGCAAGACTTTTTTGCTGGGAAAATTCCATGTATGTATGTATGTCTGTATATATGTACTTGGCACACAGAGCATGTGCACGCACAAGCAAGGGGAGTGGCAGAGAGAGAGGAAGAAGCAGGGAGCCTGATGCAGCGCTCAATCCCAGGACTGTGGGATCATGACCTGAGTGGAAGGCAGACACCCAACCGACTGAGCCACCCAGGCGCCTGAAAATTCTTTATAACCGTATCTATTGGGATTGCATTTAGCTACAAATAACAGAAAACATGACCTATAGTGGCATTAAAAAAACAAACAAACAAAAAAAACCAGTGTTCATTGATACCTCCTCGTTCCGCTGGGATGTCTAGAGGCTGGCACTGAGGCTCACCTGAGCCTTCAGGAACCCAGATTGTATTGTTTGTTGTTATCCTCCTGGTTTTAAAGTGGCCTCGGCATCTTCCAGGTGAGAAGGAGAAACAGGGTGAAGAAGGTCAAAGGGCAAAAAAAGCCACAGGCACATCCTTTAAAAAGCTTTCCTAGAAACCCTGTCCAACACATACATTCCAGTTTGTCTCACTCATTTCTTCAAGCCGCAGCTGTTCACTGAGCACTGGCTTTATGTGCCGGACCCCATTCGGGGACTGGGTTGTATGATGAGCTGGTATGAGCTGCATCAGCATGGAGGGAGATGTCGTAGAAAACATTTATATGCTTTCAGTGGTGCTACGGAGAAAAATAAAGCAAAGAAAGTGAGCTCCAAATTGGGGCACTTGGCCACCATTGCCATGGGAGAGCTTGGAGGGATGAGTGTTTTCTGCTGACTACTTTATTGCCCTGAACAAAATGGGTATCTTAAGGAAGGAGGGAGACCAGACATTGGGCAGGAAACTAGCACTATTTTCCACAATAATTTAATCTTTTATTTGTAGGTGTGTATCTGAAACAGAGTAATCTGAAAACTAGCTAGCTGTCTAATAAATAAACTATGTGTCAAGATGATTTAGATTCACCTTTCAGGGAAGCCAGCTGTAGGGGAACCCATCTGGTTATTATTTCTAAGTGTGTATCTAGATTGGAAGTAGCCTTAATAGGATTGGTTCTGCAAAGTGGAAAAGAAAAGGCAGGAAATTGCAGGTAACGTTTATTGAGTGCTGAGTGTGGACCAGGAACTGACCCATGAACTTAACATTGACTCAATTAATACTCACATCATCCCTGTGAGGTTTGTTATGATATTATTCCCATTGGAAAATGCAGAAACTGAGGCACAGAGAGGTTAATAAGTTGTTCAAGGCTACACAGCTGATTAAGTGGCAGAGCCCAGATTTTATCCCAGTTGAGAACCCATGCTCCTACCCTTCAGCTAGAATTCCAAAGTACTTATAATTGCATTGCTTATGCAGATAGAGAGGTCAGGGGCATATTGAGTTCATTAGCATTATATAAATAGCATCACTCCAGTAGTCCTCTTTGAGGTAGGGGCAAGCTTTACTCATGTTCAGATCTAAGTTGTGTCTCATTTATAGAGGCAGGAAGGTCCAAAATAAATCTCAAAACTTCACCTTTGCCGGTATTTATAGGCTCTTTTCTACTAAGTCTTTCACCAGAGTTGAAAATTCACTGATTTAGTTTCACTTTCTTTCATTACCTATGACTGCACTTGAACTATTTTATGGTGAAAAAGTCCAAAAATATATCGCATGATGGAAGAGGGAGATAAATCAAAGGAGGGCAAGCCAATAGAGCAGTGCTCTGTGGTCGAGAAATGGATGGAATCTGGTTTACAAATGTTCTCTGCAGGCATTCACTCCGTTTGGACCCTGCTTCCCTCTCGGGTTTGTTCTGTCTGGCAAGCTGATACTCTCTACTCCTTCGGTGGCCTCAGCTCTCCTTTCCTCCCCCCTCCAAAATCCCTGTTTCGCCTCCTCCTTCGCCTTTGCCGTCAGGGAAGTAGCCCTGCTTGTGTTGCTGTGTTCCGGTTGCTCGCTCTCTCCTGCTCCTCTCTGGCTCCCCCGCATCTCCGATCTTGCCTTTCTGCCCCTCACAGTCGGCCTCTGCCTGCCTGTCCACCAACCTCATCTTTTGACCTGCTCTCCAGGCAGGATGCAGCTCCTGTGATTGCTCAAACGGGCCGTGTGCTCCCATGGCATGCTGAGCCTCTGAAATTGTTGCTCCCTCCGGGGGTGCCCCGTCCCCCACTCTCACCATCCCCCCCACGCCCGTTTATCTGGGCAAACCCCATCAAACTTAGAAATCCAGCTCTGGTCTTGGCTCCTCCCAGGAGTCTTCCCTGATTCACAGAGTTGGGGTACAGTGTCCTGCTACTGTTACAGTGGACCACGGTTACAGGTGCATGTGTGCGCGCCTGCGTGTGACCTTCCACTCTGAACCTGGGTCTTTCACACATGTGCTTCGTTCTTCTCCATCCCGTGGAAGGTTTCTTGCCATCCTCCAGAACCATAGTTTGACTTCTGCCCCAGTTACTGAACTTGGCCCCCACAAGCTGACTCCTGTCGCCTTCATTCTTGCTGAAATGCTCTCTGAGGTCAGTGCTGCAGCAATAACCGACTCAGAGGCCCCTCCCGACTTGCAGATCCTTGTTGTGTTGGGCACGGCTGCCTTCCCCGCAGGTCCCACTTCTCTCTTCGCCCTTGGTTTGGTGCCTGTGATGTGGCAGCTTCCAGTGTCTCCTCACTGGTTGCCCACTCTTGGCAGTTCCCTTTTTTTCTGCCCATTTCTTACCATCGGGGGTCCCCTGGGGCTTTTGGCCCAGCCTGCAAGCTCTCCCCAGGTACCCACACCCAGGGTTTTGATCTCTTGTGTCTCAAGATCTCAAATCCACATCTGTCCCTCCGCCCCATTTCCCGATCTGGTGACGTGCCCATTGCCACGACGTACCGGCTGCCTGCTCATTACTGTTGCTGTCACCCCCCGCTGCACGTTCTCACAGCAGAACTCCTTACTCCGTCTTTACCCTTCTTTCCTTCTCTGACAACCTGCTCTTTGATCATATGTCCCCCTTCTGTCCTTGGGACCACTTTTCTGCTCTTCAGACAGCCTGGACGTCATTATCTCCTGCTTTTCTTTCGTGATTCCAAAACCTTAATCACGAAATCCTGTTGCTTCTACTTCTTTTTTTTTATAAAGGTTTTATTTCTATATTTGAGAAGGAGAGAGAGCATGAGCAAGGGGGGAGGGACAGAGGGAGAGGGAGAAGCAGGCTCCCAGGGAGCCCCAGGCAAGGCTCGATCCCAGGACCCTGGGATCACGACCTGAGCCAAAGGCAGATGCTTAATTGAATGAGCCACCCAGGCACCTGCTTCTACTTCCATAACTTTTCCTGTGTTTCCCACTTTTTTACCTTCACTACTGCAAGCGATACCTTTAATGCTGTTTTCATGAACTAGAAAAGTGCATTCAGGAAATGACCCTCAAATCAGTCTCCATAAAGTACAATTAGGCCACACTGCAGTGAGAGGATGCTGAGATCTCCCCAGTGGCACCTATAAGTTAGGGCTCTCCATGTTTGCCCTCTGATCAGAATCCCCACAGTCCAGCCCTGGCCCAGTGTTACCGCCACATCTCCCACCACCGGCCCCACTGCCTCCTCTGATCTCCCAGATGCCTCCTGGGCTGTTGGGAGCTCCTGCCTTGAAAGCATCTCCTTTTTTTAGGTCCTCTTTTAAGAACTGCTTTTCCGTGGATGCTTTCTCAGCGCCTTCCCTGGCTGTAATCTTTCTACCTTTTGGAATCCAGTAGCATCTGGCACGGATCTGATGTCTCAATGTATTGTAACAGGTCATAACAGTGCTTATTGGGTTATTTCTATTATTGGACACCGTGCTGATCACTTTTACTCTATTTTGTCATTTAATTTTTCATGGACTCATTGAAGTGTCTTCTATTTTTGAGATTAATTGGCTTGCCTAAGGTCCCAAAACTGGAGACAAAAAATCTTATCCAGTCCGAATGCCATGACAGCCTTGGGGGGGGTTAAGATGCCCTGCCTGATTCCAGACTCTCTGGGTTCAAATCCAGGCTGTTTCTTACCAGCGCTACAGCTCTTGGCAAGTTACTCAATCTCTGTGTCTGCAGTTTCCACAACTGTAAAATGAGGATGATCAGTACAGTGCATACCTCACTTACTAAGCTATCCAGCACCTACTGAGTGCTCAGTAATCTTGTCTGCTGTCTGTCTCGTCTGGCCCAAATTCGTGCCCTTGCTCGTGGCTCTTGCTTTGTATGCTTTCCTAATCCCACCGGGCCCAGCAGGATCATGAGCTCCAGGAGGCTAAGAGCTCACATTCTTCTCTCTTTGAATTTTCTCCAGTGTCCAGAAGAGTTGTTTGCACAAAGCAAGTACTAATTAAGTATTTGCATTGAAATCATTGATTGCTTCAGTTCTTTGAAAGAAGGTTAAAACTGGACTGCCCCCAAGACTGGCATCCCAGAAGACGTACTTTTGTCTCACCTGTCCCCCAGTGTGCACCAGTCTCTCCTTCAACCCATAGCAGTGGAATAAGAAGCAAGTGCTTTCTGCTGGTGAATATTAACATTAAAAAGACACCCGTTAAAACATTTTAAAAACATGTAGTGCAGAGAACAGTAGCTTCCACAAATCTATTTCTAGGGCCTTCTCCCCTTTCCCCCAGTTCCATTCTGTAATCTTGTTCAAGTCTCCTCACATTTTTCCTCTGTTAAATAGAATTGACAGAACACACACTACCTCCAGATAAAGGTACAACGTCACGGATTGCACACAAGGTATTATAGTTGTTTTTTTTTTTTTTTTTAAACCTTAAATTTAAAACTTGCAGTTTTGTTGGGAAAGTACATTTCTTTTCTTTTCTTTTTGGTAACAGGTTCATTGAGATCTAACTCACATACCAGGAACTAGAAGGTATTATGCTGAGTGAAATAAGTCAGTCAGAGAAAGACAATTATCATGATTTCACTCATTTGTGGGATTTAAGAAACAAAACAGAGGATCATAGGGGAAGGGAGGGGAAAAATAAAACAAGAGGAAATCAGAGAGGGAGACAAACCATAAGAGACTCTTCATCATAGGAAACAAACTGAGGGTTGCTGGAGAGGGAGGGGTGTGGGGGGATGGGGTAACTGGGTGATGGACATTAGGGAGGGTGATATAATGAGCACTGGGTGTTATATGCAACTGATGAATCACTGAAGTCTACTTGTAATAATAACACACTATATGTTAATTGAATTTAAATAAAAATAATTCACATCATACAACTTACCCATTAAAAGTATGTAATTCAGTGGGCTTAAAAAAAATTTTTGTTGTTGTTTATTTAGAGAGGGAGAAAGAAAGAGGGGTGGGAGGGGGAGAGGGGGAGAGAGAGAATCTCAAGCACACTCCCCACTGAGCACAGAGGCTGACATGGGGCTCGATCTCACAACCCCGAGGTCATTGACGAGCTGAAATTAAGAGTCAGATGCTTAACTGACCGAGCCACCCAGGTACCCCAAAGATTTGTATGTGTTTTAAGTGACTAGCTTATTTCACTTAGCATAATGTTCTCCAGGCTCATCCATGTTGATTCCTTTTTGTTGTATGAATATACCACATTTGGTTATCCATTTATTGATTGGTGGACACTTAGGGCTGTGTTGACTTTTTGGCTATTATGAACAATGTTGCTGTGAACATTTGTATACAGGTTGACGTGTGGTCATCTGTTTAGTTGTTTTTAAATCCGCTTTAGGGAGATACAGTGTACATGCCGTGTAAGTCACCTATGGAAAGTATACAACAAAGTGTGTAGCATATTCACGGAATTTTGCCGCCATCACCAGAGTCAATTTTAGAACCTTTTCATCACCCCAAAAATAAACCCTTTAGCTGTCACTCCTCCATCTCCTGATGACTCCTGTTCCCTAAGCAATCACTAATCTAATTTCTGTCTCTATAGAATCACCTCTTCCGGACATTTCATAGAAATAGAGGGGAAGTGCATTTTTGAAAGAAAATTGGTTTGTTATGGCTCAATTAAGAGTAGAACTTCGAATCCAGTTCTTGGTAACTTTGTCTCCAGCCTCCTTGAAATGTGTAAGACACTCTTCTCCTTTTAGTAAGTCTGTTTCCTACTGGGTACCTCTGCCCTCTTCCTCAACAAGAACGTCTCTCGTTCCTGAGGACTGGGTTGGAGGAGAAGGGCTCAGGCTCCATCCCTTGTGGACGTCCCCGAAAACAGGGTCTGCTGTCTGTGGTTCTGTGTACTTCTGCGTGACAAGGTGAGGCTCTCTCTGCTCATTCTCATTTGTAGAAGTAAGCACTAGAAACCCGCAGGCTGTGCAGTTATGAATCCTCCTTTGGAACAGACTAGATTCACTGAGAATTGCTGATGAGGTCTGCAAGTTTGCTGGGAAATCCAGGTCAAGCCGTGTCCCCTGGAGCTGAGATGAATGCATCCTGTTTCCACATCCTGTTTGTGGCAGGGCTGCGGGCTGGGGAGGGGAATACCAGATCTTTCCCAGGGGGGACGTACATTTGTGCACTGGGATGAGGAAGCCACACAAAGGTGTGTCCTTCAGAATAGCTCACAAGTTGGTTCTGCCCTGTTCAGGTGGATGTGTTCTTGCTGGGTGCTTACTGTCCTCCCAGGAGAAGGAGGTCGGCGCTCGTGGCTTGTGAGCGCAGAGCCATGAAGGGAACCAGAGGCCACTTGGACTGCCATTGTTTGAGCTCAGCAGGGTGGGAAGTAGAGGCAGAATGGCAAGCTTAGGTTTCAGAAAATGAGTGGTCTACACCCAGAGCCAGACATTAGATTAGTATGTATATTATGTATTCTTTCCCTTTGATCAATTTACCAAGAGCCACCTGCCAAGGCTGTGGGCAGGAGGGAAGGGTCCCTGTCCAAGGGGCTGGAGCGTTCGGTGTGCTCTCCCTCTGTGATGGCCATCTGCATCGTGTCGCCCCTCTGGGCTTCAGCTATTCGGTGCTGAGTTAGAGTCGGGTGGTGTCCTTTCTTCTCTGACCCAGTCCAGAGCACGCCCCGCACCGACCAGTTTCACGTGCTCTGCTGTCGTTGGTGTTGGACAGACCCTGAGCCCACATTTAAGCTCTGCTAGTTGTCGGATGAGGAACAATGAGAGTTCGTGCGGTTGCAGTGTGCCGAAGGACGGGTTTGTGTGGGTGGACCTGCGTCTGCACGTGTGTATGCTCCATCACATAGCATATCTGAGGGGCTCAACATTCCAGAATGCAGGGGCTTGGGGCGGGAGCAGCTGTGCTAGAATTCTCCACCTCAGCTGTTCCCCACTGCAGACTCTGTTGCCCTTTGCTTCATCTGGTGAGTGAGCCCCAGCTGCCCGGCCCCAGCTGGAGTCCACACGCCTGGGCCACGGCCCTCCTGGGGGCGGGGTGTGTGCAGCGCCTGGAGACAGGCTACCCTGCCAGGAGGTATTTAGGATGCGAGGGGGCTGCGCTTTCTTCTGTCTCCTGCAGGAGAGGTGAACGGGACCCTGGGCCCCAGGGGTGGGGGGAGGCGATCAGTAAATAAATAGCAGTCCTGTCCTGGCAGGAACAGGGAAGACCCCTATGGACAGCGGTATCGTACAAAGTAAATGAAGGAAGGAAAGGGGTGGGTGAGGGTGTCAGAAAGGCTAAATGACTTGCCAAGATCACGATCACGAAACTTGGGCAAGGCAGAGGTGGAATTCTAGTACAGATCCATCTGCCCGGGCCAGGGCTTTTCTCCCAAATGCCACCGCGCAGACCATGGACTGGTGCGTCAGAAAGACCCGTGATGGGCCAGGCGGCAGTGAAGTGCAATTGAATAAACATTTTCCACATTTCTGCGGTGTGGACGAATTTGCTAGGTGCTGGAAAGATGAATGGGTTGGGAAGGTAGCTGTCCTCTTACGACCTGCAGAAGTCATGACAACACGATCGTCGTGTGCCTGAGTGTGGTGCGTGGGGACTGGGGGAGGATGTCCAGCCAGGCGCCTGGGGCCAGGCACCCGCTGCAGACACACAAGTTCAGTATCAGACAGGCTTCTGTGGGAGAAGTGGACGTTAAGGTGACGTTATTACAGGGTTCTGACCGCTCGTGTTGGGGCTGGTTGCTCTCTGTCCAATGATGTGGCCTGATGTCAGATGCAGGCAAAGTGGGGAACGAGGATAAACTGCCATCTGCAAATACGGACACGTCCTCTCTCACCACCTCCACGCAAGCCTCCAGATCTGACTCGCCAGGAACCTGCAGGAGGAGCTGGGGTCCTTCCCGAGACGCTCACCAGGCCCAGGCCTGGGGCTCGGAGCACCTGAGGAGCAGACTTGGCAGGAATTCAAGCATGGTGGGTCCAGCTGCTGCTCCCCGCCACCGAGTAACCCCGGGGCCCCACGATGGCGAGTGTCGGCTACAACAGGGCCTCATGCCCTGCACTGACTTTGAAGCCCCATCTCCTGTGAAGTAGCTCATGTGACTCATGCTGACCCAGCACACGCAGGGGAGGGAATTCTGGGAGACATAATCCATCTGAGCTAAGTTGACAGGTTACAAATCTACCACAGGTGCACCACAGGGAGGGTGGGGGGTTTTGTAGGCAAAATTGGAGGGGAAGGGAATTCCAGACAGAAGTAAGGGTATGCAAAGGTGTGTGAGCACAGCACCTTGGGGGTGGGCAAGTGCAGCCCCGGGGCCAGCTTTGGGAGGTCTTCAGAGCAGCTCAGGGGTTGCCTAGTGGTGGGCTTTGTATGGTGGAAGGATGACTGTCAATGTGAGCAGCTAGGTCTGGGTGCCCCCAGGAGGGCAGGGAGACCAGTGGTCCAGGGGACAGATCCTGAAGGTCTGAAACTTGCCAGAACCTTTATTAGGCTTCTAGTTTTTAAATTCTTCCATCCCACTGGCTAATTCCTTCAATCTTTAAGGAAGATTGCATGCCAAGTACTGGGGATGGATACAGGGCACTCAGGACTAACACTGGCCCCCAGCCTTGTGTCTATAGGCTTGGCTGCTGTGTGATCTTACTGTATTCTCATATTCTGAATTCTCTTCCGAAAACTGCACCTGAAATCCTGCTTAACTAGATTTTGGAGACCTTGGCTTAGAAGGGTGCAAGGAGGAAATGGAGAAGGAAGCATAGGGCATGTGTTCCCCGTGTCTCCTGGATGCAGCCGGTGGTGGCAAGCATACCCGCCCATCACAGTTAGCTGCAGAGCTTGTGGGAAAGACAGACCCTGAGGCCCCGCCCAGGCCTCATGCATTGACTTCAGACATGGCTGAGATGTGCAACTCTGGGAGTCTTTAATAAGTTTTCCAGGAGGTTCCTAGGCAGCCAGCTTGGTGTTAACAGATCACTGCCAATACCCGTTTCTTTTCCTTTGGGTTGACGCTCTCGGCTTCTGCTCCACATGTCAGTCCGCGGTGGAAGCGGTGGTGGCACCCAGCTGTGCTGGGAGAGGGCGCGTGTTGTCACGGGGACCCCGGCGCTGCTTCCTGGAGTCTGTCAGGTGCTGATGTGTCACTTCAGATAGAGCCTCAGGAGCAGAAGGGGGAAGGATGTGAGGCAGTCCGAGAGCCAAGTGAGAGCAGCAGCGGAGTGCGAGGGCGGTGCTCGTAGATGTGACAGAGGACACGTGTGGGAATTTAAAAATAAGGTCTGAATGGTGACGGAAGCTAACTAGACTTAGCGGGGCGCTCATTTCGCAGTGCATCCGAGTATCAACTCATTTTCTGTTACTCTTAAAACTAATGTGTCATATGTCAGTTACATCTCAGTTAAAAAAAAAAAAAAGAGTTCCCGTCTGCCTGACATCACATGACAATTCTCCATCCGCTGTGTCTGAAGGAATCGGAGGCGGGGCTGTGGTGGCGCTCACAGTGGGAAGGACCCGATCCTTTGTGCTGCCCGCCAGGACAAGTAGGGCAGGCAGACGGCTCCCGCAGCCACGTCCTGGCGGGGGGCTGGCCGCTGTGCCTCCAGCATGGGACCAGCAGGGCGAGGAAGGGCCCTCCGAGCCCGCAGCCCCTCCGACTTTGTCCTTCAGAGGCAGCTTCACCGACTCCCCTGCACCCCTCCGAGCAGCTGACAGAAGAAAGGCGGGCAGCCCTGGCCCCCGTGTCCCCCCACCCGGGGCCTCTGTGCCCAGACAGTATAGCGGCCGTCATGGCCAGCGCGGCCTGGGCGATGGTGAATGGGAGCCGCTGTTTGTTTCCACTGAGAAAGTTTGGACCCGCTTCCGGAGCCATTGCCATGGAAACAGACTGAGGAGATAATTGAATGGAGCCTCTTTTCCTGCCCTCTCCTCTCTCCCTTTCCCCACACTGAGGCTGAGGCTGAGGCTCTTAGGGGCCGGCTCTTTGCAGCCTGATGTTCCCTGCAGGTTCATGCGCATTTGATAAGAATGTCAAATCAGAGAATATCCTTACCGTGCCAGCCTCCCCTAGCGTAAATGACCCCACGTGCACCCTGCACCAGGCAGAGTGGCAGCCCTTTGCCATCGCTCTTCTTGCGCTGAGCCCGCACCACGCATCCTGAAAACCACGGCCGTCCATGGGGACCTTCCCTGTCCATCCAGCTGGTCTCACATCTCCGCCACATTTCCTTGAAGGAAAGCCTTTCTTGGACCACAGAGCCATGGACGCACTAAATCTTACTATTTTTTTAAAGATTTATTTATTTATGAGAGAAAGTGTGCGTGTGTGTGTGCGAGCACAGCGGGGAGGGGCAGAGGCAGAGGGAGAGAGAGTCCCAAGCAGACTGCGCTGAGCGGGGAGCCCGGCTCGGGCTCAGTCCCATGACCCCGAGATCATGACCTGAGCTGAAACTGGCACTTAACTGACTGCGCCATGCACGCACCCCTGTATGCACTAAATTTAAAGGGGAAATAGAAGGGAAGAATAATTTTGCCTCATTTACTGAATAAGTAGCCATCATTAGAAAATGTAAATAAAGCTACTTACAGTACTTTTCTCATTTTATAAAAACTAGCTTTTGTGGTGAAAACAATGTGCTAAAATCCTGTTTTATTTCGCTTTTGACGATAATTCAATAATTCTTTTTTTTTTGTTTTTAAGATTTTTATTTATTTGTCAGAGAGAAGAGAGCACAAGCAGGGGGAGCAGCAGAGGGAGAGGGAGAAGCAGGCTCCCCCGCTGAGCAGGGAGCCCAACATGGGGCTCCATCCTAGGACCCCAGGATCATGACCTGAGCCGAAGGCAGATGCTTAACCCACTGAGCCACCCCGGTGCCCCTAATTCAGTAATTCTTAAGATATAAAGACCTAAACAAAATGTAAAATTCACATGGAGGCCATAAAAGGAAGGCATTAGTTTTTACTGGTTGCACCAAAAGCAGAAAAAACAGAGGAGGAGTCTGTTTCCCTTTCATTCGACACCTTTTGTGTGTCTGTTGAGGAAACGTCAAAAATCAAGCTTGACCTGCATTTGCAGATGCCAGCAGCCAAGTCACCTATGTTGGCACTTTTAGTGCCAATAACAGGAGAATATGGACACACTTGAGGCTCATGGTTTCGTACCCCGCACCATGAATCTGGTGGTGATGCAGACAGGATGGCCCTTGCTTTCAGGAATCTGGTGCTTCAGTGGGACCAACCTTGGCGTGGGGCCAGAAGAGCTGAGCCCCAGTTCTGTGGCTTGCAGTCAGGTAAGTCACTTTCATGAACTCACCAGGCCTTCATTTCTGCATCTGTATAATGGAGCTTTTCACGATTTCTGGGAGCCTGAACTACAATGAGATAGATACGACTGTGCTGGATAAAGCCAGACCAAGGCTTAAGTTGGTCATTTTTACTTCTTTTTTTTTTTTTTTAAAGGAAGCACGCAAGTGGTTAGGGGAGGGGCAGGGGGCGAGAGAGGGAGAGAGGGACTCCCAAGCAGGCTCCACGCCCAGAGCAGAGCCCGATGTGGGGCTCGATCTCATGACCCCGAGATCAGGACCTGAGCCAAAATCAGGAGCCAGATGCTTAACCAGCTGAACCACCCAGGCTCTCCTGGTCGTTTTTACTTTTGAATCACTGAACCTGTTAGGAGTATATTCAGTCATTTGTCATTGAAACTGACCGCACTGATGAGGCAGATGGGGGCCTCTTTCCTTCATACAGCAAGGAGTCCGGAGGTGGCTGGTACAGCTGCCAGGAAGTATTTCCTCTCTGCCGGTTTTAGTACATGATTTTCTTATGATAAAATGATGACTGCTTGGGCCTTGTGCCCATGTTTCGGGAAGGACTGAGGGGAGGGATGAAGGGCAAAAGACACGGGAAGAGGTGAGTGAGTCTTTGTCATTATGGAAATGCTAGCTTTCTCAGAAGCCCCTCACTGTGAATTCTCAGCTGTATCTTCTCAGCCAGACGCTGCAAGGGAGTGTGGGGAAGTGAGTGTTTTAACAGGGTGCCCTGCCACCCAAACAAAATCTGGGTTCTCCTAGGAAGAAAGAAGATAAGAGGGATATTGGAATGGGGGGGCAGCTGCCCCTGCCAGCGATAGGCACTACTCCGCCCGTCTGATCTTGCAGCACGTCGATCTAATCTACCTCTTTCTGCTGTAAACTCCTGGAAGGTGTGGACTGTGCTGTACATTGCCCTCATCAGGCCGCAGAGGCTTCATTATCTGCACCAAACAGCAGATACCAAACCAAAGAGCGTGGTTGGTGGTTTTTTCATAGGAGACTGATCAGTTACTGAACTTACTGAACTTACATGAACGTACTGAACTTACCTAAAAAATAGTATGATAACACCATCTAGTGTGTCCTGGGGATATTCTGGCCAGTCACTAAATTTGCAGGAATCGGGAAGGCATTTGTAACTTCTCAAGGCTGGGATATATGTGGTTACTTTCAGGAGTGGTACCGCATCAAAGCTGCCATCCATACACAATTTTTTTTAAGATGTTATTTACTTATTTGTGAGAGAGAGAGAGAGAGAGAAAGCACAAGTGTGGTGGGGGGCAGAGGCAGAGGGAGAAGCAGGCTCCCCGCTGAGCAGGGAGCCTGACGTTGGACTCAATCCCAGGACCCTGGGATCACGATCTGAGCCGAAGGCAGATGCTTAACCGACCAAGCCACCTAGCCTCCATGTACAGAAAATTTTTACCAACTTTCTTAGATAGGCCAGACCCGTAAGGTGACAAGGAATAATATGCCCCAGATGGAAAAGAAAGCCCATGGGGAGGGTTTTAGAAATCTTGGACAACAACTGTATGTTCTCCCAGATTTGATTCTCCCTGCCCCAGTCCCACGTATGTGGGCATGTCCAGCTCTGCACTTGTATCGTCCTGGCCTCAGTGAGGTTGCTGTCCAGACACAAACAGGTCATGGCTCAGGCTATGGAGAGATGACATTTGGCTACATTTTAGGCATGATACTTAAACTTCTGCCCATGTCCTGCATCATTAACTTTTGGTACCAGTTACCATTTGGTGAATGACAGGACACAGATCTCTTTCAGTGTACCTTTGTGGTGGACTTTCAGATTCAGTAGGGATGGAGGCTGTTGTTGGTCTGGGAAGCTTGTTGGCCACCCCTGAGGTGCCAGGGAACCAGCCCCTTCCATGTTTCTTGAAACTGCCACTTCAGTTTCTTGAAACTGAAGTACTCTGAGCAGGACTGCGAGAGACTTGGCTCTACAGGGAGAGCTGGTTCAAAGTCCAGCCGTCCTCACCACTAGCTTCTTGGTGGTGCTTTGCATGTACAGACAGGTTCTAAATTCCATACAAGTCATAGTTCATGACATCTCTAGAAAACCTACGTGATAGGTCATATTGTCTCTGTCTTGCATAGCAGGAAACTGGGATTCACTGGGACAGAGTAATTTGTCCAAAGTTACTGGTTGGTGAATGGTAGAGCTGGGCTTTGAACGCTGGAGGTGGGGCTCCAGAACCTGCACTGTGAGCCATGGTGGTAGGCGACCTCCTGTAGGAAGAAGCCTTCTCAGCTCTAGGAAATGTCGTTCACATCTGGATACCAGTCATTGGTCCATACATCTCTACCTTGGCATCATGTTCAGTCACTGGTGTATGTGTGTTTTTAATTCTAAGAGAAACGTGGATTGCTTTTGTCTAGTGCAATTGAGAAGTGGAAGAGGGGTCACCATGTCCATCCTAGCTATTTGAGGGAAGTTAATATTAAAAAGAGAGATAGGCTTGACTTGCAGCAGAAAAGATCATGTTTAGATACCTTGAATTTCCATATACCTAAGATAATTAGCAAGGGATTGAAGTCTAACAAAAACCTTTGTTGTTAGAAGTAGAGTTGCATGCCTACATTGACTCCCTCTCTGTATTTTTCGGAATCAGATCCCCTTTTGAGACATCTTGTATAGTAGGAATAGGCCCACCTATAGTGATTCTGATGGCAGTTTTCAACCAGAGATATCATAAAAAGGGGGTGGGGCAGAAAAAAAGTTGAAAATGTCCAAACTCATGGCTGGAGATACCAGACTTTTAAAATGTCCTTTCAGCACTTTTCTTAAGGGGGAGCATTGGATCGGTATGGTAAGAGGGCCTCTTCAAATTGGAAATAAACATTGGATGGTATTGCCATTTTGAGACCGTATCCACACATCACTGCCATTTCTTTGGGAGAGTTAATATTACATCACAGGTGGGTCCAAACCACTTCCCATGGCATATATCCATGTTGAAAAGCTCCTTGACATCCACCGAAAATTATTTAGTATGCCCTGTCCTACGGGCAATGAGTTAACTTGGTGTGGTTCTTACTGCATAAGGAGGACAATAAGCACCTGGGAGTACTATGGTGTTGGGGAATGTGGATGAAGAACTGCTGACATTATGGTCACTCATCATTGTGAGGAAAACAATGGATTGTGAGAAAACATGAATTGCTTGTAGAGAGTACAATTGAGAAGAGGAATTGTTACGGCCATCCGAATTATTTGAGGGAAGTTAATGTTAAAAAAAACTAGGAGGAGGAAGTGTGGCAAATTAGAAACTGCTGGAGCCTAGAATAAGGGATGTGGAGTGGCTGTGCTGGGTGGATGGGGATGGTGCAATTCTGTGCAGGGGCCGAAAGCAGTCATCTGTTTGGGGCTCCTGTGAATATTACAGGAGGTCACATTTATTGGAAACTCACCATCACCTGCCAAGTTCATGTAATTTTCCTAGCAGCCCCGGAAGGCAGACACTGAGCTCATCATCCCTGCCTTGCATAACAAGGCCAGCTGGCTTAGATTTGTGGCCGCGCTCACTCTCATAGGTGTGCCCGACTCCTGAGTGTGTGAGCACCTAGCTTGTGCTGGGTCAGGCCATTGCCTTGGGTGTGGTACTCCAGACACCTGCCTTGATCATTTACGGAGGTGAACTTGTAACAAAAGCCAGAAGGTACAGGCTGGGAATAGGCTGAAATGAAAGGAAAGGCCTGTATGGGGAGTGTTGTGACCAGGGTGACAACATGTCACTGACATCGTCATTGTTACTGAATAATCTCGGAGTTCTAACAACATACCGGATTTGGAGCAGTAGAATTACTTTGAATCCAAGCCAGTAAGTTTGCAAGTTAAGTTCTACTATGTGCATGAAATCCAGCAGCTGTTGTCTGGGTAAAGCAAGAGAGAAACATGCAACACAGAGTTGGAGGAGGCACTCGTTCCCTACACCTGCCTGACCCCGAGAGAGTGAGCACCTCCAGCAGTGCGGACCCCTTGTGTCTCTCCTGACTCACCCTAGTCCAGGCCCCATAGCTGGGGAAGGGGTGACCCTTGAATTTTTATAGCAGACCGTAGATAATCTACACAGAATTTTGTTTCGTATATGTTTTTATGAAATAGGGGAGATATGTTCCTATGATGAAAAATATCTTCGATATCCGAAGGATAATAAGAAATATTAAAGAATTACCTACTTTATACAAAATGATTTGTCACTAAATAAGCGAAATATTCAAGGAAGGCATAGCAACTCACAAGGAATAATCAGCATATGAGAAATATATCACCATATAAGGAAAAAAAAAACTACTAAAAAGCTCCTCAACCCTTTTACCTTCTCTCCACCTTCCCCTTCCATGCACAGTTCAGTAGCACAGATGGCTTAGTCCTTTTCCTACATCTTGAGGAAAACGCTGCTGGCTTTAGGGACTGCCTTGGCAGGCTGGGGATGATGCAGGAAAAGACCCAGACACGGCAAAAAACCCTGATTCAAAATTCAGCAGGAAAGAAACTAATGAAGAAGTGTATTTCCGGAGACTCAAGATAAAGGAAACTTAAAAATCTCTTAAGTATAGATTTTCCAGTAACGTATAACACATGTTCCTTTCTTAGAAATTAGGTTATAGCCGTTTTTCTTCCTTTTTTTTTTTTCTTTTGCTTGGTTATAATGAAGTTTCTGGACAGGCCATCAAAACAAAAACACGAAGTCTATTTTGGGAACTCCTTTATGCTGGCGCGTTCATTACACTTCTCTGGTATGCCAGAATAAGTAACATCGCAGGGAGACAGAGTTGTCTTTGCCTGGGGGTACCTAAGGCTCTTGGTATATAAATAGACATAAGGAGAAAAATGAGCCTGAGCCCAGACAAGTTCGTGGCCTCCTTTCCTTCAGCAAGCAGATAGATCATGCAAGAGCAGCACAACCAGATCCTAGAGTGTTCTTGAAATGCTTACCCAGAGGCCATGTTCACATTGGGGTTGAAAACCTGCTCGGTCTTCGGTCTTCACAGGTTCTTCTGAGTATCGTTTCCATAATTCACCCAACAACAGGAGTAGTACACATGTGACATAATACGAATTTCTGTTACATAAATGAGAAACAGTATGGTGAGGTGGGCCAGGTGTTGGACCCTTCTGGTGTCAGAGATGTGGCTTCCAAGCCCAGGGTGTCGCTGCCTGGCCCTGTGCCCTTAGCCACGTCATCACTCCTGAGTGTCAGTGATCATCCTGTGATGGGGGTTGCCAACAAGAGTGTTTTTTGTTTTTGTTTTTTAAGAGGTAGAATTCCATACAAATGTAAAGAATTTCATTCTGAACTTTGTGTTTCTCCTCTGTGGCCCCATGGAGATCTCTACTGTGAAGCAAGACTCAAGAGGAAAGAAAATAGAGCAACCTAGAATTTACCCTGCTACCATTGGGGCAGCAATGTAGTCTATATAAAATATGATTTTAGTCAGAAAGGGTAAAAGCATACTTTTGGTTTTTCTTCTCCCCATGACTACGTTTCCTAAGTCCCACGGTGGCTTCACCTTCTTTTCCTGACCCTGAAGATTGGATTGCCCTTGAGCCCAGGGCTGGTCCCGCTTCTCTTCACTGTTCATTTGGTCTCCCAGCTTTAAGTATGCAGGTGACTTCCAAATTCTGACCTCCAGTCCTCAGTGATGCCCTTGAACTCTAGACTCACATACCCAGCTATGTCTTTAATATCTCCGCAGGGATGTTCAGGAAGCACCTCAGGTTGAGTACGTGCAGAGTAGACCTTGCTTTCTTCCTCTGCTCTTTCCCAACGTAGCCTTCCCTGCTGGGGCGGCGAGTGCCTGTCATGCCAACTCATCCCTTAGGTCTCTGTTCACTTGTCACCTCTTCAGAGACACCTTCTCTGTCCATCCCAGCAAAAATTCTCCCCACTTCTTGACCTGCACCCCCCACCTTGCTTCTTACCCCCATCCTTTGCTCCAAGAGAACAGGGATCTTACCTGTCTTATTTACCGCTACATTCTCAATACCTCAAAGGATGCCAGACTCATAATGGGAGTTGGATAAATGTTGATTGAAGGAAAGAAAGACAAAGTGAATGAGTGAAAAGAAAGGAACGAAACAGTTGAACAAAGAATTTGCTCAAGATTGAGGTAGGATGAAAGGAGCTGGTTAAGTGTTGGGATGCTATCCCTTAAGTTGTTTTTTTTTTTTTAATCTCATTCATAAATTCTTTATTGAATTCTCTTTGAGTTCAGGGAGGGTTAAGGTAGTTTAGAGATTGAGGAAAAATAATTACACTTGGGGTCTAATAGTAGTAGTTATTGATGAAAAGGTACCTCTAAGATTGAGTTTAGAGACTAGATGCAAAACTCAAATTATTTGATGCTTATGTAGATTGGTCCAAAGTGCAGCAGAATGCTAATTACTGCATCCTAGTCAGTCCTAGTCATGGAAACCTGGAACCCTGTGCTGAAGTTCCCATCCCTTTTACCCTGTCGACAATGAGAGTGATGGATAGAGAGAGGCTGACAAACCTGCTTCCAGCCCAGCCATTCCCAGGCCTGCGGTGTCTGGCTGAAAGAAG